>NW_024429197.1:39311164-39911164 GCF_017639785.1 Mesocricetus auratus
GACTAGCAATATTCCAGTGTCGTCATCATCTTCTCCTTCTCCTCCTTCTTCTCTTTCTTCTTCCCCTTCTTCCTCCTCTTCCTTCTCTTCCTCCTTTTTTTCCTCCTCTTCCTCCTCCTCCACTTCTTCTTCTTCTTCTCCTTTTTCCTTTTTTAAAATAAAGATTTATTTATTTATTATGTATCCAGTGTTCTGTCTGCAGGTCTCTGCACAACAGAAGAGGGCACTAGATCTCATTACAGATGGTTGTGAGCCAACATGTGGTTGCTGGGAATTGAACTCAGAACCTCTGGAAGAGCAGTCAGTGCTCTTAACCTCTGAGCCATCTCTTCAGTCCTCTCCAGTGTCTTCTTATTAGTAATCTTCCATTTGCATGGACAAAATTAAGACTTTTGCAAGTTTCCATTTAAAGAAAATTCATATTTTTCCTTAGAAAAAAAGAAAAACTTTTCCTGCATTGTGTATGTGAATCTGTGTGGCAGACAGTCTCTACCTTATATATTACAAATCCAGAGGGACCAGGTCACCTCTCCCAAGCCGTCCATCCATGTTCTCTTGACTCTTGCTTCACAGTTTTCTTGCATCTCACGGGTGAAGACATCACAGTTCTTCCTACAGACTTTCAACACTTCTCATACTTTACTTCTATCATTATCATTATTATTATTATTATTATTATTATTATTTTGACTTCGCTGTCTCCTGCCACCTGCCCGTAAACTCCTTAGAGAGCTTACTTACAAAATGCATCTTCTGTCTCCAAGTCACACAGTCAACTGTTAGCACATACATGTTCAAGAAACAATGCTGATTAGAGGACAGCAATGAAGGATGAGGGCAGGAGAGGGACAGAGGGGGAGTTAGGGGCCTAAGTTCTAGAGGGTGAAATCTCTCCCTCACATCTCTTGCTTGTGGGACAATTTTGTATGTCATGGCAGAAAAGGGTCCCTTCCACAGCTTTCGTAATGTAATTTTTTTCTCTTCCATAGTATAATTCTTTCTCTTGGAAATTACAGTGTTGTTTCCATTCTGGGATTTGTTTATTTTTGCAGCAGGGCGGGAGATAGAACTCTTCTGTCTCTCTGCTCATTTTTTTTCATAATGGGGCAGGATAGAAAGAAGCAGGGAAAATTTAGGAGTGGGGGCATGAGAAGAGAGAGATACTTCTCTCCTTGGAATCCAGTTGAAGCCCCTTGGCAGCAGGAAAGCAAGAATGCACGGTTAACAACTGCTTAGGGCCTCTCTCCCTTCCCAGCTGTAAACCTGTAATTTTCTAGGAATCTCACCAGAAACCCCATTTGCAGGAAAAGGACACATGTGTACCAAAGTCCTTGTGCAACCCTAGAGGCTTCTGGTTTCCCTTTATCAGATTATAATTCCATCTAAGGTACCTCCAGAACCACTCTATAATCTCACTTATCAAATGAGAACAAAGCAGGTAGGAATCTCAGAGCAACCTTTTGAAATGTAACTTGAGAGTCACCAAAATGGTACCTATGGATAATACTGAGACAATCAGTCATCACTCTTCTTTGAGAAGCCCAAGCCTTATTTTTCTTACTTTCTCTTGAGAAACATATAACCCACTCAGGTGTGACTTTCTTTCTGAGTGCCTGTCTCTTAAATCCCTTGCTTAAATCTATGCTAAAATAGTTTTAACAGACTTTCCAACTATGTCTCATCTTTGGCATTGAAACCAGGAATCCTAGCCTGGCCTGAGTTGAGGTCTCTAAAAATGTAGGAGAATCCAAGTTGTGTTTACTTCAAAGTCATCCATCTTCTCTGGAGGGACTGTCACATCCAGAAAACATGGTACCGGTTTGCACTAGTGTGTTTTGTTTACGTAAATATTATCTCATGCAACCGCAGAGCATCTAAAAGTAGGGAGAATATTCTTTGCTCATTAATAGGAATGAAAGATGGTGTTCAATTAGGTAAGCCACTCACTTTCTTACCTGTGCTTTGCAAAAACTAGCATAGGACTAAGGCGTTGCTAACTTCTGACATCATGCTATTCCCACCTGTGGCTGTGCGTTATGGTCACCTGGGGAGCTTTCAAAACCCCCACTACCCAGTCCTCCTGCCAACCCTGATGGAACTGGTCTGGGTGTGCTCTTTCTGTCGGAATTTTTACAGGCTCCTCAGGTGGCTCTAATGAGCAGCTGGGGCTGTGCAGCACAGCTCTGGAGGCAGGCACACTGCCTCTCGCGAGGAAGGAGGGGCCTTTGGAAGCCTCAAAGACTGAAAGTCTCCTGGGGTGAAAGCAAGCACCCCCCTGATGCCGGAGGCTGTTTGGTTTGCCTGCTGACAGCAAACAAGCACCAGGGAGCCTCCGCTCAGGCTGCACAGCGTGCTGCTCTCAGGAATTCTTTTCCTGGAACGTAAGCATTTCCGTATGGAGATCACATTCTGCCGTTAAAGAGCCGTTCCTATAACCATATGCATGGCTTTTCTCTCTGCCAAACCCTGTATTTGACATTTTATAGAGATGGGCAGAGCACAGTGGGGTCACTGGTGTATTTCTCTGTATGATTTCCTATGATTGTGAATGGAAATGACATGCGTTTCAGAAATGCTACTCATCCTTCATTATTTGAATGTAAATCTCACACTATGCTGGGATAATATGCCGTCATACTATAAAGGCAGAAAGCAGCATAGGAGGGGAATGCAGGGCCAGAGGTCTAATCCAAGGCTTTGAACCACAGCACTAATGATTACAAATGGGCACATGTACTGAATGCTGCTATCTAGGCACTTCTAACCTATGACATGATGGTGTTGTGACTACTCTCATTTTTATAAACAAGGCAAACTAGGCCAAGGACAGCAATAGACTTGCCAATGTCACACAGCCAGCAAATGATAGCCAAGATAAGCCCTGGAAATTTGGCTCCAGAATTTACCTCCTTTATCAATATATGGTATCTTCTTCTATGTGGGTGACCTTAGCTAAATTACCTGGTTTCTCTTAGTCTCATTTCTCATCTGAAAAAAAAGAGGGTTAGAATAATGTCTGGTCCCTCAGACATATAGATGTATGGTTATTGGTTACATATATTAAGGTGTTTAGTAAATAAATATTGGTTGAATAATTGAAGGAATGATGAACTGGAGTGGTTAAAAGCATAATATATACAGATATACTCTATACTTATTGTGAAAGAATACACTTGTGACTATTATGGCATTGATATTGAGACATAGCTTTGTGACTCAAAGATAAGAAAAAGTGTTAATATCCAAATCAAAATACAACTATTTCCCACTCATAAAATACAAAACACTTAAAATATGCATGTATTATGAATAACCTCACCAGTGATAAGAACATACATGCATAAACGAAGTTATAAGAGGCTTCCTATGTATTTCTGAGTCACTGGAGAAGCATTCTACAATATAAAAGCTGTGTCTTCTTTACTGAAAGGAACTTAGGCCATTAAAAAGAGAATGTTGGCTCTTGTCCAGTTGAACTATCAGAAGACAACATGGCCAACAGTATGTGTCAGGGTTGCATTTACTTTGAAAATTCGGTTCTGGTTGTTTTGAAAGGCAGTCTCTCGGAACAGTTTTAGAATGATTCCAGGGGAAGGAGGGCAGTGGGATTGTGAAATCTGCCATCCACTGTTAGATTCAAAGTTCCAGAACTATTTCTGGGCTGCAGAGAAATATGTATGCCCGGGCTCTTGCTTTCACAGAGGATGAGTTACAGACTGGGTTAGTAACTGACTGAAGTAGAAACAACAAAATTCAACAAGTTGGAGTCAAACATCTTCGAGGGAGGAACCGCCATCGGGAAACTGCCATAATTTTCTTCCATTTTAAAACAGCTTTTTATTAAGAGACAATTATTCCCAAATGCTCTCAAATTCTGGCACATTATTGTATCTTTTGTCTAGGAGTTAAGTTTCTGAGGACCCCTATGTATTTACACATTGCCATCCTGAAAGAAAAATAAATCTTTTTTTTTGGAGGAATTTGCCTCTTAGTTCCTGGAGTTATAGTATCTTTCAACGTCATGTTTTAACAACAAATGCTTATTATCCCCAAATCCATCTGTGTGCCTCCCTCCATACTCCATACATGGTAGGTACTTGAAATGTACCAACTCGCTAAGGTACATCTGGCCACCAAACTTTGAAATTAAACACCCGCTAACTCTAATGCTAGAAATAGCTTTTGAACTAATAGCATTGCTAAAATCTGTGTACATAATGCATATCATAATGCACTTTGAATGATTTTTTTCAACCACTAGTGTGTGAGTGAGGATGATAATGTATAATTTTAAAATAGTCAACAACCATCTTTTCTGAAAGAACATGTAATTTCATAAACATTATCTATCTTACTTGGTTTTGTGTTAGTTAAGCGTAGTAGTACTTTTGCCTTAACTTATGCCCCAAAACTAAATACAACTTTTTGCTATAGTTAGGAAACAACTACTATGGGATGATGTACAATGAGACTAAAGCAGTGACCACCAGGGTAGAGGCAAGAGATAAATCAGGAATACAAAAAAAGATTAAAAGACTTATAGTTGTTTTAAGGATTCTTAGGTGGAAGAAAATGCAAAAATAGTGAGTTACCAGTGCCTAAGACACAGAAGGAAGAAAGGACACTTTTGGGAGCTCAAAGTGGACCAGGTTCAGGCTACTTAAATGGCATGCCTGTTGGTGAGCCTTGGTGCAGGTCTGCAAATGTGCGTGTGGGGGCAGAAGAGAGTCTGGCTAGAGAGGTGGCTTTGACATCACTGACTGATAAAAACATGGCAGTAGGAGGGGCCCTTCAGGGAGATCCGGAGAAGGGTAGGAAAAGAGGTCATTACTGAGAAAAGAGGCAGAAGAGCACTTAGGAAAAAAGAATAAAACTGGATGCAGGGTATCACACACACATCAGGGAGAACATAGGCAGTAACAGCTAAGAAAGAGAAGCATTACAAAGCATCATCGCAGACACTGGGATGTGCGGCCCTTTCTAATTTCACAATGCCCTACTCCTTCGGCTGGATGGCTGGGGCAAAGGCACATTTTCACTTAACGGGATAGCCTACTTGGAGGCAAATAAAGACATGTAGTTTAAAAGTCCAGCTAAATGGAACTGGTTGCCCAGCTCTCATATTCTGTCCTTGTGGTCCTCTGACAATGTTTCCTTACACTGGTGTAACTGAACAGCTCTCCACTCTCACATTTTCTGACTGCATTTGCTCTCCACGGTGGAGAGAGACTCTGGCTTAGGGGATAATTGCCTTTGAAATGGAAAGGTCCACCCTGCTGTGAACTCTTCTTTCTTGGGTGAAGGCAGTTAAGTTAACCTCATAAGATTAAGAGCTCCATCAGCTCTCCCTTCTGCTGGCTTTTGAACAGACTCAGGTCAGGGCTCTACACAAATGAACTAAATTAACAGTTGTTGAGTGAACAGTATAGTATAGAGAGTCAACAGAATACTTTATTACTCTTGCAGAGCAGACACGTGTCAACCAGTCTTTGAAAGCAAGACAAACTGAGAACAACCAGCAGGTCAATAGATATTAGAAGGACACAGAATAAGGCTAGATCAGCTTACATGGAGTTTTGGAGAGTTCTGTAGTTTTTGACGTGGCAATCTCTGACCATGTCTTGTAGTAATCATTAAACGAGATTGTTTTAATTACTCTGAAAATATAAACAAAAGTCAGACCATATATAATTTGCCAAATTATTACAGCACACAATTCAGCTAATATCATATCAAACTAGACTGATTTGAAAATTATGATACTTCTTTCCTCTCTCTCTCTCTCTCTTTCTTTTTTTCATTCTTTTTGAGACCAGATATGTGTGTCCCTGATAGTCTGGATCTCTGTGTGTCCCAGGCTGAAACTAACAATCTTCCTGCTTCAGCCCCTGTGTGCTCGGATTATGTGTGTGTGCCACCATGCTGGGTTTTGGACATATATCTTTAACAAATGCACATTTAATAGATGGATCAAACACATTAATTTCACCACTGACAAGTATAAATCACAGAAAAGACAAGCTGTGTAGTGTAGTTCATTTTTCAATAATGAATTGGAAATATCCACTTACGAGCACATTTATGTATACTGCAAAAAGAAATAGCTTTAAGACCTCTGCCTTTAATGCCAGTATTTAAAAGGAACTTTAAGGGAAGCATATTTGTAATTTTTTAAATTCTACAGTAAAATTTTCTTAAATGTCATATCAGCTCCATTTGGTATGATTCTTTTTATTTCCTACTCACAGGGAGAATAAAAGCATCAGAATGGAGACTAATTTTTACACAGAATCTAGCCACATGGAATCACCCCTCTTTTCTCATCCCCCCCACCTGAACCCCTTTCTAGTAGTGCCATTATGCCCTAGCAGGAGAATGAAGAGTATTGAAAAGCAGTAAGTGGCAACTGTAGAATACTTCCGAGTCACTGTGTCTGCTCATACTTTTACCATGAACTTGTTGAACCCAGTGATTTATAGCTCTATAAACAAAACATTACTCAGAGATAACATTCAGCCACGTGATATCGCCAGCTGACCAGTGCAAGTAGATGCTGGAAAACCAGGTGTAATATCCCTGTCTGTTCTCCAATTTAATTTCTCAGTTCTTTGGGAGAAGAAACACATTTTTAGTCAAAACAAATATATTAGTATTAATTTTTATGGGTCAACTGTAAGATCCTTAAGGTAAATATTTGACTCAGTTTTGAAATTAATGGGGCAATATTTAAATGGATCAGTGCATCCATTTATTTCGTAGTTTGCGACACCTAATTTTAAGACTAACATTTTTTCAAAAAAAAAAAAGAAGACTAACGTTTTTCAAATGTGCTATTACTTTTCCAATCACACGTAAGTAGAACTCTGAAACTGGGTGAAGATAAATTAACCATTACTATTATTGCTTCCAGCACAGCTGCCAAGCTTCACATGGCCAAATGATATGTTAAGGTAACATGAATTTCCCCCTGAAATGTTTTAGCGTTTCGCAGAGAGGACAACAAAATGAAAGGCTGCCTTGTGTCTCCTGCATGGAAATCTTGAGATCAATTTGCTGTCACAGATCATTTAGCAGACAACAATGACCCAAGAGGAAGGAAACTGTCAACACACTGTCTCAAGAAAAAACATATACCATCTTTAGACACAATCGTCTCCATTGTCTTTTGTCTGTTTGAGGATGACCCATGACCCTCTCCCTTCCCAGAGGTGCCCTGTTCCGTTTCAAACTGTTAGCCCTCTGGGGATTGCTTTTCTTTCTTCCAGAATAATTAAAAATATTACCCTAAAAGGTGTAACTGTGGTTAGCTTGAATACACAAAGCAGAATATCTTAAACGTTTGCATTTCCAATTCTATAAAGGAAATAGTTCCTTAAAATAATAATTATATTTACTATTATTCAGATAGGCTATGGAGCTAATAAGGAGATAAACGGCATAAAAATGTATGCGTGGCTCCCATCGATATCAGGAATATACTGAATATTGTCTGTGACAGTGAAAAATGAGGAAATAAAATTTATACTGGGCACTAAAGCTGATTATTCTGTTGAATGAGTGAAGAGAACAGCTTTCTCTATTCCCATAATAAGGTGCTGCGTGGTTCAGCATTTGGATAACATGACCTGGAATTCACTATGTAGACCAGGCTGGTCTCGAACTCACAATACGTCTTTTGAAGTGGCAATAAATGAAAGAATTTGGATGGAGGTAATAAAACTTTTGTTTGACACTCATCAGGGAGTCATTTGGGGTGTATGTGTGTGGAAAGGAAGGAGGCATCCTAGACTCAGGGAACAGCTTCAGCCATCTTCCGGGCTGGGGTATGGAGTGCATGCATGTATACACTGAGGATCTTGGAGGAAGGGAAGACAAGGATGACGTCAGCGGAGGGTTCAGACTGAGAGCAGCTGAAGGCTGTTCAAACAGGTGGTACAGGATCTTCAATGCAGGCAGAGAGTGGTTAGAATTAGTTGACTACCTTGGTCCATCAGAGCTGAGAGCCATCAGTAGTTCCTAAATAGGAAAGTAAAGAAGAAGCTGGGACTTGAGCAACAGTTTCCTCAGGGGGGGGGTCTCACACCAGGAAAATTCCATAAGACTAAATGTAGGATCACCTAGGAAAGGAAGCAGTGGAGGTGTGAGCTACCTGAGAGCTAACAGGGTTGGGAGCGAAGGTTAGGAACAGGCACAGACGAAACCAAACCAGTACTGAAGAAAGATCTAATGGTTATCAGACATGTGAGAGATGAAGGAATGTTGGGGTCAAATCTTTTGCAAAGCCCGGAAGACTAGTTTTCTATTAATAGAAAGAATTCTGTGGGATTGAAGTAAAATATGAATGTGATTTTAGAGGTGAACTCACATGAAGCTATGACAGAGGAACCAAAATTATCTCTAGGGATCTGATGGTGAAATTATTAATGAAAAAAAAAAGATATTGACAGATGAAGCTGTTAAGGATAACAATCTCCAAACCAGTGTGAGATGAGGAAGCACAGACACCAGCTTAAAGGGAGTCAGCAAGGGTGAGTCTGGTGTTTAACTGAACTGTGATCATTTATTGTTGAGTTGCACCAGCACAATGTAAGTCATGGTGGCAGCTGGTCTCATTGTGGTCAAGAAGAAGAGAGCAATACTTGTTGCTGCCTGGCTCTTGTTTTTAAAAAAATGTTTTGGGGGCATGGGACTAGGGAGATGGCTCAACAGTTTAGAGCTCTTGTTGCTCTTTCAGAGGACCTGGGTATCATTCCAAGCATGTACCATGACTAATCACAGGTAACTAAAACCTCAGAGAGTAAAACTATGGGTAAGGGGCAGACTACTACAAATTTTTTTCCCAGATGACATGATTATGTCCTTAGTTAAATCCAATTTAGTACAGAAAGCTTAAAAACTGGTAAGTGAATATAGCAAAGATCCTAGGGACAAAGGAATATTTTAAATAAACTGTGTGTGTGTGTGTGTGTGTGTGTGTGTGTTTCCAAACAGGAAAAATAAAGGTGTTTGAGACAACTCGTCAGCTTCTTATCTCAGTGTCCCCAATGCTGAGGTTCTAGAGGTGTGTCACCAGCAAGAAGATGCTTACATGTCAATGTAATAGTATCACAATGTAACAAAAGATATGTAAGACACCTATACTGAAATCCACAAAATATTTCTGAGATAAAAGTTAAATGATGCTATATTACTACGTATATATTGATTGTTCTCAATGTATTTAATCCTACTTAAGAATTGGTTGAGTTTCCCCCTTCTAACACTTGCCTGGGATTGTAAAAGGATGACAGCAACAAAGCAGTAAAGATAACAAAGGGGCTGACCTAAGATACCAACATATGCTGTCTAGAATGTTGCAATGAGCCTCACCCTAATTCAATCCTGTATGTGTATGCATGAGTGCACACATTGATGTGTGCATGTGCCCACATGTAGCCATGTGCACTCATGTGGTGGCCAAGGGAAACCACTGAGTGGATTGAACATTGGAAGGATTGCTCTATCCCTCTCTGTCTTGTTAACTCAAGACAGGGTCCCTTACTGAACCTAGAACTTGCCCCTTTTTGGCTAGGCTGGCTGGCCAGCAAGCCCTAGCTATCTTACTGTCTTACATTTGCAATCATGTTGGGACTGCAGGTGCAAACAGTCAGTCCAGCTTTTACATGGTTTTGGGAATGGAACTCTGGTCCTCATGTGTAGCAAATGTCCTTACCTAGAGAGCCATCTCCCCAGTCCTGGTTTAATCTTTGTAATTCCTGATCCTATCCCTGAAATAAGTGCTGTGGTCCGACAGCCTGGGCTGTCAATCCTGCTCTCATTTAGAGCTGGCTCTCTACATGGTGGGAGAAGAGAATGAGAGGTACTGAGATGACACCCCAGGTGTTTCCTGTGGCAGACTTCATTTAGAATTATCTGACTGTACCCCGACTTTGATGAATAAGAGTATGGAATGAGGAGAAAGGGGGTTCTCTAACTAGAAAAATTTGCACAGAAACAGAAGTACAATATTACAGGATATTCAAGATTTACAGGAAATCCCAAGAGATGGTGGGGTTTTGGAGAAATGAGAGACCGGAAGAAGGAAGAGCATGTCCAGCTGATGGAGAGCCTCAAGTTAAGTTTAAAAGTGTTGAGACTTCATCCTGTGGAATTAGATGACAGATAACACTTCCCACAGATGCATTCATTGCCCTAACTCTGGCATAAAGACTAGAAGATAGTAAGGCAGCTAGGAGGCTGTCTATAGAGCTGTGAGAAATGACGAGATACTTTGGGAAGGCAGTCGAGGAGGCCAGTGACTCTGAGTGCTGACGAGGCGCTAAACTTGGCTCTTTCCTTGCATGATTTCACTGAATACTCATGACAACCCCATGAGAAAAGTTCTTTCTCTTTTTGCGAAGAGGAAACAAGTGTGGAAAGGTTACATAGCTAACCCCATCACACAGCCAATAAGTAACAGAGCCAGAGAGTTCGCCCTGCTAATTCCAGACCTTCTAGTCTTAACCATGACGCTAAGAACTAGCTGGTGGTGTAGGAGACGTTTCCAACCAGCTGGTGTTCGAACTGCATGTTGCTTTCATAAGACAGCATCACCATTATTTTCTTCTTCCAGGCAGTGAGCCTGCCTTTTCCCCTTGATGGAAAATTCCAGAAAGAATTTTTCCCCTAAGTTTTAAATTGCTCACAGTTTAAGCAGCAGGGTGAATCTTGTGGCATTTTGCTCTGTCACCTGGAAGGAGACTTAAACCCTTATCCAGAGTATCCACGCTCAACATACTCCATGCCCAACAGTCACCCAACAGCCATTAAGACTCTCAGATGGACTGCCACAGTGTATAATCTATCTTACAATGCCTGCATCACTCATGACACTTCATCTTTTCATGAAGGCATCTGTCAACTCACATCATAGCAGGAAGAGTAAGTGCAGGGCAATAAAATAGTATAAGACACAGAGACACTATACTCATTCAATGGCGCTTTATTATAGTATGTTGTCATAATTGTTCTGTTTCAGATTACTTGTCTTTAGATTTATTTATATTTTATGACTGTAACTGTTTTGCCTGCATTCATGTATGCGTACCATATGTGTGCCTGGTGTCTCCAGGAGTCAGATGAAAGCATTGTATCCCCTGGAACTGGAGTTAGGGATAACTGAGAGACACCGTGTGGGTGCTGGGAATTGTACCCAGGTCCTCTGCAAGCCAACAAGGGCTCTAAACCGTTGAGCTAACTCTCTAGCCTCATGTCTCAAAACATTTTTTAAAAGGAAAAGGAGAGCCAAGCAGCAACATGTCTCTTCTTCTTGACCACAATGCGACCAGCTACCACCATGACTTCCCTACCCTCTAACTATTGGCCTGAAAAACCCTTCCTCTCCTCTCTCTCCTCTCTCCTCTCTCTCTCTCTCTCTCTCTCTCTCTCTCTCTCTCTCTCTCTCTCTCTCTCTCTCTCTCTCTCTCTCTCACACACACACACACACACACCACATGAACACATAAACACAAATACCAATAAACAAAGAATGAGTGACCCAAACCAAAGAGAGAAGACGCAGTTGAGCTGTACACCAGAACAAGCATATGGGGCAAACATGGGAGCCCAACACAGCCAGTCTCCTCATGATATTTACCAGAACCATGGAGTGTTTCTGAATTCCTGACTCTCTAGCTTCTCTAGAGAATTCAGGGTTGCACAAAGATAGCCTGATAAACTGGACCTGATTTGGTGTCATTTATCCTTGTCTAGGTTCAGAGAAACAGCTGAAACCAAACCAGACCTGAGTTTAGTGCCAGCACTGTGTGCAGGATACTGCGAACAGTTAAACGCCAGGCAGCAAGAACATTTGCTGTTCCAGGGATACCCTTATTTCATAGATAATAAGACAACACGTGTCTGGTGTTGTTAGATGATGAGGATCCTCCACAGGTTGAGTAGACAGCAGTGCCTTCACTGAGTCCCAGCCAAGGGGACCATTCACTGGACTGAACACCATCTTTCTGCACATTTTCAGGACTGTGTCATAAACAGAAGTCACTTAAGTGACCAAAGTTTGCTTACCTTTTATGATGGCAGTCAGGGGAACCTGGGCTAGATCAAGCATGACTTCAACACTAGCTAATTGGCTTTAAGTTTAGAGCTCAGGAAAGCAAAGGCTGGAATACTTTTATCAAGTATTTACAGTCTGGGAGACTATAGACTGTGCCTTACTCAGATGCTCAAAGCCAGAGTAATGCTACATTGCCAGGCTGGAGAGATGGCTCAGAGCTCAAGGGGATTTGCTGCTCTTCTAGAGGACCAGTTTGACTCCCAACATGAAATGACTGCAAAGCTCACAATCCCCTGGAATTTCTCATTGGAGGGATCCGACATCCTCTTCTGGCCTCTCTGGGCACTGCTCACGTACACCACCCCCATTAAAAATAAAAATATAAAATGTAAAAGAAAGAAAGAAAGAAAAGATACAACGGCTTTGGCCCTGATTCAGTTTTCTAGGATAAGGTTAACTGTATCTTCTCTGACAATGCTCATGGTTTTGTGATCTACAATGGCTTATCCTTATTCCATGGAACACTTCTTTCCATAAAAAATACAAATTAAATAGATCCATTCATTATAGACAAAGGTAGATTCAATAGAAAGAACTCAATAATTTCCCATCTTCTTCCTAAAAATATTTATTATAAGAGAAACAAATACCTCCCTTTCTAAGTTAAATGTCGTAAAGGGTAGGGCTGGAGAGATGACTCAGCAGTTAAGAGCAATTACTGCTCTTCCGGGGAATCAGAGTTCACTTCCCAGAAGCCTCATCAGGTGGCTGACAGTCACAGGAGACTATAACTTCCAGGAACCAATGCTCTCTTTTGTTCTCCACAGATACCCACGTACTCAGACATAACATAAATATAGATTTTTTTGAATGTTTTCATTACAAACCATAAGTCAGTATCATTTAACAGGAGTTTGGTTTGGAAAACCGACGGAGACAGGGATCAAGCAAACCTTACCTGACACGTTCCTGTGGCTCTTCAATTGACACTAGGCTGCCCTCTGTTACTGCAAAGAGAAAGCAGAAAAGGGGTGTGCTGACTCAGAGCCGGAAGAGGGGATGCTATGTGTATTCTTTCTAGAACCTCGATAATACCACACGAAAGGGACAAAAGTATAGCACAAAACATCGAATCTGTCACAGGAAAACGACAAGAAAGAATTTCAAGAAGGAAAGCAAATGTCAAGTGGCAACTGTGTTGGCAGGTCCCCGGAATCTGGAACCCAACGGCTCAAGTAGGAGAAGCAGGCCAACAGACAGCAAGCAGAGCTGCATCCCAGAAGAGAACTCAGGGGCCAGAGGTGCCAGGTAACTCTGAGAGGAGAGGCCAGAGGCCCAGTGAGCACAGACCTGCCCTCACCATCCTCACCGCTGAGAACCGCGTGGAGTCCCTGCCCAGGAAGGAGGGAGGACGCCTCCCCACTGCAGAAACAGTCCTGGAGACTCGGGGCTGAACAGCACAGGAGTGTGGAGGACAGAAGGCGGGGAGTCAGTAAAGACCCCTCCCCTCTGAGGGACTGTGAAAGAGATGTTCACACAAAGAAAAACCAAAACAGACTTTATCCCAATGAGAGAAACATAGATAAAAGCTTCAGAAATTCCTGAAGGAAGTGAAGGGTACTGGGAAAGATCGGGGGGGGAACGGAAACCACACCATGACACTGAGAGACAGGCAGAGCACAGTACAGCTGCATTGGCGTCGATCCCTGGTGGGGGAGGGAATGCAGAAGGCCTAGAGCAGACAGGCAGGCCTGCCCTCAAAACAAGCCCACGGCTCCCACAGCCTCAAATCGAGCTGCACATATTGGCGAGACAGTGATTCCTTGGAGCAGAGTCAGTGGAGGAGAGATTCCATTTTGTCAAGCAGCAGCTGGGCCCTTCTATTGTTAACAACTGAGCTTCCCTGAGGGCCTGAGATTAGGGAACACCCACAGGTTAGAAACACTCTTTGGGGCCTGTCACAGCCTCTGGGGGAGGGAAGGCCCAGGGGTGGAGAGTGGAAAGTATAGGCAGCAGGAGCCGAGCTCAGGCTGGGAAGTAAGTATAGGAGGAGAGACAGCCCTGCCCTTGGAGTCCCAGGACACAGGTCCTCAACTCAGAAGGCCCTGAAGTTTGATGGCTTCGAGCCTGAGGTCAGAATGGGGTCAAATTCTGGAGTCACATAGTTGTCATTCACTGCTGAAGTGTCTGAGAATTCTGAACACAACAGCTGTTTCCCAGCAGAGAAACTGCTACTCAGGAAGCCTCGGAAGGACAAAGGCAGGTCATTTGCCTGTCCATATCTTGCTACTTCCTAGACTCCCAACAATACGTGGGCGACACCCTTCAGCTAAAATGTCACCCAGAGCAAGGCCACGCCTACTAACCCTGCTAAGTGTTCCCAAACAGTTCCACCAAGGAGGGAGCAAATCTTCAAACCTATGAGTCTCTGAGGGCCATTCTTGTTCAGATCACACTTCCTACACAATTTTCTTTTCCCTTCCCCTCTATAATGTTCTTTACCATTCTCCATTGTCTCTCTGCTTTCATGCTTAACCTTGCTTCCCACCCCGGATCCTGCTTTTCTCTCCTCCTTCCTGGATCTCGGTCATTCACTAGTCCCACCCTTAACTAATTTCTAACGTCACAGTACCTGCTACAGGAGTTCTGTGGTCATTTGGTGCATATTAGTGAATTGCAATTGATTTTAAGTGTCATATAGTTGCTGTCTCCTTGCTGGGCAAATACTTGACAAAAGCAACTTAAGAAAGGGAACACTGTGTTTGAGAACACAGTCCACTGTGGCAAGGCAGGCATGAAGGAGGAAGCTGGACGCAGCGGCTCACATTGCATCCACAGTCACTAGGCAGAGAGTGAAGAATGCAGTCACTAAACTCACGTTCTCCATTTTATTCAGTCCAGCAGTCAGGGTAGTTTTTCCCACCTCCATTAACCTACTCTAGAAAATCTCTCACAGATAAACATAGGGATTTGTCTCTGAGGTAATTTTTGATCCTGTCAGGGTGACAACATACACACACACACACACACACACACATGCATGCACATGCATGCACGCATGCACCTACATACACATACTAATACATCACTGCAAGTGTATTTCCATGTCTTGTTGGTTGATATTGCTGACACAGGAGTTTATCTCCTCCTAGCTGAGTGTTATTGAGAATTGAGCTCCCAAGAGTAGGCTGCTCAGTAAGAACTATGTGCCCACTTCCCAAATCCAGAAGCATTTACTAGTCAAACAATACACATCCTGTGAGCCAAAAGTGCAGGAAACTAGAAAAGGCACAGTAACATGACTCCTGCAAAAGTTCTTACCTCCTCAACTCCTAAAATCAAAGATGCTGAAGTAAGGAAGATTTCAGATGGAGTTTCCAAGATTCTATGTAAAAATGATCAATCACCTGAGAGAGGGTGAAATTCAAAGTGGATGAATTCAATTCAGATCTAGAGAAGAAAGTCAGTGACAGAGAAGAGAGTATCAAAATATGGATAAGAAATAAGCCATATGGTTGAAGAAAAAGTCAGCAACATGGAAGGAAACATCAGCAAGAAAGTTGAGATTTTAAAAAAGAGAGTTTGAAAGTGAAAAAAAATAATCAATGAATCAAGTAAAGAACACAATGGGAAACATCGATAGAACTGACCAAGCAGAAAGAGTATCAAGACAGGCTGGTGAAACACTGTACCAATTAGAAAAGTATCAAATGGGAATGGGATAGAATGACCATGGCATTTAGTGACACAAACAGAGACAAAACCAGACCAATGAGATGCTCAGCAGGTAAGGGTTCTTCCTGTACAAGCCTGCTGTTGTGGGTTTGATAGATGGCCAGAACCCACTTAAAGGAGGATGGAGGGAAGAAACTCTATGAAATTGTCCCCTAACCTCCACATGCATTCAGTGGCCTGTGTGTGATGACACTGCACATCCCACAATGATAATAAATGAAGTTGAAATTCAGAAAAAAATAAGAATACAAAGAATAGAAAGATGCATAGAGAATTGTCAAAGAAATGACAACAGGAAAAAATTTCAAAACTAGAAAGAAAAACACATTTGAATACAAGAAGCATTTAGAATTCTAAGTAGACATGACTAGAGAATATCTTCACAGCATATTATAATCAAGATGTCAAAAATACAAAACAAAGTCACAACACCAACAGCTTTAAGAGGATGACACCACAGAGGCCAAACATCAGATATCTCTATGATACATTTCAATCTTTAAAAATACTTACCAACTGTCTTAGTTAGGGTTTCTATTGCTTTAAAGAGACACCATGACCACAGCAACACTTATATAGGAAAACTGTTAATTGAGTGGCTTACATTTTCAGAGGTTTAGTCCATAATTAACATGATTTGACATGGTGGTATGCAGGCAGATATGGTGTTGGAGAAGTAGCTGAGAGTCTTACATCTTGCAGGCAACAGGAAATGGTCTGTCTCATTGGGTGTAGCTTGAGCATAGGAGATTTCAAAGACCACCCCCACAGTGACACACTTCCTCCAACAAGGCCATACTTCCCATTAGTGCCACTCCCTTTTGGGGCCATTTTTCTTTAAGCCATCACAACAACCAAGACTGCTATATACATCAGTGCTATTTAAAACAATTAAGACATTTCAAGACAAGTACAAATAAAGCAGTTTGTGGCCACTAAGTCAGCACTGCCAAAGGCACTTAAAGGAGTTTTATACACAAAGGATTGAGAGAGCCAATATTCATCATGGAGGACATCATAGAACAGATTTCAGGAGGAGAATGATGGAATGAAGGAGAGCTATGAGGGAATCCATCATGTCTTACACAGCAAACCTTTGATACTGATAGAAGAGAATATAAGAAACAATAATCCAGCCAACCAGAAAAGCAGTCAACAAATTACAAAAATTAGTAAATATCTCTATATTACAACACAAAATGTAAAGTGGCTTCAGTTCACCAATAAAGACGCATAGACTGACTGGATTAAATAAAAAGTTAGATCCAAACTTCTGCTGTCTCTGAGAAACACACCTCATTGGAAGATACTTACAGGCTGACAGAGATGGAAAAGTAATCTACCAAGTGAACAGAAACTAGAATCACCTTGCATAGCACTCTGATGGCTGATAAAGGGACTTCAAATTGAAATGCGTCAGAAGAGACAGAGAATGGGACTGTGCTTTACTAAAGGAAACAATCCATTGAGAATACTAAGCAATTATAAATATATATGCACTAAACAATGTGACTCCTAGTTTTATAAAGCAAACACTAATGGAGGAAAGGATAGATGGGTGCTAATACAATAATAGTGGCTGGTTTCATTATTTCACTCTTCTTTCTAGATTCATTCCAATTTAAAATCAATGAAAGGAACCCCAGAGCTAATCTATACCATAGACCAAATGGACTTAACAGCTATGAAATATTTCATCCAAAGGAAACAATATCCTTCTTTTGCCAGCAGCCTATTGGACTTTCTGTAAGTAAAGAGACCACATTCTAGGCTGAAAGTCAAACTTTACCAAATAAAAAGCAGTCAAAATAATCTAATATATTATTAAATTATAGTACAGTAAAATCAGAAATAAGTAGGGAGAAAGACTGCAGAAACTACAGGAATAAATGGAGACTGAACAATACACTCTCTGAAGGATCAGTGAGTCATGAAAGAAACAAAACAAATCCTAACCCAGGATGGCAAGAAATAATAAAGATCATGGAAGAAATTAATGAAATGGGGACTAATAATTTATAGAATCAATCAAGAGTTGGTACTTTGAAAAATAAATATAAGATTTACAGGTAACTAATCAAATAACAAAAATAAAGAGAACATCCAAATTAATGAAGTGAGAGGTGTGAAAAATAAGGTTAATACAAATTACAACAACAACAACAAACACCCAGAGAATCATTAGGGAGTACTTTGGAAACTTACACTTTAAAAATCTGGAAAATCTAGAACAAATATGAATTCCTCATACAAATGACCTACCAAATTTAAGTCAAGACTTAAACCACTTAAACAGATCTACGGTATTCAATGAACTGGGTAGTAATTAAAATTAAAACAATGCAAAATAAGAAAAGTTCAGTTTTAGATGGATTCACTGACCATTTTTACCAGGCCTTCAAAGAAGAGTTAATACCAATACTCCTCAAACTGTTTCACGTAGTAGAAGGGGAAGGAATACTACCAAAGGCATTCTACAAGGTAGTATGACCATGATTCCAAAACTGCATAAAGATACACCAAAGAAAGAAAACTACAGATCAGTTTCTTTGATGAAAATACATGTAAAAATTCTTAAATATTTCTTGTGAAAACAGTTGGGGAACACATTAAAAAGATCTCATATCATGACTGTCCTAGTTAGACTTAACTGTCAACTTTAACTGCCAACCTAGAGTCACCTAAAAGAAGAACGCTCAATCGAGGAATTGCCTGTACCACACTGGCCCTGGGTATGTCTGTGGAGGACCGTGTTGATTACCAGTATAGGTGGTACCATTCCCTGGACAGGTGGTCCTGGGGTATATAAGAAAGTTAGGCAAATATGAGCTTGAGTAAGCCAGCAAGCAGCATGGTTTCTGCTTCAAGTTCTTGGTTGGGTTCATGCTCTGCTTTCCTTCAAGGATAGACTGAGACCTGAAAGTGTAAGCCAAATAAATCTTTTCTACCCTATGTGCTTTTGATCAGAGTGTCTTATCACAACCACAGAAATCAAGTGAGAACAATGACTAAGCTTGTTTCTTCCATGGATGCAAATTTGGCCAAACATATACAAATGCATAAAAATAACTTGGGACATAAAGACACATAAGAACAGAAACCATATCATCATCCCAGCAGATACCAAAAGGATCCTTCAACTTTTCTTAATGATAAAAGTCTTAAAGAAACTAGAAATAAGAACTGGAGAGATGGCTCAGTAGTTAAGAGCATGTGATACTTTGGTTGAGAATCTGGGTTCTAGTCCCAGTACCTGCATGGTGGCTCACAGCTATGTGTAACTCTAGTTTCTAGGGATCCAATGACTTCTGGCTTCTGCAAGCACAAGGCATGTACATGGTACAAAAACATATGCAAGCAAATGCTCATACATTCGAAATAAAAATAACCCCATTTTTAGAGTTAAAAAAATACAACCCCAGGAATATTCTGTAAATGGTGGTACATGCTTTCAGTCCTTGCACTCAGGAGGCAGAAGTAGGAGGGCCATCCCAGTCTACATAGTGAGTTCAATGCCTGCTTAGTGGAGAGAAAGAGAGACAGAGAGAAGGGGTAAAGGAAAGTAGAGGAGAGAAAAGGAGAAGACAGAAGAGGAGAGGAGAGAGAGAGACAGAGAGACAGAGAGACAGAGACAGAGAGACAGAGAGACAAAGAGAGAGAGGAGAGCACACAACATCCTGACATAATAAAGGTTGTATGAAAAACCTATAGCCAACATTAAACTAAACATGAAAAAATGGAGAACATTTCCTTTAAACTCTATTCAATAAAGTGCTCAAAGTCTTCTGTTAAGCAGTAAGACAACAAAAGTGAAAGGAGGCTGAAGAGTTGATTTATAGCTTAAGAGCATTGGTCGCTCTGTGAGCTCAGTTCCCAACATGCACAAGGAGGTTCACAACCACCTTCAACTCCAATCCCAGGGGATCTGACACCCTCTTCTGTTCCCTTGGGCGCTGTATGCACATTGTGCACAGACGTACACACAGGCAAAACACCTAAATACACATAAAATGAAAAAAATTAAAAGAAATGCAAATACAAAGGGAAGCAGTTACATCATCTCTATGTTCAGACATCTTGAATCTTTATTTAAGATCCTAAATACCCATCAGAAAGCTCTTAGAGCATACAGACACTAAACCAACATCTCTGATGATCATGGATAGGCTTAATTAATGGGAAACATACCTGTGTTACTGAAAATAATCTACAGGCTGATGGTAACTTCTGTCAAAATCCTAATGACATTCTTCACAGAACTAGAAAAATCGATCCTGAAATTCACATGGAAACACAAAGACCTTGACTAGATAAAGCAATCCTTTGCAGAAAGAAAAATGTTGGAGGCATCATAATATCTGGTCTTAAAATATATTACAGAGCCACGGTAACAAAAATAACATGACACCATGTCTTAGTTAGGGTTTTTATTGCTGTGAAGAGACTCCCATGACCTTGTAACTCTTATAAGGAAATCATGTAATTGAAGGGGCTCACTAACAGTTTCAGAGGTTCAGTCCATTATCATCATGGCAGGAAGTGTGGTGGCATGCAGGCAGATGTGGTGCTGGAGCTGAGAGCCTTTACATCTTGCTAGGCAGGCAGTAGAAAGCTTGAGCAAAAGAGACCTCAAAGCCCGCCTCCACAGTGACACACTTCCTCTGACAAGGCCCCACCCCCTAATAATGCCGCTCTTTTTGGGGGTCATTTTCTTTCAAGCCACCGCACACTGGCACAAAAACAGACATGTGGAGCAATGGTGTAGAGCAGAGGACCCAGAAAGGACCCTCTGCAGCTATAGACACCAAATAGTTTCTTTTTTTTTAAAGGCCATCAAAAGCATAAATTGAAGAATATAATACTCCTTTAATCAAACGGCGCTGGTTAAACTGGATTTCTATGTGCAGAAAAGTGAAAATAGATCCTCATTCCTCACCTTGCAAAAAATTAGTCAAAATGGATTAATGACCTTAATGTAAGACCTGAAACTTTGAAACTTCGAGAGAGAAACAGGTAAAACACTTCAAGATACAGGCTTAGGCAAAGGTTTGTGCAGAATTCTATTCTGTACAATTCAACAGTGTTGAATAGTACAGAAAATAATGCCCAAAATTGACAAAGGAGATTATTTGAAGTTAAGAAGCTTCAGCACATTAAAATAAACCATCACTAGGTGAAGAGACTGTTTGTAGACAAACAACCAATTGCATGTCAGACAGGGGGATCCATAAAGAACCGTGAAAGTTAAACAGCCCCAAAGCAGCTCATCCAAACCCAGAACAGCCAAGTAACTGAAAGGACACCATGAAAAGAAGATACCCAAGATGTTCAACATTCTTAGCTGTTAGGGGACTGCAAATTGAAACTACTCTTTGAGTCCATTTCACCCCAGTTAGAACAGCTGCCAAGGAAGCAGACGAGAACACATGCCGAATGGAAGTTAGAGAAGAGAAATCCTTATTCATTCATTGCCATTAGGGATATAAACTTACACAACCATTCTAGAAATTAGTATGGAGACTCGCCAAAAAGCTGAGTACATTTCTCAAGGCTCTTAAGCAACATACCACATGATTATGTTTATAGCTGCACTATTCATAGTAGTCAAGAAATAGGCTGGTTGAGATGTCCACCAACAGATGAACAGACAAAGAAAATGTGGTTTACATTTACAATGGATTTCTAGGCATCTGCAAGGGAAAATGGATGCAACTGAAAATCATTGAGTCAAGTGAAACAAGCCACACTTAGACATCAGATCATGAGACTCAGGGGAAACGCTCTTCGAGGAGGTGGGAAGTAGCGAGGGCAGCGTCACACGTGAAAAAGGCAGGCAGAGGGAGATGGGGAGAGCAGTGGGAGAGGGGGAAAGTAGAGGAAGAACAGTTAAGAATGCTTATGTATGAGGACGCCTTGATGAAACCAGGAATGTCATTTGTACACTAACTAAGAAATTGACAGAAACAAAAGTGAGGGAAGACGACTGATCAAATAACTAGGAGCTATTTCACAATTTGACCGGGAAGTTTAGCCTTCTTGATAGGACTTTTACTGAAGCAAGGGAAAGAAAAAAAAAAATCAGGCCGTTCGGGACATGAAAGGAAAGACAATCACCATGTCTGAACTGTGAGGAGTATTTAAAGCATTTAAAAAGTAATTACAAAGTCTTAACAAATTTTTAAAAATTATATATTGACATAACAAAAACTATGAAAGGGCTGGGCGTTGGTGGTGCACGTCTTTAATCCCAGCACTCGGGAGACAGAGTCAGGCGGATCTCTGTGGGTTCGAGGACTGCCTGGTCTACAGAGTGAGTTGCAGGACAGCCTCCAAAACAATACAGAGAAACCCTGTCTCGAAAAACCAAAACCAAAACCAAAGCAAAACAAAACAAAACAAAACAAAAAACCACAAAAAAAAGAGAAAGAAATTATGAGGTGGAAGAAGTGTAGGTGTGAATAACAACGTAAGAGGCCGATCTTTGTGTTTCATAAGACAAATAACAAATAACAACTAATAACTGAAAATCTCAGAAATAACTAGCAGGAAAGCTGCTGTAAAAAATTTGGTGGGCTAGTACTGGAAGAAATAGCTAAGCGCGCAGATCGTTGCTGCCTCCAGGGGGCAGCACTCAAGGATGACCGCTTCAGGCTTTTAAGGTCTTGAAGTGCTATAACTCAAAACTGAGTTCTGCTTTCTGCTTTCAAAGCTGTGAATGTGTTCCTTTGGCGAAAATATAAGCCTAACATTTCAGGTAAAACTAACATCTTAGACACTTCGCTAAAAGGTTTCCCGGCCTATGTGAGCCGCTCAAACACGAAGAGGCAAAGAAGCTGAGCAGTGGGCTGTCTCAGCGAGGACCTTTTTAACTTCCCTTCCCCCTAAGGATGTGTGCAAGAACGTTGCAGTCGCTAGGTTTCAGGGACGCTTCTGAGGCTTCTGTTATGTGAGAAGTGAGCAGTGCCACCGGGCTAAATGTTCTTCCCTCTGCTGTCTAGAAAATACATTTTCCAGGGGAAGGAGAATCTCCACCCCCACCTCCACCCCACACGCCTCCCCCACGAATGTTTTCAAAAATAAAAACGAAGACTCACAATTCTGTGAAACTTCAACAGCTTGCCATGTAGAGAAAATGTTCTTTCAAAGTTATAGCAATTTTTAAAAAATCAGCGAACTAATTGGGAGCTTACACTGGAGAATCAAATGCTAACGGCCATTTCCTAACTATAAATTGAACAGAACATATTTGAATACATATGCCAGGAGGAGGAAGAGGCAGGAAGCTTGCTCACTCTATAGCAGACAGGGTACTTCTGTGAAAACTATATACAGGAGGATTTAATTTCAAAAACAAGTTTTGAAAAGGCATATGATATAAAGAAGTATTATAATCCCCCGACTTCTGTAATTCCCTTTATTCAGATATTAATTCACCTGACAGTTATGTATGGTAGTTTATTGACTCATCTGCCAGCTTATTATAATAGTTTATTTAGATTAGCACCTGATAGTTAAAATGATCTTCCTCTATTGAAAACTACATGAAGACACCTGGCTAATAAAAACAATCATCATACCAGAATTAGTTACCATTTATTGTTTTTTTTTCTATTTTGATACTCAAGCCTTTCCTTCAACCAAAAAATTTAAAAATCATATAAAACTATGTTTAAAATGTCAAAGCAACCGCAGTCCTCAGAAGTTAAACATCCAGAAAGCAAACTTCGGAGAACAGCTTGGGAAACAACAGAGGACACAGAGCTGATGCGAGATCCCTTCGTGACAAGTCAGAAGGCCGCATTAATCAGTGAGGAAGGCAGACGGCTGCTACACACTGGCCCCTCCCAGACCTACTTTCCTCCAAATTTTCATGACCAGCAAGGGTACGCTGGAAGATGCTTGAGTGGCTCCTTGTCCAATTCCTGGCTTAACGAGGCAACAAGCCTCTTAGATAACATTGCAAATAGCCATTTAGCTCTCCTGAATCAACACTGGTGCTTATAAAATAACGCCATTTTGATTTTAATACCTGGCCAACTGATCTCATCTCCTAAGCAACTGGAGTTAGAGAACTTCTTTAGGACTTGTAGGCTACTGTCTATGATGAAGGATGCAGCTACAGTAGCATTTGCTTCTCGGAATGGTCAGTTAGGAGTCTACCAGCGGACTGATAATTCATTGCCCAAATTAGCACACTTCAAGTAAAAGGGGTCACTAGGGACAGTTCTATCAGGATGATACAAGGTAGCTTGAGGTGTGTGAGCACTCTAGATAAGGGAGTCAAGTCACAAGGACAGGAGCCAAATTAGGGCGGGAAACAGCCACTGGGTCACTAGCTAACCAGTGTGGACTCAGAGCTTGGATTGCTTTGTAGGCTGGACCAACCCTGAAGTTATTTGGGGAAACCTGGGGGAATAACAGCGTTTGTGTGTCTACATATCTGGGGGTTAGGATAAACTAATTCCCAACACTGACTATTGAGGAAAACATCTCCAATGTAGTTAAGATATATTCTGGTACAAAATAGCGCCAAGCCTGCAAATATTGGACTTCAGCGGCTACTGTCTGGAAGACCTAGGACAGGTTGACTGACATGTAAATGTCAGGACCATAGTTTTCTGGAACCACGCAGACTCAAGCTTCCCTCTGCAGGACATCTCTTCAGATGTCTGGAAAACACCTTCCACCACCTTTGATCTTGCACAAGCTAAGCAGCTTCTTAGAAAGTATCATGTTCCAAGTGAAGTGCGCAGGTGTTTCAGACAAGGGCCCAACAAACAGGAGGGTAAAGCTGGGTAACACATTTCCTACTTTGCTTTACCCTTAGTAAATAGTTTCCCAGGAACATCTTCATTGAATTGAATTTGGCTACTGCATTGGCCTTTCATTTTACACATGCAAATTCTTACAATTTGACCCCTAAACAATTGATTCCATTCATCCCATTGAACTTGGAAGCACTATAGAATGGGAAGGTCTGTGTGGATTCCCTGGTGCTATGTGGCCTCCAACTAATCCCCTCACCCTTGGATTCCTCCCCGTGGATGAGGTGGTGAGGACAAGATGATTAGAAGCCCTTCGAAGTACTAAGTAAACTATGAAGTAAAATCTGAATCTAAATAGGTGGGATTTTTTTTTTGCATTCACTCATTCTACAGATTTTTATTCAGCCCCTCAGTCAGCTACTACACTGGACACCGAGGACAGAGTTCTCGTCTACAGTTAGTGCCTCAAGATGGTAAAATGAGTTGCCTCATGTTTCTCGTGTATTGACCCAAATTCATATTGTCTAAGATGTGACAATAATTCTTCCTGTGTGTTTTCTGGATTTCTGTCGTAGTATTCCATATGTATAATATAAAAGTGAGCATGCTTATAGCCTTGCGGGGACCTTTTTGCAAGTGTTTACAGGCAGTTATTTCCTGCTGGATGTAGTTTTCACACAAGTCCACATAGATGTACTTCTGTCTAATACAGCTCTATGTAAGCTTCCTGACGCTTCTTCCTCCTGGGGTATAGAAGCAGCTGCTGCCTCCAAATCAGCGTGCTCTTAGCCTAACAGCCTCAGAAACGCATTCCTTTGATGGGGTCCTAGACTCTACTCCCAGAACAGCCAAGGTGGCGAGTCAGCCAGTGCACACCAACTAGACCAGGAGAAACAGAGAAGAACCGCCAACTACACCAGGGCTTGTGTCCTATAGTGGAAACCTGGGAAAGCTGGTTACACACTGCATTCATTGCTCTCTGCCCCCTGGCTGTGGACCACAGTAGCCTCAAACTGTGAACCCAAACAAAGCCTTCCTTAATTAGATTGCCTTTGTCAGAGTGCTTTATGACATCAGTAAAGGAATAAATAATACATCAACTTTGCAATGAGGAAACCTGACCATATTGTTCTTAGCCCTTTGGAACTGGTTTGAGGGACGAATGTAGAGGTTTGGGCCAGGAAAGCTCTTTAATGCTGCAAGCAGAGCTTAAATGAGCTATTCTGATAGCAACCTAAAAGACAAGAATGACCAGAGACACATGGTCAGTGTGGGCCCAGCCAGGGAACAGGAACTCCATGAACTGGCTTGGGCAGTTCCTGTGATATTTTGGCTAAGAATCTGGATTCATTCTGCCTGTGTCCTGAGAACTTGAGTGAAGTTGAATTTACAGCTGATGGACGAATTGGTTTGGCAGGGAAAACTTCAAGACAGGAGGGCATTTCAGCTGGCGCTGAGAAAACAGCTGTAATTGTTACAGAGATGAGCGGCACTGAGCTTGGGTTTCACTGGGACTTTGGGCAAGGTGTCCTAAGGGTAAAACCTCACCCATCAGAGGCTGAACCTTGTAAAAATCCAAATTCATTTGCAGGAAGAAAGCCTAAACTGCAGAGTTTCCCTGTTCCTCCAAAGCAACTGAATAGAGAAGTGTTTTCCCAAGGTCATCAGAACTTCACAGTATCACCTATGTGGCACTGTTTTTACAAGCATGAGAGAGAGTCATAAAGTCCTGATCAGTAGTTCTAGGCAGAGGATAAGGCAAGACAGTGTGGCAGGGTTGGAGTCCCTGCAAGGAGGTCCTGAAGTGGGCATTAAAGGTGGAGTCTAAGTTACAAGGGAGATGTCAGAATGTTGGGTATTTCAGGACCATGGGATGTGTACCAAGGCAGGCTACAGGTACAGAATGGAGCTTGTATGAGAGATTCTGCATATGCTATAGACTGGAATAGCACTGGAGCAGTAGGGGACATAAACCCGGGGAAGCCCAGATGATCCAATCATGAGCTCCAGGTGCTAAGGATGGAGCTGCAGTAGTTGGTGTTTTTCCTACTGGATTTGGGTCTTGCTTTGATCTGATCATTCCTTTCTATGCCCCTATTCTTCCCTTTTGGAATATGAATGCTTATTCTGTGCCACTGCATGTTAGAAGCCTTTGCCTTGAATCTCAAATGAGTCGAGAACCTTGGACATTTGCACTGGTAGAATTGTTGGTGACTATAGGGACTTCTGAAGTTGGATTCTATTTTGTGTTATGAGACGAACATGAGAGTTTAGGGACAAAAGTGGAAGATATTGATTGAAGGTGATGCAATTGGGTGTCGTATTGACAAGGACTGGAGCTGCAATTGTTAATCTTTATTGTGAGCTTGATGAGATCATCTAGAAGATGATGGATCTCTGAACATAACTGTGTGCTATTTTCTTAATTAGGATAGTCAGAAGTAGATAAGACCATCTATTGTGAGTGGCACCATTTGCTGGGGATGGGTCCTAGACTGCATAAATAGGAGAAAGAAAGTTGAGTACCAGCATGCATTGCTCTCTGCCTCTTGACTGTGCGTGCAACATGACCAGCTGCTTCATGCTTCTATTCCCGTGATTTCCCTACCACAGTGGACTATAACCACCATCTATAAACCAAAATAAGACTCTTCTTCCTTAAGTTGTAGTTTAAGATTTTTTTAAATCACAGAAACAGGGAAAGTAAGTTAGTGTTTGTTTTTATTTGAGCCAAGATCTTGCTGCATAGCTAAGTCTAAGTACTGGAATGGCAGGTATGTGCTATCATACTTAGCTTTAATTTCAAGTTTATCCCACAGAAGGACAAAATTGGAGTCTATTGTACAGAGTCATTTGTTGTAGAACATTCTTTGAACCCAGCTTTAAAAAATTGCTATTCATCAGCATATGGACACACTTCACCTTACAGAATATTTCTTTATAGTGAGGGTATTTGTAGGTTTCAGTGAAAGGTTAAATGGTGTATAGTCTTCACACGTCTTACAGCTATTTACTGAGAGCCAGTACTTTTCTAGAGAATGTGTCGGTGGATGGCACGGAAAACTGCTAGGTTCAGAAATGATGCCAGTGTGAAGCAATGCTATTCCTCTATGTATCGATCAACTTCGAAAGTGCCAGCCAAAGCTGGAAAAACTCCGGAAAAAAATGAATACATGTCCGGAGGCACTGGAGAAGACTTCTGATTAATACTGCTTAATTCATACTGGATCCAAAAGCCTGTGAAGGAGGAAAAATTGAACTGATCACGATGGTGATGGTACAAGCATTTACACGTCGTATGAATGGACTGTAAAACGTGGAGTCTCAGAAGGGCAGCAGGGGTGAGGTCATAAAAATATGAGAGAAAACTATGCAAAGTGATAGAAGTCTGCTGGCTGGAGAGGCAGTTATAATAGTGCACAAGGTTTCTGAATGCTTCTAGGCGGGCCAGGGCAGGAAAGACAGAACTTGCTTGCCTGTGGGAAAGCCCTCTGAGCTGCGCTGACTGGAGAGACAATACAGGAAAACAATGGAGGTGGAAGGAGCCAGCACAAAGAGTAGAGAATGCTGGCAGAGACCCAAGGATACCAATAAATAAGTAGAAAGAAGACTGGGGTGCTTCCAGCGTCATCCCCGCAGGACCATTAGAAGGAATATCTGGGAAAGGAATGCCCAGGAAGAAAGTGCTGAATGTTTTCTTCAATGGGAGGAAAGGAGGCAAGGGTTAGCAACATCTGGGGAACTACAGGTAGTCTGAGAAACACCCATTACAGATGTGAGGATAAATATTAGATGCCATAGGATGATGGATAGATGAATTTCAGCTGACAGCATCCATCTCTATCATTTACATGACCATAACATGTAATTACATTGCACTTAAAATCTTTGATGATACTTTAACACTGTGCTGGCAAGATGGCTGCTCAGCAGGCAAAAGTCCCTTGATACACAGGCTGGATGGCATGAGTTTAATAATGGGGATCCATGGTGGGAGGAGAGAACAAACTCCTTCAAGTCTTCCTCTCATCTCCACACATGCACCGTGTCTACCCACTCATGCAAACCACACATTAATAATAAAAAATTAAAAGTGTAAAAGGACCAACTGAGTGGTTTGAAAAATAGTCATTGGAGAGGAAATTTAATGTCATTTCATTACTGAAAATGGATACAGAAAATATTAAAATATCCTTTACAAGTCAATTATTTGCTCTAAATATTTCATGTAGAGATGCTAATTGCCAAGGAAAACCTTGCAAGCAATTCTTACCTGGTGCTGGCTGGGAAAGTTTCTGAATTACTCTTCTATACATAGACTCATCTTTAATGAACAGCTGTGCTGCTTCCAAATTCACTGGGTTTTCTAGGATAGGGTTGGAAAGCATGACCTAAAAGAAAGCACATACAGCAAACAAGTTTAAAATAAAATTTTCTTGGAATAGCAAGGCAAGCCAATGCATGTAAACTCAACAAGCATTTAACGAGTGCCTCGTATGTCTATACATCCTAGGAAATAGGCATAGAGATGATGAGATACAGATCATCCCCGGGAAACTCACTCTATCTTGCTTTTATTTTGTGTATTCATTAAACACTGGGATCAAAGCAAAAGCTTTTTCCCCCTCTATAACATCCATTCCTTTCATATAAATTTAAATTGGATTTTTATGTAAAGTAGGCTAGGCATCAGAGAACAATGAAAAAACTTCCATTACATACTAATAGGAGACCACATTAGAGCATGGATAAACACACAGGTATGGAAGCTTACACACAAGTGTCGATATCCCTTTCAGGCACTAAATGATTGATTTATGTCTGTAGTAGCATTCTGTGATTGTTGTGACTATCACAAATTAGCATCTTAAAAGAAAAAAATCTTGTAATCTCTGTATTTTTAGGTGGAAAACCCAGGATGTATGACTAGTTTCCAGACTGAACAAGGTCAGAGGCCACGAGGCAGCAGGCTGGGCTCTTGGCAGAAGAATCTGATATGTTCTCACAAGCATGAGGTTGGATGAATTGAGTTCCTTGCAGCTGTAGCATTGAGGATCTCATTATTGCTCAGACTGTTAGCTGTGTGCCAGCCTTTGCTCCTATAGACATCTCTTCAGTCCTTGTCTTTGACATTTAGCATCTCAGAGCCAGCCATGGTGTGAGAAAACCTCCCAGAGCTTGGAATCTGACCTTTCCTTTGGTCACATTCCTTCTTCAACTGTCTTCATTCTCCTACCTTCCAATGCTAAGAGACAATCAACACTTCACATAGTATAGACTAACTTTCTTGTCTTAAGGTGAGCTGACTGATAACCAAAATTCTGTAGGTAGTCCATTCACAGTAGTATGTAGGTTAGTGTGATGGGGGAAGTCCTATGTATATGTCAATAAAGCACTGTTGGCCAATAGGGAACCAAGATAGGTGGGACTAGTTGTCCAGGAGGACTCTGGGTAGGAGAAACACGGAGAGTCAAGATGTAATGCCATGGGGTAGGAAGCCCGGAACTATTCTCCGGTAAGAGAAATACTTAGATTAACAATTATGGGATAAATACTTAAGTCAGAGCTAGCCAGTAAGAAACAAGCAAGACCAACAGCTTCATAATTAATATAGCCTCCTGTGTGTTTATTTGGGACTGATGCGGCTCTGGAGCCAGGCTGGCAGGAAGGCTTCTCTCAAGGAAAAGGCTTCCCTTACATTAGTGTTTTGGGGGAACCCCTTTAAAATTCTGCATACCACAGAATCCATGCACTTGGGTCAAACAGATGACCAGTGGTGACCAAAATTGTGGTGCTAGACCATGATTTGCTTCTTGGTCACCTAAAAAATTGCTTTACTCTAAGCTGAAAATGTTTGTTATAATAATTCAATATTTTGAACCTTGCATGTTATAATACACAGGCTGATAGAACACAGTGAACAGGATTATTGCAGGCACTACTTGTGCCTGTTTGTTTTTTGTTTGTCAACTTTACAAAAACTGGGGCCATCTGGGAAAAGGGCACCTTTATTGAGGAATAGCCTCCATCAACTTGGCCTGTCGGCAAGCCTATGGTCCATTTTCTTGATTAATGATTGATGTAGAAGGACCCAGCCCACTGTAGGTAGTGCCCCTCCAGGCAGGTAGTTCTGAGATGTATCAAGCTGAGCATGCCACGAGGAATGACCACTCCTTTGTGATCTCTGTGTCAGTTCTTGACTCCAGGTTTCTGCCTCGAGTTCCTGTCATGGCTTCCCCAGTGATGGATGGTGATCAGAAAGTGTAAGTTAATAAACCCTTCCATCTCCATGTTAATTTTGTTTAATGTTTTATCACAGCAACAGAGAAACAAACTAGGATACTGCTATCATACTTCAGTGTGGATACAGGGAAAAAGGAAGAATTGCAGCTGAAAAGTTAATAAAAAAACCAGGTAGGCAAGATAGCTCAGTGGGTAATGGTATTTACCATCAAGCCTGACTATCATGTTTGATCCCTGGAACACACATGGTGGAAGGGGAACTGAGTCCCATAAGCTGTCCTCTGACATCCACATGCACTTCATGGCCTGTCACCCCCAAATAAAGAGACAAAGGTAAACATAAATAACATGAAAAAGTCATGTATGGTGGCACACATCTGGGCAGATGGAAGCAGGAGAGGTGAATTTGAGGTCAGCCAGGACTTCATAGTGAGCCCCTTCCTTAAAGCAAGCAAGCAAAGAAAGAAAAAAGGAGGCAAGGGAGATGGTTCATGGGTGATGGGGCTTGCTGCCAAGCTTCACTACGTGAGTCTGGTCCCCAGGGCCCACACAGTGAAAGGAGAGAAACTTCTCCAGAAAGTTGTCCTTTGACTCCCATGTGCATGTTGTAGCGCGCACGCGCACACACACACACACACACACACACACACACACACACACACACACACAGTAAGTGATAAATGCATACAGAAAACCATAAGCAAAACCAAAACAAAAAAGTGCAAGTTATAGCAGACTTTCTCAAATGAACGCAATCATTTTGACATCTGATATTTCAAAAGTAACAGGCATTCTCTCCTATTACTAGAGTTTTCTCTTCGAGAAACACATTCAGGTTGCATTTCCAGGATCATGAAAATTGCCTACGTAAGGATTCAGTGCATATCCCACCTGATCTTTCAAAGTGGGTGGGAAGCCGAGGAGACTAATTTTCAAGAGCAAGCTTTTGGTCTGTGACTGGAGAGAATCTTATTCAGCAAGGCGCATCTGGCAAATCTAACTGCTTATTTTCTCATTAACTGTGTGTCTGAGACTTACGCACATAGCATATACTCAGCTTTTGCATGCACTTAATGATTTTTCTAAAAATTGGCCTGTTAGTGTATGTTATTAGTATATTAGCATATGTGTAAGTCAGACACACTGCTAAAGGAGCCAAGTATAACAAAGACCCAGTCTTTAACTTAGCCACATGGTGATGGAATTTCAATAACAAAAATCTCCAGAGATAAACGGACCATTCTGGATCTTCAGTAAGTGACTACAACAATAGAGAGATAGATTTTATAATATCCATTTGGTTGCAGTCCATGGTTTTGAAATTTGATTTATCGATGAGTATTGATTTTTACCTTTTTATTTTATGTGAATTAGAAAATCTGATTATTTAAGATTGCAATCTTTCTGGTGTGATGACTAGTATTTTTAAAATACTTTAAAGGATATTTAAAGTGCCATCTCTGAGAAAAGCAACAATATGGTAATTAATATGCTTTTTCATTCAAAAGGAAGTAAACAATAATTATGATCTGTATTTGTGGTGTCCATTACTAGTAACCATTGGTCACAGGCAGTGATTTAAATGAAATTACTGAAGAGTAAGGGAAAACTTCAATGAGGCTATCAACTATACTCAATAGAAAAAGAGTTCAGGAAATAGTATGCACATTGAATTGCCACAGTACTTGGGTAGAAACCTAAACACTGGCAAGGCAAGCATCCTCCAAACCAAAGCCATAAATCCTGCCCTAGTAAAAGGAATTAGGAAAGACATATGAGAGAGAGAATCACTTGGCCTCACTATGATGTGAAGAGCCCTTGATGGACAGTCTGGATAGCAGGAGAAAGATGGGTGGCCATCTGATGGAGAGGTGACCGAGCATTACTCGAGGTTCAAGCCTTGTTTGGGTTTGTACTGTTAGAGTTTGCAACTCTGTAAATTCTTTTTGATCAGAATTGCATCAAGTAATGTGAGGGCAGAAAAGCATGGGGACACAAAAGTGTGTCTGAGCCCGACTGCAAAAAGCAGGTCCTCTGTTATGGGACAGAATTTGTACTTAGCCCTGAAGAGAATGTGAGAGCCAACGGGTGATTCTAACATTGAGTCATCTCTCCTGCTCCAGGTCTCAGATTTCTCTATCAGAACACAAGCTCACACTGGTAGGTGGATGTTCAATATATGTTTATAGAATGAATGAATGAAATGAATGGTTTTAAAAGTGACATTTTAATCTGCCAAGATGATTCGCCATAATATTAACTTTTATTTTCAGGAATAAGAAATCAAAATTATAGTACAATCCTGGTGAAAAATTGAATTGTGTTAAAATTATTCTCCAGGTAGTCCAAATGCTCAAAATTTAATAATTTGTCACCGATATTCTTGATGACAAATAGATTCCTTGGGAGAATATTGCAGTCAAAGCAATGCTACTGAAATAATTGATGTTAGCATTTGATGAAAAAGGAGGACATGTGATGGAGGTGTATGTGTCTGAGGACGTGAGCTCAGCGGTGAATGTGGCATTTGGGAACCAGACATTGACCTGAGGAGAGAGTATCTTTGGTTTCATTATTCACCACATTTGATATGAACACTTATAAGAGAAAGAGAGCAGCTAGCATTGTCTGGAACACAGAAAAAAGCTGAATATTTTAAGGTGTAACCAGTGACTAACTCCTCTGAGGCAGACGAGGCCCAGGAACTAGGAAAAACTCCAAAGACACGTTCAGTGTTAGAAGCTGAAATAAAGCCCGGCTGTATGTCTGTAATTTAAAGCATCTCAGTGGTTTTTTTCTTCTTTCATAAAATGTGTATTCTTTGTCTGTGAAGGGCTTTAACCATCAATTTCAAAATAAGTCTTCAGCTGAAGATCCACTCTTCAGTTCAAGATGAAGACATTTTGATTGACACCAGCTTGCTAAGGTCCTCTAGGCATTTGAATACGTTGAGTACATGTTAACCCTTGTGTGATGAGTAGGTGGGAGCATTAAATGTGTTAAACCATTAAGTTAGGCATGGTGTACATGCCTGTAATTCCAGCGCTCAGGAGGTGGAGGCAGGATAATCAGGAGTTCAAGGTCAACCTGGGGCTACATAGTGAGGCCTGTCTTAAGTAGAATCTAACACACAGAAAGAGCATTACAGTAACTGTATTCTTACCTGTAGAGCAAGTAAGATGCTGCTTAGTGTATAATTTGTGTTCCAGTTGTCAAGGCTGTTCAAAAAGTCTATACTGGGCTGACCGGTATACAGGTCTACTGTATTAAAACAACGTATTAATTTTAGCATTCAAAACTTATAGAGCATCATATTGACACATCAAGAAAACTATTTCATCTACTCTTCTTCCTCTTTTCCTATTTCATATAATGATAGTCACTGCGTGGGTCTCCAGTGTCCATCAGCTTTAGCTGATTATAGGCTCCTGGTGCAGCAATTCGATAATATGAATTTCAAATATAGTATGTTCTTGAGGCTTGTGTGTGAGTGTGTATGTGTGTGATTCACATGTGCATGTGTGTATGGGTGTGCATGCCTGTGAATGCCAAGAAGCCAGAGGAGGAGGCCAGGTACCCTGCTCTGTCTGTCTCCATCTTACTTCTTTGAGAAAGGGTTTCTCATTGAAGCTGGTGGTCATTAAGTCCTAGCAATCCTCTTGCTCGGAGCTCCCCCTCTCTCCACACATTGCTGGTGTTAGAGGGGTGGGTGGCTGTGACTGGAGTTTTACATGAGTACATAAGATTTGAAGTCAGGTTCTTATGCTTGCACAAGCCATCTGCCCAGCTGCAAAACTAATTTTAATTACAAAAATAATAGGGAAAAAGTATATAAGAAAATATAAAGTAAAATATGAATGTTCCCTGCCTAACAATTCTGCTATTAAGTCACATTGATCTACAAACTTCCTTCTGTATACCTGTAAGTGCTCAACTGTTTATCACACGAAAGGACACTTTTACATTGTGTTTTTTTTCATTTAAAATAAATGTGCAACATATCTCTAGTTGTATTTATTTATTAAAATTGACTTACATTCATCTGTGTGTGTGCGTGTGTGTGTGTATGCATGCATGTGCATATACCCATGTACTCCAATGTATGTCCAGAGGTCAGAGGACAACTTGTGGGAGTTGGGGATTGTCAGGCTGCTCAGCTGGTGCCCTTCCCTGATGGATCACTTTGCTGGTTCAGATATGTTTATTAAAAAGACATGACTATTCTAAGGACACCACAGTGACAAAGAAAATAAATCCAGTTTTCATAGGCCTTCCTTTTTCTACATAGGGGAAAGATGTAGTATATAGAAAATTTCACTTAAAAACTTCCTATGTAAAAAAATTTCTTTGTCAACAGCCATTGTTTGTATATATAGGTTGGGAATCCGTGGGTTCAACAGAGGTTCAGAAGTATTCAGAAAAGATAAAATTTATATTGAATTTGTACAAACATTTTTCCTGTCAATATTTCTGAGACAATGTAGTAGACCAACCATGCATATTGTTAAGTAACCCAGCAATGATTTGAAGTACATGGGAGAAGACGCAGCAAGGCTGCGGGCTAAGTGTACTGGAAATGGGCATCCTTCAATATAACATACTCTTGTGCTACTATATCTACAGGATAATCTATAAACCTGGAAAAATATATTATACCCAATTATAAATTTTCAAATCACTTCCCTAAAAGGTCATCATCATGTCAAGGAATAATGTCTGCCCAAGCCCACTAAAACTGAGTTTTAATGCTTTTAAAATTCTGTAAACAGAAGTGATGAGTCCCAATGTTTTGATATGCATCTATTTTCTTCACAATGAGATTGTGTTGTTGTGTTCTGTCTATCCAGTGTTTCTTCATGGATTTCACACTGTTTTCTGGTAGTTCACAAGGGTTCTTTATGTGGTGTATATATTCTATCCTGTACCACGAATGGTCCCTGAGTTTGCATAATGCAGTCTGTTATGCTTTAGTTTGTTTATAATGTGCACAGCTATAAAGGTTTTTAAAAGTTTGTATAGCTTAGATGTCATGATTTTCAGTAGTTTCAGGGAGAGGCTCCTATACAAACCGGCAAACAGTTGCATCACCTTGTCTTCTGTTTAGAATCCAATTAAACAGTTGCATCACCTTGTCTTCTGTTTTAGAATCCAATTAAACAGTTGCATCACCTTGTCTTCTGTTTTAGAATCCAATTAAAGGAAATGCGATGCTTCAGGCAACCACTTTACATAGAACTCAGCAGAGCAACCTGACATACTTTTCCCCCCAAAGATTAAGTTATCTCGTGTATTATTTTTATAAGATGAAAACTTAGATTTAACTTAAACAATAAATAGTGTACTATCCAGCCATTTAAGACGGTCTTTTACAGATTGCATGGAAATGCAAGACGGGACTGGGGAGATGGATTCTCTGTCAAGAGCACTGCTGAGCTTGGTTCGTAGCACTCACACTGGGTGGCTCATAAAGACCTGTAACACCTGCTCCCGGGGATCCAAAACCCTCTTCTGACCTGCACAGCACCGCACTCATGTGCACAGCCCTCACCCGTCACATACATACATAATTAAAACTAACAAGTTTCCAAGGCAGGAAAGCATACCATTTAAAGTAAAACTAGATTACAAACCATACATCACATCTCAATTTTGGAAAAATGTGTGCACAGAAAAATGAGGACTGATGAGGTAAACTATTGAAAATGGTTTCACCATTAGGATTCAAAGGGATTGCCATTTTTTCTGTCTTTTAAAGCTTCTCCAGTGAGCATTCTTACTTTAATTGTAGGTTGTTAAAGAGGAACATGGTTATTAAGCACCCCCCCCCGAAAGATTGTATAGACAAAGCCATAATAGCACAACAATAAGAGTCTCACTTAGTCCTTACCATTTGGATGAAAAGGAATTGTTAGAAATTTCACAGCTGGAGGAGCAAGGTTGTATTCTGGTGTAAAATCTATTGCCAGGTGGAAAACAAATCCTGTAATATAGAAATGAATGATGACATTAAAGTGTTATGGTTAGCTCTAGCCTGATTGAACACTGGAGGTCTTCTATGATTAAACCTATCCATTATTTTCTTGTTTTTTCCTTCAATATAATTTTCTTATTTTTTTAAGTGCGTGTGTGTGTGTGTGTGTGTGTGTGTGTCTGTGCACGCTTGCACGAATCCACATGAGCATGTACGTTAGAGGACAACATGCCAAAGACAGCCTTTGCCTTCTACTGCATGGGTTCTGGGATTTGAACTCATGTCTTTAGGCTCGGCAGCAAGTGCTCTTACCTGCTGAGCCATCTCACCAGCTGCTTCCCTGTGACTTTCTTAAATTCCTTCAGTGTGCACAGGCCATTCTTTGTTGTGAACCAGACCCTTTTCCACATGACTGCACTCAGTTGGAGTTTCTTTCTCCCACAGTTCTTGGCACTCAGGGTCTCTGTCCCCTGCACACTGCCTCCTCTCATATTGATGGAACTCCTCTTTCCCACAAACTGCAGCAACCCTTCTTGCCCGCAGCATGAATGTCCCTCTCCTTTAGAACTTGGCTACTCAAATGCTCCTTCCTTTGAAAGCCCTCTTGACTCCTGTGGGTGGGATTGCTAATCCCTCCCCCTTCTTTGGCATTCTTTCCAAAATCCATGGCAACATAAATTATATTTTACTGTCATTGTTGTTTTATGTTTGTCTCACTCACTTCACTTAAAGACTCTCCTTTAAATAAATAACTGAAATAACTCATAGTTAATAAAGTTTATAGTGGTCTGGGTTCCTTGAGGATTTGACTTCTGGAAATTTAGGGGGAAATTATGAAAGGAAAGCCAAGAAATAAGTGTGGAATGCTGAAGTTAACAGGGAATTTGATAGGTAGTCCCTGCTCTCATGTAGACTGTTGGCGAATATTCTGATAAATACACTTTATTGTGTTTGCTTCTTAAAAATACAGTAACGCGGAACTGGAGAGATGGCTCAGCAGTTAAGAGCAATGGCTGTTCTTCCGGAGGACCCAGGTTCAATTCTCAGCACCTCCATGGCAGCTTATAAATGCCTGTAACTGCAGTTCCAGGGGTTCTGATACCGTCACACAGACATACATGCAGGCAAGATGTGAATGCACATGAAATAAAAATAATAAATAAATAAAAATTTGAAAAGGGAACAAACACAGTAACATTAAGGTCCAGGAGTTGATCCCTAGCTCCCCCTTCCCTGCCATCTCTCAAGACAGATTGACTTTGGAAACACAAACCTTCCCAGATTGAATTCTCAAGTCCTTGGATCTGAGCTTCCCAGGTCATCAGATCTTCACTTACAGGAAAAGCAGTAACACCCTGTCATAAAAAAAAAAACAGTAAAACAAAAATAGATTAAAGTGACCTGCTTTGAAAATCAGAGTCTGGGTTTCATTTAATTTCAAAACCTTGATTTTTTTTCTTGATAGTTTTATTTGTTGATATGGGGAAGTGCTGCTTGTCTTAAGTTAAGGTAGTTGCTAGGGAACACATGAAATGATAGTAAATTAAAAACAAATTGCTAAGCATAGAAATCACTAGTGGGACCAGAAAACTGAGACAGTATATGTGGAGGGCATGATCATTTAAGATCCAATGGAAAAAGGGGGAAATATTTAGGAATTGGAAAGCACGTGTTTCCTGAAAGTTCTGGAAGATGATGAATGTCATGTGGAAGGCATGATGTAGGGACATTTTCACTAAAAAATTCTGAACTCAAGTTCGTTGTATTTATGAGTTGGAGTTTTTCTTGTGTTATGAAAGAGAATATAAAGTTAATTGCATTTCTAGTTCTAACTCTGCCATGATTTTTGTTTGCTTTTGGTAATGGATAAATGGATAAAAATATGTTCAGTCTTGAAAGTGTAAAATCCAATGTGAAGCTCCACAGTTTCTTTTTCCAAATGGCCATTATAAATATGTGGAGGTTCACTGAAATGTACGTATATGCTTTAAGTATGGTTAATTTAGATGTGATTTTTAAAAAATTTTCATTAAACTTTACAAAACTTTTTTAGGAAAAGAAAATAAAAATGCCCAGCTTACTGTTGTATATAAAAGCAAACTTTTCCTATATTTAAGTATTGTTTCTATGAAGAGACAAGAATGTGTTTCACAAAAATCATAACAGCTACGCTGAGTGTACCTGAATAAGTTCAGCAAATTATTTCTGAGCCAACATAGTGAATAAGTAAGTGCAGTGACTATCAAAGCAAGCACTATATTTGTCTTTCTTCATTATCTGCACTGATATAATCCACCACTAAATTCTATTATGCCAGAGAACAACAACGTTTAGACCAAACAGAAGTGCTATTCAATATGAGGTCCACACACCCGTAATGCATATATAGTTGATCCTAAGCATCTCCAGAGGGTTTTAAAAAAGTGTGTTTATAGTGGGCATGAAATGAACATGTATTATGACCTACCACCAACAGGGCTATTGTTAGTACAACTGCACACACTCTTCTAAGGATGGCTTTGTTTCTATGTTTTTAAAAAGCATTTCCCCTTTCTCCCTCTCATTTATTTTTCATTTTCCATAAATTAACCCAATGGCACAAATGAACATCAATAACTTCACTGGGGTCATTGGGCAAAGGGTATTTTTTTCTGCATTAAAATTAGAAGGCAAAGCCACTTATGCCTTGTGTTGGTAAAAGAAAGAAGTACTAGAGAGTATGCAATAGAACACAAAGCGTCAGAAAATGATGGAGTGTATCTTGGGACAAATCTATACGGAATCTGGGTGCTAGTTTGCTGGTAGGAAAACGAAACACTACTTGGCTACGATATTAATGAGTACGAATTGAATTTTCCAGTCACTCCTTGACACACTCTGATAATCCGGGGCTTCAGCTTAGAGACATTGCCCCTCACAATATACTTAAAATTGTTACCCATCATAACCTTGAAACAGTAGTTATCATTCTGGAATACTATAGTGGGAAAGTCGGTATAGTTCAATCATGGTTTATGGAATAAATACGTACTAGCCTGCTTCATCACCGGATGAAACAGAACCCTCCACACCCCTGTACTTACCTCATTTGTGTTGCGTTGTAACTGCTCGAGCTCTCTTCTCAGCAAGATGTAAGCTCTGGAGTGCATGGTGAAGCAGTGGAGGGACTGCCACCTGTCCCTGAACTACTCTGGGTGGAACTCTTTTGGCAGAGGTCTCGAGTTACCCTCTTGACCCCTGGTTAACGGTTACTAGTTCCCCAGTTAAATGACTGCTAAGTTTCGATTTTGTTGTGACTTCCCACCTCTCTGACGCCCCCAAGCAGAGACCTCCAGAACTGAGGTCCTTCTTATCCGAGGTATCTCACTGCCAGCCACCACCCACAAGACAAACTTGGGGGACCATTTTAGAGAAGCCCGTGCTGTGAGCACGCGAAGAGGGAGTGGAAAGGGCAAGCCCGAAGCAGTGCTGGCAAGTTCTCTTTCTACCTTACAGGTGAAAGCAGTGTCAGCTCAGCTGGACGAAGCAAACCAGTTGCTAAGCGACAGGCCTTTGGAGGAGGTGCCACCTTGAGGTTGCGGCTCCTCTTAGCCAATCGATGAACAGTCTCCGTGGGGAAGGCCAATGAAGTCAGCATTCAAGATGGCAATCCCCGCCCCTCAGTGCTCCGGGACTCCGCTGGTGTAGAGGGCTTTCCCTGCATCCTAGGACTGTAAACTGTAAACAGCCGCCTTTCGCAAAAACTTTCCAAAAGCCAATTTAAAACCCAAAACCATTCCTGCTTCCCACCTAGGCTTCTACCCCAATTTACTCACCTCTTTTCCAGGCTGGATAGCTGACAGCAATCCCAACCCTCTTCATGTCTTTCACTCATTTTCCTAACTTCGCTCAAGTTAACAACAGCCTTGTCACTTGCCTAGTAGACACAGAGCATCCTCTCATAGGACCTGCCAACCATAGATTTAAACTAACATGTGAGCATGCGATTCCTGCCTAAAGTACTTTAACGGGAACTTGCTACTTCCCCGGTTCATTTTGCCTCCATCTTCAGCATTTTAAACGGCGACTGTTTTCTCCTACGCTGCTGTTTCTCTCACCCCGATTCACACTTGAGGTGCCCTTGGTACTGAACTGCATGCCCTTTTCCCGTGTCTACCAACCATCCTCTTTGCCCGAGTTTCATTCCTGTTCTCTGATGATCAATGCTTACACATTGGAAACTCCTAAATTCCTCTTGCAAAGCCTTTTGGAGCCACCAGGATGAGTTGTCTCTAATTTAACCTGGGTTCATCTTTGCATATTACTACCATGTAACCATCACCCACCAGAATATAAATGGTGGCATGTCTATTCCTCACTGCCAGCTCCGAAGCAGGTGACTCAGAAAGGCATCAAGACATGACTGAATGAATTGAACCGAGCAGGATGAAAGATTGGGGGTAAAGAGAGATAACAATGGAAGTCCCAGACACAAGCAAAGATGTGCAGACAATTGCTGGGACATGACTCAGCTCTTAGCATACAGAGACTTAATGTCTAGCTGAGGATAGCAAGGAGGGCAGCCATGGAACACGGACAGAGCAGAGGAGAAGAGGAGGGCAGGAAGGCTTGGGTTCTGAGCAGTCAATTGTGAGTGGTGCTAGCTCTGAGCAGGTTATACAAGAGAGCAGGCTGAGCAAGTCATGGGGAGCAAGCTAGTAGGCAGCGCCTCTCTATGGCTTCTGCATCCTTTTCTGCCTCTAGGTTCCTGTCTTGAATTCTTGCTCTGGATTCTCTCAGTGACAGACTGTAAGCTGGAAGATGAAATAAACATTTCTATCTCAAGTTGCTTTTAGTCATGGTATTTATCACAGTATTAGAAACTAAACGAGGACAGGGCTAAAATAACTCAATCAGGAAACTTCACCCCACTCCCAGGTCCTCTACTATCTTCATATGTGGTTGTAACCAAGCAGAAGCTTGCAAGGACCTGGGCTGTATCACAGCATATCTGTTTTATTAGCAATTGTAGTCTTGAAGAAGTTAGTCCCATGATACGCATGTTTTCTCATCCTTACATGAGTTAGTGCTAACATGTTGCAAGGACATTGTGAGTAGTAAGAGAAGTAACCCTCTTTGGCACAGATAGCTAACACGTTCTATGAGCTGGTCATTGTGTTAAGTGCCTTGTGAGAATTAGTTTTAGCCTCCAAAACAAGTTGTAAGTATGCACTCATGATTTGAATTTACAGATGGGGACGCTGAGGTCCAGAGACAACAGACAGTTGGCAGCTGAGTGCAACAGAGGCAGGAGGCAAACCCAGGGTACTAGCTCTGTCACCCACGTTTTTAACCACTGGTCACACTGCCTCCCACTATTTCTTTTTTTCCTCTTCATTTGTTTCACATGTCAATCCCAGCTCCCTCTCCCTCCCCTCCTCCCCATCCCTCCCGACCAGGCCCCTCAACCCCCCACCCAATCTTCACTCTGATCCCTAGGAAGAGTGAGGCCCTCCATGGTGTATCTCCAGAGTCTGTCATGTCATCCAGGGTAGGGTCTAGGCCCTCCTTCAAGAGTCCTGGCTGAGAGAGCCTCCCGTATTGTGGCATGGGCACTCAATACTACCCAAGGCCCCATAGATTACCTGGGTTTCCTAACTGACATCCACATTCAGGTGCCTTCCATTATTTCATGTCCTACCAAATAAGCACTCTGTGCTGCATTAACAGATTTCCACTCCTCTCATTAGTGGGTGACACTATCTGTGTGCATCTGTAGTTTTGTTTCTACTGACTGTTCTAGCTTCATTTTCACCTGTAAATTTCTTATTCTTAGATTTTCTTTTTAGTTTTGAGTCCATAACTTACTTACAACATATATCCCTTTCCTCACCTCCCTCCAAACCTTGCCATATACCCCATCCCACTCCTCTTCCAATTCATGCTCTATTTTTTCATTAATTGTTATTGCATACATATATACACATGTATAAACATATATTCCTAAATATAACCTATTGAGTCTATATAATGTTATTTGGATGTATGTTTTCAGGGCTGATGTTTGGCACTGTATGACCAATTTGCTTCTAGGGAGGACCACCCTTCCTACTCCCAGCTTTACAATTGCCTGTAGTTCTTTGTGTAAGGTTGAGGTATCTTGGGCTTCTTCCCATCCAATTTGATATGCTCATTGGTGTCGTCCTTGTTCAGTTCATGTTTGGGTGGTCATGTTGGTGAGACCTTATGAGTGTACCTTCTGATGTTACTAGGAGACAAAATCTTACAGCAAATTCTTTGACCCTCTGGCTCTTATATCTTTTCACCTCCTGTCCTACAACATTCCCTGAACCTTAGGTGTGGGAGTGTTTTGTAGCTGTATTCCCTGGGACTGGACTCCACAATTCTGTATTTTGGTTGTGATTTTCCGTAGTGGTCTCCATATGATTCAAAGAGAAGTTTCCTTGAAGATTATACTCTGTGGGGGCAAGGGCAGATGGTTATAAATAGTTAATATTATACTGGTTAATTTGTGGTTGTCGATTACCTTCTAATAATCATGAGTTTGCTAGCATTGAGTAGTTAGCTAGGTTTACAATACCAGGAATGACATCTCTGTTGTTGAATGGGTCTTAAGTCCAATTAGAGAGCTGTTGGTTTGTTATTAAGCTATTCATGCCCCTGCTTCACCCTTAGGGTTATGCTGGTTGTTGATGTGGTGCCTAGGCATCATAGCTGGGTAGGTCTGTTGTTTGTCTCCCTCCCTCTGGTACTGTAAAAGCTAGTCCCCAGTTAAGGGGCATTCAGGTCACTTCTAGCTGAGGGTGTCTCTGGGTTCTGTTTCTAAAATGCATGGTGTCTTCAATGACAAAGACTTACCTTCCACCTCTGGGGGGTAATGAAGGGCAACAGCAACAGGCTGTATGTTTGGAGAGTCTCTTAGACAACCCCTACTAACAACTCAAAGGAGGGGTTCTCATGTCTGGGTTTTTGATAGGTGGTCTTTGGCTCTTGGAGGGAGTATCATTAGTCCAGATGAGAGGAGTTTGTTAAAACTTTATCTGTATAGTTACAAGACTGAATTATGTGTATTGTGGAGTTTTTTGAAGGTGAATAGTTAATAGTATGATTCCTTGTGGCTTTTTCAGACATCCATATTGTTATTATCAGCCTCCATCCTTCTCTACTTACCTCTGTCCCTGTTCCATTAGGAGGCCCCTTCATTTCCATCAGATCACTTGTATCCTGCTATTTCCTTTTACCCTCTTTACACATTCTTCTGCTTTTACCTCCATTCCCCTCCCTACAGACTCCCTTCTTTTCCCATTTCCCATTTCCTCTCTTTTGTTCCCTAAATCCCTATCCTGACAATGGTCCCATTTCACTTTCCTGGTATTTCTAGTTACTTCAGGCCATGTACTCACATTTGAAGATCTGGAGCTAGGAGCCTCCAATGAAAAAGAACAGGTAACATTCGTCTTTCTGGTTCAATATGATCTTTTCTGGTTCCATCCACTTACCTGGGAAGTTCATGATTTCACTTTTCTTTACAGCCAAATAGTATTCTACAGTGCACTGTCCATTTGTTGGTTTAGGGCATTTAGGTTGTTTCTATTTCCTAGATATTGTAAAGAGAGCAACAATGAACACAGCTAAACAAGTGTCTGTGGAGTATGATTCTGAGTCCTTTGGGCACGTGTTTAGGAGTGGAATAGGTGGGTCATATGGTAGATTTATTTTTAGTTGTTTTCTGAGAATTCACCACTCTGATTTCCATAGCGGCTGCACAGTTTGTAATCCCACCATCAGTATGTAAAGGTTTCCTTTATGCCCACATCTCCTCCAGCATTTGCTGTCAGTTGTTCCATTGATCTTTACCCTTGTGACTGGGGTAAGATAAAAGTCTCAAAGTTGTTTTGAGTTGCATTTCCCGAATATTTTTTGAGATATTTCTTAGCCATTTACATCTTCCACACCCCCTTTTCTGGAATGGGTCTCCCCCGCCCCTCTTCTTGACCTTTTCTGTTGTTGTTGTTGAGCTCTTTATATATTCTGGATATTGACCCTCTGTCACATGTGTAACTGGGAATGGTTCTCTCCTATTTTGTTGGCTTCCTCTTTACTCAGTTGATTATTTCTTTAGCTGTGCAGATATCTTTTGGTTTCATTAAGCTGACTTGTTGTCAGATGTTGACCTTAATTATTGGGCAAATGAGTCCTATTCAAGAAATCCTTTCCTATACCAATACCACGTAGAGTACTGGCCATGCTTTCTTCTAGCCATTTCAGTCTCAGGTTTTGTGCAAGTTTTTGTGCAAGATGACAGATACGGGTCTAATTTCATCCCACTGCAAGTGGACAACCAGTTTTCCTAGTGCCATTTGTTGACGATCTTTTCTTTAGTGTATATATTTTTAATGTCCTTGTCAAATATTAAGTGGCTGAAGTACTGCCCTACTTGTCTGTTTTTGTGCCAATACCATCTTGTTTTTATTACTGTGTCTCAGTAATATATCTTAAGATCTGGTAATCCCTCCAGCATTGTGAACCTAATTGACCCAGGTGAGCCCTAATGGGACTAGGACATTCTAGAAATCAGTGGTCCAGAAAACTAAGGGAGTCCACACGTGGCAGATTGATTTTCTGTTTTTAGCATTGAAAATGGAAGAGGCCATATGATGGTGTGGACAGCATGCCAGAGTTGCAAGGAGCAACTGGCCAGCAGTGACAAGAGGATCAGAGTATCTGCCCATCAACTGAAAGGCATGGGATTCTGCCACAAGCCCATGAGCCTGGAAGGGAACTTGAATTCCAGATCATAGCTGCCAACACCCTGAAACCCTGAGCAGATTATGACACAAGCCACACCTGGATCAGGTTGATGGAACCACTGAGATCAATGGATGCTATGTTGAGATGCTGAGTTATATGCAGCTTGAGTATGATTCATCTGAAATTCTTAGGATTAGAAATGTTTTCTTGACATTGGACATAAATATATGCAAACACTTCTAGTCCCCAAATCTGAAGTCCAAAACACACCAAGATCTGAAACCAAGCTTCAGGCTAGCAACTCAATAGATTCAGATTTTGAAGCCCTTCCCATTTTGGATTTTTAGATCAGGGATGCTTAACTTTATTTCATATTACATCAAAAACATCAAACAAATATAACATCTATCCAGAGGACACAGCTGCTGATCAAGACACACCATATCATGGGAAACTGGTCACTTACTGACCTGTGTTTATCCTGCTTCACCAGGAAGAGAATTTGAAGCCAGGGAATAGCTCTTCCCATGTGACTTTGCACAAGGTGAGTGGATAAATATGGAGGAGCAATCTTTAAAATTCAAGATCAGCTACAGCTCACATACAAATTTTCATCGTCCTTGGTGAGCCAGGCAACAGACAGTGTAATTGTCTGACATATGTAATGTTACTGAAGCTGTCTCCAGCTTTGAAACCAGGCTTTCCCATCCCCCCTTCTTCTTTTTAAAAATAATTCTTTCCCTGGGGACCTGAACAGATGTTTTTATTTTACTTCAACAAAAAGACTGTTTTCCTCATCCACCAGGAATATGTCTCAGTACAAAGTGTTAACCTCGTTTGGATTTGAAGCCCCACCCTCAAGAGCAAAAGAAAGTGGAGGATGGCCAAGTGTCAGCTCAGCTTCGAGAAGTGCTTTAAGTCATATTTTGACGTATGTTACGCTGTTAACCAGAAAATAAGTGCAGCACACATGCTTCTAGTCACGGGTTTCAAATCAGATGATCTCTTCTTTGTCATGAAGACCTTTTGATGTGCCTTCCCAATATTGAGTTTCTCTGCTTTTAATAATCTTATATTCCTTCCTCAATATAAATGTCACGGAAAGTACCGAACTCTAATCTTCAAAGATCAAACAGGAAGAAAGAGGTGGGCAGCCCAGCTCAGTGGCTTGAATTCCTGAAATTTCTCATTTAAAACATTTATTTTTCACTAATAAAAGCATCAGTTGAAGGCACGCTTGGTTCCTCTTTTCAAAGTCGGAGCCCCTGGATTTCAGAATTATTTAGCAAAAAAATATGATCTCTCCCCATGAGGCACCTGAGATGTAAGCCTCCTAATCTCTATTTAGAGCTAAACATGAATAACAGAAGAACTCAGAACCAATACACATTGGCTTTGATTTTACCATCCTCGGCTTTGGCTAGTGTGAGCAGCAGCCCTGGTGTGCCTGGGACAATGAACTTGGACTTGGCATTGCTAACCTAGAAGAGTCCCTTGCAAAGGGGCTTGGTTTGTCATGGTAACTTCAGTACCAAGGCACTGTTTTTTTTTTTTTTGTCTTTTTTAGTGAGAATTGTGTAATAACTTGATAAAAGCCATTTACTTGTTTTTGGAACTTGGAACTTGGCCATGAAAAAGCACCCAATTTGTTTCCTGTGACAGGCTGGCATTCAAGCCCTCATAATCAAAGTTATGAAAGTCATGCTCAGAGTCATGTTAGGAGAAGATGCTGGAGGTGTCTGTGATGAAGGAATGCAGGGTCTGCCTGGAACGCTACATGTGCTGAAGTGTTTTAGGAGAGCTGGGTCTCCTTTCATTTCCCCACCGGAAAATGCCATCTGTCGAGAGACACAGCATTTATAATATCTGAGTGCAATTGTGGATGGGTGGCTAAAAGGCACAATTATTCCAGGCTTCCTTCATGTGTGTCACTTTAGTATATCTTTCCATGGTGTTTTCAGTCACCCTCCAGGGGTAGTTCCAGAAATTCAACACAGGACAGGCTTTGAGGTTGGCTTTGCAAGGGTGGGGATGGCATATGGTTTAGGGGTGGCTGAGGGATGTGTCTTTAAGCTGTTTTTACTTATTGTGTACTTCTGAGGGCTGGTTACAACTACTGGTGGGCAAAGCCCACCCTTGGATCTCCAGCATCAGTGCCGCGTGTTCTACATTATAATATAGGCGTGAATAAGCAAACAGAATATTTTGTACTCTATTAACTTTGTTTGAAAATAATGTATCCTTTTATAAAAACTGTGTAAAACATGAGGAATTATAATATTATTTTTTGAGCTACTAGCACATGCTAGACACTTATTTTTCATTTATATAATTATATCTGTATAATACATATCTATATATTCTTACTAAATCATCTAAAAGCTTGGAATTACAAAAAGCTGTAAAATTATATGGACCAAATTTGCTGAGAACTTTGTCAGTTTTTTTCTCTATAATTACCATGATTTAGCTCATTAAAAAAAAACAAACCTATGAAACAGATATAGTTTCAGGTGAGGAAACAGTGGTTCAGTAACTGCAGTTCACATGTCTGTGGAGTGATGGGGAGATTAAAATCCTTGTTTTCCTTTGGCGGCATGGCTGATTGAGCCAGGTCCCCAAATTCACTAAGTTGGCACCGTAACTTAGCTGCTCTCTCATCCCCGAATGCTGTTATCCAGGATGCTCTACTTAGACTATCTCCTAGATAAGGAAATAGGGAACCTTACTTACTCAAGGTCAGTCAGCTCCTATGCTGGAGTAGTTGAAAATATAGACTTCTAGTCTTCCAGGAAGAAAAAGGAATCTTGGATATGGTGTGACATGCCATGTTATAGAACTTACTCTCAGGCACCTTTTCTGACACATTCTGCTGTAGTCTTTACGGGTTACAAGTTTTAGATAATTCTGACAAGAACCAAGCTGAACAATGATTGCTATAGCACAAGGATGCCTAATACATGTCACTGACCATTAAACTTTCTTGGCTGAGCGGTAAGTTGTCTAGTCTAGTATGCGAAGTTCTTTATTTTAAAATTGTTTATTTACTTATTTTTATTGACAATTTTTTAGCATACAGTATATACTTATCATAGTTTTCTCTCCCCCCACTCCTCCCAAATCTTTCCCGCCTCCCCACCCACCAAATTCCAGGTCCTTTCTTTCTCTCTCACTCTCTTGGAACTGGCTCTGTAGATCAGGCTGGCCTCGAACTAACAGAGATCCACCTGCCTCTGCCTCCCAAGTGCTGGGATTAAAGGCGTGTGTTACCAACGCCCGGCATTTCTCTTTTAGAAAAACAAAACAAACAAACAGCAAACAAAGGAAACAAGTCAAAATAAAAAAAGAAGAAATAACAAGAAACACAAAAATTAAATCCTTAAAAACACAAAATCAGAAACCAAATTATACAAACAAAAAACAAGACAAAAAAAAATGCCTAAGCAGAGCAATATGAGACAAAAAGTTCATTTTGTCTTGGCCATCTACTGCTGGGTCTGGGATCTTCCCTTAAGTGTGATTAATATACCCAGTGAGACTCCATTGGAGAAAACTAATTTTTTCTTGGCAAGTAGATGTCAGTTGGAGACAGTGTCTTGGTTAGGGATGGGAGCTCATGTTTACCCCGCTCCCCCATTAATTCTGAGATTCACAAGAGAAAAGCCAGTTCCACAATTTTGAGCCAAATTTGAAGCAAGCTTTAATTAACACTGACCAGAAGGGACTTTGGTCAGGTCCACTCTCCATAATCCCAGGAAGTGGTGAGGAGACACATTACAGGGTCTTTCTAAGGACAAAACCACATGGTCATATTTCCCATGTGGCTTTGTTATTTTCCAAGAAATACAATTCCCAGCATTCAGGAAGTTACCTGTTCCTTGGGCAGGTTGGGCTTACAAATTAATTTGACTCTTAGAGTCTCCCTTTGAGTTTTATCCTGAGTTAAATCCTTGACTCTGTGATGGTTACCTGTTTATATTGGTATCTAAATCATGCCCAGATAGGAATTATCATTTAGTTATTATATTAATGATATAAGAGCTAACAGTAATTAGCAGAAGCAGGAGGCCCAAAGGCCCTGTGATGGCTGACATCAGAGTTACTACCTAGGAGGAGCCTGGAAATGGATGGGGCACCAGCCATTTATTTCCTCTCAGGTCCCCTTTTTGTAATATTTCTTTGAGTACAGCCAGCTTATAATTCAAAATGTATAGAAATAATAATTTTCTCTTAAAACCATATAATACCTCTTTGTTCTACATAGAGCAAGCCAAGCACACTACCATATTGTAGAACTATTTCAGTTAACGAATCTACCTGTTGATAAATCTGGGCCCATTTTCCTGGTATGCCAGTTGGCATTACAGGTAGCCACTTTCTCCCATGCCGGAGACTTTCCTTTCCACTTAGCATTTCAACCTGTTGTGGAGGCAAGGGATGATATCCTCTATTCTCTAATTATTTCCAGCTAAAACTAGGGCATCACTGTCAGGTCCCAGGAAGACTGAAAGGCTATCAAAGGCTGGCCTGGGCAGTCAGTGGAGCATTCATCAGAAGCATCTAGGAGCTGACCCAGCTGAAGAGGAGCAATTGCATAGGTAGGTTGGACTGGTTTATATCAGCTTTCAGCCAGTCCAGAGATCAGCAGTTTGCAGTCCACAGGTGATCCCTGCATGGTGTCTGTCAGCCGAAGTGGAAATGTGCTCAGGCAAAAATAGGCTAGGTGCAGAAGTTAAATTTTAGGAACACAAAGGAAAATCTAACATTTGGAATTTTCAGGCCTGTAGTCCTAGTAATTGGGGAAAGAAGGAGTCCTAAGACCAGGGGAGAGAATCCACCCTCAGAAATAGTCAGGTAGAAAAACTTAGGCTGTGCTTATCTGGAGTCTGTTTGACCTGTGACAGGTAGATCCAAATCTTATGGCTTCTTTGACTCTATGAGGTTTACATGAATTTTTAGTTTGCAAAAGAAGTTAAAAGTTCTAGATATACTTGCATCATCACTGGTGGTAGTGATGTAATTGGCCCCGATAAGCTGATAGGGAATGGCACCATTGGGAGGAGTGGCTTTGTTGGAATAGGTATGGCCTTGTTGGAGGTGGACTATGTCACTGTGGAGGTGGGCTTTGAGGTCTCATATATGCTCAAGCCACACCCAGTATTTCAGAACACTTCCTGTTGCTTGCAGGCCAAATTATAAGAACTCTCAGCTCCTTCTCTAGCACCATGTCTGTCTGCATGCTGCCTTGCTTCCCACCATGGTAATAATGGACTGAACTTCTGAACTCTTATCAAGACACCTCAATTACATGTTTCTTTCATAAGACTTGCTATGGTCATGATGTCTCTTCATAGCCACAGAAACCCTGCCTAGGACAGAAGTTGGTATCAGGAATGGAGTATTGCTGTGATAGGCCCAATGATGCTTTTGATTGAAGGAATAGGGACCTTGGGATTGTAGATTAGAAAAGCAGTTGAATGCTTGAAGCATTGCTTAATAGGACATACTATCAGAAGCATAGAAGACAGTGGTGCTAAGTGTGATTTGATGAATTGGGGGGATTGTCAAGAGTTTTCAGAGGAGAACAATTTTAATATGTGGCCTAGAGATCATTCTTGTGATATTTTGGTGAAGAATGTGACTGCTTTTTGCCCTTGTCTGAAGAGTCTGCCTAAAGCTAAAAGTGGTGACCTCAGTACGAGATCTCACCCAGCTAAGATTCCAACTTGTGAAAATGAATTAAAGAAAAGCTTAAAGCTGTGCGTGGTGGTGCAAACCTTTAATCCTAGCACCTATAGGCAGAGACTGTCAGATTTCTGAGTTTGAGGCCAGCCTAGTCTACAGAGCAAGTTCAAGGACAGTCCAACTTAGTCAGTGAAGGCAAGCATCAAAAATAGAAAACTGGTGAAGATGTAATTGAACAGTGGGGCCACCCATGTTCCAAACACAGTAAACAGCAGATCTTGGCAGCTTTGGCCATGTGGTCCTGGCCTATGAAACTAAAGGAAACTGAGTGAAGTCAGACGTGTGTCAGGGGTGCCTTTGAATGGAGGCCTAGAGAGGCCATTGCAAGAAGCTGTGAAGATTGCTTTTGGAGAACCCAAGATGTTATAGATGCCAGAGCTGTGGGATACTTGCTGAGCAAAGATGCTAACAGGGAATGGAAACAGCCCAAGAGAAGGAAGTGTGTTGTAGTCAACAAGGTTGAAAGGAGTTGGAGATATAAAGAGCATTTTGACTTCAGACATGAGATGCAGAGTTTGGAGTTTGCCCAGCTTGTTTTCGGTCTTGCTTTGGACCAGTGTTTCCTCACTATGCTACCTTTCACACGTTTTTGAATGGTAATGTATATCCTATGTCTTTATATCTTGGAAGTATGTGATTGCTTTTTGATTTTGATTTAAAAGGAGATTATAGTTAAGAAATTGCATGAGTCTCAGAAGAGTCTTTGAATTTTGGACTTTTAAACATTGTTGAGACAGGAATAGACTATGGGGACTTTTGAAGTTGGATTAAAAGCATTTTGCATTATGGTATTGTTATAAGATTATGGGAGCCAGAGAGTAGAATGTGGTGGTTTGAATGTAATTGGCCCCTATAAGCTCATAGAATGGCACTATTGGGAAGTGTGGCTTTGTTGGAGCAGGCATGGCCTTGATGGAGGAAGTGTGTCACAGTGTGTGTGGGCTTTGAGGTCTCATATATGTTGAAGCCATGCCCAGTATTTCAGACCACTTCCTATTGCCTATGGATCAAGAAGTAATGATGGAGGTTTCTGTCCTAACTGGTCCCATTCCAATTCACCCCAAATAAGCACACAGATGCTATATTAATTATAAAACCATTGGCCGATGGATGGCTAGGGATTCTATTGGCTAGCTGTGTCTTAATTATTAACCCATTTCTATTAACCTAAGTATTTCCAAGTAGTCTCATCTTACCAGAGAAGGGTCCGGACCTGTTATGCCTTTCTCTGCTACATGGTGTCTCTTTGTGGCCTCTTTCTGCCTTCTTCTTCCAGTCTTCTCCTGGTTTTGTAGCCCCACCTATCCTTCCTGCCTGACTATTGGCCAAACAGTGCTTTCTTCATCAACCTATAAGAGAAGCATATAGACGGAAGGACATCCCCCATCAATGTGAGAACTCTCAGTTTCTTTCCCAGCACCATGTCTACCTGCATACTGCCTTGCTTGTCACAATGATGGCTAAACCACTGAACTCTAAGCAAGCTACCCCAATTAAATATTTTCCTTTTTAAGGTGGGTGTTAGTGAGGAGGCCTAGGTAATCTAGGGGCCTTGGGTAGTATTTATCCCTGGCGTACAAATAGACTTTGAGTGCCCATGCCACAATATGGGATACTCTCTCAGCTGGGACTCTTGGGGGAGGGCCTAGGCCCTGCCCTTGATGAAATGACAGTCACTGGAGATCCACCATGGAGGGCCTCACCCTCTCTGGGGATCGGAGTGGAGATCGGGTGGGGGACTGGGAGCCCTGGTGGGGGGGGGGAGGAGGGGACGGAGAGAGGGAGCTAGGATTGACATGTGAAACAAGCTTGTTTCTAACTTAAATTTAAAAAGAAAAAAGAAAAAAAGAGTTGCTGTGGTCATGATGTCTTTGCACAGCAATAGAAACTCTAAGATACCATTGTACTGAAATCCGTATTGTAGGAAAATCAGCTCACAGATGTCTGTAAAACAGCTGGAATAGACTCATGCCTTTGAGTCCTAGCAAAAATTATAGCTTTGGGTCATCTTTAAGTCTATATTAGAAGATAAAAGGAAATTGAGAATCTTGAGGTTTTGACTGACTTGAAAGTACACTATCAGCTTATCAGAACTCTATTGATCAACATCAAAACTCTGAACTTTTGAAATCTTAGTATAACAGTAGTGTAGAAGGGGGAGAAATCTAAAACCTTCTCCATTTTTATATATCCTAAATCATTTTTATATCATCAGAACTTAAGTTTTCATATCTTCATACCTTTATCTATCTTAGAACACTTTATTTCTATCTAATCATTTGTCAGAGTAGTCACTATTGAGAATAATCACTGCAAGTTATGTTCTGTTAGTGAAAACCTAAAACTTGTTTATCCTTTAATATGAAGCCTTTTAATAAGGCAAACCTGTCAGTCTTTGCTTAATAAGATACTTAGTAGCTCTTGATGAACTCACAAGGTGGCTACAACCTTGAGGGAAGTTGCTGGTTGCCTGCTGCTACCAAGCTGACAAAGGTACAGTTAGCTTAGCCATCAGTGCCATCAGAGACCTGAGAAAGATAAATTATAGCAGGAAGTATAATCTAAATGGCCTATGTATTAATTAAAATGACAGAGACGAATCCATGTCCGTTGCCTAGATGATCATTCCAGGCTCCTGTGGTCTCCATGGTGTTGGGGCAGAGGTCCCAGGATACCATCAGTCTTCAGCTACTAGACCCCGAAGATGAGAGGATTTCCTATGGAGGGTGGTGACCTCACTTTGTCTAGCTAAAATGGGGCAATCTACCCTCAAGTTTCTGCTTGTCCATAGTTTTGCAAGTATTTTATTGAGAATTTTTGCATCTATGTCCATAAGGGAAATTGGTCTATAATTCTCTCTCTTTGTTTGATCATTGTGTTACTTTAGTATCACATCTATTCTGGTCTTATAAAAAGAATTAGGAATTTTTTTCAGTTTTTATTTTTCAGAATAGTTTGCACAGTATTGGTATCAGTTCTTCTTTGAAGGCCCAGTAGAATTCTGCACTGAAAGCATTTGGCCCAGGTTTTCCTGCTTGGGAGATTTTAAATACTCCTCCTATTTCTCTAGGGGCTAAGGGTCTGCTCAAATTGCTTATCTTCCCGATTCAACTTTGGTAGGTTATTATGAAGAAATTCATTTATTTTAGGTTTTCCAGTTTGGTGGAATACAGAGTTTTATAGGGTGTCCTTATGATTCTCTGGAGTTCCTCATTGTCTTACACCCTCCTTTTCAGCTCTAATTTTATTAATTTGGATCTTCCCTCTGTATCTTTTAGTTAATTTGTGTAACATTTTATCAGTCTTACTGATTTTCTCTCAAAGAACCAACTCTTGGCTTCATTGATTTTTTTTTGTTTCTAGTCATTGATTTCAGCCCTGAGTTTATTTCTTTCCATCTGTCCTTTTTGTGAGTTGCTTCTAGAGCAGTGGTTTTCAACCTTCCTCATGTTGTGATGCTCTAATGTAGTTCCTCATGTTGTGGTGACCCCCAACCACAAAATTATCTTGTTGCTACTTCATAATGGTAATTTCGCTACTGTTAGGAATCATAATGCAAATATCTATGTTTTATGACAGTCTCAGATGACCCCATACAAAAGGGTTGTTTGACCCCCAAAGGAGACATTGACAGGTTGAGAACTAGTGTTCTAGAACTTTCAGATGTGACGTTAAAGTGCTGCTATGAGATCTTTCCTTTTTTTTAAAAAGAATGTAGGACTTAGTGCTATGAAATTTCTTCTTAGAACTGCTTTCATTATGTTCCATTGGCTTGGGTATGTTGTGTTTTCATTCGCACTCAGTTTGAAAAAGGTTTCTTCTTAATTTCTATCTTAAGACTTGAGGTGCACTCTCACCCTGAACTCTTGGGGAAGGGTCTAGGCCCTGCCCTATATGAAATGACAGACTATGGACACCCGCATGGAGGGCCTCACCCTCCCTGGGGGAATGAGGGGATAACGGGGGGAGGGTTTGGGGGGAGGGCACGGGAGGAGGGGAGGGAAAGGGAGAGGGACCTGGAACTGACTTGTGAAGCAACCTTGTTTCTTATCTAAATTTAAACTGGAAAATAAAATAAAAAGACTTTTTTTCATTCAGTAGTGAGTTCTTTGGTTTCCATAAATTTGTGTATTTCTGCTGTTTCTGTTGTAGGTGATATCCATCTTTAATCCATGGTGGTCAGATAAGATGCAGGGTGATATTTCAATTAGGGAATACATTAAAAAAACCTATAATCAAATGAAAATTAAAGCACAACTTATCAGAACTTTAAGGATACAGGGAAGGCACTTCTAGGGAGAAAGTTCATAGACATTGAGTAGTTACATTAAGAAACCAAAGCCAGTTCAAATATCATCATCATGTGCCTTGAGATTTTAGGAATATAAGAAAAGTGAAACCTGAAAGCAGTAGATGGGAAAAAGGATCAGGATAGCAATTAGAGAACACACACTAAAAGAGAAATACAAAGAATCCAGGAAATAGTTAGAGCTCCGAAAAAATAACAAGATTGAATGACCCTTTGGCAAATTACTCAAACGAAGGAGGTCTAAATTAATAAAATTAGATGAAAAGGGGATGCTACTATAGATTCTGATGAAATATAGAGATTTAACAGGAAATACTTTGAAAGTTTATACTCCAAAATGTGAAAACGTTAGAAGAAATGGATAAACTCCCAGATACCCATGGTTTACCAAAAGTAAATCAAGAGGATATAATTTAATAAATCTGTAGCAGGCAATGAGATTGAAGTAGTAACAAAAAGTTTCCCAATAAATAAAAGTTCAGGACCAGATGGGTTCACAGATAAATTCTATCAACTTTTATGAAAGAATTAACACTCCGGATCCTCAAATTATCCATAACCCCCCAACACCAAGCGTGAGAAACCTCTTTAGAATTGTCAGTCAGGGTTGTTCAAGAGACTCCCAAAACATTACAGGTCATTGCTATTCTCTTGGTAGTCTCCTCTTCCTGAGGTAGAAGTCCCTATTTCTGAAGACACTCTGTAGGTGAGAAACAGGGTTCAGAAGTCACTGAGCTGGACCCAAAAGCTTCCTCCCTGATGATTAGCTTTCATGGCACCATGCAAGCTTTCCAAAGGAAAGAAGCAACCAACAGTCCTACCCTGCTATGATGTCCATGAACCATAACAATTAGCATGGTACCATAACCCTAAGGGTGCAGTAGTGGCATGCATACCTGGCAACAACCAACAACTCTCAAATTAAAGTTAAGACCTGCTCAACCGGGGGAATTACAATGTCTGGTAATAGAAACCTAGTCAAATACCCAGGACCAGTGAAGTCATGGATCTTGGAGGAGAGTCTACAACTGCCACCATACTAAATCAGCATATCCCCAACTACATTCTAAATAGTTTTCCTTATACTCACAGATAGTGTAGTTTTCACCACTAATCAAGGAAACTCCTCTTTGAAGCAGACTATTGAAAACCACAACCAGTCAAAATCCAGAGTTGTAGAGCCCAGTCCCAATGAATACTTTTACAAAACAGCTCCCACAAATAAAATTTAGAGAGCCTTAGGGAGTGAAAGATTTAAGAGTCAGAGGATCATGGAGTTTGCTATAAGATTTTGTATCCTAGGAATGTCAGATGCTACACCCATAAAATCTTACCAATATGACTGCCTACACACGAGGTGATCAAGGACAACAATAGACACGCCAAAGTGGAGGAAGGAAAGCATATAAGACCTCAGTCTACACAAAGAACTACAGACAATTAAGAGATGCTGAGTGGGAGAAATAATGTTCTCCAGGGACAATCCAATACCAAATGTCCGTCTTAAAAATATTCAAACAATTCACATCATTCATATTGAGCAGGTTGTACTTATGCATTTAGGAATATATCTAATTGGTTTTATATATATACCAAATTACCAAAAAAAGAGACAATGAATTAGAAAGATAGCAAGGAGGGGTAGGTGGAAGATTAGAAAGACCATGTAGGGGTATATGGGAGGGTTTGGAGGGGGAAAAGTAAAGGGAAGAATTATATAATTATAATCACAAAAATTAAAAGACAATTTTTAAAAGAATATAAGCATAGGCAAGAACTTTCTAGAAGGATTCAGACAATTTAAGAAATAATTACAAGAATTAACAAATGGGATTTCATGACATTAAAAAGCTTTTGCATAACAAAGGAAATATTCACCAGAGGGAAGACAGAGCCTACACAATGGAAGAAAATACTTGTTAACTATGTACATATGCCAGGGGATTAACATCTCATCTATATTAAAACTCTAAAAATTAAACTCCAAAAGACCAATAACTCAATCAATAAGTGAAAATAAATTGGGTAGTTTAAAAAAGAAATAGAAGAAAATAGGAGAGGTAAAAATGGCTGGCAAATACATGAAAAATTGTTTGGCTTCCTTGGCCTATCAGGGAAATGGAAATGAAAAACCACTTTGAGATTCCATCTTGTACAAATGTTGGTGAGGAAATGGGGGAAGATGTACATTTAGACTCCGTTGGTGCGAATGCAAACTAGTACCTCTACTATGGAAGTTAATATGGAGGTTCATCATAGAAACACAAAATAAAGCCACTGAATGCCTATCTATAGCACTCCTGATTGTTATCTCCAAAGGAATCTCCATCAGTCCACCACAGACATGTTTGCACAGCCATGCTGATTGCTGCACTAAATATCAGAGGGTTTTATTTATCCAGTAAAAAGTGAAATTATGTCCTTTGTGGGAAATGGGTTTAACATCATGCTAAATAAAACAAAGACCCAGATAGATAAATATCAAACTTTCGTTTATATGCAGAAATTAAATTTAAATATATAATCATATGACATTAAAATAGAAGATATAGAAGGGGCATGAAAGGGAAATGTGAGGAAAGAATAGGCAAATACTACATACTTCCTCTCATATGTGGAATCTATCATCTATTATTTGTCTACATATCATCTGTCTGTCTGTTTATACATCATCTATCTATCCATCCATCATTTAGCATCCATCAGCTATTATAGTGAGTCTTTCTCTGACCCACCAGCCAGCTCTCAAATAACCAAAGGGAGACTTATTATTAATTGTGAAAGCTCTGCTGATAGCTAAGCCTTGTTTCTAACTACCTTTTACAAGTTAAGAATAACCCATTTCTGTTAATTTACTTTCTGCCTCGTGGCTTTATTACCTCATCTCCATATTGCCCATTGTGCTTGCTGTCCATCTCTTGGTATCTTCACCCTCCTCTTCCTAGAACCTTCTCTGCTCCCCAAATCTTGCCTAGCTATCAGATGTTCAGATTTTTTATTAAACCAATCTGAGTGACACATCTTCACAGTATACAAAAAGATTATTCCACAGCAAAGTGTCATATGACTAAAATCAGGAGGGGAGCCATTTAGGGGAAGGAAGGGGATTGAAGAGAAATGTGGAAGGACCAACAAAGGGAATTAATAGGGTGGTTCTGAGCAGAGTACAAAGAAATGTTTGAAAACGCCCTTGCTTTTGTACACTGACTGTTTTAAGAGTGATTAACATTAATGTTCTAGGGCCCTTCTCATGACCATGTGACCTTCATTGCCTCCAAACAGGTGGAAATTGATCTATGCCTTACAGTCAGGTTTGGCCTCAGAACTTGTATTAACAAGCAGCATGTCCGAGCTAAGACTGGATGAATGACTGTGTCTTAGGACTCTTGTTTTCTCTACACCTTGAAACAGGTTGTCCTTGAGAGACCCCTATCCAGGGAAGCCACACACTCACACCTCTGCTGACAGACATGGATGACACCTGTTTCTAGTGAGAGTTTCACTTTGCCTCTAAAGTCAGGAGAATTTGAGCATTGATCTATGCCTTTGTGTGGCTAGTCCTTGTAATGTCTAAATTTACAGTCAAGAGTGCAGGTAAGTGAAAACTGAGACTCAGGCTCCTTCTCTTCACATTACATATTCCTTGAGTTTTCATTTCTGCACTTCATGATACCATCTTTTACAAAGTCCTAGACAATTTCCAGGCAGGTTTTCCTCTGTAAGTTGACAGTAACATTCCTTCACATAGTCACTTGGGGAAGGGTCTGGAGCTCATGCGCCTGGTCAGTCAGTGTTACATTACTTATTTGTGAACAAGCAAACTCTTAAGTGATTAGAACTCGACGAGTCATAAATGTGTCAGCAGTCTGTCTTCCTTTACATCTCCATGTTTTTAAACTCCCCATACTAACTTCCTGGAGGACTGCCTTGACCTTGAATGCTTTGATGGTTTGTAAGGCTCACCATCCTGAGGTTCCAGTGGCCCAGCACTCTCGGAGTTCATGGTAACAAACTTCAGGTGCGAGTGTGACGGCTGTAAACCCCCTTCCCTCCTCTGATCTGGCATTTCCTCTTTAGTGTTTGAGCTATCAAAGAATTGCCCTATAAATTAAGAAGAGTATGAATGTTATCCTGACACCATACTGGATCCCTCCTGCTGTTCTCCCCCTTGTCTTTAGGCCCTGTAGATCCCTGGAGAACCAGGCTTGTAGAGGACAGCCCCTACGCTGCCAAGCCCTGATGGACTGCAGCTGATTCAGGAAACGAGTGCAGGTGACCATTTCTACCAACTGTCACAGGGAGGGGCCTTTGGGTGGCTTCCAGTATGATGCAAACTAGGGGCTGGCCTTACCCTACAGACAAGATTGCTGGTGTTTAGGGATTTGTGTGTGTGTGTGTGTGTGTGTGTGTGTGTGAAGCACAGAGGGAATTCTTTTCATTTTTTTTCAACCATCAGTTTAGAAATTCAAATAAAATTGTATGAAGAAAAAACCTTCTTTGAGCTTGCCCATATGAAGGAAAAGCAGTTATCCAGGATCCAAGAAGTTGAGGGTTCCCCTGCTCCCTTGCTCCCTCCTATGGGTGCAGAAGATGCAAAGCCTCCCAGAGTTTTCAGGATGCCCTCAGTCACTGACCTACACCCTTAACATGTACTGTATTTATTTCTTTTAAAAATGCATTCATTTCCATTACCATGTGGGGGTGCACATTCCATGGCACACATGTGACAGCAGTGAGAACAACTCTGTGGAGCCTGTTCTCTTTCTCCACCTTTGCATTGGTTCCAGGGATCACAAATGTTGCCAGGACAAGGGCCGTGACTTGCTGAGCCATCTCCCCAGCCCATTATACACTTCCTATCCGAGTGAAGAACTAGAGAATAGTGTAACTTGGGGGGAAGGGTCGTTGGTATCTTACCACTAACTTTGCAAATTCTAGGTGGGCACTTTACCAACTGAACTCATAGCCCTAGCCTCTGAAAAATACACCTGATTAACACATGGCTTAACTTTAGTGCTGTGGCTTTGTGTGGCTGGGTTTTCTTTAAGGGGAATGAATGACCAACATGCTTGTGTGCTGTTATATTACTGAAGATGAAAAGGTCACCCATTCCTACCCCATTCCTTTCAATTCTGTAGTATTTTTTTAAAGATTTGTTTATTTATTTTATGTTTGAGTGCTCTATCTGCATGTACAACTTTACATCAGAAGAGGGCATCAGATCCCACTATAGATGGTTATGAGTCACCATGTGGTTGCTGGGAATAGAACTCAGGATCCCTGGAAGAACAGCCAGTGCTCTTAACCTCTGAGCCAACTCTCCAGCCCCAATTCTGTAGTCTTTGATCTTCAGTATCTGTCAGAATCTCATGGAAGATTTTATTTTAGGTTGGTATTATAACATTTATTAAAATAATGCTATATGTTAATAGAAACAGCAAAGAACCAAAGAATTAAAATGCAAGCTATGTAAAATCCCAACTAAAACCCAGAAGAGTCTAATGTATCTCATGGAAGATTCTTAAAACACAAATTGCTGTGTTCTACCCTTAGAAATTTGGATTTAGTTCTTAAGTCAAAGAGAGACTTGATTGCTCACACTGCTGATGAGTGCTTGTGGTAGCTGACTCTGGAAGAAACACTAAAATAGGCAATCATGCTTGAAGGCATGCAGGGGGAAGAACTCTTGTCCAGTGAGTATCTGGTGTCTCATAACAGGCAACATGGGATAGTGGTGTCAGGAACCTGCAGATGTTGGTGATTAGGGAACTAGGGGAATCAGAGGACTTGAGGTTGAGGGGATTGGGACAGGAACCTGGAGAGATCAAAAGAGAAAGTAGGAATGAAGGGAGGTCCAGGCATTCAAGTGTGAGGCGACACCCACAGAGCCCTCATGGTCTTGGATGTAGTTGCTTTATGGAGTTTGATGGTTGAATTGGTGACAAAAGCTGCAAGTAAAACAGATAGAGAAGGCCTGGAAAGTTTTCTTGTGGTTTCCTTCTGTGTTAAACAGCAGAGATGAACAAGTCCTTTGAACTTCCATTTCCTCAACAGTGTGTATTAATTGCTGAATGGGAGCTCTTTCTTTTAGGTAAATCAGGTTATGGTGATACTGCATTGATTACATGGCTGCATCTTTTTCATTTTACCAAATGGTTGGAATCTAAGTTGGACATGATAAGATAGGCACAGACTAATCTCAGAGTCCTAAAGCTTGAGTTTTGCTAAGTTCATATGGAAACATCAAGGCAGAAAATAACTCAACTTCAATCCTATTTCTAATTCCGTTATAAATATATCATTTTGATTTTAAAAGTCCAAAGTTTGTCACTGGCAGGCAGATTATACTTGGTTATGAAATCATTGGGATTCTTCTTTCCACCTGTGGTCACTAACAAGACAATGCCCACATCTGGCTTCTTCTATAGGACTGGGGTTTGAACCTAGGGCATCATGCATGCTAGGCAGGTGCTGCACCACTGAGTGGTGTTCCCAGCCCTGACGGTCTATTTTTTAAAATCTACTTAAAATATCATTTAATTGAAATAAGACAAAAATAAGAATTGTGATTCCTCTTTCTAAGAAATGGCAATCATTATTAATAATATGAAGATTTCCAAATGCTCCCATGACAGCAATATTCAGAACATGATTTATAGTAAACATTTTAATAAACAGCAGCATAAAATAATCAGTGTTTAATATCATCTCTGGTGGTGAAATACATATGCATATATCCTCAATATAAAATAGTCTTTTGGTCATTACAAGTCCATGCTTTTCTATTTGGAATGCCCATAAGAACAAATCAAACATTGATACAGTGATTAAATGCATGCAGTGAGAATAAGGAAAGATATGGTAGTGTGAGCTATCTGCACATTGCCATTATATATTTGAAGAAAACCTACATTGAGTTAAAAACAAGCAAAGGAAATAAGGAAACAGACCAGATATAAAAATGCAGATATATTTTCACTTCTGTGATACAAACCATAAACAGTTTTGTGCAGAGAAATAAAAAAAGAACACCTGAAAATAAAATTAGCTTACAAAACATTGTCAACAAAGTGAAAGATTTTTCAGCTTGTGAAAAAGGTACCATTTAATACCAAAGAGGCTGAGTGTGGAGCCATAGCACTGGTTTAATAATTATAGCAAGTGGTTTTGAAATTTATTATGCTCACCTTAATGGCTTCAGTTATTATAAAAGGCTTAAAAATTAATGTTATAGTTCTTTATAAAAAACTAAGTTGAATTTATTTATTTTTAACCATAATAATGACTTTCCAGAGAAGGTATCTTACTGGCTCATGGAATGCTAATCCCCTTGTAAGGGACTCCTTGAAAACTCAGGTTCACTGAGACTGTGTTTACTCAAAATAAATATTCTTGGAAAACAACTGATTGTCATATCATATACAAAATTGTGGTTTGAAGCATCATCGTTAAACAGTTGCATAGCAACAAAAGGATACAATCTCCTCCTCTACTCAACTTCAGAGATGTTACATAGAATCAGCTTATTCATGTCCCAGAATAGCTCTTTATCTATTGCCCAGTAAATCTGAATATAGCCAACTCTTTTGTGTTCACAGTACCTATAAGTTCACGTCTGTTTGGGAAAACCTAGGCACATTTTGGTAGACAGGTTTCCTAGATTTCTTATGCAAATTCTACTTTTCAAGGCAGAAACTTCAAGGTCTTTTTAACTTTCTTATATCCTCCTTCAAGAAATATTTCTTTCTCTCATGAAATATTTCCAGGATTTATTTTGCATAAGTCTGTAAATTTTTAAAGCTTTAAAATAAAAGCAAAACTTGCTAATATTTTTCTTAGAATAAAGGAGTTATTTTTTTAACAAGAGAAAAGAAACAAATTTAAAATTCCTTTCTATGGAGAACTTGACTGCCACAAGATTTCTGACCTTGGTAAAAGGTAGTTGGCAAGTAAATGCCAGGATGGGCACACTTGATGGCACCCCCTAGAGAAGGCAAGAAGGATCAAAATGCTTGTTTGGCAGGTTAAGGAATTTGGCATTTTGAAACCTTTGAGAGAACTCAGTATGTTTTGTTTTTTAAAACCCCCCACAATGTTTTGTAAATAGGATGCATTGTCTTTGGATTCCAGTTAGCTCTGTGAATAAATTGTTACACTTCTTGGTGCTAGAATATCATCGGTGAACATCTCCAGGATAAACAAGAAGACAAGTGAGAGTTTAAATTTACTCGATACTGGCATGTCACAGGGTTTCCTCTTGCTCACAGTCTACAGACAGTAAACATTCCCGGAGCCCTTCGCCAACTTGTAAACAGGCTGCAAGGCAAGGGTGTGGGTGTGCTTGTCTCTGGCATCACCTGTTTGCAGCCCGAGTGATCCAGGGAAGCTCCTATAGAGAGGCTGACCAAAGGGACAGAGAAACAACCCTCCCCCGTGGATACTGATGCAGGGTGAGGGACCTTTTTCCTGACTCTGCCTCTTTGGGTGCCCCATTCCTAAAGCAATAACCCAAATTGTAATCTACAGCCATTTCCAGCATCCGCATCTCCCCTCTTTCGGGCCTGTGTAAACACGCTGTGGAAAGGGGACTGGAAAAGGCCTTCCTGATGATAACAGGAGGTTCACATAAACACCCTACACCATCCCAGAGAAGGCTGGCTACTGAGAGAACTTCTGTGGACATGACAAGTCTGTATGGCTCATTTCCATCCAAGATTTAAAATGTAGCCTCCAGTTCCCTCTGGGGTGCTAAACACCACTGCATTCAAACATGCTTAGAGTCTAAGTTGAGTCAAAAATAGTTGCTGAACATCTGTCCTGAAGTAGAGACAGCAGGTAGACAAATGCTACAGTATATACATTTGGGAGTACATCAGCCATGTGACCAAAGGCAAATACACAGAGCACCGTTGGACTTCTTTTTTTTGGTTTGCTATGTAATTACAATGTTCTGTTTCTCTTCATTGGTTTTCAGTACTTGAAAAGGTCTGTTCCCAACACCATATCAAACACCACGATGGGGTGTGAATCCCACAATGCATTATTTTTTTCCTGGCTGGTGTCTTTCCAGTAAGACACAGTTAAACTTCACAGAAGATACTCGTCGCAATGTCTGCTAAATGAGAACCTTCAATAAAAACATTCGAATATAAATCTTTTCTGCCACTTTTTAGTTTGCCCGGTATAGAGTATTTACAAAAGTCACACGTTTTATACTTCCGCAGAAATCATAGATTCGGTGTGCCCATGAATATTGGAGTCTCCAAGCAAAGATGGTTGCTTTGAGTCTATTTTGTAGGGTTTTTGAGATTTGTTGCCAAAAACAGTGATACCCATTCCACCAGGGTGATTTGGAATTGACATGTGTGGTAACAACGGAACATTTGCTTCCTGATTGGATCCTGATGAGGGCAAGCTGGCCACATGACCCGTGCTGGTCGACCCACTGGCGCTGCTTGGGGACCGACTCTTGGGAGGCGGGCAGTGCTGAATCACCCTGGGAGGCCCTGCAGGCTGGTAGTGGGCAGCGGGAAAGGCTGCATATCCCGGAGGTATTGGGTAACCATTAATGGGGATGAAGCGCTGGTTTTGAGGTATCGCTGGGCCAATGAAACCAGCGATCTGGCCCTGTGGTGTAATTCCCTGGCCAGGGAACATGTAATTGGGAAATCGGGGGTTGCTGAGGTTACTCACAGGGCTGGCACTGAGGGAGGTGGTCTGCGTGGTGGCATTTCCACCTGAGGGAGTGGTGGAGCTGGTGTGACTAGAGAGGCCTTCCCAGGATCGAAGCCGGACATGGATGTCTTTAAAGCGGGGTCTTCTGGAAGGAATCTCATTCCAGCACTCCGTCATGAGGCTGTACATTCGCGGCGGGCAGTCTTCAGAGCACGGTAACAGCTGTCGCTTCCGCACCATCTCGATCACTTCCTGATTACTGAACCCGTAGTACGGCTGGAGTCCAAAGCTGAAAATCTCCCACAGCACCACCCCAAAAGACCAGATATCAGAATCAGAGGAGAATTTGCCATACATGATGGCTTCCGGAGGCATCCAGCGAATGGGCAGCGAAGACTTGCTCTGCACCCTGTAGTAATCAGCAGAGTAAATTTCCCTGGAGAGTCCAAGGTCTGAAATCTTTACATGCAGTTGCTCTCCAATTAAAATATTGCGAGCCGCAAGGTCCTTGTGCACGAAGAAGTGACTCGACAGGTATTCCATGCCAGCGGCAATCTGAATTGCGATGTGCAAGAAATCTCCATGGTCCAGGCTGGATTTTACCGTCCCATCTTCGTCACTGCTACAACCCACATCCGAATGTGGGGATCTCATAATGAGGAACTCATGGAGGTCTCCCTGGTTCGTATACTCAAAGAGCATACAGACAGGCTGTTCCTGGGTGACGGCACCGAGGAGGCATACAATATTGGGGTGATGCAGTTCAGCCATAAGAGAAGCTTCCTGTTGAAATTCCGTCCACTGCTGGGGGTTATTATAATCTTTCAAGGTCTTGATAGCCACCAGCTGAGCATGGTCCATGCCTGGGAGGTAGAGATGGCCCTTATAGATTTTTCCAAAGGTACATTCGCCCAATTCTTCCATGAAACGTACAGCAGAGAGAGGCAACTCCTTAGCCTTGCTCTGTAAGAAAGGGAGAATGAGTGTTAAACCCTTCCTTAAACCCAGACATCTTGGTACTGAAACGAGAGGAGTAGCATACCAAAGGTAAATAGGCAGGATACTCGTGACGAAGGTGATGGTAAAGGCGCTTGCCATTCCCTGCAGACCAAGGCTTGTTTATATAGTTCTATCCATTATGGTACTGATGGGACTCAAGCATCTCCCTAGAGGAGACTGATTTTAACAACGGTTGAAGAAGCCGGGTGTGTGGCAGATGCATGTAATCCTAGCATTTTGGAGTCTGAGGCAGGAAGATGGAGGCTATCTTAGGCTACCCAGTGAGGGCTTATCTAAAAAAAAAAAAAAACAGAATCCCCGAAGAGAGAACAAACCAACAAATGAACAGAAAATGGAGACCCAAGCGGGGGCTGAGGGGAGGGGGGAGAGGCATGGTGGTATATGCCTGCAATCCTAGCACTCAGAAAACAGAGGCAGAAATATCAGAGCTTGAGGTAAGCCTTGTCCAAAACCCGGTCTCAAAAAGGACTGGGGATAGAGATAGTTCAAGTGCTATCATGTGCAAAGCCATGGGTTTAATTCCTAGGCATAAAAGTGTGTGTGTGTGTGTGTGTGTGTGTGTGTGTGTGTGTGTGTCCGTAGGGGCTACTGAATAGAATATTATAAAGTTGTGGAAAATAAGGAAGCATTCTATGCTCAGGCATGGGGTGGTCTCTAAAATCCTACTGTTTTTAGTTCATAAAAATGAGAACAGCTTGTAAAAAAAAAATCAGAGCAGCTAATGCCATACATAACCTTTGCATAAGAGAGGAGGAACAGAAAGAACCTGCCTGCATTTCTTTGTATATGCACAAGGAGATTTAGAGAGCTGATAAAAGGAATTTCAGAACTGCAGTGGCTATGAGGGAGTGTAGAAGTGGGAATTAGAAAGCAAAGGGGTAGAGATTTTCATCTCAGCTCTTTTATACATTAAAAATTTTAGGATTAGGTTAAAAAAACATTAACTAACAGAGTAATTAAATTTAAAAGCATACCTCAGTCTTTCCATCTGACTAATCAGGAATTTCTTTTCCGCCATTATAGGCCTACCTACTATTTTGCTTACATGGTCTAGATCAGTAGTTTTCAACACAGTTCCTCATGTTGTGGTGATCCCAACCATAAAATTATTTTCATTTCTGCTTCATAACTGCAATTTACTACTGTTATAAATCATAATGTAAATATCTATGTTTTCCAGTGGTCTTAGGTGACCCCTGTGAAAGGGTCACTCAACTCCCAAAGGGGTCTCAGCCCACAGGTTGAGAACCACTGGTATAACAGGTGGAAAATAACTGTAATTTTGCTTCTGAGCTGTGTCTCAATTCCTAAGACCATCGGGAATATGTGCTTTCTTGTGGTCTCGACCCAGAGGTTGTGAACCACTGGTCTAGACTGTTTCTGCTTTTTGGTTCAGGTGATTAAATTCTGTTCCTCATGCACTCTAAGCACACACTGTGCTCCATCCTCAGGGTGGGATTCTTGTGGGATCTGTCAGCCTTCCTTTAAAAAGATAATGACTGTTTTTCTCAGAGCACGGGGTGATCTTACCTTTTCTGGGAAGAGTGACCTGAGATGAACCCTTTCTGCGTGATGTTAAGGCAAAGATTCCCATGATAGCTGATGGTTACTAAGTAACTGAAAGGAATCCAATGGATGCCCCGTCCTCTTAAATAGTATAGTAGGTGTTCATTGCTTTTTTACCTGCACAGGAGTTTCAGACTTTGATGCTAGAGAAGGATAAGGGATGGAGCACCAAAAATCTCTCTTGGGAAAAAGAGAAGTAGGAAATTAACCAATGACCTATCAGACTGAGAACAAGGACTTAAAGCCTGGATATTCTCCTACATAGCTGGAAGTTAGCCCTGGGCAAAAAGGTGGAGTTCAAACCACTGAGTTCTGAACCCAAGCAAATCTGAGTTGGCATCTTTGATCTGCTGTTTTCTACTAATGCTAGTTAATTCCTGAACAGCACCTAACAAATATTAATGGACAACACAGGCCTGTAAGGTAGCGCTGATATGGTAGCTGCTAACCTTGAGTTTATTCACTTCCCTGCAGCCATTAGGAAGTGGATTAAATTTTGTGAATGAATGCATACTCCCTCAAGTAGTTCTACAGAGTCCTTTCAATTCCCTTTATTTTTTTTAAATGTGTTTTAAGTTTCATTTCTAAGACTCTCTCTGGTTTTATATAGTTGTTTAGTTTCTTTAAGAAGTGTTCTTCAAATTGATGTAGATTTCATTTGGATCCTGAGAGCAGGTGAGAAGCTGAGCAGCTGTCAGACTAGTCCTCTTTCCGGGATGTGTGGGTAGAGACAGAGACCAAGTGGGAAAGAGACAAGAGCAGGCCAAATTTCTGGGAACAGGAAGAGAAGAGGTGACCAGGACCTCGGCAAGGGCTTGGCCTATGGACCCCAGTCTTTGGAGCTGCTCCTCCTTCCAATGAGTTAAACAAATTCCTTCTCTCACATTTGTCTTTTCAAGAACTTATTTCGTCATTTTGTAGGTGGAGGAGAAAAGAAGAAAGAACAGAATGTTCGGGACAGCTATTCTGAGGTCCCCACCAACAATGTCAGGCAGAACGGCTCTGGAAGCAGAGCTGGGCTCTGAGACTTGCCTGAATAGGAAGTAGGGTGTTATAAGTGATTCTTTCTATTTGTGCACATAAAAAGGCTACATTGCATCTTTTCCTGTCTTATCAGCACTGGTAAATTAGACAGCATGCAGCCAAGTGGGTCTTCTCTGACTTTACCTAAGGAGGGAAAGGTTTACAAGAGTCACCCTACACCAAATGTGAGCATTTGCTATGGGATCGAGTAGGGAAACACCTTAGATGGCAGAGTTCAGAACCACTTTCGAACACCTGTGCGGCAGCCAGCCTAGGAAACGCCCAGAAACGCGGACGCCAAGCTTAGTTTCAGGGGAGCTATTCAAGCTGTGATTTGCGTTTAAAAAATGCTCAAGTTACTTGGTACAAATGAGTCTTAACTACAGACTCATTTTCAAATTTTACATAAATCCTTAACTAGTTAAAAAAATCATAAAACCCCTTAAAAGAAGCTGTCAGTAGACTGCTCAGAGATGGCAGGAAATTAGCTGTATTGTTAAGGAACAGATGGTTTACATTATACAAACCCTTTAGGCTAAACTTGTTTAGGTCTGGCATATTGTAAATTATATTTTAGTAATGAAAGTGAAATGACCTCTGCTTGACCTCAAGTGGGGTTTGTCTGTTTGAACCAACGCAGTGGAGAACTATGAAAGAAAATGAAGTCATAAAGTTTTGGCAGCTCAATGTTGGCTCATTTCAAGCTAAGGGGTTATAAATCTGTTTAGTTTTTGTTTGACAAGTATTTGTCATACAGGGATGTACAAAATGTAAAGAAGTGTAAAATACACACGAGGCACAGTGCCAAAGTAAACCAAGTACAAAGGCACCCTGGGAAGAGCAGGGTCCCGGCCCCTATCTCTCCATCGCTCCCTCCATTAGTTGAATGACAAGATGGGCTGCGTTTATTATATGCTGCGAGGCAATTAAGTACCTTAAAACCGAAGCAGGCTTTCAGTTTAAATGTTAACATTTTTACTTCTCAAAGTAAACATACATCTGCCTCAGCTCGGCTTTAAAAATTATATCATTTTTGATGCGGGGGAGGGGAAAGTTGATGCAGAAGTCGATGTGTTGGCCAGGGTCTGATAGGGCTTGTTCCCCCAGTCATGTTTTTTTTTTAGGGGGGGGAGTGGGGAGAGCCACTGGGCTAGAGTGGAAATGATCTCTTTGCAGAAGGGAAAGAACATGTAAGTTCGAGTCCAATATGAATCTGTCCTAGGTCTGAGCCATTTCGATGACTTCCTCTTTCTGCTTTGGGAATGTTTCATCTCAAGTGACAATAAATAAGTGATGCCTGGGGAGGGGGCGTGATGGTGGTAGGCTTGCTATCTCTTGCTCCTTTTACAAAAGTGATTAGATTCCCCCCAGGAAGTGGGGTGAAATTATGTGTGGCCCTCACCAGTTACAATGCAAAGCTCCCTTTAAGACATCCTCCTTTTCTGCATGGGAAGGAGCTAAAGTGTGGTTTGGGAGGGGAAGAGAGCATGAGAGAACATGAGGGAGGCTCCTACAGCAGGCACTCAGGGACAGACTGCTGAAGTTCATGTCACCCCGAAGCGTCTGCATTCCCTGCCACCCTGGCACTCCAGGCAAAGTCACTTCCCATGTTTGGATGGTCAGGCCAACTGTGACCCGGAGGTGCTTTGTTTTGAAAGCAGGTTGTACCCCTAGGGCAGAGAAGGTTCCACACCACGGCATTTGTGCTTGCCCATCTTAAGAGCGGCGAGACAGGCACTAGTTCTACCGAAATGAAAGGTGTAGTTTTGGTGGTGGGATGTAGGAAGAGGGCATTTCCAGGCCTGCCGTCTCTGGCAGCACAGTTTTCCCTGAGATCTGCTGGCCTTGGAGACAGATTCTCCTGACTCTCAAGTACCAACCGCCAAGTCTCCACTAAGTGGACATCAGATCTACATAGACAACACATTTGTTAGAGCAGACCGTTAGGCCCATCCCACAGTCTCTGTTTCTGCATGGCTAAGATGCCCCATGTCCAGCAGGGCCCAGGTAAGTAGAAGCTCTTGGTCTGGAAACCTTACTTACAAAGTCACTGAAATAAACAGAGATGCATATTCGGATCATTTACTCATCAAACTGGGCCCCTGCTTCACTTTTGAAGAATGATCACTGGGTAACTGAAGAAGCTGGTGTAACAATTCTGACCCAGACAAAGTACTTAAAAAGATGCTTTGGAAACACCACGTGGAAGAAAAGTACAAGTTACCAACCAGTGAATGGCTTCCAGCTTATATCCTGTACTCTACTGTATTAATATGCCCTGAGGTGTTAGTGAGAGTCAAGGTTCCTGATGTAGCTTAACTATGCCTTCAGTGTAGAGCCAGTTACTTAGGATATATTTTAATGGATGACTGCATCTGCCACACAACTAATCTAATCTATACTGATACACTGAGTCATATAATAACATAGTTACTAATACTGTGGAGTAGCCCGAGGTTACACGCTGGCTTGTGTGTGAGAAGAAACACAGCTTCTGCATTAATGTCATAATCTCAGCCTATAGCAGCTACATATTTGTCTCCTGGTCATATGCTCAACATCAAGAGTATAAAATGGCCATATACATGTGTGTGTTTTCCTCATGTGCTAGGCTCAAATGACAGAGTAATTGGTTGGTAGAGGCTCGGTCGAGACTTCAGAAGCCCTTTACCAATAACTTGGCTATGCTTCCTTGTTTTTTTTTTTTTTTTTTGGTGATACATGCTTTCCTCAAAACTCTATTCAATCCTTATCATAGTCCTGAGTTTCACCCTGCAGTTTCTCCATTTCATGAATGAAGACTGCAAAGGTTTTAAGCAGTAAAGTAGCTAGAGAAGCACAGCCCTTAATTAGTGGTACATGGTTCATATCCAAGTAAATTCTGATCCCAAAGTTTGAGCACTTTTCTGGATAAAGGGCTGTGGAGCTTTTGCTTGGTCCTTGGAGATCTCTCCATCTTAAAACCATGGTCATTACTGGTAGGCGAATGGAATGTCCAAAGCTGCAGAATGTCCTGGTCTGTGAGCTTGACCTTACACATTGACATTCTGTTAGTTACTTGGTGAACAGAGCCTGGGGATGGCACCTTGGGCTGAAATTAGCACGGGCTTAGGAGAGTATTAAAGTGCTTGCCTCCAGAGCAAACCTCTCTTTTTTGTACTTTTTGCTGGTTCTCAGGTAAACAGGGTTAAGCTTGTGAAACAATTGACTTTACTCATACAACAGAAATGACTATATTCTAAAAACTTAGCAGCCAGCCTTTGGACAGTTACAGATCGTTTAAAAGACTGCAGCTGAACTAAGAGGCTCTGGCTTACACAGTCAAATTCTAGAGGGAGGTTTGACGCAGACCTTCCTCATTTGATTATAGATTAGCTGGACCTCTCTGAAAGGGAATCCACTCTAGAAGCATTCATTTCCTTTATAGTGTGACTGATCCAAGAGTGTGACTGTTGGGTCGATCCTGTGGAGTTTCTTTATAATGTCTGTGGGTAAGTTTCTTTTCGGCTCAGACATACAACAGGGCACATGTCCACAATTTTTTAAAAAGTAGGTGTGTGTGTGTGTGTGTGTGCATGCAGGTACTTGTGTAGTCCAGAAGAGGGTACCTGATCCTCCAGACTGGAGTTACAGGAAGTTATAACTTCCTAACGTAGGTGCTAGGAACTGAACTCCTGTATTCTGCAAGAGAATACATGCTCCTAACTACCAAGCCATCTTTCCAGTCCCTGATGTCACTACTTTTGATAACAGATGGATCCATCTGTAGTCCTATGGGTGCATATGTTTTATCAAATATGAAATAAAGGCAGTGGGTTAAAAGGAAGTCTTTGAACCCTGGACCCATACAGACCTGATTGGAGGCTTGGTTTTGTTTCCTGCTATCTGTGGGACATTGGGTGTGTATTAATCTCAAGCTTCATTTTTTTTCACACCAAACTTAGACTCAAGTGAGATTTTCTTTCCTGGAAGTTATGCAAAGTCTGTGGAGATACTATAGCCGAATGTCAGTAATGAAGTACATTGGTCAGTCCACTCGCAATGCCTATAGATGAGCTCATTCCCAGAAGCAGTTTTGGCTCTTCAGCTGAGACAAGGAGGTGGATGCCTTCCACAGCTGTCACTATCACACCGTCTCAAACCCTAATGCATTTTATCTTGGAAGTGAGGCTGGGATTTATGCCATCAGGATGGGTACTAGCAATACCATAGCTGTCCAAAGAGTTAGGTCTACATCTCAGCTCTGATTCTTTGGCTTTGTCTCTTCCAAATTGTTCTGGGGGTTACTGGGTCCTGTTGTTTTCCTATAAACACACACTGCCCTATTCAGAGAATCTGGCTTCAGAAAGGTATCACCGGAACAAAAATAATAGGGATTTCCAGCTATTTCTACCCGCAAGGTGCCAGACACACTACCTTAAAGCATCAAACACAGTCTTCTTAAGTACTATTTTTATCTTTCCTTCCCAGGTGAGAAAATAAAGGTTCAGAGAAGTGTTGAGTAAGTGATTTGTTTAAGATCTCATGCCAGTAGATAATGGAGCCAAGATCTGTAATCCAATCTTTCTAGCTCTAAATCCTGGCTCTTTGAAGACTACCAGACTACCTCCTAGCAATACGCTGGGAGAAAAATATGGCTACAAGAGTTAGGTTCAGATGATGGGGACTCTGGGGCACCAGCATGAACTTTATAGCTTAGATTGGTCCTTCCAAGTTGGTGAGTTGTTTTATCCAGGAGAAGCTCAGGCCCACCAGAGAGTGGAGGGAGACAGAGAAAATAGCAAAGGGGTGTTTCCCTCCAGGGAAGAGAGGAAGCAGTAGCAAAGGAAATGAAAGGAAGGGGGGGTGGGTGGAAAGCTGATGGGAAAGGATCTCGAGGTGGTGATCAGGACGATCAGATGTTTCCGAGACATAAAGAGGATGGGGACCTGGAGAGGCCGCTGCATTAAATCACACCATCCCTGGGCTCCAGAAGGCCAAGTCAATAGGATGGATGGTAAGCTTAGGAGCTTTGGGAGACTAAGTGGAAAGACTTTTCTAGAAAAACAAACAAACATACAAAAGCCCATTATGTGTGTTGGTGTTTTGCCTGCATGTATGTCTGTGCATCACAGGCATACATGGTGCCCATGGAAACCAGAAAAGTGCATCAGATGGATCTGGAGCTACCAATGGTTGTAAGCTGCCATATGGGATCTGGGAATTGAAGCCAACTCTGCTGGAAGAGCAGCTGGGACTCTTAAGTGTTGAATCATCTCTCCAGGCCCTGAGTGGCAAAGTTATTGATGACAAAATGACAAGGCGCATGGAAAGGACAGGTGTTCAAAAGGGGCAGCCAGACCATAGCAGTGTTGGAAGACCTGGAAAAGGGGATGGGTACATATACAAACTTGTATATACAAGGATGGATACATATACAAAGAAATGCCAGTCAGTACATTCTGCTACCACCTTGGCTGAAGAGAAAAGACAGACAGAAGTGTAGCCTAGGTGTTAAAAACAGAGCACCTGGCAAGCCGTGGGGGTGAGGTCATCTGAAGCTACCTGTCCAGAAGGCCGGGAGCTCTTCCCGTTAGTGAGGAGCTGTAGGAGTTGGGCCTTGGAGCTCCTTGGGCTCTGACCTGCCTAGGCCTGCCCTCCTTTTCTTGTGCCATTCTTAAACTTCCCCACCTCTTGCCCTCTTCGCTTGCCTAGCTAACCCTCAGGCAGGGGAGGAGGCAGGAGGCTGAATATCCTCTGTCCTGCTGAGGGGCCATATTTTATGACTGTCTCTCCGACACATGAGGCAGGACACTCTGTTTCTGAGGATTGGGAGGGTTTGGGGAAGTGGAGGCAGAGGGAAGGGAAGTCAGTTTCCAGGTCTCTCATTGTCTATAGTTCTACACCAAACCAAAGCACCCAAAGAAAGAAATCAAGAAAAGCTCCCCTAAACTGTACAATTCACAAAGCCTTGTTTAGTGTGGGCACCACTTAAACCTATTAAAAAATTAAGCAGCTTTAAATCTTTTGCTGAAATAAAAAAAAGGAAAACAAACAACAACAGCATAGCCCTTCCCCTAGACAATCCACTTCTTCTTTTCCTGAAGAGCTGAGAGGCTGGTGAAGGACTATATGACTCCTTAGAGGCCCTGGGCTGAGAAAGGGTACCACGGGAGACCGGTCCACCTCCTGTCTACTCACGCCTCCGCGAAGCCACCTCTCTGCTGAACTGGGGCCTGTCGAGAGCTTTCCTTGCAGCATCCCATCCTCCTGCTCTGGGGCCCAGGCCCACCTTGCAGCCAGTCTGTCTGCTGTGGCTGCTTACTGTGTTCTGGAAAAAGGGGTCGGTTTCTAATCTTCCAGAGGAGAAGTCTCTTTTAATCCAAACACTTGAGGGGGAATGTTAGAAGTTAAACTGGTGAGAAGAGATGGAAAGAGATAGTTTCTACCCTGAAAGGCACATTCGGTTGGATAAATAAGGAACATGGGGGGTCTCTGGCTTTTTAATAGGACAAGGAAAAGTTTGAAGAAGGCCAGGGCAGGCCAGCATCCATCCCTCAATCCCTTCTCATTCCTGGCTCCAAAAAGCCTTTCCATTGTATTCTTGTAGTACGCTTGATCTCAAGCCTTTCCTCTTTCTTTTCTTATGTGTGTCTCTTAGATTTTATAGGCACATGCAATATTTATGTGGCAGTGACCTTTCAAAGGAGTCTTAGAGATTGACTGTTTACATTTAGAAAATTTCTTGAAGGTCTACAAAGCCCTTTGTACTGCATTTAGGAAAGGCACTTGGTAAGAAGCAAAGCAAACAACTGGGTAACTCAGAGCCAAGTCCCTTAGGAGAGTAAGTGGGGGAGATAGCATTTGTTTTGTTGTTTCTTGTTCCCCTCCCACAACCTAGTCCAGTACTCGAGCCAGCCGTACTTCCTGGATTGGTCCAGAAGAGCTTGTAAGCCATTTGTGGCTAAATTCCAAGTCCTGTATTGGAGAAACCTCCACACTGGGAAATTTTGCAAGGGTTATGTCAAAAATTGGAAACAATGAAAACAGCGTCTGCCCCATCGGAGCTCATGCCAATACCTCTTACACCTGTATTTTTGATCATTGAGGGTGGAGAAGGGTCATTACTCTGGCCCAATGTTCCTCCTGGGCTGGGTACATCACTCAGCTGGTGACTGTAATCCTGGCCACCTCAAGCTTTCTGAGAAACGAGGGGTGCCTCTGGCTACCTAGCATAGACTGTCCAAGTGGATCCACCAGCTGCTTACTAATCCTTCCCACTTCTGTGTAGGAATTGCTTTGTAAAATTTGCATGAGTTGGTGAGACCAAAGGTCTTATTTAGAATCAGAAAATCTTGTATTCACATTTTATCTCCAGGTATTATTAAGCCTTTGATGTTGGCTGTGATAGTTCACCTGGCTTTTTGGGTCTAGGCTGCCCTACTTATACAACAGCATAATAGTATCTACTTTATGTAATTCCTGTTAAGATCAAATGTGATCATGGAAATAAAAGCTCCCGGTACATGTCTTGGCAATATTTATTAATCGGTATGTACTGACATTCTCTGTTTATGCCGTAGAGGTCTCTGAATTTGAATTCTTTATTTGAAAAACTGTCAATTCAAAGATCCTTGTCTGTTAGAGATCATGTATTACAAGCAAGCCTCCACTAAGATAGTGAGCAAGGTTAAAATACAAAATGAACACACACACACACACACACACACACACACATACACACACACACACAGAGTTTTCTTCCCTGAATGGAAGTCACTCTTCCATGGATTCCAGCATAGTAGTCAGGACTGATTCCTTAAGACAGTGGCTACTACATTCTGTACCTTTTGCTACCAACTGATTGAGTGACATAGAAATGATAGGGAAAAAACTCTCAGAACAATGGCTGTTGCACAGGAATCTTGAAGGCATAATATATGTAAAAGCACCTGTTAAGCCAACTGTTATTCTGAAAATGTGCACCAATCCCAGCTCCTTCTCTGTCCTTTACCCTTGTAGCAGTATGAAATACTAAGAATTGAGTGTGGTATAACATTAAAGACTATCATGCATTCAAACAAGCTAGCCAGAAACTGGATTTCAAAAGCATGGAACCTCTACTCTCACCATCTCTAGGCTACATGACATGAATTTACCTCTAGGGTGTGCAGTATTATTTTTTAAATGCTAGAAATTCACGCTTAACTAGTGAGCACTGGTTTGGCTTAAGAAACAATATTTGAAAGCGAATTGTTGACATTTAAATAACCTGTAAGCTTCACCAACAAATACGACTTTGTAACTGCAAATGTGTCTTGAAGACTTAAAAAATGTAAATCAGTAAGCAAAATAAAATAATATGAGCTGTGATAGTCTCCATAAGTCCATTCTACTTAATAAGCAAGGAGATGAGTTAGTTTGAGTGTGAAGACATTGTTTTTCCTAAAATGCTATTATGCAGGTCAAAAGAATAATAGGGTGCCTTGCACAGAGAGGATTTGTTGCATGCATGTTCTTCTGGAGTTGGAACAAAACGAAAAGGTGAGCATTTGGAAGCAAGAATTTTGAGCTGGTGAAACGAGTCTCTGCAGAATGGCCTTGGACTGAGATGCTGACTGTCCTGAGAGGGAGTGCTTGGGGGCTGCAGTGCTGGATTGAGAATAGCAGCTGCATTCAGAGCAAGGACAGTGACCTTGGGGTCCTCAACATGACCTTGAGCAACCAATGTGTTGAAAGATGCATAGGAAAAGCAACAAGAAAAAGGGGCAGGGCTCAGGTGGACTACCACACAACAGCATCAAAGAGTGTCAGGAGGAAAGTCTGTCTATTAAAAGGCATACAGAATATTTCTTAAAAAATAAACCACAGTAACAAAAAGCACATGACATATAATTTACCATCTTAATCATTCAAAATTATATAGTGTAGTATAACAGATTTCTATATTTACATCATGTGCCATAGAGCAGGCAAGTTTGTAAACAATGTTAGATCTCTTTCCTCTCACTTTGGCTAAAAGGGCATGGAATTCCCTTCTTTGCATTTGGAAACAAGGTCATACCCTGGGCCCTGCGGGCCTGGCAGAGAGCCCTTCTGGCCCAACTGTTCCAGTGAAAGGCTGTGGTCTGTCTTGCCACACACTGGGGCAGATATGCTGCTGAGAGGAAATTTGAGCTGCCCCTGACCAAGGTACACTTACAGGTTTAGTCTCTATTTGCTGCACTCTGTGTCTCCTCAGTGTTAATGGGGGGGGCACGTTGCAGTGGTTTGCTCTCCCCTGAATCATGACATTCGTCTTACCTTGGGTTTGTATGCATTCAGCATGGACATCTCTACATTTTGTCCTCTGACGGGTTTTGGTTGCCTCTGGACTGGCGGTGACGACGACTTCTGGTTATTACGGCACACACAGATAAAGAAGAATAGGAAGGCAATGGCCAGCGGAATGGCCACACTTGGCACCAGAATGTACAAGATTTCCATTTTATTCTTCTCTTTGGAATCTTTGGAATCTGGGTGCGGACAAAAGGGCAAGAGTTAAACTTGTTAAAATAAAAATGTCTAATATTACATTGCAGAGTTTAAACGATTTATTCTATACACAAAAATTCACAGTGAGAAAAAAAAGAATCTAATACTCATTACGATTTGTTTCTATCAAACCCTCAACATAGTTTATTGAAGTTTAAAAGTTTAAAGCTCAAATGTTTGAAAGTCACAGAGGGACATTATGAAGGTTTAGGATGTGTGAGGGAACTTATGACGTAGCCCCTCTCCAGCAACAGACCTGCATTTCTCTCACACCTTAAAAGTTAAGTGACATGTGAATGTACTGTGTACATGAAGCCTTAACGCAGACCACAGGGCTCTTCTCCACTGGCTGTCAGCCCAGGTCAATGACTGCAGCATGGGGCTCCGGAATTCCAAGATGCCTCAGCTTTGGGTGTAAGGGGCATGCAGGCCAGCCCTGCGTCTTCCAGGATAAACATGACTGTAGAATCCTGGTCTTGGTTTCAGAAGGCACTGCCTTGAGAATGTTAGTCTGTAGGCAGGCTAAGTTCAGTGTCTGGCAAGCTGCGTAACTCAAGCAAATCATCCAGCAATCTGGTCTCACTTTCTCTCATCTAGAAGGGAAGTAAATGTTCTGGAGGGTGTCTACAAGTTCCTCCAACACAGAAGCGCTGTTTAACTTGACACTTTTTGAAACCCCAGAATTTGGCATGAATGGTCTCATATGAACCCAGTAATTGTGAGTGCTAACACTTTGAAGTATAGTTTTGAAATCTTATACATCCATTTTACCATCTCTTGGCAAAGAATATAATATACATAGAAGGATATGAGGTATGCTTTCCTTTTTATTAATTTGAGCCTGACAAGTAAGCCAAAAGCATTGGGCATATGTCATCATCAATGAATTACTTGTCTGATAAAATAAACACATGAATTATGGGATGGTAATTAGAGGGTTTATGAAAATGGCATGCCCTGACCACCAAGATCAGCTGTCTTTCTTTGACAAAACCCAAAGTGCGGACATTCTGAGTGACGCCAAATTCAGAGATGCTTATTTACTCTACAGAAGAGTCAACAGGCTTCCATTCGGCTCTCGTTCCACTCCTTCAGTGGGTCTGCAAGTTTGAGCCACTGTGCACCAAGATCTGTTCTAGGAACTGGGAGTGTGGAGTGAATTACTGCATGCCTTCTGTGTTTAAGAATCTCACAGTCTTAGAAGGAAATGAAGAAGGTGTTATTACAATCGGTTGTTGTAATGCTGATGCACAAGTATAAATGGACTGACAAGGCAACCCCAAGAGCCCTTTAAATAAGAAGGTCCCTCAGCACATGTGAGTCTTTACTTTTCCTACTTCTTTGAGATGCTTTCTTTTAGGTGAGATACCACTGCATTCAACCACATTTTGCCTTCTTCTCAAACACATTCAGCATGTAACCTTAAGAAGGAGGCCCCCAAAACTGGATGTTGAGAACATTCTCTGTGTGTTAACCCTACCACGGGCTTGGGGAAGGGTTTCACTTTTTTTTTAAATTGAGCTCAATAAAAATCGCATTTTTACTATTTATTTTTCTACTGGCACAAAGTCATGCCTGCTATCACTGTTACTACGAACTGGGTACGTTTCAAAATGAACTAAATATGGTGACATCCAACTCCAGGGGAAAAGCAACATGCATACCCCTATTTTTATAATGAGGAATCTGAAGGCCAAGGTATCTAAGTCACTTGCTAGCCTGAGGACACACAGCTGGCAGGTCAGAGGCTGGGTGTCTCCCAAACAGTGTTGCTCCATGCTCCCAGCTCTAGCTGTGACCCTGTGCTACCAAGGGTCGAATGCTTTATCTGAGGCACCTATCTTTTCATGGTGGGCGCCATGGGGGAACCCTGCAAGGTAGGGGGTAGCACCGACGTTCTCAGCTCCCCACTTTCCACTGTGATGTGTAAATAGCAAACGTGGGACCTGCTGGGGTTCACATGAACACTACACTTTCTCTAGCAGCCATTGTGTTTGCTGTGTCTAGGGATAGATAGAAAAGAATCAGGTGAGTGGAAGAATGCATACCACAGGATCTTATGTGAGCACTCATGCACACGCACTGTGTATACAGGTGAAAGACAATTTGGCCGAGTAAAGGAAGGTATGTTCTAAAGTCAGACTCTTGTGAATACTGCCGTTGTCATCATCTAGGTCAAGTTGAACCAGTGCTTAGCCATGCTGAATAAACTCATATGTAAAATGAAAAACTATGGATTTTATAGAGCTGCTGTAAACACACAGTCATATGGAAAGTACCTTTTCTAGTATCTGTTGCAACTCAAGAGTTTTCCCTTAGAAGGGGATGCTGGGATAAACATTTGGAGCTGGAAAGTCCAAATAACCTTAAGCAAGAATCATCCTCTCTGATCTCCAGCTTTTCCTGTATTCAACAGAATAATAATAGCTAGTCTCCCAATCTTATTTGGGACTCAAATGGGATCAGGTTCATGAAAGAAACGCTGGATAATTGAAAATTGCTATTTGGTTGTTGGATACTATATTATTAACATTATAGAATTTCTCGGTATGAGCGGGCTATCCTTGCTGTTATTTTTGGATTTTCCGTGAAGTCATTATAAGCGTAACGATTACAAAGGGAATGAGGCTAATTTACTACTAATATAACGCTAGTTATTTTTCCAGCCCAGAGTTTTAGCAACAAGAGAAAGTAGGGTCTCACCTGTCTGCCAACAAAGGAGTCTATTCTACATTCATTCCCTATCAGATCATGCATGGAAGGAAGGCCTTTTATTGTAAATGGGCGGTCTGGGAAAATGCTCCTGTGGGTCTGTTGGAGAATAAACTTCAAGAGGCTAAATCCTTTTAGCACACCCAGACTTGGCTCCTCTGCTTACACAGAGGATGGCGGGAGCACAGCAGGCTGAGGGTCCTCTTGCCTAGTGTAAGCGTCCCAAGGGTCAATGGGTGGTCATGTTGGGAGAGACAGAAGACAAACTCAGGGTATCCCAGGTCTTCATGGCCATTCCTTCCCCATGACACTGTCTGCTGATGGCTAGAAGAGGGTCCAGCTCTGGCACAGCAGCAGCAAGGGTAGCAACAACAACAACACGAAACCTTAAAAAAAGGTGCTCCACAGAACAAGCAGCCTTTATGAAAGATTACAAAACTAGCCACTACCTGGCCATTAAATTTAAAAAAAAAGTGTAGTGTGTGGGAGTAGAGTGGGGTGTGTATTTGTGCCACAGCGTGTCTTCGGAGTCAGAAAATGTGGGCAAGTTGGTTGTTTTCCTTTTACCATGTGGGTCCTAGGAATCAAACTCGGGTCCTCTGGCTTGATGGCAAGTGCCTTTACCCACTGATCCATCTCACCTGCCTCTGTATAGCCATTACGGTTTAAGAATTTTCACCCCTCATTTTAACCCAGCACTTTGGCATGATCTCAGTTTACATGCTGAGACCTTAAAGCTGAGAAGGGATAAATTATTTGCCAAACCTGGGTAGAAGCAGTGTCATCTGCCACCAATACTGCCATGCTTCCTACATTAAGTCACGGTTAGCTACCCACAGGATGGGAAAGGATGCTTTTATCATTTTGGATTCCAAGATCCCCTTTCATTAAGGACTCTCATCTATGGGGATCATACTTGGCCCAAACACATACATCACCCTGGAACAAGGAGCATTGTCCTTACTATTCACTTGGAAGGGTATCAGAAACTTCAAAGGCACTGCTGAGAAACTGACCAGAAATTAGAATGGTGATGATGTTTAATACTTTGAGATAACTTTAAAAGTTAAATGCACTTGTTAGTTACATCACGTTGAGTCCTTGGGATGTTTGGAACCAACAGTGTAGTAAAGATCACATGACAAATTTCCTTCCAGAAATCAATAGCTTGGTATCACACACCTGACATTCCTATTTTATCTTTACAATGCCATTCAGTATTTTGATTAGTGACTAAATATAATGGAGAAAATACCTTTTTTTACCCTGGGGCTTAAAGCAAGGAAAACATGATTTCTTATTTAAGAGGGACTTTAGTAAAGTGATCTTATCACTTGAGATGTTACTCCTGAGTTAAAACATAATGTGCTGATTTTAAACAGCAAAGGTTGGGAAAACTGTAGAATGTTAAGGACATGAAACAAGTCTTAAGACATCTGAAAGAGATGTGAAAAAACGTCATAGAAAATAGAAACCACTACCACTTATCTGAAAACTCTAAAATAAGTGTGTCTGTACCATGCTGATAGCCTGGAAGCCAAGGGTAAAAGAATCATAATTAGGTCTTCAGGTGACAGATATGCCTAGCATTTAAGACCCTGACTTGAGGCTTGAAACACCCAGAACACACTGGTTATTTGCAGATAAACCCTGTGCTCAACAGTGAAATAGCTTCAGTGATGAAGTTGATTCCTGTGCAGTGAGTGCCTTAGTTACACTAAGGGAATATAGCCCATTTGTGAGCAATAGAGCAAAATCTTAGCAACTGGAATCTGTTACACATTTACTAAAGATAAATTCAGGACTTCATTATTTTCCTGTGTAAAAGGGAAAAATGGGATAATTTTTCTTAATAAGGAAAAGATTTTCAATTTAAAAAATACATATAATGAAACTGACCATGTTTAAGCATATAAATGTTTATATGTTTAAGCATAGCTTAATGACACTAAATATACATATTATCAGGAAAATGACATAGAGAACTTCTTCATCTTGCAAAATTGAAACTTCTATTCATTCCTATTCCTTGTCTCAATCAAACCCTGGAAATCACCATTCTACTTTCCATTTTGACATGTTTGATGGTTTTTGAGCCTCATGAAGGTGGAATCTTACAGCATTTATTGTTGTGCCTATCTTGTCTCTGAATAATGTCCTCATAGTTTATCATGTTGAACTGTATGAGAATTTCCTTCTTTTTAAAATTGAACAATATTCTATGGTATGTATAGAATACACCTCAGTCTATCTTGGTTGGGGTTTCTATTACTGCAATAAAACATCTGGTCCAAAAGCAACTTGGGGGGGGAGGGTTTATTTCACTTTACAGCCTGTAGACCATCACCCAACGAAGTCAAGGCAGGAACTGACGCAGAGACCATGGGAGAATTCTGCTTACTGCCTTGTGCATGATTTGCTCAGACTGCTTTCTTACAGCATCTTGAACCACTAGCCTAGGTGTGGTGCCACCCAGAGTTACCTGGTCTCTTCCACATCAATCATTAACCATCAGTCAAGAGAACACTCTACAGGCCTATCTGTATTCTCAGTTGAGATTTCCTCCTCCCAAGTTGACATAAAACCAGTCAAACACCATTCATTCACAGCTGTTTGGGTTGCTGTAGTGAACATGAACGTTTAAATATCTCTTCGAGATTCTGCCTTCAATTCTTTTAGATAAAAACCTAAAAGTGAGACTGGTGGATTATGTGTGGGTTCTACTTTTACTTTTTTGGGAGAATTTTTTTAGGCAGTAGCTGTCCATTTGACATTTTCATCAATGCTGTCCAGAAACTCCAATTTTCCCACATTTTTCAGTCATGCTTGTTATTGATTTGCGGGAAAGAGGAGAATAGTGACCATTTTAATAGTCATCAAGTAGTGACTCAATGACATTTTGATTTGTATTCTTTAATGAGAAGGGACACAGTGTCTTGTCATATGTTTGCTAGCCATTAGTAGATCTTTGGAGGATGGTGCATTTGGCTCCTTTGCTCATTGTCTTCCTGGGCTAATCTTTAAGTGGAAACATTTACTAGGTTTTAAAAGTTAAAATAGCATTTACTTTTAGTAGACCTATTTGAGAGTGGTACATTCAATACATTCAAACTTGGGCAAAACATTTGACCAAGTGTCTTGTTTGGTGCATGACATCCTTATGGGTGATACAGAGGGTGGGGTGGTAGCAGCATTGAGTGGATTTATAATTTGCCATATGACTTTGTCTAATACTGTTAAACAGCAAATCAAAATGAAGATGTAGAGGGCTACATTTCAGGGGAACTGCCTGTTTCGCTTGGTCAGTGACAATGATATCCATATCCTTCTTGAAGAGGGCCAATCCTAGGACACATCAACAGCTAAAATTTGTAGATCAACGCTAGAATTTGCACTCTAGCTAAAGAAAGACCTTCCTCATAAAACTCATGATTTACAAAGTTTAAACAGGTAGTGCTGTAACTCCCTTCCTTCCCTTTGAAGAACAGTAATATATTTCATTGGCAAGTTCAAGGTTCAAGTGGAGCACACAAAGCATGATGAAAATGCCCTAAGGACATCATACATGGCCTTCGGGTCAGCCACACAGCAGTTTCCATTGCCAGTCCTGGGAAATAGCCAAGTATACCATAGACTACTTCTGCCTGCCCTGGTTACAAAACACTAAATGATGTATCCTACTCTAGAGAGGTGTCTTCTCATTTGAAAAAGCAAGAACCATGCAGAGGCAGAGGATAGGTAAAGAAACGGAGGAGCCAAGAGAAAGCCAAGTTAGGATGAGTTAGACATTTCAAATCTATAGTACTAGGGGTGGGACCAGGGTCTGCGTATGCTTGCCAAGGACTCCAACTTTGTACTGTACCCTTAGCTCTTCAGTTTTGGTTTCTGTGTTACAGAAGCAGACCCAGGAGTGCTGGGAACCACTCCACTTCAGAGCAGAACAAGTGCTGCATTCCTGAAGGCACCTGCAGTGTTTACACGAAGCTGGTGAGTCTCATGGGCCCTCCCAAGGTTCTCTGGTTTTATGAATTTGGGTCAACATAGTTTATTTAGAGCCCTGCAAAACTCTTAACTCCATCCTAAGTGTCCTCAGACAGCCAGATCTACTCCTAGTCTTTTTTTTATCCAGTTTCATTCCAAGGCTGACTTCTATGGGCACTATCAATGGAGGCCCTGATCTCTGGCTTCCACAGTGGGTTGGAGGCAACAGCGATGGGTGGATTCAGGGAAAGCATGGGGAACCAGTTTCTTCCTTCCCTGGCTCCATGTCCTTGATAACACACCCATTTAAACAATTATCCAAACTCTCCTATTCTGATTGTGCTATTTGCTTCCTGCCAGAAGCATGAATGACTGCTACCAAGTCAATAGCAACCATCCATTGTGGGATATCAGAATTCTGTCATCAAAGAGAGGCAATGAGCAGTTCCTATTGGCATGGTTGTGAGGAGTGATGGATTTTCCAAAGTTTACTTCAACATCAGCTGCACAGTGGGTCAACAACGTAGCATTTCATGGTCATGGCTAAAAATCAACAGGGCTGGAGAGATAGCTCAGTGGTTAAGAGCATATACTGATCTTGCAGAGAACCTTAGTTCAGTTCCAAGCACCTCTGTGGGATGGCTCACAACCATCTTTAACTCTAGTTTCAGAGAATCTGATGCCCTCCCTAGACTCCATGGACACTTGCACTCACACATTACATCTGCAGACCCATATACATGCACAGATTTACTCATAATTAAACAATAAAAGTAGTGCCTACTTCAGCAACCCATATACTAAAATCGGGATGATACAAAGGAGATTAGCATCGGCCCTGTATAAGGATGACATGCAAATTCATACATGGTTCCATATTTAAAACAAAAAGCAAAAACAACAAAAAAACTAATCTTAAACTAAACCACCATCACCACTACCAACAACAAAAACTACCTTGAAAGTGCATTGTTTTGTGACTAAAAATATAACATGGCTGAGTAACATTCTTTGGTTCACTAACATTAATGTCTTTGTTGAAAATACATGAAAACTAGAAACTAAAGTACATTTTAGAAATCTGTAGCACAAAAACAGCCCTCCTAGAATTCTGCAGACTACAAAAGGTTCATCTCCACCCCTCACCACCATTCGGCTCGCTGTAATATTCAATTTTGGTTTAAAGAAATGGCTGAATGACAAATTGCCTCGCAACAGGTCTTCTATGAAATACGGGAGAAGGCTGATGACAGAGTGAGTTAAAAACTGCAGTGTTCGCAATCTGGAAAACATCTGCCCTGCCCAGAGTGGTAAACTACCATACTGCAGAAAATGGTCTGTGACAAAGCAGAACCCAAGAGAGTGTTTGGGAAGTGATGGGACAAGTCAATACTATTCAGGTACAGAACCCAACAATGTGTTCTTTGGCAAATTGTTGCAAGCCAAGGTGCTAAGAGGAAAAACAAAAGCCACGGGACAGCTATAACCACTCTAAATGGAGCCACATGACTCACTACTTTTCACACAGTGAGCACTGGTGAAAGCTGTATTGCCACTCAGGAGCTGAGGTTGTTTGGTAGAGGAGAGACCTTTATCCATAAGGAGAGATACATAACACCCCGCAGGTTTGATGCAGTAAAATGAAGGGTCGAGGTATGAACATGAAAATAGTAACACAAGTACGGTTCTGCTTCCCCATGCACTACTACCCCAAACAGCAAGCTCCTACCAGCCTGAGTCAATAGAGGGACCCAACCAGTGGAGAACTGCCAAAGAAGTCAGGCAGCATACAGTGAAAGGGAGAGGCTAGACCTTTCCGAGAGGGAGCTCTCAGAGGCTGAGGCCCCCTCAGCTCTACCCCAGAGTTGAGCAGAAAAGCAGTCTCAAGGACAACAGTGACACTGTGAAACCAGATGTGTCCAGGTGCTAGTTAGAGAGAACACTGACAAAATGTTTTTTTCAGTTTAGTTTCTGACAAGTGTCCATCTCACCCAAAGTTAGTGATGCAAAAGGTGGCCAGGGACTAGAGATGAGAAACAGGATCTATAGAGGACAGTCAGTTTTGACAGCTGGACACATCAGGGGAACAGACATGGGTCTCGGTGGGAAAGAGCAAAGGTCCATGTAAGGGCACTTTACATCTACAGGCTCCTTCCCACATCCTTGGAGTTTGAATAAGGAGATCAATGGACAGTATCCCAAAACACAGAGATCAGGATGATGAAAGAGCAAAGGGAAATGGTAAGAGAATGATCATTCCTCCAAAATAAACCTGAGTTTGTTCTTGAAACAGGTTTGGCCTGGTGGAAGGGCAGGAGGGGTCCAATGACCTGCTTTTGTCTTTGCAGCAGGGAAACAAATACCTCATTTGCTTCCATCATTAAAATGGAGATGGTCCCTTATCTTGTGGTTACAGAGGGAATAAAATTAATCAGTGCAACATATTTTATTGAGCATCAACCGAGTCTTGTTGGTACAAGAATCTAGCAATAGATTCAACTGGTAGCAGCCATCATGATGGTGCCAAACACATACCATTAGCTTGCCAAGATGACAGATGTGGTGATGTGATGGGAACCAGCTAGTAGGGCTTCATGTGGTTCTGCCCTTCTGATTTGATTCCCAGACTAGATTGTATGTTTCTGTAGGGTGTGGCCTATCTAGCTCATTCACAGTCTGAAGCATAGAAAGCTCAAAGCAGGCTGGTTTCAGTGAGTGACAGTCTTTCTAACGTCAGAACTGCCTGGGACATGAAATACAAACGGGGAGAATGAGAGCTGAGGCCTTGTTCATATTATTTTTTGTCCTCACACAAAAAAAGAACAAAAGCTTCCTCTAAGAATTCTCTAGGCATATGCACCTAGTCCTGCCCAGACAAATCACAAAATCCCAAGCAGCTGCATTATGCGGAACTTAATTTCATATCCTATTTTAGGGTGAAAATTCACAGAGAAAACAGTCATCAGCAAACTTGGAGGGTTGGTATTTTAGAAAGTACAACAAATGCCAGTATTTTCGACTTAAAACTTACCCTGTTTCTTCTAGCCTTACTTAGTCAAAACTAAAACAAAAATTGTTGGTTGAAAAATGAGAAATCCCATGATAATTTTGAAATTTCCTTAGCTTTGACCAAACTAGAGAATGCAAGAACATGCCCTTGAAATTCTATCCTGCTTGAGATGGAGAAGGAATATGACTCATTTCCAATCTGTCCCATACAATACAGCTCATTGCAGGATGAAGTTATTACAGTATGTTTTATACTTATTTGTAAGCATGTATGTACACACATATCATGTATGTACATGTATGAGGAGGTTAGAGCACAACTTACAGCAGTCCTTCCACCATGTGACTCCCAGCAACCTGGTGGCAAGAACATTTACCTTCTGAGATAGTTTGTCTGTCTGTCTGTCTGTCATCTATCTATCTATCTATCTATCATCTCCACATATAGGCACATATATAGACCACAGAGCTGAGAAGGCTGACTGTAGGTTAATACATGGGTCTTCTTTTTTTTGAGATACGTGACCTTGGACAAGGTATTTGACATCTCGGAATCTCAGTTTTCTTATGTATAAAAAACAATATAGTTAATACCCTATAGTTACATTTTTCATGTTTCATATGACAATTAAAATGAAATAAAAGTGAATATAGGATTTAAAAAAACAAAGCCTCCCTACTCAGAGATTATAGAATTACTTATTCATGAAATGATGTATAAAACCTCTTATGGTTTTTGGCTTACTCTAACTACAATAGATGGCTAAGGTATTACTATTTAATATTGTTATTCTATAGCCTACAATTATATAGTATAGAGAAAGGTTCCTTATTCTGGCACTGGCATGGTTAACACCATTCTTTATGTAAATATCTTGGGTACCTTAGGGCATCTAAAAGCACCTCTGGAATCTACCCAATATATGCAAGTACCATCCTACACCTATGACCATAATGATAACCAAAATGCCTGCAGACTTTACCCATTGTTCTCTGGGTGGCGAACTTGCCCCTGGTTGAGAACTGGTGTAGAACAAAGAGCAATGGTCCTAGATGAGGGAGACTTGGTTCCTGTTAACAATCTGGTGAACTGGTATGGGTCCTCCACTGTTCTGAGACTTGCTCCCTCAGAGGGTAAAATGGAACTGAGTGTCATAGGGTGCATCGGCTGCAGAGTGCTTGCCTAGCATGTCTGAGGCCCTGGGTTCGATGCTGAGCCCTGGAGAAGGAAAGGGGACAGAGCAGGAAGGACTAGTGTTGGAGCCTTCTCCTTTATCTTTTATTTATTTATTGTTTTTTTTTGTGAGAATGAAACAAAGGCATTTTGGGCGCACTGTAGCAGTTACAAAGGAGGGTTCCATCTGAACACTCTGTTAAGAGGTGGGCTGCTCAAGTGCTTATGAGAAGCCTTGACAGTTGCTGGCTGCTTCTGACTTCCACACTAGGGAGCCACTACCTCTCAGCAGCTTTCTATTGGTCACGTGTCAAGGATTCCGTTTCTTAAATGGGCGCATATGTGGCTTGGCTTGAAGAGTTCAAGAGGTACTGTGTTCTCTCAAGATGAAAAAAATAATACTTGAAGCAAAAAAAAAACTTCTAAGTGGCAAAAACTGTCTCACATCTACAGTCAATGTTCATCTAAATTTACTGTTCATACGACAAGAATTAACCAGTCCCAAGAATTGTGACTAAGCTGTCTGCAAGCTGATATCAAGAAAGAAATACGCAGTGCCCTTCCAGCATCACTGACTAATACCGCAGTCAGCAAAGTCTAGAACCAGCATAGTGGAGCCCAGAGAGTGAGCCTACTGTGGTTCTTGCAATTTTTTTATTGTATTTGTCATTAGACGTTTAGATTAGTGACAGAGGAATGTCTGTCAGAAGAGCTCAACTTTAGAATTTAGTCAGAGCTGCAAGCCGGATATGAGGAATTCAGGTCCAGTCCTAACAATGTCTGGCTGTGTGATGTAGGTAAGTCCTCTGACCCTTCTGAACCTCATTGGCACATACCAAAACCACTATGGGCTTTAAATGGGGATGCAGTCCTTGAGCGGCAAGTATCCTGAGAGCATGCAGCAGGTGCTCTACAATCTGAGATATCATAATGGCACTTGAGTCCTTGAATCAGATCATAAACAAATGTTACAGTTTGGGAGCAAGTGACTTTCCTACTTCTGAACAGCATTAGCCAAAACTCAAGACCAGACATCAATTAGAGCAAGTCAGGTTGGCTGCGCATGCTTAGAAACTCTCAGCTCTCAGAAGATGGGGTAGGGGGTTTCATGATTTCACAGCCAACCTGGACTACATAGCAAGCCCCCACCTTAAAAACAGAGAAGAATTCACCTAACGGATAAGGCATTGTTCATCCAGATAGAACAAATAATGTATTTCTTAGTAGTAGTATTTGGTCCAGTTCCCACCAAAATTCTTTTTTTCTGTGAATTTCTTCCTCTATGCAAAGAGCTACCACAGCCAAAATCTCTGGAGTCACCCTGGAGTTTTCTCTTGTATCCCACATCTGACCCACCAGTGACACGCTGAACCTGCCCACAGGCCACTGCCTACTCCACCTCTCTTCCTGATGAGGTTGCTGTTTCAACATGTTGCGATGGTAGCCTTCTGCTCAGAACACTCTAATGTGTGCCCAGGCACTCAGCATCAGGTTTCTGTCCCATGAAGCCGCCAGCTCACCGTCCTCCTGGGCCTGTTACCCTTGGGATCTCATCTATTCCTCCTCCTAGCTATGGGACCCACTCCTTGATCCTTTGGGATGTGCAGGCCACTTTCAGGGCCCTGCCTCTCCTCCTTCTCTAACAATCGTGTAGTGGGTTTATAACTAATGCCTGTGAATAACTTGGGCTGTCATCCGTTCCGACACCCGGCTCCTTATCACTGACTATGATATCTGTTTTCTGTGGCTCCTCATTTTGTGTGGTCCTGCTCTTGTGGCTGTGGCTTTCTCGGCAATGACATCCTAGCTCACACGCTCACTGGGAAACCCAGTCCACCGGGGCATGGATAGTAGGACCATGATGTTGAATCAGCTTCAGAAGAGCCCCACTCTGTAAGTGAACGAACTGATTCCGTTTTTCCTCCAGACATCCATACCCTTCTGTACCATTAGTGGCCAAGATAAAGGGCCACTGAGCAATGACTGCAGATTCATTCCGCTTCGTGGGTGATTTAGGTGAGACAGAACAGTTTTCTTGCTGCTTCCAATGCATCTGTGAGCCAAGAAGGTTCCTGTGTCCGTGGACGTCCTGGGAAAACACTCTTTTCTACAGGAATGACTGTTATTGGCTATCTGACCTGTGCCTCTGGAAAGTGGTCACCACAGAGCAGTGATTACATGTACTCCTTGAGAGAAGCCTGTAGAGACAGCCAGACTTCTGTATGACGGAGATGCTTTGTGATCAAGAGAGCACAACCAATCACAGTCACTCTCCTAGGCCTTCTTCTGCATGGGGACTGGGATATTTGAAAGGTGGCTGAATACATTAGAACCAATGACTTTTACTCACCGCATGCTGGGATGTCACATAGGTCAGACTTGAAGTTTTCATCCAAGGTAAAGCACCAGGGAGCTTCCTTCTGGTTGCCAGGGTTGCGGCAGTAGGAGTGGCCTCCATTGAGCTCGGGAAAGCGCAGCGCCGTGAAGCTGTGTGTGTGTGGGTACTGAGAGTTCCACGGCTGGCACTGGCGTCCTGACTTGGTCACGCTGACGGTTCCCCGGTAGTCCACACCTGTGCTATTGTAGCACTTGTGATCTGAAAAACATGAAAGAAAAGCCCGGAGTGCTAGTAAGAAACAGATGGCAGCAGTTTGGGTGAGGGGAAGGACAGCCTAAGGACCATGCTGCCCCCAGGTCTCCCTGCAGTCTGGGAGGGGTGGGCCGTTCTCCCTGTTTGCTGGGCTTGCACTTGGGCCTGGACTCAGGCTTGCCTTGTACTCACAATCCTAGGAGGATTTAAAGCTTATGGTTCGGGAATAAAATGAGCCTCTGAGATGTTTTTAGTGGGGATACTGAAGAAATGGCAGTGGGAGGGACCTGGGCACAGCAGGGATTTCTTATGGTTCACAAGTAAGGAGCTCATGGAAGGTCTAAGGTAGCCATTTTCTTCCATTTCCACCGGCAGTCTTAGACCCTGTGTGATGGAAGATCCAGGGGGAACGCACAGAATCGGACCAGAGTCGGTGCAGTCTGTGTTTCCAATACATTTGGGGCTGTTTGCGCTGATGGAATGGGCTGCCTGCGGGAATGCAGGCTCTTGTATATGGGCCTTCAGGCCATCTGCCCTCCCAAATAACCACAAACATGGCATTAACTACCGAAGAAAATGAATTCTAGATGAAAAGGAAATGGGCAAAGGGACAGCCTACTGTCCGGAGCAGTGAGAGAGGGGTAGGGAATGAACCTTCACATGTACTTATCAAGTGTGGTACAGTGTGCTCGGCATGTAGGTAAACATTCCCAACTGTACAGCTTTCCTTTCACAACATGCCTGTCGTCCCCTAAAAGAACCCCATACCCACCAGGCAGTCCCTCCCACCACTGGAGCCTCAGAACCTCGAATCCACTTCAGGTCTTAGTGAATCTGACCATTTTGGACATTTCCTATAACTGGGATCATTTACTGGTTTCTTATGTTTAGTGCTATATGTTCAGGTTTCACCCAGTTATATTTCACTCCTTTTGGTGGATGATATTTCAATGTGTGCATATACCACCATTCGTTTTATAATAAAATCTAGGCAGCATCTCTAGTATCACAGGCTGGACCTGAACTCACAAACTCAGTGTAGGGAAGGATGGCTTTGAACTTTTGATCCTCATGGCCCCATCTCTTGAGTACTGGGATTACAGGCATCTGTCACTCAGTTTATGTGATGCTGGGAATCCTGGGCTTTGTGAACGCTCACCAAGCACTCTACCAACTGACCTACACCCTCAGCCTCGTTTGTGAGTGATTCTACCATGAACATTCTTTTAAAAATAATTTATTTTTATTTAATGTGCATGTGTGTTTTGCCTGCATGCATATGTGTGTACCACATTCACGCCCAGTGCCAATGGAGCCAGAAGAGGACACTGGATCCTGGAACTGGAGTTACGGATGGTTGTGAGCTACCACGTGGGCGCTGGGAACTGAACCCAGGTCTTCTGCAAGAGCAGCAAGTGCTCTTAACTACTGATAATCTCTCCAGCCTGTACTGTGAACACACTTATGCGAGTTTCTGTTTGAAGACCTGTTTCTAATTCTTTCAATTATGTACTTAGGAGGAGTGGAATTGCTGGGTCATATGGTAATTCTGTGTTTAAGTTATGGAGAAACCAGATCCTGTATTTTTCAGTCGTCTTCATGAACCTTCTCCAAGACAGTTCTATCTAACCTACCACAGAATGCTCAGGGCATGGTATTCAGTTCACCAGAAGGTTAGTGATCAGCGGGCACAGTCCCAGTATGAAGAGTTACTATGTGTCAGCATCAGGGCCACCACTTACTTTTGTTTATAGGATCTGCCATGGGGATGCCTATCCGAATGCAGTTTGCAGCTTCCGGGCTCTCCGGCTGGGGAAGATCCTCACAGTTTGGCAACTTCAGCCTCATCAAAATCATGGGATTTGATCTGGCAAAAATGTACTCTGTCTGACACAGGACATTTTCCAGGACTTCACATTCATCACGACACAAGTCACGGGGCTTTGGGACAGATGAGGTTTCGTCACAGTATGGGAAGGCGTAGTGGCACAGGGAAGGGATGGCGAACTGAGAACACTTATCAGATAAATGGCTGGAGGTGCCAATCATGGTGAAGGCAGCTGAAAAGCAAACAGAGCCATTAACTCCCAGGGGCCAGGGTTTATCTCTGCTGTGATCCCGTCAACAGATACCAGGAAGAAACACACTGCAGGGAATCCGCTGGGCTGAAGCCCACAAGGCCAAGGCTAGGAGATTCGTTTCAGATGTCTAAGCAGCTCACTTTCACTGGCTTGAAAAAAATCATTTTGACTACAAAGTTAGAAAAACAGGATTAAATTACATATGTACCATTTCCTAATAAAAAGAATTAATTGGGTTAAAGTACAATGTATTTTCCTTTTCTCCCCGCCCCCACAAAGCAATAGGACTTTGTGTTTCACCCCATCTTTTTTATTAATTTTGTGAGGTTCTAAGACATCTGAGAGCCCCAGCCCAGAGCTTGTCTCAGGCAGGGCTTGAGCAGAGCAGAAGGCTTGCTGCCAGATGGCAGGACCGGCCGGGTGGCTTTGGATGGATCCCTTGCCTCATTTCATTGTGGCTTGAATACTTTCTATTCCATCCTCGGAAAATGAGGCAATGCACCGGAAGACCACAATTCAATTGTCCCAGAATGCATCACAGGACCTCAGGGGTCTGTTAGCCTAACCTCACATACAGGTCATCTGTGCCAAAAGGGTACCAGCCCTGAAGACCGCTCATGAGGCTCTTCCCAGTCTTTCCCAAAGTTCATTCCAGGGGACATTAAGCTCATAGCATATAAATGGCTTCTGAGAAGCAAGGGTTACAGAGGCCAAACGAGTCTGGGAAACGTTTGGTCAAACAAAAAGAAATGATCTTTTTATTTTTCAAAGGCAAAATGAAACTATAATACTTTCCAGCAGGCCAGTACTCACTGAACATATCCAAAAGAGGGCAATTATACACTGATTACCAAATATTTATAGCAGAAGGGCATTTATTTAACATGTATTCTTATTTTAAAGTGTGTCCAAATGCTCTGGTTCTGGGTGGGAATACCAAGTTTAGTGTCTCCTCCCTGTTGGGCCTATGTCTGTTCTTGTCCTCAAAACCCTGAGGGCTTCAACAAGAGGCAACTTTACCTTTCTGTTCTTGTCCCTGGTTCAACCGTTCCCCTCAGCTACTTCTCAGCTCTGCCAAGTTGCTCAGAGTTTCTGGCCCTTTCTCTGTCCTGTGTCATGGGCTTATCCATGTCTTTTTATCCTCATGTTTAAGATAACAATTACACAGGCCCTTCAGGTGAGCTTGTAGGACACAGCTATACTAAAATCAATTTGCCATTCATCTGAAACTCGGCTATAACTGGGTACCCATGCCTGCATTTGTTAAATTACGCAGCTTTTGTGAGAACTTCATGGAGGTCATTTTAACACACCACAAAGGACACGGTCACTGCCTCTCACCCAAAAGAGACACGAGATGGCCGTGAACACCATAGCTAGGTGCAAAGTGGTGCCTGGTGGCCCAAACCTCCCACCCTCCTCCCTCCTCCCTCCCTCCCTCCCTCCCTCCCTCCCTCCCTCCCCCATGTATTAGCAAGTGCTTCATGGAGAGCAGCAGTTCCTGAAGTCTCCGTAACAGCAGCTCTGGGATGAATGTTCTAGTCCAATCTCGTTCCTTCTTAGTCTACACCACACTGCTTCCACACGCAGGCTCCGTGAAGACAGAACCATACCTGGCCCATTCATGCTCGCATTTCCCCAGTGTCCCGTCTGGTCCCAGCACACTGAAAGCACTCAGTAATATTTATTGAGTGTTTGCATGAATGTGAGACTTCTCGAAGCTTCCTTTTCCTCCAAGACTAACCTCTAATAAATTATTTTAATGTAAATTCCAGAGCACAGAGATCACATCTAATGGCGCTTTATGGTCCCACTCCCAACACCCATGCTTAGCCTAATCCTCTGTCAGGAATGAAGCCCAGAAAAACTTCTGCCGAGAAAAATAGTTATGTAAGTATCATTTCTTTGATGTTACCTACCTGTGATCTGATTTTCTATTTCTCCCTGCATATGCAAAGACTCCATATACACAGTGCGGTTGCCAATAAATCGTGCACATGCAATGCCTCTGTATGGCTGACAGAATCCGTCTTCTTCATACTCATCTCTAAAAACAAAGCACAGTGATTCTTAGCACCTAGGCACGCCAGCCATTCTGGTTATGCAATGCCCTGAATGGTCACAAGGGGGCGCAGTTGGGCACCATATAGTGAAGCCTGCACTTAACAGATATTTTTTTTTTTAATTCAGCTTTCAAAACATTTCTTAAAACATCTGTTGGTCACGTTGGTCAAGTTTCCTACACCCCCCCAGAAAATCATCCTGAAGCGCAAAATCATCCTTAAATACGGGAAAGAACTTTTATTTTTGCAGCTGGCGGTGGGCTGGAAGATGATGTAGCCCTGCGAAGGAAGAGGAAGCGAGCTGGAAATCTGGGCACATGCTCCACAGTTTTTTGTTTTCTAAGTGCAGATTATTTCTGCTCCATTTGCTACAAAGGCGTGGGTGCATTAGCCACAAGATTCACACCAACTGACATGTCAATTAAGAGATCGCCGGGATTGGAAGCTGGTGCAGCTGGGAGGAAGGGGGGTGGTGGTTGAGACTCATGGCTCCTCACTGGGTAAGACCTGTGTTGTCTACCTGGAAGAGAAGCCAGGGCGATTTGCAGACCAAAGGATTTGTGATTATCCACCAAGTCCAAGGAACTCTACAGCAAACACCAGTGAAAATCTATCTTACCTCTACAATCCTTAAAACTTCAAAACAAAACAAACACCGCAAAACAACCACAAGAATTTTAGGGGACATCAGACAAGAAAGCTACAGTGTAGCGAGTGATGAGACAGGAGACCAGGATTCAAGACGGACAATCCTCTCAGCAGAAGCCCTCAGCAGGGGTTCACACAGAGGGTATAACAACAGATCTAGGCCACACTGAAGACTGCCCGCTACATTGGTGAGTTCGCCTTGGCGCCAACTCTTCTCCTCCGGTTGTGGTCAACACCGTCTCTCTCTCTACACACAGCCATTTGCTTTCTGTGGCTTCTTCTAAGGTAGAAGACAGGGAACCAAGGCCCTCTTCCAGAGTTCTTTTTGGCAGGCTGGCTCAGACCTGTACATCATTCGATCCTTGCCTTTAAAATACAGGTAATAATCACTAAGCCATGTGAGTTCTTCAAGTAATATAAAAGCTCATTTGTGTGTTAATTTAGAGTGCTGGAGATAGAACTTGGGCTTCATACATGCTAGGTAAGTACTTACCATGGATCTATGTTCCCAGGCAGGTTTATTTATTTATTTTTGAGATCAGTCTTACTATGTTGCCCTGCCTGACTTTGAACCTGTAATAGTTCTGCCTCAGTCTCTCAAGTGACTGGGAGCTACAGGTGTGTACTACCATGACGGGCTGCTATAGAAGTCCCTTGAGACAGTATGTTATTGTCACTGAAGTATTTGATTCCAGAGGATACTGTTCAAAAATGAGATGTTTACTATGTTTACTAAGTGCACACACACACACACACACACACACACACCATACTACAGCTACAATACTGCTGGACTTCCCCACCTATTGGTTTCATACTAGGAGACTAGAGCTCAGGACAACTGCCAGATGAGTGAAAAAGCCATGGGATGGGACACTCCTTTTCTGCAGCTTCCTTCATTAATTCTCTAAGTGACTTGGTTTGAAGGTGAAGATGGGTAAAGCATCTTTGGCTTCATTCTGAAATAGTTTTATTGCAGAGCCTTGAAAAACCTAACCTCCAAATTCACACTAAACAAGCACGTCTACCTGAGAGGAAGACCCCAAGAGTCCAGGGCTGCACAGTCCTTCGTGTACCCCACGTGCTTACTCTCATAAATCCTACAGTAACAGCGAAGCCTTTTTGGCTTACATCTTACCTGAGTTGTAAAATTAACCCCATTTTTTATTGGGTAACTAATACCATAAACCTATGGGGGAGAAAGACGACTCTGGACGACCTCAAGTTGGTTTCTGGAAACTTGAGTGCAGAGACCAGAGTGCACCCCTATCTCCACCACCCCTGCTAACCCAGGCCTTGCCTTCCTCCTACCCTTCCACATTAGTGGATCCTAGATATTTGGAGTATCGTGGTGAGAACAATTTCCCTCCCATGTTAAACTCTCAAGGCCTCCATTTATATCATTTGGGAGGACAAACTCTTGGAAATACCCCCAGATATAAATCCTTAACCCACTGGGAGTTTCCAAAGTTTATGAGTGAGGCTTAGGCTAAACTTCTTACCACCTTCCTAGTTCAAGAGGCCTAAAAAGGCGGAATAGCTCTTCCTTTCAAACTAAAGTGAGACACAGCTTCTTGGCTGCCTATGTCTTATCAGCTGCTCTCAGTTGCAGGTGTTCTGGATTGGTTTATCATGCCCAGAACTTCTGGGATTTTGACCAGTCTCTGAGGGACAGAGGTTTTTAAAAATCCTAAACCAAAGGAACCGGTAGATGGAAGTTTCTGTCCCACCCAGTCCTCAGCAGTTTAGTCCCAAATAAACACACAGAGGCTTATATTAATTATAAACTGTTGGGCCGATTGCTTGGGCTTCTTACTGGGTAAGCTCTCTCTTAATGGAACCAAATGAGTGTGCAATGCCTCTGATCAACTTTTCAGCCTTGGCTGTGTGCAGGACGCTTCAGGAGCACTGGAGATGATGGCTCAGCTCGGCAAGGCACTTGCTACCCACAGCTGGGCTCCACCCTCGGAGCCTCCCTGTCTCATTGTGAAGGAAGAAGAAGAAAGTTGATCTTACAAAGTCGTCCTCTAACAACAGGAATGTGGTGGCATGCGTATCCGTGTACACACCACACACAACAACAAAATAAGGTTTAAAAAAAGCACCCCTTCCTGAACCTTTGAAAAGATGAGCCCTACCTGCCACCTGGGAGGTCAGACTGAGGATGAACCTCTGGGATCTCCTCTGAGCAGTACCTGGCCAGCCCCTCTCCTCCTCTATGGAAGTTAAGTGTCTCCCTGGGATGTGCAAAGACAAGCGGTGCAGCCAGGATGGAGACTGAACTTTCAAACTCCAGCTACTTACTATGCTGTCAGGCCTGTAACAGTTCTGTGTCTCGGGACTGCTGTGAATTCAGTCTATTCACAAGTAGGACTTCATAGCAAGTTTTCATTTTTGCACAAGGCACGGCTGATTTCATACGCTCACAAAACAGATACCAAGTCACTTAGTAGGCAACAGGCTTAGGAAGACTGCAGAGGTGTGAGAGCTCCCATTTTGGAAAAGTGGGAAAGCAGGATGAGGCGCAGCTATGTGCAGCCAGTTACAAGGTTGTCTGGACTGGGCACCTTCCCTTTACAGTGTGAGTAGCTGCTGTGGGGTTGGCCAGTCTCCTAACCGACAAGTCCTAGCCTCTCTTTTCCTTTGCATTTAGCAGTAGGCTATCTCCCAACATGCACTTCTCCTGTCCCCCCTCCCCCACTTAAAAACAGATGCACCAAGGTTGTACAGTCAGGGTATTGTCATAGATGTTATGATAAAGTATGTGGGGGACCTTGTGGGAGGGATCTTGGCGGATTCCGTGGCAAACGAGGGTGACTGAGGCGGAGGGACAAACATGCCAGGCAGACATCACTTGAGTGAGAAATTTTATTAGAAAGGGGAGGGAGGGGGAAGAAAAGAGAAAAGAGATAAAGAGGCACAGAGATAGAGACAGAGAGAGGAAAGAGAAGAGGGAGACAGGAAAAGTACTGTCTGCCCCAGGGGAACAGCAGGAAAGAGAGAAAGAAAGAGAAAGAACCAGAAAGAGAGAGCAGAAAGAGAGCATAAGTGGGCAGAGGTTTCTCTTTTAAAGGAGTCCTTTGCACCTGGACTGACCAAGGTACTGCCTGAGTACATTCTGCCAGGTGGCAGGGACAGGCCGGCATGAGGCCTGAATCCTTATCATAGAGCCATGCCATGGTCCATCAGGAAGCAAAGGACATTGGGAAAGGACATCAGGAACCCACTGCTGCTACCTGAAATGCTGACCAATGAGATTCTGGGTGCTGGGTGTCCTGTGTCTCTCAAAGGTCCTTTAGATCCTGGGCCACCAGCATTGGCCACCATCCCAATGTCTACGTGGGATCCAGCAGAGCAAGGATCCACCATTGTCCAGTGTGAGGTTGGAAGGACATGGGAACTGCACAAAGGGTGGGTGGCCCGCCTCTCCAGGATCCTTCGAGTAAAGGAAGGCAAGCTGCTCTGAGACACAGATGGTGCCATCCGGTGCTAGCTAGACTGCCTTCCTCCTTCCTGCTCTGCCAGCTGCTCATGTGGCGCAAACTTTACTCGTATGAGTCTCAAGCTGTAGCAAGCTGGTTTGTTTTGGTGGTTTGGACCCTCTCCAAGGCCTGAGATGCTCTTTTTCATCTTTTTACCCTTCTCCTCATTTCCATCCAGCCACATCCTCAGCACTCTCCCTGGAAAGTCAGGCATCTCCCACCTTCCCCTGGTACCTTCATCAAACCATCCTGTGGGCTCGGATTTCATAATACAGCCCAGGATTTCAAAGGTCAAGTCAAAGGATGTTTGACCGTGGACCTTTACCAGGTTAATCTGACTGAGACACTGACAACTTATAGAGTGTCTGCAGGTGCCTTTACTCGGAGTCTCAGACCAGGGAGTGTGGCTCCCTGGTTCACTTGTCACCTGCTGGGACAGACACTCCTCCCTCGGAAAGCACTGAGATGAGCGGATGAGGATGATGGAGCCCATACCCTTGAAGGAAATCACCATGCTAGGCGGAGTCAGTGTCCTCAGAGGCACTAACTCCAAGCTAGGGACCCGGCAAAAGATGGGTGTTTCTTCTCATCTGGGGAGTGATTCCCCTTTGTCCCAGGAAAAGTAACTCACAAATGCTTTTGAAATGACTGTCATGACTCTGACCAGGTGCAGAGCATCCTTGTGATAGCCTGTCAGTAAGGCTTTCTGATACCCTCATAACCACTGCAGAGACCCTGGGATGGTGTAAAAATTAGGATATTTCTGAGATATAGAGTCAGATCATGTGAAAGTGACAATCATCTGCAAAGTGAAAAGACAGCCACAGAAAAGGAAGAAATATGTCCAGGATTGATTAGGAGAGTAATAGCCGAACAACTTCACAGGGAACAGGGGTCAAATAATCTGATCTAAAAATGGTCAAATGATATGCATAGATATTTTCCAAATGACCAATATAGTGAGATATCCACCCCATCCACACCTGTAGCACTGGCCACACCCATTTGGGGTGGTCACAGGTGCAGAGTGACAGAGGGCAGGACTAGATCTGGGGTCCCCAACCCCAGTGTTCTCTCTTGCTTCAAGTGGGGTCACAGAGACTATCCTGGGTGAATCCTTGGAGCTGGAATCTGAGGTGGTCACTCGATCACTCGCCTCTTATGTAAGTGTATTCTCCCCGAATAAACTTCACTTAACCCATACTGAATCTAGTGAATCTTGATTCCCATGCAATAGACTAACAAGCACATGAGAAGAAAATAATACCACCAATCATTAGAGAAATGCAAAGCTGCAGTGAGATTGGACATTGCTCCAGTCAGAGTGAGTATGATCAATGATCAAAAGCTCTGTTAAAAATGTAGAGAAATGAGAACTCTGATATACTATTGATAGACGTGTAAATTAGTGCATTTTGTATATATTAATAGATCATTGAAAACTAAAGCTAGAACTACCATAGGGATATAGAAATTCTACATCTGGATATATACATCCAGAGAAAAGAAAATCTATGTCAAATATCTGCACTCCATGTTCATTATAACACTGCACAGTAACCAAAATACCAAATCAACCAAGGTTGACTGTTGAATGCCTAGAGTGATATATATTAATATATATAGTGGATTCATATATATTAATAGTATTTGGAGATGAAAAATAATGAAATTCTGTCATTTGCGGCAACATGGATTTGGATTGAAGCAAAGGACATAAGATCACATAAGCCAGGCACATAGCATGTTCTTGCTCGTGCCTGGAGGCTAAATGAATTGAGCCTGTAAGAGTAAAAGGTAGAATTGTGGTTACCAAAGGGGTCAGGTTGGGTGGAACAGAGAAAAGTTGGTGACTGGATTCAGGACACAGCTAGATGGGAGGAATAAGATCTAGTGTGCTCATGCAGAGTGCGTTGGCTCCAGCCAAGTGACTTATTTTATAATTCAGCATAGCTAGAAGAAATCATTTTGAATATTCCCAATACAACATAGAGAATGATGAATGAGACCCAGGGTCTGGTCTGATTGATCACTGTACACCATCTACATGTATTAAAACAACCCAGAACACCCCATAAATATGCATAATTACGTGTCAATTAAAATCTTTTTAGGAAGGGGGAAACATGATCCAACTAAGAGTCCAAGTGAGGGGTCCCAACCCATTCCAGGGTAAACAGAAGCTCGCCAGCTACATGAAGAATCGAAGGACCAGTTACGATCAAAGGTAGTTTCCAAAGTTACTGGCTGCTCCAAAATGTCTTCATTTCCCCCAAGAGAACTTGGAGTGTGACATGTTCTCTGCAAGCTGTCAGCCAGGAGGAAGTGGCATACTGTAAGTCATATAAGCTTTAATAGCACATGCCAGGGCACCCAGCTGTTGGTAAAGGGGCATCTGGACAGGTGTGGACAAAGGACGAGCTGGTGGGGACAGGCGACGGTAAGTAGTCTCAAGTACTTTGGAATGGCTGCACGGAGGTGATGGGTGAAATGTACATCTCTGGTTTCTCTGACAAACTCTGCTCTAAAGACCCGTCTGAACATGGGCATCAAAGAGAACAACGTGTTAACATAGCTGACCCCTAAGGTCAATGTTCAAAGTGAGCCAATCAAGGCACGTCAGTCCAGAGGACTGATGGCTCACACAAGAGACCTGTGGCTATTAGGCTGGGACTCTGCAAGCCCTGACATTCCCATGGGTCACTGGAATGCCATCGTGAGCCCAAGAAGTTCTGAGATGACTGTGTCAAGTGTTATGAGTGGCCCCCACCACTGGACACAGGCAAGTGAACATCTGTCTCCTTGTGAAGCTGGCCTGGGCTTGGTCTCACATCAGGGTTATTGCTTTAAAAATTAAATCAAATTTCAAGGTTTTTTTCCCTCCTCTTGGCTAGGAACCATTAAAACAAACAGAAGAATACTGTTCTGTATAGTTCCCAGAAGACCACGTCACAGTGACTGTGTCCAACCCAGCGATGGGAAGGTCCAGGCCCTGCTTCAGGGCGGGGCTGGGAACACAGGGCCGCAGCGTGCTTGGAAATAGAGCAGAATTCCCTGGGCTGTAGCTCATGAATGTAATCTGAAGGAAAATGAGGCATGTAATGTGTTTAGTTCCTATTTAAGGACACACTTGAAACCATAGGCCCGCACTGGCGCAGTATTAAAAGGTAGCGAGATGCTAATGGGAGTGAGCAGGCTCTGCTTCCTCAGTTGACTGAGGTTTCTGTGGTCGGGTGCACTTCACCATCTCAGATGTTCTCGGAGGCTTCCAGTTTTCCTGCTGTGAGGGGCTCCTTCACCTCTGAGGTCCAGCCAAGACCAGGAAGCCAGAGGTGACAGTTGGAGCCCCATCCCAAGTTCTATCAGAAATCCTCCACTTAAGCTTTGGTGTGTCTCCAATAATAAACAGCCAAATTGTCCCGTAAAATCTCCCACGGAGGATAACGGCACTTTGGAATATTATGCAACTCACACAAGCCTGTCTGGGCAGATTTCCTACCGCAGACATTACTAGGATTGATTTGATTTCCCCTGATTTTTTTCTTTTATGTCTTTGGCCCTGGACTGAAACACTTGGTTTGTGGAAAGAGTGGTAAAGGGAACTCAGGGACTTCTTATAGTTCTAACATCATCTTGCATCACATCCAGGGTGGAACCCACTCCCCAGTTTTATTTTGTTTTGTCTCAGCTTTGTCTCCTACTCTTGCTGATGGGAGCTCCAAAGGGCTTCATAGAAAGCAACGGAGAGCAGAAGGCATAGCCAGTCCCTGAGTCTGCAGAAGGCATCAGAGAGAGGCCACATCAAACTTAGAACACCAGGAACTTTAAGAACAGGAAAGACAGCCTCTTCCTGGCAGCCAGGGATGACCCAGGAGGGTTTGCTGCCTTCTTGACCCAGGACATCCTACAAAAATCATGCAGCTAAAAGTTTGAGCTCTTTGTGATCACTTGAAGACCACGTGTGAAACTTGCCCAGGGTATGTGTATTCAAAGGGTCACAACTAACTGAAAGATGTCTGTACACTGGTAGAGTCGGAGGCTGTACCTGGTCCTGGATGGAGAGTTGGTGGCCTCAGAGCGGTGCTGGAATTTTGCTACACATGCTAAAAGGGCAGTGGAGACTGCAGAGCTTCAGGGGTTAGGGGTGAAGTTTCTAGTCATTAGGCAAAGCCCCCAAGCTGTGTTCCCTGTTTGTACCCGAGGTCCCTGCCACACTTGAGATGATCCTCACCAGCAAGGAACCCAGAGAAGAGGTCACACGGAAGAAAATATACTCTATCAGACACCGGAGAAGCAAAACCTCACCACACAGTAGCATTGTCACCACAAAATAAATGCAACTAAAGTGAAAATGTTGTAGAAGTTTAAATTAAAATAGGGGTTAATATGCGATACACTGAGTGGGAGGGTTTTACATGGACAAACGTGTCTGTTGGGCAAAGGGTCTCTGGGATGGGCTGTGAAATCAGGGGAGTTCCTTATTCCCTAGGAGAAACAAGGAGCGTTAGCTATGAAGGTCTGTTAACTGGCCAGGGGAAGTGTGAGCAGGAGGCCTCCAGTTCTCAGCATCCAGGTTCCAACAAGGGACTCTGCACTTGGAAGAGCGGAAAGAAGCTCAGGAGTGACAGACATAGTCTCTCCCAGCTGCCCTGTCCCCCACAGCATCTCCATGCCGTTTCCTCTCCAGCTCTCAGGTTTACTGAAGCCTATTGCTGAGAATCCAGAAGCGGCATCTGCTTGAGACTAGGATGGCTTTGGGTGGTGGTGTCAGTCTCAAACAGATCACTGGGCATGCTAGCCCAGGGGAACCTGTAGCCAACCAACTGGTTTGGTGGAAGTAGTGGGAAAGGGTAGGGGAAATAAGGCAGGGTCAAGATGGTGTGTGTGTGTGTGTAAGTTTGGGATGTCTGAGGTAGAAAGACTGAATACTCTATACTTTCTTTGTGGACTTAAAAATTCCTTTCAAATTCCCTTGCAGTCCTTTTTGCATTGTCTCATTTTAAAGTTGCTACTTCAAATGACAACAAAGGGATGGGGAGGCTGGATTTTGTTCTGACTACAAAGGGATGCCATGGTAGAGATGGTGTCTAGGATGATAGGGTCCATTTGAGAGAAGAGAGGCTAGGCTTCCAACTTGTGCAGAGGGATGTTTGGAGAATGGGAAGACCCCGCTGTCTCACTGCAGAATCAAACCATGATGCAGGGGGATGGTAAAGCTGTGGAAGGAGAGAGAGGCCTATGTGTAGGCATATGCCCATTCTTCACCTCACGAGCCCCTCAGTTGGAATGCTAGTGTATGACTCTGGTTTAAACTTTGTAGTTGGAGGAACAGAGACAAAGTAGCCTTGTGGCTTCACCAAGGCCCCATGTTACCTCATCAAGCCTCCATATGGCCTCACCAAGGCCCCATGTGGTTGAACTGGAAAGACACTGTGTAGTTCTTTTGGCCTTGGGTCTCTTTGGACCTTGTCTCCTCAACCTTAAAACTGGTATGATACCAAAAGTTATAATGTGTACAAAGAATTTGTCTGTGACAGGTGCATTTGAAATACAATGGCTCCTTTTGCTAAGCACTGGCTTGCCTGCTCTGTGCCGTACTAGGAGGAAGCTGGCATCCTGGACTACTTACATGCAGCTCCCATATTGTGGTAGCTGATATTGAGTGTCAATTTGACAAGCTCTAGAATCACATAGGCATCAAATCCCCTGGCATGTCCATGAAGGAGTTTCTAGACTAGGTTAATTCATGGGTGAAGACCCATCCTAAATGTGAGTGGCGCCATTCCATTGGCTGGGAACCTGGACTGAATAAAAAGAAGAAAGCGAGCCGAGTTCCAGCATTCATTGTTCTTTGTTTTCTGACTGAATTTGGTGAGACCAGCGACCTTAAGCTCCTGCTGCCATGCCTTCCACTCCAAAAATGGACATTACTCTCAAACTGTGAGCCCAAACAACCTTTTGTTACCTTTAAGTTGCTTTCTTCAAGTACTTTGTTTTAGAAAAGTAACTAATACAGATGGTTACCGGGAGTCACACTCTCCTGTCATTTGCTACGTTGCCTTGCCATTTCTTGTCATTGCACCAAAGATGGTCAGGCTTGAAGCTAAGCATCAATGTGAATGGGCACAGGCTAGGGTCAGAAGCAGGCATGACCTGTGAAGTCTGGAGGAGCCAATAGGAAGGCAAAGTCTTAGTGGTCAGCCTTTAAGAAGAAAAGGATGGATAACTTGTCATTATATCCATTTTAGTCTGCTTTTACAGTGGATGGTCTTCCATGCTCCACCCCAAGCCCCAAGTTTGAGCACATCCCCACTCCTCTACCTACTCATGGGCTTGTCCCTTTCCTATTTTCCTTGTCATCAATGAGCTAAAGCATGTCTTATGTGAAAACAAACTTACCCACTCATGACCCTGCTCTGCTCAGCTGTCTCTACATTTTTAACAACTTTCGATAGCAAAGTTTCTCTTAAAGAAGATGCTCACCCCCTTGTCTCTTTAGTTCTCCCATTTAGCTTAGCCAGTCTAGTCTTCTGAATGGGTTTGCCCTTGACCCCAGCGACCAGCAACAGCCTTAGACTCAGTTGATCCTTCCTTTATATGAGACACTCTCTTTCCCATTGACTTCTAGAACACTGCTTCCATCATTGCCCTAGATCTGCCTTCAATGCTCAATACTCTCTTCTGGTTTAGGAAGAGAGCCATTGTGTGTGTGTGTGTGTGTGTGTGTGTGTGTGTGTGTGTGTGTGTGTGTATACACGCGTGCTTGCACTTTCATGTGTCTGGACAAGGCAAACTTGACTCGTGGACAAGAGGGTGCGCTCACACCAGGGAATGCATAGAGGCGCTGATGCAGGAAGTGCATTTGGCATGTTTTCCTAACTCAGGTGGGACTGTGTCTTTTTCCCATTGGCTGGGGTCTGACCTCAGAGTCTTAATTCATTTGGCTAGTCTGAAAGAATCAGGCTATCAAATTCTTGGAATATAGCAGTGGTCCTTTGTGTAAACAAAGGTTTTGCTGGTGGTAGTAGGTAAACATTTGTATAAAAGTCTTACAACATGTATGTGGGGGAAATAAAAAGATTTGAATTCCTTATCTTAAGCACACATTTTATAATGCTTGATAGAAAGACTCATATCTGATGTTTCTTAAACCCCCTCTTGTATTTTTAAGATTTTTTATTTAAGTTAGAAACAAGGTTGCTTCACCTGTCAATCCAAGCTCCCTCTCCCTCCCCTCCTCCCATGTTCTCCCACCAACCCCCTCAGCTCACCACCCAATTCACAGTCCGTTACCCGGGAGGGTGAAGCCCTTCATGGGGGATATCCAGAGTCTGTCATTTCATTCAGGGCAGGGCCTAGGCCCTCCCCTGAGAGTCCAGGCTGAGAGAACATCCCTCCCTGTGGGATGGGTACCCAAAGTTCATTTGTATGCCAGGGATAAATACTGATCTACTACCCAAGGCCCCATAGATTGCCCAGGCCTCCTCACTGACACCCACATTCAGGGGTTCTGGATTAGTCCCATGCTGGTCTTCCAGCCATCAGTCTGGGGTCCAAGAGCTCCTCCCTGTTCAGGTCAGCTGTTTCTGTGGGTTAAACAAGCCCAGTCTTAACCCCTTTGCTCTTCAGTCCTCCCTCTCTGTCACTGGGTTCCAGGAGTTCAGTTCAGTGTTTAGCTGTGGGTGTCTGCCTCTACTTCCATCAGTCACTGGATGAAGGTTCTAGGATGGAATATAAGGTAGTCATCAAACTCATTATCAGGGAAGGGCATTTAAGGTAGTCTCTCCACTATTGCTTAGTTTGCCAGTTGGTGTCATCCTTGTAGATAGCTAGAAATCTCACTGGTGCCAGATCTCTCTTCAAACCTATAATGACTCCCTATATTATGGTATCTCTCATCCTGCTCTCCTCTATTCTTCCCTCAACTCAACCTTCCTGTTCCCCAATGTCCTCCTCTCCCCTCCTCCCATGCTCCCAAACTGCTCAGGAAATCTTGCCTCATTCCCCTTCTTTGGGGTACCATGCATATCTGTCTTAGGGTCCTCCCTATTTCCCAGCCTCTCTGGCAGTGGGATTGTATGCTGGCACTCCCCTGATCCATGTCTAAAATTCATATATGAGTGAGTATATACCATGTTTGTCTTTTTGTGACTGGGTTACCTCACTCAGGATGTTAAATCCCCTCTTTTAAAAACCCTTTTTTCTTTAAACTCATTAAGATGTTGTTATGCTCTCATTTTCTGTCCTGTCTTGGAGTAAGAAACTGCAATAGGAAGGGTGCCTGTTTAGTAATATTGATCAGTAATCCTGAGTCAAGTCCCTGGTACAAGGAATGAATTATTTCATCTGCATGGTTTAAGGTGAGTCCACCTAAAGGCAAACCTCTATCTAGAGAGTGGCAAATGCAGCTCTGGATGGCTTTGCCTTCTCCCCTATTCCCCCCTGCCTTGCTAAAAACCATTAGATTACATTTCTAAAGCTAGTCATCAAGGTCTATTCCCCTATTTGGCCACTTCCTCCTCCTTAGGCTGACTACCAAGATCCAGCTACCAAAGTATTAAAGTCCAGCAATCAAAAACCACCTTTCGCTCACTTAATCAGCATGCCACATGAACATATATCACCGCATCCGAGCCCATTCTAACACAGACTTCCCCTTTATCTCTTAAATGTTACAGCTGCAAGGTCATTTGCTGCTCTTTTCTCCCTGAGTCAGAAACTTTTCTTCCCTGGTTAACGAAGGATCTCTCTGTGAAAGCAGGTGTTTGGGTGTGGTTTACCCCTAATTCAGGGTCTGGAAGCTGTGCAGAGGTCTCCGTCAGCACCTTCTCAGGGGTAGCTCCGTGGCCAGGTGGTTGACCTGGCACAACTGGAATGCTAGGAATAGGAAGGACACCACTCTTGCTGCAAAGATGTCTTCAGAAGCCTTCTATCTGACCTTCTCCAAGTCCTCGGTCCCAGGCTCTGTCCTCGCACAGCAGATGGAAGGGTCCTTTCAGGACATTGTTTTTGCTCAAAGGCTTCCCTTCCCAGGCTGTCAAAACTGCAATCTCGAGTCTCCTGCATCACTGCTGCTGCCCTCATGCCCCGGAACTTCTCTCAAGCCCACACTCAGCTATGAGCTACTGCCCAGCACCCTCAGGCCCACACTGAAATGGTACATTGCTTCCTCTTCATGGCCACACCATGCAGACAGAAATGTAGGGCATTGCTGTCTTCCTACAAGTTGTTAACAGGAAACAGTCATTTAATAAATGAACTATCATCTCTCTGTTTGGTAGAAGCAAAGCAAGAATACAAGCTCATCTAGAATCCTGCAATTCATAGTCAGTTCCCCCACCATCTAGTTTTGCTCAACAGAGGATGGGAGCCTTGAAAAGTAGCAGAATTTTACCCAATCATTACATAAACATCCAAAGCACTTTCTGGATTTGTTTGCTCCTGGATCGAGTTCTCACCACCTCCAGCCTATGCATCACTGTTCAGAAAGGGAATTGTTCTATTCTGTCCTCCAAAGGCCACCAAAGGATCCTCCATAGCAGAAATCTGTGTCACCCCTGAAGTGGAAGCCTTTACCAGTCACACTTCCTGTTCTTAGTTGACTGGAATGAATTTTCTAGTTCATTGAATTTTCAAGTTGAGATTCTTCCCTTCATCTCTTCTACCTCACAGGCTCTCAACATGCCCTTCTGTGCTCAGTAATACACTACAGCTTTCTACACGCTAAAAAAAAAACCTTCCACCTTTTGTTTTGAATGTCCTTTGTAATCAGACCTAGGTATTTATGAAAATGATTTACTGTTCTCAACCAGAAACAAGCAAAAAAGCAAGTGAAAGTAGGATGCCTCATGCCTGGATCCTCTCGAGGTAAGCATATAATCTTTATTTCACACTTAAAGGACTGGATCCTCTTGAGGTAAGCATATAATCTTTATTTCACACTTAAAGGAACTGGGGCTCAGAAATCATTAAGTCTTCCTCCAAATTCCTAATGCTTCCACTTTAAGGAATATTATAAAACTGACAAAAATACGTGAAAAGGTGTTCACATATGATTTAGTGTAAAAGACAACACAAAACTTACAAATTACACTTTCACACCTGGCTCTGTGTGTTTAGATAAGGAAAGAGTTCAGATGGGAAAGCTTCATTTTAGTAGATTCCTTGACCTCAAAATTGTTCAGGCACATGGCATGGATATAGCACATAGACCCAAGAGCTGCTAAAATGCCTGAGAAGGGACTAGCCTTTTCTAACCGCCCAGTGTGTGGGCAGCTTAGACTCAGGAGAGGAAGAGGATTTGGTAGACAGATGATGAAGGTTTTTCTGGAGAAGTAGGGGAGAGTTGTAAAGGCTGACACAGGGGGTGAGAGCAGAGAAGAGCGAGAGCAGAGAGGGAGGGCATGAGAATATGGAAGGAAAGATTCACTCCCAGGCTGGAGAGATGGCTCAGTGGTTAAGAGCACTGGCTGCTCTGCCAGAGGTCCTGAGTTCAATTCCCAGCAACAACATGATGGCTCACGACCATCCATAATGTGATTTGACCTGCGGGTAAAACACTGTGTATATAATAAATATATAAATCTTAAAAGAAAAAAAAAAGATCCACCCCCACACAGGCTGGCTTGATTCACAATCCTTCCATCCAGGGAGGACTGTTCTCACTCCCAGATAATGACAGGAAAAATGCTGGCCCAGTAAGTCCCAGGCTTTTCCAGGGCATTACCTAACTGAAGCAGGGTGCTTGCACTGAACTTGGCATTGCTGTCTGGAAAAGTCACTGGGCTGGAAATCAGAAGACCATGGTCCTGCACTCACTTTGGCTGCCATCAACCTTGCTGAGGTCACTTAGCCCCCTTTGTCCTCAGCCACTTCATGTGTGTGTCCTGTAATCTGAACCACACATGTCCTTTCTGATTCCAATGTTCTTTCCAAGTCAGGCATTTCATGGTTACTCCAGTTGAAAAGCTCAGCATGTCCCAGCAAGATTGCCACAGCTGTCTCTGAGCTGGCCTCCCTACCTCCACTCCCAGCCCTAGAAACCCACCCATCTTCTGTGGTGTGGTAGAAAGGGACCCTTACTATGCGTATCAGACCCCCCTTTCTCACAACTGCTCTGTGGCTATCCACTTCAAAGTGCCTTGGTGACAAACCACCACATCATAGTGATCACAAGGCCCAAGCCATATCTTCAGTGCCCTTCAGGTGCTAGAATGCAAGAGTAGCATGTAGTTGCTAAATACACCATCTAGACTTTTGCATTAGCTACTTCCTGCTAGGATGTCCACCCTTGACTTCCTTCACCTGGCTTACTTTCCTCATCCTTTTGGGTCCTATCCAGCTTTTCCTCTTTGAAGATGCTCTCCTGAAGCCACCAGTGGTCCACGAGAAGGGATACATTTGCCAGCATCCTGCACAAACTTTGTTCTACTACGGTAACCTGACCAGAGGTCTGTTCCCGGCTCAGGCAGAACGGTCCTGAAAAGCTGTGACTGTTCTTACCGTTCTCTACAGTGCTAACCCACTGCCACTCCAATCTCACTCACCACAAAGTCTACTATACACAGCCTGCTTTAGCCATGGTACCAGTAAATGCATACGGAATCGCATTCTGGGCCTACCCTGCCACAGTTACAGAGTTACAAAGACCTCTACCTCTGCCAAACTCCAGCAGCATCGATCTCCAGCAAGCCCTCCTCTGAATAACATCCCAAATGGGGAACTAAACAGATCCCGTCTCCAATCCTTGAGTTCACTCAGCTAGCCCTGTATGAGCTCAGCACCTCCACATTGGTTCTTTTCAAACTCGGTAGGTTAAACATAAGTCTCCCTGTTCCTCATTCCTCCCACTGATTTTTCTAACCAGAAGCGAAAGGACTCGCCAGTCCCTGGGGTCCAGGTTGCTGTTGTATGGGGCTTGGAGCACAGAGTCATATCTGACTCCATGTGTGTATTATGTTAAACGTTACTAAACACCCCTAACCTATCAACTCCTGCCTTTGTAGTCATTTCCAGTTGGAATGTTTTTAGGCTGAAAAAGACAGGTTTGTGAAAAGACATAAACATCTATGGTGAGAGGTGACATATGTTTTCTCCTAGTGAAAGCAAGGGACTCCTGTAGATTCTGCAGTTTTTGGACAGTGCATAAAATCCATCTCATAGACAATTAATCTCCTGGCAGGCTTTGAGTGAAGCAATTACCCCATGTTTTTCTTTGTCATTGTTCGGAAGTTTAACAGTGCATCTGTCCACTGGATTCCTGTCTGGAGAGCCAAAGGCTGCCTTCAAACCTCCACAGCAGGCATGTGTAAAAACACTCAGTGTTCACACGTTTGATTTAAATATTGACACATTTTTTCATTAGAACATCAAATCCTTAGCCTTAGCCATCTTAAATGCTTTCCAGGAGAGTGACTTCCCCACTAGAATGGCTCCTAGTGAGTCAATACAAACTTTGCAAGCAGGAGAACCTGGGTCGTGGCCGGCTATTGTGCTCCTCTTCTGTGGTGGGGCAGCTGTGACTGGTTAGGAACCAGCGCTGGAAACAGTACTTGGAGTGTTCTTGGCAGATTTCTTACATCGTTATTCAATATGAACTGCAAATCATATGCTCATAGTTATGAGAATGTCAGGAAACTCCAGCGTTCATGCTTTGTTTGACAAAGCGATTGGAGTAGGGCTGGAAGGCAGAGGCATCCAGGGCTTGCAAGGGAGAAGGAAAAAACCCTCCCACAGTCAGCAGGTTTTGAGAAGTTGGTAATTCAGTCGTTTATGACAAGAGCCCAGGTCTGCACTGATATACACACACTCGTGGTCTTGATTAGTCCAGGATGTGTGTCAAGGAAACCAGAGGTCTGGGAGGCAATGCTAGAAATCTCTTCATATCTTGCTCACTTCAGCTCAACTGAGCTTCAGAGCAGACTCAGCAAACTGTTTACATTTGTGTGTGTGTGTGTGTGTGTGTGTGTGTGTGTGTGTGTGTTTAGGTCAAAGGATAACCTTCAGTGAGTCGTTTTCTCCTTTCATCATGAGTACCAAACTCAGTCCATCAAGGTTAATGGTAAGTGCTTTTACCTGCTGGGTGATTCCGTTCTTTCTTTCCTCTTATCTCCTTTCCCCCTTTCTCCAATTTTTCTTCATTCCCCCCACTTCTGTTTTGTTTTAAATGGTTACATTTAAAATTTAGGTTGGATCTAGCTTTTCATTGTTTATTAAAAAACATGGAGATAAATGTCCTTGCATATCTTTATATATAGCTATGATCCTTCTCTAGGCTGAAAACAATTAAGTGGAATTATTTCCTCAGGTAAAACACACGCAAAATAAACTTTCAGGCAGCTACCTAGTATGCTGTTATGAACTCCATGACCAATTAAGAAAAGGCTTTATTTCAGTTAACTCCATATTATAGTCCATCATTGAAGGAAGTCATGGTAGGAACTAAAGGCAGGAACCTGCAGTCAGGAACTGAAGCAGGGACCCTGGAGAAATGTTGAAAACTTGCTTGCTTCTTATTGTTTTCTCAGCCTGCTTCCCTATACTATGCAGGACCATCTTCCCAGGGATGACACCAGCCATAGTGATCTGGGCCTTCTCACGTCAATCATTAATCAAGAAAATGCCATACATATTTGCCAGGTATTGCCTCAATTAAGCTTCCTTTCCCCAGATGTCTAGGTTTGTGTCAAGTTGACAAAATCCACCCAGCACACCTAAGAAAATTATCCTAATATATCTACATCTATCACTGACAGACGATAATATGAATTTCCCTGCATTCACTACTGATAAGTGCCTGTTATCACTTTAAAGTTCATACGTCACTTTTTACTCTCAGTCAAGTTAAACATTTTCTTCATATATTCATAAAACTTTTGCACTATCTGTATGTACACAGGATGTGGGTTTGGCCATTTTCTATGTCCATTCTACTGTTAGAATTATTCTTTAGTAGACATTTTAAGAGACTAATGGATCTACCCATGAGTACACAACCAGCTAAGCGACAAAATAAGATTCAAATTTGGGTTTTGCAACTCAGTTTCATACCATGACAGGCACACGACACAAAGATTCTAAGTTGTAGTAATAATGTCTCTAAATATAACATACTAGAAACAAGCTCACTGAATACAGAATTAAGATTAAGAGCATTTACAATGGAACAAAAAGACATGTGCCCCTCCACAAAAAGTACTGGGTCCCATTATGGGTCTCTGATTATGTTTATCACGCTATGCTTAAAGGGTTTCAGGAACACAACAGTAATCTAATAACCATTTTTATAATGTTCCTTGTCTGACTAGTCTCCAGTGTCTCCCCGAGACTGACAGACTTAAAGATAAATTTGTAGGGAGAGATGATGGGGAGGCCTGAGGGAGGGGTCTTCTTCTCACATGTGGGAATGTTACCACGGTTCATGGTACTCTCTCCTGCAGTGTTTCTCACTTCCTTATGCTGAGACCTTTTAACACAGCTCCTCATGTTATGGTGACTCCCAACTGTAAAATATTTCATTGCTACTTCATAACTGTATTTTTCTACTGTTATGAATTGTAATGGAAAATATTTTTGGAGATAGAGATTTGTCAAAGGGGTCAAGACCCACAGGTTGAGAACCACTACTCTACTGGATCATTGAGGATAGATGGTTTCAAAAAAGCTCAGTGATGTTAAGGACATTCATCCCTCCAAATGTCTTTGTTGAAGAGGCAGGAGACACCTGCCTCCAGCTATACTTGACTCAGTTCACCTGCACTTCTGGCTATAAGCCGGAAAGAAGATGCTATGAGGGTTCTACATACATTGCCATTCACCGCCATCCAGGAAACCTGCTCACTGAGAACTAAAGTCATGTCAGAGCAGAGTGATTGATGGACAGTAGATGACACCAGACAACACAGGAGCAGTGCCTTCTTCAGGACGGTCACACTCCTCAAGCTTTCTTCTCCCTTTGTCTTCAGTGTCCTGGCGCATGGGATTTACTGGGAGATTGTGATGTGCTGTACCCACTCTTGGGGACACATAAGTGGACAAAACAGAACCCCTGTCTTAAGGCTCATACACTCAAACTGACTGCTGGACATCCAAATGAATGAGTGAAAGAATAAACATCAAAATGGAGAACAGGAGGACTACACAGCCTCAGGAGTCTATCAGTGGCGCCTCGGGAAATGGGAGGAAGATGAGGCAAAACCAGTGTCCCCACAGCTGAAGGCAGAATGGTTGAGGTGAAAGGGCCAGCCAGTCTTTTCCTCTTATCCATTCCTGTATCACTAAGTCATGTGGTTAAATGATGCTTATGACTCCTATTGCCTTTAAGACACTATGCACTCATAACATAATATAACCTCTTAGGAAGTTCATCCAAGGAAACTAGTTTTTCCAGCCTCATCTCCAGTTCTGACAAAACACAGAGTCAGATGGAAAATTCCTGGTTGGAGTCAACTGCTGCATACAAGGGACAGCTGTGTAAGGTGGTCTTGGTTACCTTTATTTTTATTTTTTTGATTCAGGCAGCTTAATGGGATACCTGGTTTGTGACAGATGGTGGCAGATGGTTCAAACTCTGAACTCTAAGGACCCCAGGCTTAAGAAAGGAGGAATGGTCAGCCCAAGGGATGGTTGTTCATGAGGTCTCCCTCCTCAGAATTCCCTCCTACAAGAAAGTAGTTACAGATTAGCCTGCTCATCCTACAGGCACTGAGTGGTCACTCTAACTAGCCATCATTCTAGGTGTCAGGGCTTAGTGGGGTATCAAGGCCTAGGCTCATTCTGGGTCAGGCAATGGCATGGGCAGAGTCTGAAAGAACTTTAACATGACAGAAACAACTAGACACAAGTCTCAGTCGATTGTTTAGCTCTGTACTACTGTGGTAAAATATTAAAGATAAGCAACTTAAAAAGAGGAAAGATTCACTTGGACTCATAGTTTCAGAAGTCTCAGCCCATGTTTGGACAGTACATTGCTTCTGGGCTTGTGGCAAGGGAGAGCATTATGTCACAAACATGGTAGAACAAAGCTGCCCACCTCATGGTGGTCAGGAAACAGAGTAGAGGGTGCTGAGGGTGAAATGTTTCTTCAAGAGCATGCTCCCAGTAACTTCCCTTCTTCCCAGGTTCTACCAGTTCCCAAACAGTGCCACCAGCTGGGGACTGAGCCATCACAGAAAAGACTTGGGAAGACACTTTAGATTCAAACCCAGAGAGCATGTTTCTATGGCCCTGACCATTGTGTAACACTGCTGCTCTGCAACAGTGAAGAGAACAGCCAAGACACCTGGCTTGCAGACTTGATGTCCTGAGCAGGAAAATGGTAGATACATCTAGCTGTCTACCTGTGTATGTTTCTTCTTTTCAATTTTTTGTTTTTAGTTTTTGAGACAGGGTTTCTTTGTGTAACAGCCCTGGCTGTCCTGGGTAGACCAGGTTGCCCTTGGACTCACAGAGATCTGCCTACCTTCATCCCTGAGTGCTGGAATTAACTGCATGTACTATCACACCTGGCTTTTCCTTCCAGGTTTAATAGAAGTGCCCACATCGCCTGATCAGTATCTCTAGCAGCAAGAGACCACAGGAAAACGTGGTCATATGTTTTGATCAAAGAGATGAGAGCAAAGTGGAGCACATCACTGCTGGGACAAAGTCTTATGAAAAAAAGAAAGATGAGAAGAGATAAAAGAGAGGACAGAGGGACTTGTTAGCTTAAAAAAGAAAATAAAGGGTGTCCTACTGACTGGTACATTATCACATAGAGTGATGCTGAAGAAGTCATGTGAGAGAAAATAAACTCACAACTCCAGCAGGTAAGAAAAATAGACCAGGTCTGAGTCTCAGGGTGAACATAGGGAACAAAGCTATTCTTTCAGTACTGGACAGCCTCCTCTGGACTCAGAAGCCTATTTCTATCTTGTTAAAACTCTATCTATCTATCTATCTATCTATCTATCCATCTATCAATCACCTATCTATCCATCTATCATCTATCTAGCTATCCATCTATTGATATCTATCCATCCATTTATCTATCTATCTATCTATCTATCTATCTATCTATCTATCTATCTATCTATCTATCTGTCTGTCTATCATCTATGTATCCGTCATCTATATGCTAGCTTAGAAGATACATTAGTAAATCCTGAGGGACAGACCCTAAATCAAGAAAATAGAGAGCTTGTCAGGTGATAAGTTTGATAAGCAGAAGAATAGCACAGAGGAGAGGGAGAGGGAGTGTTGGTGGGCAGGGGATACCACAATATCGCCGGGATATTAGATCTTATGGCACAGATGGTGTCTGCCAGCCACATATGCATTCGTGCATGTGAACATTGAAGGGTTGAAGTAAGGTGGTAGTGAGTATAAAGCACACTCTGGATTTCAAAGACTTATCAGACCTTTCCCTAAAAAGTAAAATATTTCAGAATAATTTCTATATTGATTACATATTGAAATAATTACTTGTGGTGTCTATTGTATTAAACAACACCAGTTTAATTTTAAGATGTGGCTCTTAGGAACTTTAAACTTATGAATACACCTGCCACTCACAGCTTGTATGTCATTTCTACTGGGCAGTGCTGCTTTGGGTCTCTCTAGCAACTGCCTGGCATCCCCATTCAGCTCTACCTCACGTTGCATCCTCCTCTGGGTCACTGTCCCCGCATTCCACTTGGGTCCCAGTCCTTTCATGGTCCCACTATGAGGATGTTAGGTGGCTCTACTGGGAATAATGGTGATTGCTCAGCAGACTTCTTTCACAACCCTGGCAGGGAGCTTTGACTGGCAGTCAGAGGATATAACCTCTGGAAGAATAGCCAAGAAGTCCCAAAAGACTTTGCCTCTCAAAAGTACACATCACTGCCCACTTGACTTGACACAGCGTATAGACTTCCACCTTTAATTTTTTGCCTTTATCTTAAAAACTCTCCCTACCCCCAGGTTCTTATTAAATAAATTGGAATTTGAGAAACTCAACAGTGCCCAACAGCCTTAACTTAGGCAAATGAGTCCTAGCTATCACGCCTTCACTCTGGCCTGTCTTGCTCATATCTCCCTTTCCAGAATCAGGATGCTATTATGTATCTCACAAGGCTTCTCTGACACTCTATACCTGTAGGTGTCTCTGGGACTGTGTACTTCAGTGTCCTACTCTGTCACTCTCTAGTAGCTCTCAGATTCAGAAAGAATGCAAAAGTGACCACAGGGATATGACTCACTTTTCCTTACACTGTCTCATAGAAACATTCTGCCAAAGGCGAACAGGCTGGGAGAAGCAGTAAAGAAAGCTACATTCCCCCAGTGAACATGCAATAAATGCCAACATTCCTATCCTGCTTGGACAGTGTTCTACCTGGAGGCTAAGTAGGGTCAGTGACATGCCTGAAAAAACCCTCCCGTGAAATGTTATTGCAAACGAGATGCCACATGGTGACCTCAGGGAGGTATACTTTTCTTCTAGTCCTGGGTTATAATGGGCTATCAAAGCAACACTGGTTAGGGCCAGAAGAGGCCCTAACATTGTCAAACCTGGGCCACATTAGCCTACAGGTGTCACCTAGGCACAAATTTTCCTTTATTTTCCATAAACAGGAAGAGTAAACACACCCACAGATCCCATCAATGAGTTGGGAAAGGATCAGGGCTTCATGTACCTTACTCCTACCTACAACTGTGCCAGCTAAGTATGGTCCACCAATGCTCAAAAGGCTTCCCAATTCCTCCTGACCTGGTGGGCACCCAAGTGAGGGTGAGAATTGGCTCCATCTATTTTTAACCACTCTGTTGTGCAATGAAAATCATTGCACATTTCTTGTGGAACACTGAAGATTTATAAGTGTGCTGGAATTTTAGCTTGACTGCTCTAGGGATTTTTATGGAGACAAAATTCTGGTAAGCTATGTCCTTGACTAGAAAGCAGGCTGAGTTGACATTTATGATGGAAATAACTTGGGAGGCAGTGCCTGGCTTAGGAACCCAGGACAGACAATGTGGTACTGAGGACAGAGGATAGACCAGGGAGGAGGCATTACATACCTACTAGGGTGACACTGGGGCATTTTCAAACTCTAAGTCTCGGTGGCTCGTCAGTGATTTACTTGGTTCCACATTGCTTGTATCCCAGGATATTTTGTGTGTGTGGCAAGCAGAGCCCACATGATTATAATAGATCCATCAGGTGTGTGGCCCACCATGGGAAGGCTGCTTGAGAAAAGGGCAAACACTAAGAGGTCTAAGTTCTTACATAATCCTAAGTAGTTTTGGAAAATGTGATTTCTGTCCTTTTCTCCCAACCCTTGTTGGTTTGAGAGAAGAAAATAATCCTCTCTCCTCCTCCCCTCGCCCCAACCCAAACCAAATTGAAAGTTGAAGTAGTGGATAATGCTGAGAATAGCTTCTTGTGTACACAGCATTTTCCAAGCATTATCTCATTGAGTCTTAGGATGAAGCATCAAGCTAAACAGTAAAGACTTTTAAGGATGAGGAACAGGCAGTGGCATAGGTCAAAAAACCTCTGCTTAATAAATAGCTATTGGCTGGCAAGGTGGGGGGGCCCCATGTCAGAGGTGCTGAGACACTCTTTCTCCTAGTTTCCCAGTAATTGAATCTCCAGTTCTTGCCCTTTATTTTATGTCCCTCGGAGTGATTTAGCAGATGATAACTTAGGTGTGCTGACCCACAGAACCATTGCTGACTGTGTAGGTTATTAAGGCCAACAGCGAGAACACACTTAAATTGGGTAGAGAAAGAGTCAAAACATGGCTTGGCTTACCCTCTGGGGAGCACATCATCTTTCCAGAGAGAAAAAGATACCAAGTATCAGAATAACTGGAGAGGGTATCTGTTAAAGCCTGTAGGCTGGAATCTGAGATGCTGTGTCTAACCAACAGTTCTTCATATTCGCAGACTGACTGAAGCCAAAGGGAAGGGTAGCTGAGATATTTAAAATGTCCTTTAACTTTAAGCTCATATGTGTATGGATGCATGTGTATGGTGTGCGTGGGTGCGCGTGCGCGCGTGCGTGTGTGTGTGTGTGTGTGTGTGTGTGTGTACACTTCTGTGTTGGCTTGTTGGATATCATTCCTGGCAAGAAAGGACATCTGTGAATGTTTTTCAGTTAGAGGTCCAGTCACATGTTGGATGTAATGACACCACAATGTCAGTAAAATCACGAAGGACGAGCCTTCAGCATGCCATACTGCTCTTGTAATCTTTTTGAGGTAATACTCATTTTCAAAGTGGCACTCTTTCATGTGGCTTCCCTAAAAATGTAGCCTGGCAATTTAAAGAGCTCAAGCAGTAAAGCTGCCTGTCTGGAAGCCTCCTTTATGTCTACCATGTGCAGATCCAACAGGCACTATGCTTAAAAATTGTGACACAAGGCCATTGCTCCATCCTTTCAAGCTGGAAACAGCCAGCTCACTGCTTAGGCTCATTGTTCTCAGAGAGACCTTTTGATCTGAGGGGATATGAAACACAGTCGCCCCACAGCTGGAAGTGGGGGTCCTGCAGGGGAGTGTGGACCACTTGAAAGTGCAGTGGGATAGATGGGCTCATTTCCTCCGTGATTGAGAGCTCATGAGAAACAGTCACTTGTCTCAGCACACTGTAAATCTGTGTCCTCTGTGCCAAACCATCTCTGGAACAGAGTAAGCCCTCCTGAGATAGGTGTTGAGTGAATGAAGAATGAAGATTCCTAGTGCTACATTTCTGATGCTTTCAGAGGCCTTGTTATTATTCTAGAGTCCATAATTATGTTGGCCACTAACTGGCACATGTGTCTGTACTAAGCATTCTCTATATCTCATATTTATACCACACAAGTGTCACATAGGCAGATATTACTACTTTTATGTTAGTATTTTTCTTTTGCTGTGTCAAAATACTTGAGAAAACATCTTAAAGGGAGTGTCTTAGGTTTTAACTGTTGTGAAGACACCATGAGCACACCAACTTTTATGAAGGAAAATATTTAATTTGGGTGGCTTACAGTTTCAGAGTCTTAGTCCATTATTATCTTGGTTGGAAACATGATATCATGTAGGCAGACATGGTGCTGGAGAGGAAGCTGAGAGTTCTACATTTTGATCTGCAGGCAACAGGAAGTGAACTGTGACACTGGGTGTAGCTTGAGCGTAGGAGACCTCAAACCTGCCTTCACAGTGACAGACTTCCTCCAATAAAGCCACACCTACTCCAACAAGGTCACATCTCCTAATAGTGCCACTCCCTTTGGGACCATTTTCTTTGAAACCATCACAAGGAGGAAGGATGTATTTTGGTTCCTGGGTTCAGAGGTGTCTTCCACCATGGTGGGCAGGGTATGGTGGAGGAGAGCCACTCAGATCACAGTGACCAGGAAGTAGAGAACAATGTCTTCCCCAGCTGGCTCTCTCCTTTCCTCCTGTTTATTCCACATTCAAGATCTGCCTTCTGCCTTGGCTAATCCTCTCTGGAAATGCCCACAGAGACTTACCCAGAAATATAGCTTACTAATTTCCTAGGTGCTTCTCAAATTGATAATCAGGGTTAACTATTACAACTTCTATTTGTAATAAATGTGGCAATCTCATCAAGTCCACACTGAGGTCCTCACAATGCCAGTGGCCATGCTGTCAACCTTAATGGATCAAGCAAGGACAGAGGTGGAGAGAAAGCAGAGGACGGCAGGACTGTTGGACAGCCATTTAGTTTTCACTGTAATCCTAAAACGCAAGTTCTAGATGCCCCCTTAGACAGATGAGCAAGCTGACACCCACAGAAAAAAAATTACGAATGTGCCCAGAGTCTTTTAATTAAGTGGTAGAACAAGGTACCAGTTGTGAACGCATACATGCTATTTACAGCTACTTGAAGAATCCTAACCATTCTGTTTTAACCTTACTATAATAATAGAAGAGGCAAGCAAGTCTAGTTAACCAAATACTGAAGCTGATTTGAAACTTGTCTCATAATGTTCTAAGCCTTGAATTTCTTTTTCTGTGGATAGAGGAGAAGAGACAAGGGGAAGATGTCCCATGGTCCCAGCCGCCAGTTCATCTGGATGGCTCTATAATGCTGTCACTCATCATTTCTCCATGGTATGAAAGGCAGTTGATGACCATTTTAATTGTGACAATCAGAAAAGGCAATATGCCAGTTTTGTTAATGCCATCCTAAACAATTTCTGTCAACACCCTGGGCCCTATAACAGAACAGTAAAGACCACTTAAGCAGGCCTCCTCCATCCTTTGTTTAGGGGTGCTAAAGGGCACTCTGTCAGGACTGTCTATCTAAGGAAGCAGCTGTCTGTTCACACCTGCCATAACACCTTCACACCCTTCAGAGTAAATGCCTTTCCATTAGCCACGCCTTCGGCAATGGCTCCATCCCCTACACTTAAGCCTTTAAACTTCTGTGTCTCAACATTTCACACAGATAGTATCAAATGGGTGTCGACTGTCTAACAACTGGCATTAGACTGCAGGATGCTGATGGTCTAATCTCAGTGACCCAACTGACTGTCAGTCACAGAGTGCACTGGGAATGGCCTGGAGCTGCCCAAATGGCAGTGTGCAAAAAGCAAGCGTCTCACGTTTCACAGCTTCAGCTATTGTTTAGTCTTTTCTCTTTCCTCCAGGTAGCTGCGTCTCACCCCAGCACCCAGTTCACTGTCATGGTTGTACACATGAGAATAAATGAAGCAGAGGGTTAATCTACCTATACCAGGAGTCATGCCTAGCTAAAAACTCCTTTTACCTACAAGTCCCATGAGGAAGAGTGGCATCTTTAGTGTATAGATGGAGTGGAACTGGTGGTTAGATGTCGAAGCTGCCTTGGTGTAAACCAGTTCTGTCAGGGCCCGAGGGAATGATCCTTGGGTCTTTCAAGCTCTGGGTTTTTTTTATTTTGGAAGTGGCAGCCTGGAGCATCCCTGAAAGTGTGGTGTCTTGGTCTCTTCAGGCACAGCTGAGTCACCCCCAGGAGTTGCAAGTAAGGCCCCTGAAGTACCACAGACATTAGGTGAGTGATTGGGAAACATACCAAATCAGAATTGTTTGTAACTGATCAAATGCCAGTCCCCTCCAAGTCCTTTTCCTACCCATGTTTGCCAAGTTGCATGGACGAGACGGTCATGATGGTGGGTTGATTGGTCTTCAAGTTGAGAATCTTAGGAATGACTCACTTAAAAGAAGTGACCATTCACAGTAAAATGGGAAGTAGGAGGCCACTCCCTGCTTCCTCTGCATACTGCAGGGAAACAGCAATGTGTATGCGAAAGCAGATCGCAAATGCTTCTGTCAATTCTTTTTTATTTTGACAGCTATTGACTCTCTATCTATCTGTTTGTCTATCTATCTATCTATCATCTATCTATCTATCTGCATTTGTGTGTGAGAATCATGTTGTTAGGCTATTTGTGGGGCACAGGCTAAGAAAACATGATCCCCCGCTTCTAAAGTGTGGACATTATTGAGAAGATGCTTGAATGAGTCCTATTTTAAAAGTAAAAGAAGATAAAGAGCACCAGAACAAGGGTAAATGCAAGACTCTGTGCCACATGGAGGAGATGGAAGAAACAGCTCAGTAAAGGGTGATCTGGAAGGAGAGACCCACACAATGTGGCAGACGCTTCTCTGATCTTTTACAGATTTCCATGTATGAGCACATCCATTACAGCCCGATGATGTGCTAGCTACTGTATATGTTACTAGGACAACCTGATCAGATGGGATGGGTGAGGCTGGCAGGCTGGTCAGTGCAGAGCTAAAAGGCAGGTCTGAAGTTCAGAAGAATCTGGGATGGCTGGACAGGTAGGGGTGGATGAGCTTGCCCAAATACACAGGTGAGTTAAATTAGGGAGGCAGTCAGACATGTGCACAGAGAAAGCCCATCTGAGAGACACTGTGCAGGGGAGATAGCCAGGGTGGCCTCTATAAAGTCCATCCACAATCCAGTAGAAACCACCACACCCAGCCACAAGGGAAATTTTAGTGCCCCCTTGTTGTTAGCCAGTAGCTTTCTCTGGTGACGACAAGTTCCTGTAGCTACAGCCTCCTGGTCTCTGGTAACTATGACAGAAGGCTGAGTCAAGGACCCCAGCAATGCTACTCGCCATTCTTACGACTTAGACAATTGACCCTTTCTGGGTGTAGTTGGGGATGTCACCTGTCCTGCCTCACAGGTTGTTTTGAGGAGTTGATAAACTTGTCACATAGCATTCATGATGACCCTTAGAAAAGGCACTTTCTCAGAGCGAGCTACCCCATACAGGCCCGTCCACTGGGAAAGGCTGGTTTGAAACAATTTATTTTTCAGACAACTTAGGATCTCTGAGAAGAGAAGCTGCAGAGTAGCCCAGTCTTTCTGTCCCATTGCCAGACTCCCAGGCTCTGTTCACACAGGACATTCTCTGTGGGGCAGTGGGGCCCAAGCTCTGGGGGTGGGGCCTAGGATGGCATGTCATAGAGTCGACACTCCCCAGTTCTGTTGCTGACCTGGTTTTAGAACTATAAAGATGTTTCATTGATGAGCTTTGGATAACCACTGTAAACAAGTTTTAAAACCCAACACATGTGACTGGTTTGTAAGTTGTCCAAAGTGATCCCAGATCTAACACATGGCAACAAGAGAGAAAAACATAGGGCGATTGTGTTACTTTTAATCATATGTTTTTATTCCATGGGGTTTCTGTCAATGGATTCAAAGAATTCAATGCCATGTTCCCCTCTATGTGGCACCTTGTTTGTTCCAGGTTCCACAGATAAAGATGAGGGAATGTAAACTGACTTGCCCTGGGCTGTCTTCTCAAAGCCCACTCCAAGCCTCACCACAGCATCTTTGTGGGCAGAGAACTGTGTGCCAAGCCTTTGGGCCCACGAACTGTATTGCAGGCTTTGGGATGGTCCAGAAGCCCTGAGAACCCATGTCCCAAAGTGATCTTGGGAGTTGTAGGAAGATCACTACATGCCTTCGAGTCAGTGCAGATGCAGCAACAGGGACCCAGGGAAGCTGAGTTGACTCATGAGTTGGCAGTGGGTCATTTTGCCCCTGTTGAACTCGGCTTCAGTAAATGCTATCTTTAGAAGAGAGGATGGAATACAGGTAATGCCTTCCAGCTCACATGCATCCTGGCATCTAACGACTTATCCCTGCAGAAGTGGACACTTCATCCGGTCCTGCCAGGTAGCAGCAGTAACAACATCATAACCGGATGTACTTTTTCACTTGCAAAGAACACAAGCCTGGTTCCTAAAAACAACCCATTCTCTTGTAGGAGATGCTTTAATAAAAACACAAGGGGACTTCTGGGGAGACCTCCAGAGAATGCCAGGGGCTGACACCAGATGGTGGTTTGAGAAAGAGACAAGGATTAGGACCATGTTTCTGAATAGCAGTGTTATCCCCTTAAGTCTTTCTTGAAGTATTTTATCAGCCACTTTGGAAGAAAAGGTTTAGTAAATAAATGATCTAGAGTCCCAAAAATATGGTGTGAAAGTATTTTGGCTTTTATGTTGTTTTTAACTGGTTTTAAGTTGAGGTCTTTACGGACTCCCTCGAACATGTTCCTTACTTCCTCCCTCGAACATGTTCCTTACTTCCTATCTATTAACAGCTCTTCCAACACCTCCCTCTATTTCTGGTTCCAAGACGGGCCTGCGGAAGCTTGTGAGAATTCTCAGACTCCCTGCTCGTGGTTTCTCATCCACGACATGAGAGCAACCCAAGCCTCACTCTCAGGACAGCAGACTACTGCTTCCCATTAAGACACCTTAAGTTGAAAACAAAAGCACCTCGTTCTCCCCTTTTGAGACAGAGAGCAGGAAGGATGAGAATGGGGGCTAGAGGAAGTGGCTCTAATCCCAGCTCAGATAGTTCCTAGCTGCCTGCCCACAGGGTTCAAACTTAGACCCGGATCCTAAGCCCAATTCTGTACTTAACAGGCTGTGTGTGTGACCTTCAGAAAGGTGCTGGTTGTCTTTGACTTTCAGGTTCCTCACACATGGATAAGGAAGTGCTTGCCTCTAATGGTGTCTCTTCCCATGTTACAGTGTTTTTTTGTTGTATTATTTTTATTTTTGGATTTTTCGAGACAAGGTTTCTCTGTGTAGCTTTGGAGCCTGTCCTGGAACTCACTCTGTAGACCAGGCTGGCCTCGAACTCACAGAGATCCACTTGCCTCTGTCTCCCAAGTGATGGGATTAAAGGTGAGCACCACCACCACTGGGCAATATTACGGTGTTTTTATACATTAAAACCTAGTTAAAATAGACAACATGGAGAAAAAGAACAAGCTAGCTTGATTTTTACTCGGGGATAAGTCAGCTGCCTTCACTTCTTTGGGTTTTTACCTTCTGATTCATGTGCAGTTGCTCATGCACTCATCCATCCATTTCACGAACACTTGAGTCTTAAGTTCCTGTTGGCCATATCAACAGTATGTGGCCCCCATAGGATAGGCTGCCCCATGTGTCATGGACAAAGCCAGAACGCCAGATCATATAGAGGAGGCTTTGTGACCTGGAAAGTAGAGGCTTTTCAAAGAAAGTGTTGTCCAAACAGAAAGGGTTAGCTCTGCTCAGTTTCACTCACCCATGTAACTCAAGTGATAAGCTCTCCCTAGTGCTGAGATTACACACATAGGTTACTACACCCACATCTACACATTTTACTAAAGTGCCATGGTGTACACACTGCAGTGCTAGGAGGCCTGTTGGGTCCCAGCTCCCAGGGGCCAGCCCTGGCACCAAGGAGTGGTATGTGGTTTGATAGCCACGTTGCCTGGCAAGTTCATCTTCCTTGCCTGTGGAACACAACAGTGACGCTTCCCCACTTGGGTTTCTGGTAGAGATGTGCATTTCCATTTGATATAAACAGGTCAGCGAGGTTTAGTGTCACCTGTGCTTCTGCAGTGGGGGATGTTCAGGACAGTTGCAAGGAGGTGTCCTGGGTTCTCACTGACTCTGAAAGTGGGACTCTCTTGCAGTGCTAAGGTAACATCTCGCTGTTCTGTAAGTCAGTTGTCACATCGTTCAAGCTTCCTCGGAGAATGAGAGCAGCTGTTCATGAGGAGCCCTTCATTCTTGGAGAGCTGGTACGTGAAAGGAGAACCAGGTCTGGCGGGGACTTATTTTTTTGGACCAGTGATTTTCAGCAGGGCTAATTCTATACCTCATGGGACACCTGGGGAGGTCCGGAGAGATTTTTGCTAGTTGGAACTGAGGACGGCGCTTACTAGCGTCTAGTGTGAAGAACAGCCACTTTGAGAGATCCCACAATGCACAGGGCAGTTCCCTACAGCAAACAGGCATGCTGGGCTCAAGGCTACGAGGTAGATTCAGCAGAATAATGAGCAAGCTATTTTATTTGTTAGTAAGTGAATGAAACCTGATTCCTTGGGTTTGACATCCATACTACATCGTTTAGGAAGCTGTTTCTAACCTGACTGTCACACACCTCTATGGATGCCCCATCACAGATCTTCCCCACAGCACAATGCTGGCAACAGTGGACACATCATAAAGACAGGTAGCTAAGAGCAGAGTTAGGAGCTCTGGCGATGGTGCTCTGGACTTCCTCCCCTCCCCATTGGACATGTCCGGCCAAAGAAAGCCTGAGAGACGCCGAAGCCTGCAGAAAGAAGGGGAGTTGGTGAGAAGAGCTTGATTCTCGCTCCACTCTTCCACTGTCTACACCAAGAGTTGGAGTTTATTTTCCTTCTTTGCTTCACATTGACAGGGATATAGATTTGGTTTCACTTAACCGTCTGAAATGTAAAAATGGAACAAACAGATCCAATTCCAGACCTTCCATACCCCTAAGCAGAGCTATTAAAACAAACAGGGGAAACACGGAGGTCGGGCTCTGCTACCTACCGGGAGAAGCGGTAGCTCTTCAAGCCTGTCTCCCATGCTCTACAAACCTAAAGCAGTCCTACCCTGGGTCTCCCTTGTGGCTAGAGAAGTGTAATGGTTACCAGCAGATTCCAGCTCTTCATCACCGATTGGAAACTATGTAGCCAACACCTAAATGCAGGGCTTCCCACAAATTGATAGGAGACCACAGTTGACTTTGAAGCTTTTCCTGGTCTATGCCCAAGATGCTCTGACCTGCTTTTCTCACTCCTGCATCCTCAGCTCCCCGAACGGCAGCAGTCTCGTGGTAGGTACCAAGCATGGTTCTGCTAACACACCTTCTGGCAGGCTGCCCCTTGTCTGAAATACGCTTTTTCTCTTGGATAGCCTCATTGCTCACTCACCTCACTCAGGCTTTGCCCAATGGCATCTTCTGTAACAACTCCTGCACAGCAGCTGCAACCCACCATGCCGTTCTATTCCCTCTCATTTTCTCTCTGTTTCTTCTCGGCCATGGTCTCTCTTCAGGACTACTCTGCCTTCTAAGCAACAGAGAGAGTAAGACCGGGACCTGTTTCTTGCACTCTTGCCCCCTCCGTTCCTAGAAAGGCAGCTGGCTCAAAGTAGGTGCTCAGTAAATGTGTGCAGGCCGAGTGATGGTTCCATGGTCTTTCTGGATAAGAAACGTGGTCCTTTCCTCTCCACTGGGTCACTCAGTCCTTGCGGTCAACCCCACATTCTCACATTTAGCTATTACCCAGTATTTGCCAAGGAATTTAACTATGTGCTCCATAGGAATGTGACGGAGTCACGGGAGGCAGCTACCCTGTGCTTACCCCATCACTACAATGCTGTACACACCAGCAGGGGCAGGGCCCCGGGTTCTGCCTGGAAGGCTCCACTGCTCTTTTCAGAAGCTCCTACTTCATTCTGTACACAGAGAAGCCAAACTACGACCCCCCCCACCAAACCAGGATACAAGGTAAAAAATGAAACTTTCTATCTACAAAATACACTCATGACTTCTTCTGTGACCCTGAGCCTTCCCCTCCCCCTCCAAACTCCCTTTATTTCAAGAAAAGAATGCACTATGCACTGTCATCTGGCTTGAAAAATAAACACAGTGACTGGTTTTCCCAAATAACCTGGCCTAACTGTGGACAGCCTCCAGAAGCCTGCCTCCTGAGACGTGCAATCTGATGGGAGATCTGTGCTGCAGCCCAGGCCCCAGAGAGCCCTGACCAGGTTGGGTTTCAGATCAGACAAAGTCTGGGTGAGAAACAAGGAACGCCCCTTGATTCTGTGGAATCAGATGAATCCTCATGGCCGGTGAATTGTCAGTACATGCTGGCGCATGCGAGATCGCGCACCAGCAGGAATTTTGATATTTTCTACAATAAGCTTACAAGCTTATCAGAAACCAGAAAGAGAGTGCTTAATTTCATATCAAAATTAAATGATGTCAATTGGAAATAATAAATACCAACTATCTATAAATCAAGCCATCAGTTAATAATATTTAGAGATATTGGCACTCCTTTTTTCCCTTTAAATGACCAAATCCAGAGTCAACAACATGAAATTCAACTTAAGTCCATTATGCATTAGTAATAATTTCTATCTTCTGTGATAAAATTTCAACACTCAATAGTATTTATTTTATTTTCTTTTTTGTTGAGCAAGGGATGGAACCCGAGGCCTCAGATAGGCTAGCAATCTCCAGCCCTCTTCATTCTTTCAAACAGCCAATTAGCTACACAACAAAACTAAACTATTTGGTCTTTATTTTTAGTAACAGACCCACAAACTTACTTTAGCAACATCAGCATGTATTTCTTGAAATTTAGTGATTTTGTAAATAAGCATTAACTAGATTTATTACAGGAAAAATATTACTCAATATGCAAACTTCAAAAAACCGAGACAACTAATTTATTTTAATCACCATTTCACTACTTACTACCAATTAGAAAGTATAAACAGTTTGTGTTTGCTGTCATGTTTTCACTTACAAGGTTGCTAGAAGAAAATGTCCTTTCTGTGGCCTTAGATGAGTCCAGATGCTCCTATGATGTTCTTTATTTCCTTGGGCCAACGTGACAATGGTGACATCAGCTAGCACTTACTGTACACTTAGTAGCTCTTACTTCACACAGGCGATATCCTGCGGGCCAGGCACTGTGCTTTTCAACAAAGCCAGGCTATGAAACTCAAACACGGATCTAATCCACCTGTGGGCTTGGTAAGACTAAGTGCACATCCTCCATCTGCCTCATAGGGCTAAGTGTGACTTCATGCCCTGTGGACAGAGTTTAGTTCAGGAGCAGTCGACAGGATGCTCACTTACATGCAATTTGCTCCCTCAGCCATCTTACTGCATTATTGCACAAGAGTGGCAGGTGACTGCAACAAGCCCTGCTTTGCTTTACCCAGCTGTGGACCTGGGGGTCACATGGATGACTTCTGCATGAAGTGTCTAACACACATGAATGTGCTTCATGGACTGTTAAGTAGGCCTCCGTATCATTTCTTTGAATGTTTCCTCGGCAGTTTATGCTGCTGCAACATCACTATTTCTTACCTTTTATTGGGTAAACAATTACTGGGAGGAAACTATTTCGGGTTCAGAGAGCCTTGAAGTAAAATAAGAGTGGCTTCAATTTTGCACCAACATTCACCTGCTCTACATACAACTGAGACACAGGAACATAAGGTATGCAGTAGGTTTATGAGCAGAGACTCTCTGCTTATGGATTGGTCTAGAACAGTAGTTCTCAACATGTGGGTTGCAACTCCTTTGGCAAACCTCCGTCTCCAAATATATTGACATCCTGATTCATAACAGTAGCAAAATTACAGTTTTGAAGTAGCAGTGAAAGTACTTTTATGGTTTGGGGTTACCACAACATGAGGAACTATATGAAAAGGTTGTAGCATCAAGAAAGTTGAGAACCACTTAGCCTAGAGGAAACTCAAACACTAGATCTGCTATTCTCATGAACATGGAGTTATATGGTCACTGTGTGGAAACCTAGACAGCTTATCAGGGCATAATAAATAGAACCAGGTCTGCACCTAGCAAAATGCCTTTACTTCCTGGTCACACTTTTTAAAACTAGTCTGGAATTCCCCATTACACTAGAGCACCCTGTATGTGAGAATCATAGCAGGGGTGGTGCGTATGTACGTATGTGCGTGCATGTATGTGTGCACATGTGCGTGTGATGGTAGTAGCAATTGGCTAAAAGTGTCTTGGGCAGTGACCAGACTCTGCCTACAGGGAGGGTCAGGAACATCCCTTCCTACTTGTCCTGATGAAGCACAGATCCCACACTTCTTGGGTTGCAGTAAATGAAATCCAAAATCTCCTCCCCAATTTCAAGGGGATGAGGGAATGAGCAGGCAGAGGAGTCGCCTCCTGGCAAAGGCATTGGATGCTGGTGAAGGGCCTGCTGCCTAGGCCACAGCCTTGAGGACTGTTCCCCCACAGCACACCCACACAGCCAGTGATTCAGGGTTTAACTTTATTTCATCACTGCTCAGGAGCCCACACCGACCCAACCCTGCTCTGGAACAAATCTCAAAGACCTGAGGCATCCTAGAGTGGGAGAAATACTTCTTTGTGATGAGGACACGAGCCAGGCTGAGGGCTGAGCACTGGGGGAGGGGGAGGGAGGGAGGCAGAGCAACGGTGACAACTGACTGAGAACAGGAGGGCTTTGCAAACATTGGTTCACAGACTGGCAATTAGCACCCACCACCTGCCAATTTTCCTATCTTGAATGCTTTAACCTTTGAAATAAAAACCACTTGAATTCTCACATTGCCCATATAGCTCAGCCACAAGGAGGTCTGGGTTTGGAATAAAGTTTTCCACTGAATGAGAACACAGGCAGGGGACTGTGAATCTTACCACTATTCCCAGCTGTCCCTTCACCAGCTATGGAAATATAGGTAATCTGCTTCTCTTTACACTTAATCCCCCAACCCTTGCTAAATGGTTATCCCCACCTAGAAGAAAACAAAAACAAAAACCAACACCTTTATGCTAAGTAAAGCATTGTCTTGAGGCTTAACAAGGAAATTTTAGGTAAACATACTTTAAAAAACACTTAACTGTAACTCTATCTGTAGTAAACAGAGGGATACACCCCTGAAGATGTCCACAGTCTAATCTCTGGAGCCTCTCAACAGATTAAGTTAGATGGCAAGGGGAATTTATGGTTACCACTATGATAAGGGCTGGAAATCACTGACCATGGATTATGTGGGTGTACCTAACGCAATCACCAGCTCCCTTTAAATAGTGGAGAGAGGCAAAAAGTCAATACATCCACTGAAGGCGGAAGAGAGTCCCCAGCCAAGGAATGCAGTGGGAAAAGCACAGAAATGATCCTCAAGTGTAGTCCAGTGAGGCTCATCTTGATGTCTAACGTGCCATCTTGAGGCAGTAAATCTGTTTTAGGTACTCAATTTGTGGTACTTTAGCAGTTAGGAAACTAATTTAGCAAATTAGGCAACTAGCATTCTATTCAAAAGATGGGATCGTTTGTCCTCAGTGGTCACATCACTGTCAAACTCACAGTCCTCATTAAAGATGTTCAAATACAGCCTGGGAAGATCCCTAGCTATGAGTAATTTTGCCAGAATTCTCAGAAAACAAACCAGATGGCCATCTCATGGACCGTCTCAGAGGGATTTTATCTTTAAGAGTGCTATCTATCATCAGATGGTTTCTAGGCAAACACTGACTGCATTGTTCACTGTTTATTTATTTAACAAACCCTTTGTTCCTCGTACAAAAGCACACTTCAGAGTTAACTGATATCTAGCATAAGACGCTTATTTAAAGTATCTTTGTTAACACAGCTAAAATATATAAAGCCTAATCATGGCTCATCCAATTATAGGTTGAGTGATTTATAGCCTATCATTGTACTTGTTTCTGGTCTCAGAAAAATATTTTGTTCTGAGCTAGATACTGACTTAGATCTGTTCAAGTCTTAGGAATTTTGAATTTAATTTCTGTTGTGTTTTGTTTTTTTCCGAGACACGGTTTCTTTGTGTAGCCTTGGCTGTCCTGGAACTATCTCTGTAGACCAAGCTGGCCTTGAACTCAGAGATCCACCTGCCTCTGCCTCCCAGCTGGGATTAAAGGTGTGTGCCACCACTGTGGCTTTAATCTCTTATTTGATATACATTATATTGACACAGATGTATGTTTTGTGCCTAATATCTAGTAAGTTAGACATTTGGGCATAAACTTTTACAGTTTAAGAAAAATATAGATACATAAACGATAACTATGCCAATGGTAGAGCTCAATGAACTTTTACAAAATGGTTATACCCATGTGACCCAAATAAAGGACATCATAGCTTCTAAAGCACCCTCAACAGTTCTTCTTCTGGTTTCTTTCCAAAGGTAACCGTTAGAGTTCTATGGTTTTATGTTAGCTTTTTTGGCTTTGAGGATTGTTTTGACGTCTTAATTTTATAGTTATGTAATTTGTATTCCCTTTATTTGGCTTCCTTCAACATAATAGTTGTAGGATTCATTCTGTGGCCAGAATTCAGAATTTTTTTATTGTTATACCCTATGAATGTTTAACATCATACCATTATTGTACACTAGAGATTATAATAACATGGATTTTACTTCAATTTTGTTTTGTAAAATGTAAAGCATTTTACGCTGTTTTGCTGGTATTCCTAGCTAATTTGCTGTTAATATGCATTTTCTGTCCAGGAGGGAGAAAGTCAACATGGCCACACACTACACCTTAAGTGCATGCACGCAATAGTATTTTAATCATTCGATTCTGTGTAAACAAAGAAGACTGAAAGGGCTGGTTGCTAAGGCCTCTCATGAGGCAGGTCCTCAGAAACTGGGTTTGGTAAGGTACCCAGCAGAGCAGAAACCCAAAGCTCCAGGAAATAGAAGTTCATAGCATATAGCAAGCAAGTAGAATTCGGTAGACTTCTCCGTATCTCTTCTCTTCTCTGATCTGTTTTATAAATGTGAACACCATTTGTTTTGGGGTAAATAGGTTTGATGCTTGAGAAATTACAAAGCATCTTTTAAAAAATGCCAGTTGAGATCCTGTCTCTGGAATGTCTTTTGCTCTAAACCACAAGGCCCTACCAACAGCCCCTAAGGAAGTTGAGCTGTCCCCAGAGTCAGTAACAGCCTGGGCATTCTCAGCAGCCCAGTAAGTCTTGAAGAAGAACAAACAAACAAACAAACAGAAAACAATGAAGAACCACAGTTGACACACAGATTCATCCAACTTGTTCAGGAGACAGCCAAGCACATGTTCACTCTCACAAGGATGATTAGGGCAGCATGGGAAACTGTCTAGGACCATACAGATGTCTCTAGTTGGATGTACAACCTGTGCTTTGCATGGATAATGGTTTCTGGCTGCCCAGCTGTTTCTAGGTCGTTCTGAGTTCAGAGCTGCCCTAGGCAGTCACTCTTACCAAGACAGCTTTCTCAGTGCAGAAGCTGTGAAAACATGTGCATCTTTCATGGCTCTAGTAGTGATCGAAGAGGCTCAACAGAATGTATTCACAGGGGAAACAAGCCTGCTCTGTGAGCATTGCATGGTATTGAGCCACGTAGGAGGAGGCTTGATTACAGTTTCAGAGGTTCAGTTTATTATCATCAGGATGGGGAGCACGGTGGCATGAAGGCAGATGTGGTGCTGGAGTTGAGTCCTACATCTTGACTCAGAGGCAATAGGAAATCAAGTGACTTTCACACTGCCTGAAGTTTGAGAAAAGGGACCTCAAGGCCCACCCCTCAGTGATGCACTTCCTCCAACAAGGCCACACCTTCTTAAGTATCATCTGCTTTGGGGGCCATTTTTTTTCAAATCACCACACTTGGCTTGTCTAAAGAATGCCTGCAAGGCATAGTATGATACATGTTTCATATACAGAAAGTTGGAGGTTTCATCTTTGTTTAAAAGAGAGAGAGGTGCTGTGTGGTACATGCCTGTAATTCCAGCACTGTGGAGACAGACAGAGGATTAAAAGTTTAAAGCCAGTCTGGGGTACAAAGTAAGACCCTGTCAGAGAGAGGGAAGGGAAATAATGGAAGGGTAGAAGACAGGACAGAAGGAGGTAGAGACAGAAAGACATGGATATGGAGAGAGGGGGAGGGAGGAGGAGGGAGGACCATGTAAAAGGAGAGGAGGAAGTGAGACAGGAGGAAATCTCAGCCTCAAGAGCGTGGCCACCACCCCAACCTACATGTACTCCCATCCTAAATCGCAATAAGTAAGTTTAAAAGGAGAAAAGAAATGTTGCTACAGTGAAAAAGTCCCAGGCATCCAAGTAGACACTGCCCATAGCTAGCCCCTTCTGTGGTGATCCAGAGGTCAATGACCCCAGGTTTTGGGAATCTCAGTTCTGAGAAGCAAAGCCACAGCCTGATGATGAATTTCATGTTGGGAACAGAGTAGGGTCATCTTACATTTTGCTCTGCCCGTTGTTCAGTTTTGTTAATGCAGAATGTAAGAGGTGTGCACTGCTGTCTCATGGTTTGTCACACCACGATTTATATTCTAGTAGGATCTTCCTCACTTTGGAAGAAGCAATTCCAGCTCTGCCTGTACCAGTCTCCTCTCAATCAGCATGCAGCTGTAGAAACAGCACCAGCACAGTGACCGGGTGGGGCTTGAGTGGGGAGGGTGGCATATCACAGCTGCCTGGCTTCAGACCCAGGTCAATCATGCTTGAAGTCTTAGTTGCCTGCAGTCATCTTCAGAAAAGGTATTTAACTTTTCCAGGGATGATCATAAATGCACCAAACTATTAGGGTTGCTCTGAATTGCCTGAATTAGGCATAATGTGTATTATTGTCATAAATGGGGAAAGAACTTTACTGTGGAATAAAACAGGAGTCTCCACCAGGAGAAATTGGGGCACACTAATGATTTCAGCAGCCAAATAACACCTCTCTAGGCCTGCAGTTCAGACTTCATGTAGATCTTCATGGAGGAAGTCCACCATTTTCATCTCACCAAGACAACCCTGCCCCCCACTTCCTTCTCTCGTTGATCAAGTGCAAACAAAATCCAGACGGTGGTCTGTACCAATGACCATACCAGGTGGGAACTGATTTCCTCTAGTAAAACAATTCCAGCACACTGAGTTTCTGGGTCATTTCCTTGCGCTTCGGTGACAGCATAGCCCACCTTATTTACTCACTCACCTTTGCCTGTTGCTCTCTACACGCCGACAGTGATCACAGGTGCTTACGTATCTACTAAACAGAGAATTCAAGTGCTCTCACTTAGGCAGCACAGCATCCGTGGAACATCAGATGTAATTAGGGTTTTGGTGAATCAATTGCAGTATATCAAAATCTAACTTTTGAGACCCTGTTTTGATATGTATTTATGAACATGGCTATTTCTTCCCTAAAGGTGCGCCTGCCCCCTGTCTATGGGTGATCCTTCAATGAACTAAAAGGTCTCTGGACTTGGGATGAGTGTGGTTGATCTGGATAGTGAGAGCATAGAAGGCTTCCTTTCTGTGTAGAAGATGGAATGGAAGGCACTGTCCTGTGAATTTGGGCCAAATGTTCACACACTCTTCCCTTACTTACAAGAAGTGTCAATAGAAATGCAGAGACGCATCTCACTTTGCCACTGACATTCTCAGAGGCCAAACATGAGTCTAATGAGTACATCCTCCAGTTAATGTGTCCCAGATAGCTTGCCCACACCAACTTCATAAATTGCTGTTTTTTTCTTTTCTTTCTTTAAGTTTTTTTTTTAACTTTTATGTGTGTGGGTGTTTGCTTCTAGTATGTAAACACATGCACATCTCATACTCATAGAGACCAGAAGAGGGAGCTGGGCTCCTGCATCTGGAGTCACAGACAGTTGTGAGCTGGTATGTGGGTGCTGGGAATTGAACCCAGGTCCTGTGGAGGAGCAGCAGATGCTCTTAACTGCTAAGCCATCTCTCTGATACTTGGTTTGATTTTGTTAACTACCACTATCAAGTATAGCTAAGCATTAACACAGGAAATAGACAATGTTTCAAAGGTGAAATGGTCAATTTTGAGGACAATTATTTTTTAATCCCTCATAGTTGTGCTTCTTAAAATAGCAATAAAATCCTTGTACTGATGAGTAATGGCATTAGAAATATATTAAAAGGTACAACAACACTCCTCTAGAGCCAGGCAGGAGGCTAGCTATGAGTACTGGGTATTTCTAAAAATGTCATTTAATTTCTCTTATCTAAATGCTTTTCCCAACTGTCAAATCACTGAGGGTCACATTTTCTTGGGCCTGCTCTAATCATTTGTATTATTCAGGGTTTTTGGCTGCAAATAATAGAAGTCTATTTCTAGTTTAAAGAAAAAAAAGGAACAAATTACTGATCTACTTGCCAATACATGAGCAAAGGATGTGGAGCTGACCCAGGGAACTTACATCCAAAAAACCCGATAATTCCATCTTTATCTCACCTCAGGATCTTGGTTTTATGGCCATGGCCATTTCTAGACTTACAATTACACATCCAAGAAGCACAGACAAGGTCTTTTGACAGGTCCCAACTAGAAGAAGCTTTGTAGAAGGGTTAGAGGTGGCCCGGCTTGGGTTATCTTCCAACCCAGCCTGTCCTCTTAGGCAAGGATGCAAGACTGTGCTTGGCATCCCAGAAGGACTCTAACTAGGGGAGGAGGCGTCTGGTAGGAGCTGTTGTTCATGCACAAAGCAGCACATACCCACGAACCTTTCAGGAGAATGTGTAGCACTTCTATATCCCACCTAGCTGGATTGTCCCTTAAATTGTCTCAGTCTCTAATACTGAGAAGTCGTAGCTATTGTCACATTCTTCGGATCAGAGATGTAAGCTGAAATGTGCTTACATCAAATAGACAATGGATTTCAAATTGTCATGCATTTTATGGCAAGTGGTCTCAAAAGCATGGTTGCTGGTAGTTCAGCTTGGCAAGGCATTACTCCTCCAGCAACACCCAGTGGCAGTGGGAGACTTCCATTAACCAAGTAGGCACTACCAGGAGACCCAGTCTACCTACCGGACTGTGCTGTGCTATGCTGTGTTGTACCAGACATCACTTCCACATAAAGAAACTGAACAGAAAGAACCTAGTTACCCACAAAACTTTTCGGTCACCCAAGTCTTCACATTCACATTTTCAGGGACTGGTTTGCAAAGTAATTGATACAAATTCCAACTTTTTCTTTGAAGTTTGCTTCCATTTGACTACACTGTGGGCTTTATGTCTCTTCTAACTATATTTTTGTATCTTTTCATTCAGGCTCCGGAATCCGCCTGTTGCCGCTGGATGCACTGTTATCTCTCCATGTTACCACTTATCACAGGCAATAATAAATACATTTCTGTGTAGACTGAAGACTATAAATGGGGATTACATCCACATTACCTAAAGTAGAAACTATTCCACCAGAACTGTGTTTCCAAGACCACTGGTGATTCCAGCTGGCCTGGGTCGGTCGCCAGTTGATCCATGTCCTGGGCGTGGCCTCACCCTGTCTCAGAAATGCTGACTGACCATGTACTATTTTGGCCACATGATTCTTAAGAAGCAACTACCACAAAGAGATGTGACTCTATCTTCTATTGCCTGACTCTAGCCAATCTGTGACTTGTCACCTTTCTAGGAGCACAGGGATTCCTTTGAAAATTGCTCGCAGAGGGAGCTTTTGAAATGACCAGAAAATGAAGGGCAGAGCATGTCAAAATGACTTTTTCCATAAAGGTCAGAGTGGCTGGCAGCAGCTCTGGTTGGTGGACTGAAAGTGACTCTAGCTGGCATAACTCACCTTATCTGCCTGCCAAATATGCCACAGAAAAGAACAGTCTAGCCAGGCGGTTGTGGTGATGCCTTTAATCTTAGCACTTGAGAGGCAGAAGTAGGTGGATGTCTATAAGTTCAAGGCCAGCCTGGTTTACAGAACAGTCATAGGCTCTGTGTATTTCGGGTGCCAAAGATTTCTTCACAGCTCTGCTACAGGCACATGTTTTACAGAAATGGGATTTCTGAGTTCCTGGCTGCTGTCAGATTCCCAGCTGTGCTCCACACTGATGATAAGAACTCAGCAAGACTCACTGGGCACTGCTTTCATAACTGAGGCTTATGGGTGTGGTTGCTTATCAGTAATGAGGCGATATAAGCATATCACCTCCCACAGTGTTCCATAATGAAAACAGGGATATTTCTACATAAAATCTGGAATCATAAGTGCGCTGTAGTGCAGTGTGCAATGTCTTTTAGGGGTGCGTGTGTGTGCGTGCGTGTGTTTGTGTGTGTGCGTGAATGTGTGCCTGTGTGTATGCATGCATGCATGCATATGTGTGTGTTAAAACCTTGGGCCCTGGCTTGTGGTGCTCTTGAAAGGTGGTGGAGTCTGTACAAGGAAGAGCAAAGGTAGGGAAGTTAGGTCCTTGAGGTTGGCCATCCTTGAAGGAGATTTTGGGACCCTTTCCCCCAGTACATTCCCTTCTCTCTGTTTTAGTTGCTGTCAGGCAAACAGGCATTTCCCACAGCATGTTCTGCCATGTTGGTCTGTGTAAAGCAGCAGAATAAGCAACCGTGGACTGAAAACTCGAAATCTGTGAGCTCAAACCTTTCCTCCTCTAAATTATTTATCTCGTTGTGGTAGTTGGAATGCATTGGCCCCCATAATCTCATAGGGAGTGCTACTATTAAGGGGTGTGACTTTGTTGGAGTGGGTATGGCCTTGTTGGAGGAAGCCTGTCACTGTAGGGGTGCGTTTTTAAGGGTTTCTGTGCTCAGGATTCCATCCAGTGTCTCAGTTGACTTCCTGTTGCCTGCAAGATGTAGGACTCTCAGCTACTCCAGCACCATGTCTGCCTGCACGCCGCCATGCTCCTCGTCATGATGATAATGGACTAAACCTCTGAACAAGCATCCATCCCAATTAAATGTTTTCATTTATAAGTGCTGCTGTGGCCATTGTGTCTCTTCCCAGCAATAAAATTCCTAACTAGACACTTGAGCACTATGTGATGGAGAGCTGGCTAACGCTGAGAGTCATGGTGTTTCCTGCAGCAGAGAAAGGGCTAGGTGCTCTTCATGTCATGAGTTGTAAGTGAAGCATTAAAAAGAGAAGCCCCAGATAGCTGTACTTCACAGGGCCTGATGTCTGATTAGGAGAGCTGAGGTAACCCATGCGTACAGTACTAACCCCAAAAGAAAATGGTGATATAGATGCTGGTTATGTACATGAAAGTAGATGGTTTCTGAGAGCTAGCTTAACGTGTTCAAACTACAGGCTCCACATGGGCAGGGATATTGTCAGTATGTCGTTCCACCCCCAACATCTAGGCCAGTGTTAGTGGATGTCAGTAATGCCTATGGAGTGACCAGAGAAATGGATTATTCAAGTAACTAGACCTGTATTTGGACTTCTGCTCAACAGTTCTAGAATAATGGAAGCTTTTCTTCATGTATCAGGAAACTAGTGACTTTATCTGTCAAACAGCTCTCGTCCTTGTCTATGGCATTTGGTTGTCATATGAATAAATAATAAAGTCTATCTGAAAGGAACTGGCCCATAGGAGGTATATGAGAAATGACAGTAAACATGGAGAGCTACATGGCACTGGGACTTGAGGATGAGTACAGACAGGTGGATGAACTGTTTACATCCATCTGTATGTCCCTTGACTCGGGCTGCAAACCCAATCACAGTGCCCGGGAAAGTAGGATGAATGGATACTTTTTATTTCCCACCATAGTAACCCATGGCACATGCACCATTGCTGTTAACAAGATCAATAAACTTGTCACATTCAGAAATAGACAATTAACCCCTTTTACAACATTTAAAGTCACAGGCCTCTCTCTATTTTATATGGCCAAGAAGGCTGCTGAACACATGGTTTTTATTATTACCCACCCTACCCTCCTGAAAAAAACAAACCAGCACTAATAATTTAACACCTTCTAGATGCTGTCTGTTCTTAGTGGTTTTGCAGGGAAGCGCTGCGTGTCAGCCATCTCCGCAAGGGCCACCTCTAGGCCCGTTCTCCCTGTTGCTTGGTGGAGAGCTGCTGTCCACCTTTCTGCATGTTTTATGGTTTACAGCTGTGGTGAAAAGCATTCTGGGGCCAGCCCAGATTTATTCCCATTTTTAATGTTTTTACTAGGCTGAATAAACACATCCTCAAAGAAAGAAGGCACCAGCCGTGTTGGGAATAGGAAGAGCTGAGCCCTGCTCTGGAAGGGGAACTTTCTCGTAACTGACACTTAGTTGTAACAACGAATGCCATTGTTAGATCCCACTGTGACTGTAGGGTCAGGAGCCCCTCAGTGGGTTCCATGGCACCCAACCCAAGAGCTCTGTCACAACCCTGACTGAAGCCATCTTCCTCTTTTCGGCATTCATTAGCACCTGTAGCAAAGCACCGCCTTTACCGCTGAAGGCAACATAGTTTGGGAATGCACACTTGATGCTATCTGTAGCGCTTTTACATCCTGCACATGCCCATTTAAATGTGTTTTGGCAAATGAGTCCAGATAAAGCAAGTCTGTCTCCCATATCCAAGCCAACATGTAATTTTTTATGAGCTTTATAAAACTTCAGCAAAAATGATTTCTTTAAAAGGAAAAACTTATTTCCTTAAGCTTGCTCACTTGGTTGATTTTGGCTAAGGCTGCCCAGAGAATGACTAGCATGCTATGAGAAAGATTATTCATACAGTGATTTGGAACTGGGAGGGATCAGAAAGTATTATAAATCTCCTCACGACATTCCTGCAAACGTTGCCATCACTGGAATAAAACAAGTTTGGAAGCCAACACCTGCACGGCCCACCGTAGGGGGAGGGGTGTTGGATGGCCCATCTCCAAGTTACACTTCAAAGTCCGTGGCATACAGAGCTTTGGTTGGTTGGAGTATGTTGAGGGTGATTAGCGAGTATAAGCAGTGCTTGTAGACATAAATTGACAGCCTTTTGAAACTGACATGCTTGGCTCACCCTTGCCCAATTTCAGTGCCTCCCTGAACACTGACTCCCAGAGCCACCTCTCTGACGCTAGAGCGCACTTGGCCTTCGCCATTTTTGTGATTTCAGTCACAGGTCTCTGTTCTGCTTGTTCTAGCTCTGTGGTATCGTTCCTAAGGTGCTAGAAGGTTGTACATGTTCTATTTGAGAGCAATTATTTGAGTGGGAAAAACACACGGGAGCTAGGCACCTTCAGACTTTTACTTTTCTTTCCTTGTAGGCATGCCAGGAATATTGGTTTCCTTCAAAGCTGTGAGTGCCGAGAGACGAACAGGGCTGGAGTGCCGTTGCCCGTCTTGCACCAGGTCAGCCAGTGCCCATGTCCAGCCTTGGCTCTGAGAAGTCACACATCTTTTCCAGGCACCAAGTTGATCTTCATGGCAGAGTGCAAACATCTTAGTCAGGGAGATGGGTGTTCACGTACCAGATCTTTTTCCAAGAGTGTTAATGATGTAGAGTAGACATCACAATGCCACCCCTTTTTCTTTGAGCAGGGACATTTCAAGCTAGAAAACATATGTCTTTCTCTTTCTCGATAGTTAGGGTCCAAGTTTTTAGGACCAGTGACCTCACTGCAAACATTTAAGGTGAAGTTAGTCTTCACACCTCACATTAAGGTATGACTTAGTAAGCACCACAACTGTGCTCCCCAGCCACCCTGGATCATCTCCATCCTTTGAACACTTTCCTATGCCATGTTCTTGTTCTCAGAAGGGGCTTGTGTGACTTGTAGTTGGAATAAATGCTGAATGAGTCATTCATCATTTTAACCCCTTATCTGTCAGTCTGGCTCTCCAAGTAACCCCAAAAGAGGTTTCTCCCTCTTGGAGTTGAATTCCTCTCCTTGGGCCCAGTAGCTTTTATTTTTCCACTGCCTCTATATTTTAATTCCATAGGACTGTTCTCCCTCTCTCTCTCTCTCTACGACTCCCTTAATGGCCTCTTCCAGAGGCACTCAAGTCTCATAGACTGACAGACAATAAGACACCCAGACACATGTATGCACAAAGCATCTGCGCATGACTACTTCTGCTTAGCTAAATATCCTTCTCCCACGCACAGTCAAGCAGAGTAAATACAGGCCTATCCTATCCTCTTTTCCTTCATACCTCCCAGGTGATTGGCCATGTCCAGATGAAGCCGAACTTCACCTTCCCAGCCACTGGCTGCTGGAAACACATTGAAGCAGATGATGAATGAGAGATTTTTACTTTCTCTGAGAAGCATATTGCTACAGAAGTAGCTGTTGATGCTCTGGGTGAAGAGCAGAAGTGTTATGTGGTCCAGATCAGTGGTGGGAATGACAGTGTTTTCCCATGAAGCACGGTGTCTTGACCCATGGCAGAGTGCACCTGCTGTTGAGTAGGGGCATTCTTGTTATGGACTGAGGAGAACTGGAGACAGCAAGTGAGAGTCTGTTCCAGATGCACGGTGGATGCCAGTCTGTATGTTTTCAACTTGTTTATTGTAAATACGGAGGGAAGGACATGCTTAGACTGACAAATACTACTGTGCCTAGTTGATTGGGGCCCCAAAGACCTAGCAGAATCCAAAACCTTTCATAAAAATCTCTTTTTAAAAAGATTCATTTATTTATTGTGTATACAATGTTCTGTCTGCATGTATGCCTGCAGACCAGAAGAGGTCATCAGATCTCATTATAGATAGTTGTGAGCCATGTGGGTGCTGGGAATTGAACTCAGGACCTCTGGAAGAGCAGTCTGTGCTCTCAACCTCTGACCTATCTCTCCAGCCCCTCCAAAACATTTTAATCTCTCTAAAGAAGATGATGTCTGCCAATAAGTTGTTAGAAAGCCCTTAAGCAAAGAAGGTCAGATACCCAGGACCAAAGCTCCCCATGTGTCCTGCAACAAAACACCAAAATGTTGAAGAAATACAAGGAAAAGGCTGCAGAATTTGCTAAACTTTTGGTCAAGAGAATGAAGGAAGCAAAAGGAAAATGCTAGGAACAGATTGCCAAGAGATGTAGGCTTTATATTTTCTAGAAATTTCAAGTAGCCTTCAGGTTTCCATGACCCTCTTTCTCCACAATGCCTAACTCTTAATTCCTTTTGTAATGCTTATTGACTCCATCTTCTTGCTTCCCAATGCCACTGTCTAAATCCATATAATCATTGTCCCATGTGGATTGCTGCCATGAGCATAGTCTCTAGCTTCTCTTCTTCACCGTCCCCCAAACGCTGGCATTTCCCAGCATTTTGTCTCTTTTCATATTCCAGTTTTATTGTACATGATCATTCCCATAAATTAATCACTACTGAAAACAAAATGATCCAAAGTCTTATTTCTAGCCCTTTCCTCTCCCAAGTTGATTTTCTCAGGTTTTTCACCATAGAGGCAGAAATATGACTAACATAATATTTGATATTAAATAGTCAAGTCAAGAGTTAGAGAGATGGCTCAGTAGTTAAGAGTATTTGATGCTCTTCCAAGGACCTGAGTTCAGTTACCCAGCACCCATGTCAAGTGACTACTGACTGCCTGTAATTCCAGCTCCAAGGGAGCTGAATCCTTTGGTTTCTGCAGGCACTGTCATTTGTGTTCATACACACACACACACACACACACACACACACACACACACACACAGGCAAAATGCCATGAAACATAGTTAAAAATAATACAATAAATCTTTGGAAAAATAGTTAAATAATAAAAATGACTTTGTTCATAAAGGTTTCCCCACATTTGGTGTTTTTTCTTTTCACCAGTAGGTTTACAGTAAGGAAAAAGGTAGCTATTTTCATTGTAGAGATGAGAAAAATCTAAGGTCTGTTACTTAGTCATTTCATTGAGATCAACAATTGAGGGCCTAAGAATTTGAATGACTCCACTAAGGCTGCCCATGAGAAGGGGAGCTTCAGCCTGGGAAGTCTCTACCAGACCACCTCTCTATGCTGATGCTGAGCCATGACACACAATGAGGGAGTTCTGCTAGGCTGCTTCATGGGTGGAGGGCTTAGTGTGAGTACCAAAGGGCAACAAATGATCTAACTCAACGGAAACAAGTGGCATGTGCTTTGTGTGACTTTTCAGAAGTTCAGGGGACTAGGAGAACCCCAGCCAGAGTTTGTGCTGAAGCTGCATGGGAGTCAGAGTCTTGGTCTCATTGTGGCTTGGAAAGGAAGCTGGAGCCCTTCATGGCTGAGTGTCATTGTCCAATTCTAGAAAGATCTTCCTCAAAAGCAAGTAAAGGGTGCACAGATGCATCTGGAGCTTGTCCTCCACCAGTTCCTTGGCCCAGGGCTGCTGCCATGAGGAAATGCCCTGTGCTGTTTCTCAGCAAGTTGTGACATCTCTACCTTCACCCAAGGAGAGATCTGGTTCTTGTTTGGCCCTGAACCAAGAAGCGATTTTTCTGGCCAATAAGAGTTTAAAATGTCCCTTATTGCTACAGCATGAAGAAAGGAGTGGGTGCATATGCAGTTCAAAGAAGCAGAACAACCAGGCAACAATTCTTAAATTAGAAAATAAAAGAGGCATCTGAGGTTTTACAGGATGTATTGATGGCAGCTGATTTCTAAGGGATACAAAAATAGACCAGAGTTTCTCGGTCTGAGAAATACTGACATTTTGGGCCTGATGATTCTTTGTTGTGTAGCGCTGTCATCTGAGTCAAACTATGAGCAGCATCCTGGCCCTCCACCCACCACATGCCAGCAGCACCCCCATTCCAGGCATGACAATCAAGATGATTCTGGACACTGTCAAATACGCTGAGAGGCAAAACCATTCCCAAATGAGAACCACCAAAATAGAATCATAGTTTTCCTGAAAGAAAGCAGCCAATTCCCATGCAGGAAGCAAAGAAGAAGAAGAGGAAGAAGAGGAAGAAGAAGAAGAGGAAGAAGAGGAAGAAGAAGAAGAAGAAGAAGAAGAAGAAGAAGAAGAAGAAGAAGAAGAAGAAGAAGAAGAAGTGTTCCAAATTTCCCACAAAACATCCTTGGCAGGTGATGGAAATCAACAAAGGTAAGATCCTATTGCAGGACAGCACTAGCTACTGAGAAGTTTCCCAGCAGGGAGAGATCTCCAGTGGAACTAGGACCCAGTTCTATCTATGAAACAATGTAGAATAGGTCTACTTACTCAATGAAATGTCTAAAGTCTCTTCCAGTCACCCTTTCATCAATGTTCTCACTCTAACCAGGATTTCCAGTATTCCCAGACACTGTTCATATGAACGCTCCTTCCTCAGGATGAGACAGGATCATGTGCTAAGCGCCTTACTGTCCTCAACAATGACCCTAAGCCTTCCCGGCTTCTAGTAATATCCTCAAGATATTTCTTTTACCTCTCTTTCTCCTTGGCAGACTTATTCATGACCTCAGAAGCACAACAGCCTATCCTTCCCTCTTTTTCCATTTCCCTATGTCTCCGTGCTCAAGTATTTTTTCTTCTAATCTCATTCCTCCCCCAGCATCCACCAAATCTATGAACTGTGGGAGCATGTGAAGGGGATGAGCCTACAGATCTAAAACAGCAGGATCTCCACAACACAGGATATCCATGAGGAGGCCTAGTGAGAGCCCATTATTGGTGGTGTAGCAGAAATCATAGGCCTTGAGCCAGACCAATGACTTGTGGTAATGAACACTTGCAAGTAAACATGAATGGACTAAAAGGTAAACTGTGTCTCAGCGGGCCACACTACAGCTTCCATGACAAGATTCTTCTTCTGTTTTTGCTTTGTTTCTTTATTTTGTTTGGTTTTTGTTTTTTCTTTTAAACTTAGTTTTGATTTGGGAGAGGAGGTTACAAGGCTGGAGGGAGGATGCTGGGATACAAGAGGAGATAAATGGGATCGAAATGCATGATATGAAATCCACAAAGAATCAATAAAAGTTAAAAAAAAGAAAAGAAAAGAACCAGGTCTTTTTTACTTTCTCCAATAAGATGGAGGTGAGGAATTGTTTCTACAAGCCCCTCTATCTTGTGTTCTTAGTTGCTCTGGGTCACTGTCCCCTCTTATAGCTTATTCACAGGGGGTAGATGTATCTTCAAAACAAATTAACAAACAAGGTCACCTGTTATGGCATAGCTTCCTTTCATATCTTAGCTTTGCTGCAGATGGGGTGACACATTTGAAAGTGTCACCGGAATCAGTATTTTTATATGTCCTTTTTGCTCTTTGGGGATCTACCTTCCTCATCCAGGTGGAGATCTCTTATTTTTTAAAATAATATTAGATACTATTTTCTTAGCCTGGTTTTTCTGGGAGAGGGCGGAAGAGAATCAGGCCAATTTCATATATGTTCTTCAAGAATGAAAAGAGATAGAATGCATTATGTGGGGCTGGGGACTAGGCTTAGCAGTGAAAGGTTTGCCATGCAGGCATGAGAATCTGAATTCAAACTTTCCTAATAGTGATAATATAAGATGAGCACAGTGGTGCTTGTCTGTAATCCCAACATAGTGAAGGACGAGAAAGGAGAATGTCTGAGGCTTGTTGGCCACCTAGTTGTACCTAGCTAATCATGCCTGGTAGCTGAGCTTCAAATTCAGTGAGAGGCCCTGTCTCAAAACAGTACAAGGCAAAGGAAGACACCCAATGTGGACCTCTGGCTCTCATATACATGCACAAATGTTCACACTTGAACATACAAGTAAAAACATTTACACATGAATATATACATCTATATACTATACTATACACACACACAACATAAAGTGTTGAGCTCATTGTGTAACCCTTCCATATTGCAGCTATTAGTGCTATTAGTTTTCTTAGGCAGAATTTCTTTCCCTGTCCGGGTGACCACTACAATCTCTAGGAAATGTTTTGTTTGTCAGTTTCTTCACAGTAGTTAAGGACATGGGACATTTTTTCATCTGTATGGCTCTACACCTAGTGGGAATTCGGTGTCCTATTAATGATACCATAATGTCAGAATAGAAGGCAATACATGTCTTATAATTAAAAAGGAACTTACAGTTCTACACCAGTGACTCTGGTTTTTTGCCAATGATTCTGCATTTCAAACCTATCTCTCTTCATGAAACTGGAAATGACTTAGAATGCCCAAGAGAGAGTAATGGGTATCCCTCAAGACATTTCCCAGTGGAGAGAGCCATTGTGTTGGAGCTTGTGGGGGCAGGTGAGGGTCTCAGCTTGGCATTGGCTGCATTCGTAGGTCAAGGTTGCCCCATAGAGTCAGCCACTTGGGTTCAGCTGTGGGCCAGACAGTGCAGGTGGAACAAAGACAGCATTGATGCTGCCACTCAGCAAGCAGCCCCTGGGCAAGGATCAGGGGCTTGCAGGCAACTTTATTCCATGACAGTCTCATCTCCACAATTTTCCCCAGGGCCCAGGCTACAACAGCCACCTGCGTTCACTGGGAGAGGGTCTGTTCAGATAGATGGAGGTTCTCTCAAGAATGCTGCTTCAGAGTGATGGAGTGGAGAGGTAGCTTGGAGTATGCACTTTATTGTCATGAAAGACTTGTACCTGGTTTACACAACAAAGCAGAATCAAGGGGCTGAAAACCAGTCTTTTCACTAATTTTGCATCTTATGCTGACAATGGTTTTGTTTTATTTTTGGTCCAATACTAAAATTTGCTGTTTTATTTTGGGGAAAAATACTTATCTTGAGGTCTTACTGTGTGTCAGGTTCCTTATTGCCACACTAAGAGTTCCTTTGCATCTTATAAGAATCCTCTAGAACAGGTATTTTATAAGCAAATATTTTATAAATTCCTATTTCATAAACAAGGGACTGAGGTTCAGGTAATTTAACTCATTTCCTTCTACATACCTTTTAATAACCAATCAGTTGTTTATCAGCTGACTTCAGTTTAAAAAATGATCTACTGGAGATAAGTGAAAAGGTAACCATCTCCCTCTGTCTCAAAATATAAGGTAAGCAATTGTCCTTAAAGATATAAAGGGCCAATGAGACGGTTCAGCAGGTAGAGCACTTGCTTCTCAAGCCTGACCTGAGTTCGATCCCCAGAACCCAAGGGGGAAGGAAGGAGCTGATGCCTCAAAGTGTCTTCTGGCACCGTGACACATGTGCACACCCCCATCAAACACACAAATGATAATAAATAAAAAATTAAAAATACTAACATACATCAATCAAACCATAACAGCTAATTATGCTTCTAAGTGTCATGAGCATGAAAAAAGTTGATGGTTCATGATGTAATTTGAGGCAAAGACAAAGAAATGTTACTCCGTCATTCCATGCTATTTTCTCTCTCTCTCTCTCTCTCTCTCTCTCTCTCTCTCTCTCTCTCTCTCTCTCTCGTGTGTGTGTGTGTGTGTGCTTGTGCTCATGCAGGAATTGAGCCCCAGAGCCTGGCAGTAAACACTCAACCTGTGAACTATGTCCCTATTTTTGAAAAGGTAACTATATAGCTAACTGTAGGATATCTGAGATATGACAAATGCCCCCAAGTGCTCACATAGTCTGAATCTTTTAGAGGGCATCAGTATGGGTGACCACTCTTAAGGCAGCACACACATGGCTGAGTGGCACCTTTATCTTAGTGTCCTTTCTTTCTCAAGAAGGCATGTTGAGGTCTTTCCTTTGACCTGGATGCTTATCTGGAGAAAACACAGCTTGAGGATTTCCTGCAGCTGTTTGAATGATCCGTGAAGGGGCCAATCATAGAGATTTCAAAGGAATTGCAGGACCCAGAGAAGAAATGAGAACCTCACCTTTGCCCTTAGCTTTGTGCGTCTGTCAACCAAGGAACCTGTGGGCCAGCTCACTGCTGTCTCCAGGTGTGTTCAAGAGTGTCCAATTTCAAAGAACTCTGGGCACTCTTACTCTAAGTCCCAAACAAAAGGCTGGGGCTTTGATTTGAAACAGATAGACAACGCAAATTGTTCTGAAGAGTCCATGCTACTCCACTAGATAAGATCCAGCAAGACAAGGGAAATGATTTCCAGCCACAATGAGCAGGGTTCTACTTGGCGAAGGGCAGGGAGACCCAGATGATAGGAAGACCCAAACTGAAGCCACCAGAAAGATGATGACCGGACTAACACATGGGGAGGGTACAGACGCGGGGAATAACAGTCCTACTTTTGGCAATCCATCAAACTAGCAGATCCACAGTTTGTCACAGGCCTCTGCTAACATTCCTGGCATGCATTCTTCCCACTTTATGGGAAGGTGTGGGTAGAACCATAATCTGAATCCAAACAAACAGATGCACAGAAACCAACTCTCAGAACCACACGCAGGAGATGAGAAATGCAGTATTAGCTACAAACAGTCTTTCAAAACCAACCAAAGGAAGGCAATTTAGGAAACTGATTGTAGGAGAACACAATATTTGTAAGAAGAGATAGGTAGTTAATTTAGGGAAAAAACCCAAAGCATCTAACACACAATGTTAATGAAGCAAGGAAGACATTATTCCCAGGCAGTGACTGTAGCCATGTGGGAAAACATGAGGATAGTGCCTGCAATACATTAATCTGTGCTAACATCTGTTGAATACACATTATATCTGTGTGCTTCAAAAAGCATGAATAATCTCACTTAAGTCAGTGAAGATTCATCTTCGGCAGAAATGGCTGTGAAGACCAAGACTGCGAGAAGTTATAGGAATTCCACCTAGCGGCTAGTTGATGGGCTTGCTGGCAAGCACTGCTACTTCCTCTCCATAGGGAAAACATGCTGGTGTGATAGGTAGGAAATTTATGCACTTTTAAAAAATCTTATATTTTATTCTCTAGGTGTTTTTAAGTATGAATGATTAAAGACCTCACATGGATTGATAGAGTTAATTATGGGAAAATAAACATCCCATCAAAAGCAATTAATAGATTTAATACAATCCTAATAAAATTTCCATGACAACACTTCATATAGAAGTATGCACGTGTGCATGTGCACATGTGCACCAACACAACCCTGAACAAAAAAAGAGAAATTGCCAGAGATATCATCATATCAGATTCCAAGCTACGGTACAGAGTTATAGTAGTAAAACCAGTCCCATAGATCAATTGGAATGAAATATAAGATGCAAATGTGAGTACACCTAATTATAGCCATCTGGTATTTGATAAAGATGCCAAAATACAGACCGAGAAAAGACAGCATCTTCAGCAAATGGTGATGGCAAAATGAATGTTCATATGTAAAAGAATAAAATTAGACCCATATCTATCACCCTTCACACAAAATCAGCTCCACATTGAGCAAAGACCTCAACATGAAATTTGAAAGCCTAAACTCCTAGAAGAAATATACACAGTCAGCACCTATTAGACATATGTTGAGGAAAGGACTTTCTGAATTGAGTTGCATTTGCTTAAGGATTAAGGTTAACAATTAACAAATGGGACCTCATAAAATTAAAAAAGCTTCTGTACAGCAAAGTGATTGTTCACTTCAATCGAGAGAATAGGAAGCCCACAGGGTGGGAGAGAATCTTTGCCAGCTATATATCTGATAAAGGATTCATATTCAGAATATGTAAAGAACTCAAAAACAAAGAATCAAAAAACAAAACTGTCAAATCCATTTTTTAAAAAATGGGCTACAGATCTGGACAGAATTCATAAAATAGGAAATAAAAATGACTAAGAAAGACCTTAAAAAGTGTTCAGTGTCCATAGTAATTAGAAAAGCAAATTAAAACTATTTTGAGATTTCATCTTACCCCAGCAAGAATGACCGAGAACAAGAAAACAACTGAAAACAAATTCTGGCAAGGGTGCATCGTACGCTGTTGATGGGATTGCAAACTGGTGCAGCCACTATGGAAATCAGTATGGCGAATCCTCAGAAAGCTACAGCTGACCCCACTATACCAAGCACTGACATTAAGTCAAATGATCTGATGTCCTACAGAGGTACTTGTTCATACATGGTCATATCTACTCTATTCACAGTAACCAGGAAACAGAAGCATCCTAGATGTCCATCAGCTGAAGATAGATAGTGAAAATATGGTATGTGTAAATAATGAAATTATATGGGAAAAATTATGGAGTCATGATATTTTCAGGTACGGAGAGAACTAGAGAATGCGGAGTGAGGGAGCCCAGAACCAGCATGACAAATACCACATGCTCTCTCTAACTTGCCAATTCTATCTCTGAGTCTTTAGATTTAAGTATACATTCTGGTGACCATAGAATCCAGGAAAGTAGAAAGGGATTATGGGGAATGAGGGCAAAAGTAGCTCTAGAGAGGGGGATTGGAAGATATAGGTTCTGTAAATTCTATGAAGGGCAGAAGGGGAAACCAGGAAGGAACTTTAACTGGGGAGGAGGGAGGGAAACAGAGAAAGAGGGAGGAGGGAGACATGGGCTCCACAATAAGAACTCAAATATTCGGAGATTGTACTCTGATCTAATTGGACTGCAAGGCCCAATGTTGGGTCTGACACACTTTGGAGGGCTTGTCCCCACGTCAGAGTCCACACACACTTCAGAAAGCCCTAGCTACTGGGAGCATAGAAAGAGATTTGGCATGCTGGTGCTAAGCACAGTGCCCTGGGGCACTGACAAAATCTTGGCAGATAATGCCTCCACTGTTACCGCACGCCAGGGACTATCCGAGAACCCACATACAAGACAAACACAGTGCTTAGCCACAACCACCTACAATCCTGAGAGGCCAGTAACTCCCCTGCTCTCAACCGAGGGGCTCAGCTGCTTTCAGGGGACTCTTTCCCCTGCCTTTGCCTGATCCAACCTCTTAACACAAACTAAGCATGGCTGTGTGTTCCGGCCAGCACAGGTAACACAATCCCGAGTGGTCTTACCTAACCCTTATTTATACAGCCACACTGAAGAGCTAAGCAGGTAAGTGGAAACTTCTTCATCCTGGGATTCTAAAGCCTCTGGGACTTGCCCCACCTCATCTCCAAAAGCATTCCATTTCTTGTTTACAGAAAGCAACCAGTTCTCGAAGGCTTTTGTTCTTGTTTATTATTATTATTATTACTAATTTTGTGGAGATATGATCTGTGTAGCCCAGACGGGCCTCAAACACATGATCCTCTTGCCACATCTCCCAAGTGTAGGATTAGAAGTGTGAATCACCACTGTCAGAAGTTCTCCATTCCTCACCTAATCCTTTCTATCTTTGGAACCCAGCTCAAGTCCAACCTTTATCAGGAAACCCACACATCCCCTCTGACTCCCCTTGACCCATCCCACAGAATTATATTTAATTCCTCAACTAGTTAATACTTATTTTATCTAGCAGCACCTAAAAGAGTCAAATGTGGGAGTGGAGAGTACAGGTATTAATGGGTTCACATACTTAAACAGTGCAGGGGCTTTAAAAGAAAGGTCAAATCTTTACATATACCACGGGGGCCAGCTTGGTCATGTAGCCACTCTTATTTGGCCAAGAGTGACAATGTAGAACCTTCCCTTCCACCTTGAGGAAAGGCAAGCTGTTCTTGTCCAAAGGATGGATGCTGGAGATGTGCTCAGTGGAGTGCCTGTGTAACACATGCAGGGCCAGGGTATCATCTCCCAAACTACAGAACAAATCAACTACACCAATAACAAAAGACCAAAACTAAAGGCAGGAGGCCATTGAAAAAGCAAGGATAGCTGGTGTGCTTTGCCTTCTTGAATCAGGTTCCTTGCACTGGAAGACAGCTGTCCTGTACTGCTCAGGCAGCAGGCACCAACAGAATTAGAACTCCTCTTATCCTGACTGGGGTCGGAGCTACAAAGGAGACCTTTCTACTCCGACACAGCATTTTCATCCCAAAGGACATTCCCGCATGCCCTGTGAACCCTCTGGGAATGGGAGAACCCATGGGATAGCCCATTTGGAGTCTGTCCTTTAGATCTCTTTAAAGAAGCTTGTCATTTTCCAATGTGATCTTTCTTAATATTGTGCAGATGGCAGGCTGATCCATCTTCAGATGATCTAACTGCATCGAACTTTCATCAAACACTTTGTGGAGCTGCAATGTCTTAATTGTGGGGTGAGTGTTGAATGTCTTCAAGAGTACTGAGCCAAGCACCCCTCCCACTGAACCAAGCACTCCTTCCACTGAGCCAAGCACCCCTCCCACTGAACCAAGTATTTCCATCTAAGCCAAGTACTCCCACTGAAGTGGGGTATTTCCAATGGAAAAATTCATGATGGGGAAACTGGGAGGTTTCAGCAGGTCCGGTACTTAGAGGCCGGTGTTGATAAACATCCAATCCTGTTTCAACTTACTGGCTGAGAATTTCCATAAGGGGCTGTGGTGGGTCTCCTGGGCCTTGAAAACATCACAAGCCCATTTTCCATAAAGAGAATGAGACAAGCTCAGAGGTAGTGAGAGAGGAAAGGGTCATCAGAGGAGTGGCTTGGGAACCCCAGGCTGGCCGAGGACAGCAAATAGGATTTTCTCGGTGTTCTCTATTCTGTTGCTCTGCTTAACTCAGAAAGCTTTACAAACCTTGAACACATAGAGGTTGCTAAAGGACGTAAGTTGAGCCACATGGGTGCAGGCTGGAGGGGCACCTGGTCTGCAGCTTCTGAATGGGACATAGGGCACAGAGAAGATGGTGAGCGTAGTACAAAAAATACAGGCTCTTTAGCTCCATGGTGCCTTGAAATGTTGCTGATGCTCCCTGCTCTGAGGTCAACTTCTGAGTTCACATTTGGGAAAGCCTAGACTCTCAGTGGAAGCCAGAGAGAGTGTAGCCATCTGAGATCTGGACTTGGTTCATTTCTGATTTCCAGGCTGACACCACATACCAAACCTCTCCATGCCCTAGCGATACCAAAAGGTCATTTAAGAGTATGGGAGGTACAGGTCACCCTGGCTCCCCATTCTTTGGCAGGCCTGGGGAACCCACCTTTTTTTTTTTTTTAACTGGGATCAAGTCTTATTTCAAACACCAACATGGCTTCTGTCACCACCTGATCTTGAGGCCTTTGTCTTTCCCTCTCCACAAACATGATTATATTTGCCCTTGTTAACAGTATCCCACCTCACGTTCACATACACAATCCCTGTGCCTCACAGGGACACCAGAGTAGGAGCACAGGCTATAAAAGCTGCGGCCAGCCTAAGGTATTTGATGAAGATCCCAGACTCTGCATCAGACCCCCTTTTCTTGGAGAACGGTCATATTCCCTCAGCAACTAGGACCCCAAAGAGCCTCTGTAACCATTTGCACACAGCAATGCAAAGAAGAAGCTGTGGAAAACAGAGCCCTAAGAGGAGGGAAACGGAAACCTCTGAGAGGCTCGCTGTGGATGAGAGGCTTGCTCAGTGGATGGCGCTGAGCAAGGTCCCTGGCACTCCCTCCCAAGTTTCTCCATTCTTAGCTGGGGTCTGACCGTGTCCTGCAGTCAATTACCCAGGGCTTGGGTATTAACTCCCTGCCCTCTTCGAAGTAGGAGGGAGGGGGCACAGAGATTACAAACAAAGGGTCCCATATCAAGAACTTAGCGGTGGACCGAGATACAGTACGAAGTGAGGTCAGTGTGGCAGGTGAGAAGGAGAAGGGCATTTCCTTCAGAATTCCCTGGCATACAACAGGAGAGAACGCCTTCTCATTGCCATCCCCCACCTCCATGGTCAGTTTTACTGTGTCAAGAATAGGCAGAGAGAGAATGCCCGCTAGTGTTTAGTGAGGAGAGGGGAGACTCTACTAAGTGGAGACAGGTTTCTTCCTGAGCTAAAAACATGGCTCAGCAACCAGAAAGTTAAGGCCTGCCTGCCAATGACAAATTTTGTGTGTATTACCTATAATAATGATAATAATAAAATAAGGAGTTCTCTGAACAGCCAGACAACAGAACTACTTAGAGCTAGGGCCTGACTGCTTTGCAGTGCTGGCTGAAGGCCTATGAACTGGGCTGCATAGGTCCACTGTCAGAAACTCCAGAATCTGCTGGCTGAGCCACGAGACTATTTTGAAATGAACCTTAATCTAAAAGAATAACATTTTACTTTGCAACTTCACATATTTCTCTTTGCAATTTACCCCTTCTCTTTAATCCGCATGGTCACCCAAACAATCATATGTGTCTGTGTGTGTGAGCACCCATGCACATGTATGTGTGTTTAATTCAAGAGGAAATGGAGTCTGGTGAATACTGCTTTGAAATCCTGTCAGACTCCCACTTCTGTTTTCTGAATGTCTATTTTTAGCCCTGGACAGAAAGCCGACTCAAACACGCACTCTTCCAGAGAAGTCATGAGTTCTGTAGTGTTTTCACGAAGGGACGTTTCTGTGGGGCAGAACTGTGTTGGAAAAAAGAATCTGGAATAAAATATGCCACAAAATGCATGATGAATGTCAGCTGAGCAGGGTCACACATATAAATCTTGTATGCTATATTTAAATAAAAAGCTAAACTAAAAATAATAAAGTGAATAATACTGAAGAAGCTTTTCCAGCAACGACATAAGTAGTTTTGTTATTAAAAAATGTTCCCAAGCAGTAGTCAAAAAAGAATGCAACTGATCATATGAAACCAGAACTAAATGCCCTAGAGGAAAATTAAAAAAAAAGCATTTGTATACAATTTTAATATACTCTGGGCATGTAAGTTTAAAAAGTTTTAAGAACAATGGAAGGGGGAGTATAGAGTCTCATGAAGCCCAGACTGACCTTGAGCTTACTATGCAGCTGAAGATGAGCTCACAGACCCTGTCTCATGAGTGCTAGAATTTCGGGGGCTTTATATCAAGTTGGGGATAGAACCCAGAGCTTCATGCACAGCCTACAACTTGAACCCCTATAAAAACCATTTCCAAACACACACATGATAAGAAAAGAATACTATTTTACTCACAGATAGACTATTAAGTATTTTACAAAATCAAAGGTCACAGGTCAGCTGTTTTGAAATTTGAAAAACTGTGGATAATTTTCTTTAGATGAGACATGAGATATTTGAGAAGTTGGCATATTAATATTTCAGGTTATGTTTTACCACAAGGAAATTTCACATTCACAAGAAATGTCAATTCATGGCCTGTTAAATTGAGCTTGAATAGTGGCATGTTTCATCTTTTACATCTATCGAAGAATTTCAATTTGAGATGACAAATCTTATACTCTAATGCATAGTACTAGGTCAACATCTAGGTTTAATAAGTTTAATAAGTCAATACCAATGACTTTCTTATTGTTTTGACCTACTTTAGATATGTATTGAAAATATCTGTGCTCTAGAACCTGTGGGAGTAGCCAATCAATATCTGATTTGACATAAGGTCCACTCTATGAAAGGGAACCCATGCCCAACATTGCTTGGGTAACCAAGAAGACTAGATAGCCCAGAGACTTCGGGTGAAACCAAAGACTATTGGTCTTTAAGAAAAAAGTATCAATAAAAAGACTCCTAATGGTACTCTGTTATACTCATAGATCAGTGCCTTATCATCACAGAGGCTTCTTCTGGCAGCAGATAGGAACAGATGCAGAGACCCACAGTCAGACATTATGGGAAGACTCAAATGGGAGATCTCCATCAAATCCCCTCAGAGTTCAGGGAATCCCAGGGAAGATGAGATGGAAAGACTGTAAGAGTTGGAGGTGACGGAGAATACTATGAAAGCAAGGCCCCCTAAAACAACTGAACAAGGTGTATATGAGCTTACAGAGATTGAAGCAGCAAGCCCAGGGCCTACATGGGTCTGCACCAGGTCCTCTGTATATATATATTACATCTATCAGATTAGTATTTTTATGGGACTCCTGACTGTGAGAACGAGTGGGTCTCTGACTCTTGTGCCTGCTCTTGGGACTGTTTTCCTCCTGTTATGTTGCTGTGTCCAATTTTGATATCTTATCATATTATATTTTTTTCATGTTTGGTGGTTATCTTTTAGAAGCCTGTTTTTTTTTCTAATAAGAGACAGAAAGGGAGTGGATCCAGAGGGCAGGAGAGGTGGGGAAGAACTAGGAGGAACAGACAGAGGGAAAACTATGATCATGATATACTGTATGATAAAAGAATCTACTTTCAATAATGGAAAAAATATCTGTGCTTAAGTTCTCTGAAGCTGACTCTGGAAAACATGATAGAGTAAAGTTTCTTCAACCATTTCAGATATGTGAACAAAAAGAATCACTGTCAGTGTTTAGAGACATGAAGAGACACTAAAGGCAATGGAAATGCTCTTAACCAGGGCTTGTTGACTAGTCACCAAATTATAAAAGTTAACTATACTGTTAATTCCGATGTATGCCACCAAAGACTCCATAGTCAAGAGCACAAAACTGTGCACGTTCTCACTGTTACCATACTGCCACACATTCTCATGGCTACCACATTGTGTATGAACCAGCTGACCCCACAGCTTTAATGAAAGGAGAAACTCACTATAAACTAGCAAGGCAGGTGCAGAATGTGTGTTTAACTGTAACTTTTTGCATAACACATCTACAATTGTGGAATTTATGTATTTAATATAAATTATTATGTAGATATTAACTGTAACTGAAGAACTGGCTATAAAACTTGAAGAAAAAAATTTGAAGAATTCTTTATTGGTATTCATAAATTGATTATTGCTTTTCAATTTTAGCACTATACCTTTGAATTTGATATAAATGGTACTAAGTTGCTGCAAGACTTAGCAAATTTATTTAATTTGGATAGATATAGTTGGGAAATAAATAAATTATGATTAAAAGTCAAATCAACTTTTAAAAATGATGAGCCAGTTTTATCAGTATAGGTAGGAATATTAAACAAATGGTAATTTGGCAGTCAACTTAGTTATTAGAAAACTGAATATTTGAAGTGGATTGACAATATAGATCTGTGGTTTTAACAGTAAATCTTAATAAAGCCAATGGCACCAATTTCTGATAAAAATTTAGCATCAAAATGTGTGTTGTCAATATAAAATATACATTGGACATTCAAGCCTTATAAAAAAGTATGTAGGACATTTCATTATAAAATACTATAGTAACTCAAATGTAAATTCCTGCTATTTGGGTTAGAAATGTCCTAGGAGTAATTAATAGCTTTTCTGAGTCACTCATCAATCACCTTTCAATATATAGCTATATCAAATATCATGTACTATATATGTGTGCATGTGTAAGTGTGTAACTTATTAAGGGATAATAGACAAGTAAAATTCGTATTTGTTCAGTTTTAGAAAATAAGTGGAGGGTAAGGCCTTTGGAAGTTGGCAAAACCATATTAGACATGCTGTTGAGGTGACTGATGACTGACTCATGATAACATAAATTATTTCTAGGGAGTTTCTAACACTAATGGCAAGAATTTGCATTTAGGTTACTGTACCATATTTCAAGTTCTAGGAGTAGGTTCCCAATGTATATAAAAAGCAAGGTCAATAGTGTTGGGTAATCTCAGTTGGCCTGACTTATTGCAAATTAAACTTTGGAAGCAGTGACCATTGATAGTCTCTATGGAGTATTCATAGTAAATATAAAGTAACACACTTTATTTTAGTATATATATATATATACATATATATACACATATATATATATCTCATAATAATGATACTCTTATAAAAGTGGGTGATTTAGGGTAAGAAGTATTAGGTAATTGACATTATTTACTAACAGGAAATATATTTGTGACTTTCATGTAGCTTCAGGGAAGTCTTTGTGTTTCGGTTAAGGTGTGCTTATTCTAAAGCTGTAAATGAACATCTGTGAACTGGTGTCTACAAGAGGCCTCAGCTACGAACTAACTTTGACCTTCATAGAATTCAAGTTCTTCACATCCATGCCAATGGAGTTTGAGACCTGCAGAGAAAGGGTGTACTATATGACTCAGTTTTGGAAGGACAAAATGCTCTCACTCATGATCTCTGAGCATTTTCCATTATACATTCATTTCCGGCTATTCCTAGAGTATACCTTCTTGCCTGTATTAAAATTGCTTCACAAATATAAACCATTAGATTATTGTGAGTTCTCTCAGCTATGATATACTTAAGATGACCAAATATGTAGTTCCTGTAAGTATTCTCAATTAGTTTCTTCAACAAAGGGAGGGGATACACTAGTATAAACTCTATAATCCACTTTTGCATCTATACAGTGAGAATGGCTAATGTTTGTCCCCAGATTTCAATGAGGCCAAGTATGATAGCTAATCTTGTCAACTTCCTAAATTTAGAACCACCATAGAAACACACCTCTGGTGTGTCCATGAGGTTGTTTTCTGGGACTGACAAACTGAAGAGGAAAGAGTCACCCTGAAAACAGGAGGCATTCTCCCATAGGCTGGCATCTTGGGATAATCAAAAAGGAAAAGTGAGTTGAGCCCCAGCATTCATCTCTCTTTACCATTTGGCTGTTGAATCAATGTGATCATTCACCCCAGGACCCTGGCATCACACCTTCACTGCCATAGTAGACTATAGCCCATCAAATCATACGCAAGAATAAATTATTTCCCCTTTAAGTTGCTTTTTGACAGGTATTGTTTGTCTCAGCAACAAGAACTGATGTGTTGTGTTTTTGCAGTTTCATACAGATGTCTTTATGTAGGTGACTGGCATAGAAGGGAGCTCTGTGTCTACTGCCAGCATAGAGCAGAGCTGTATGCCTACTTCTGGCACAGAGTAGAACTTGGTGTCTACTCCTGGCATAGACCAGAGCTCAGTGTCTACCCCAGCTTCCAAGTATAGTCACAGAGTTCCAGGAAGCTAATTTCTAGGAGTTTCCTAGCAGACTCTTCAGAATCTTAAGTTAAGTTCTTAGGGACCAGTTGACCATAAATCCTTTTTACTGACTCAATATACCTGAATAGCGTCTTGTTTGGAACAGACAGAATGTATGTTCATGATAGAAACTAACAGACATCTCTGTGTAGAGAAAAAGAACCTAGGAGCTGATGGCACAAAATTCAGAATCTTGATGTGGTTTTGTAATGATAGAGAAAATAATACATTGAGTTTCAGTTAGTCATCAAATTCAGTTGGAAGAAACCTGAGGAGACATTGAGCCCAAGTTCTTCAGTGCACAGAAAAGAAATTTAGGGGCCAGAGAAGGTAAGCTTTTTGCCAAAGGTCACTGACTAGGGAGTGACACAGGAAGACTAGAAACTCTGGTACCTTTTCTTCAAATGTTTGTTTCTCAAAGTGCAGAGCTGTCTACTATCCAACTCAACACACACTTGCTAACATGCACTGCATACTGTGTTCCTTGTGAAGTGTGGAGACAGTAACAGGTGATGCAAGGAAGAAGAAGCTCATAGCTTAGTAGGCGAGCTTCCAGAAAATGTCTGCCTAGAAGGCGAGATTTTTCTCTCTTTGGATGTGTCCAGCACACGGAGGCGATCTTCACAAGTGTCATATGAATGGGAGCTTTCCACACCCTGTTCATACAATAGAGGTTGCTGAGTGATGGAGGTGGGTTGTGCCATAAGAGGTTGGCTTCTCAACCTTCTGTACTCTTGGTTCTGTGCCCCTGAGACTGGAAATCCTTCTTGTCTAATCTCCCCACATTCCCACCATCTGTCCTCACTCTGAGGAATGCAAAAATCTAAGATGGTTTTGATGAGGACACTGTGGTTAGCTGGCTTCACTGGTGTCCCTTTGTGGTCTGGCCCAGCTGCTGAGTGACTTTCTGGTCTCCTCTCTACAGGACATCACATCTCCGAACTGCCTGAGTAGCTGTGTTGAAAGATCTCCTTGAGTTTATCTTGAGTTGAAAGTTATATTATCACTTCCTGGGGTGGGCCAGCACCCAGCTTTACTTTTTCACTATGCCTGAGACTTGGAAACAGATAAAAGGAGAGGGAAAAAAATCAGTAAAAGCTACTTGCTTTTTTTTTCTTTTTCTTTTTTGTCGTTGAAAGGGATTTCAGCCAAAACGCTGATGAGAGAAAAGGAAATAAAGGTTTCAAGGTCTCTGGCTGAGGGTCACAGCAGGGAAGATCATCCACAGGAAGACTCTGGCTGTAAAGGTCTAACCTCTTTGTGCAAACAGTAGTGATGACAATGATAATGTTAGCCAGCATTATTTGGCTCCTAACATGTGCCAGGCACACTACTACCTTTGATGTATGAAGCATTTTATGAATCTAATCTACAGCATCCTGGTGACATAGATACTGTGTTGGTTAGTTTTATGTCAACTTGACACAAGACTGAGGCATTTGAGAAGAGGAAACCTCAATTAAAAACAAAAATGCTTCCAAAAGATTTGCCTACAAGCAGATCTTCTAGGCATTTTCCTGATTAATGATTAATGTAGGAGGGTTAGCCCACTATGGGCTACACCTGAGTAGGTGGTCCTGAGTTGTATAAGAAGTCTGAGAAGCAAGCCAGTGAACAACACACCTCCATGATCGCTGCATCCGTTCCTGTCCCCAGGTTCCTAACTTGATTTCCAGCCCTGCTTCCCATAAGTGATGAAGTGTGACCTGAGAGTTGTAAGCTAAAGGAACCCTTTCTTTCCCAGGTCCTTTTTGCTCATGGTGTTTTATCAGAGCAACAGAAACCCTAACTATGATGGATACTTTTCAAATAACACAGCCTTTAAACCGACAGAACTGAAGAAGACCCCAGAAGACGAAAGAAAAGAAATACATACACCTTAAACTCAGAGAATGCTGAGCGTGGGGTAAATGCCATGCTAGGGTTGTCCATGTGTTAGGAGAGAGTGTAGAGAGAAAACACAAAAGCTGAGCTTCGTTAGACACAGAGTGCTGTGGTGTTTTTAATTTGCCCTGGTCTCTTCTTCATCATTCTTTATAGTCTTGTGAAATGGCAGTTTCTGGGGAAGGCAGGGTGGGTCTTGAATGTCCCCAAAGCCTGATATCCACATAATTGACATGACTTGTCCTGCTGGAAACTCACTGGTAAAGTCCCACTCACCAGCTTGTCTACATTTGATCAGTCATGTATTTTCACAGTGGCAAAGTTCTGGTCCCCATGACACTGGTTAAGAAAGAAGGATCACATTTGCCTGTAGCAGTCCCAGCTGGGAGAACAAGAGTGGGGCCAGAAAGTTCAAGGCCATCTAAACAAAGAGCTGTCTACTGACCTCTAATCCTCTGACAGAGGGGTAGAGGGTCTTTGAATGAGAGGAGCTGTGTGTATGCCCAGGATAGCAAGGTCCTATTTCTTCCTTCTGGCATTCTGTGAGGCCCCACAACAGCAGAACATGAGGCACAAGTGGCAGCTGCTGGAGTGCTGGAGGCAGGCCCAAAACACTCATGGAGGCTTCTGCAAACAGTAGCAGAAGTCCTGCTTTAAGGATCCCTCTGGCCAATCACTGAGGGAGCATGCTCACAGTGCACTGACTTCTGTGGTTGAATGGTCTATATACTTAGTACAGGAAATTCTCTGAACAAATGGCAACGGCACCATACAGCAATGTCACAAGGGAGGCAAGCTGATACCCAGAACAGTCAAATTACATCATTTGAATTATTTAAGTACAAAAAAAATAACCAAAGCTTGGCTAGCTACTTTGACTGAGAAAATGATATGAGTTACTGAAATCAAGAATGAAAGGAAAGATGCCAGTACTAATGTCACAGAAATGAAAAGAACAACATGGAAATAATAATGTGAACAATTATTTGCCAACAACCTGGAAAACCTAAACACAATGGACAAACTTCATGGAAGACACAGACTATCCAAACTGACTAGGAAGAAAAAAATATCCATAACATGTAAAGAAGTTGAACTAGTAAATTTAAAAACTTTTCAAGTAGATTTCATGGTGAATTATATCAACATCCGCATGCATGAACAGAATTCTCTCATAGGTTTCCTAAACAAGGAAAATATTCCCAATTCATTTGAAGAGTTTTGTATTAAGCTTGTATCAGAACTATGCAACAATATCGCAAGAAAGCTATAGACTAATGCCCTTTATAAACACAGAAAACAAAACCCTCAGTAAAATGCCAGCAAGCAAAACAAGAGGGGTAGATGAGATGGCTCAGCAGGTAAAGATATTTGATCTCCAGGACCCATGTGATGGAAGGAGGAGACCGACTCCTGTAAATTGTATTATGGCTTCCATATGCTCATTCATATATATGCATGTGTATATGCATATATATTTAAGATTTATTGATTTATTATAGATAGTTTTGAGCCACCATTTGGTTGCAGGAAATTGAACTCAGGACCTCTGGAAGAACAGTCAATGCTCTTAACCTCTGAGTCATCTCTCCACCCCTAAACAAATACAATTTATAGAATTTAAATATTTTAAAGGAATGTAAGCAAATGGAATCCAGTAACACATATTAGGGACCTTCATATTGTAACCTAATAGGATATATTCTAGGAATGACAGTTTGATCAATAAATATACAGGACACTAAGGAGGAATAACAATTATCTCACAATCCTACAATTATTTTAATAGACAGAGAAATTATTTGTCAAAGCCTAATGTCTTCACATAATGAAAATCACACATGAAAGAGGAAGGAACAGGATGTTTGAGTTGGGGAAGGGACAGAGTGGGAGAGCAATGGAACAGATACCTTGATAGAGAGAGCCATTATGAGGTTAAGCAGAAAATTAGTGCTAGGGAAATTCCCAGGAATCCATAAGGATGATCCTAGCTAAGATTCCTAGCAGTAGTGGAGAGGATGCCTGAGTGGGTCTTCCCCTGCAATCAGATTGGTGAATACCCCAACTGTTATCATAGAGCCTTCATCCAGTAATTGATGGAACCAGAGATCCACAACCAAGAACCAGGCCAAGCTCTGGGAATCCCGTCAAAGAAAGAGGGACTTTATGAGCAAGAGAGAGCAAGATCATGAAGGGGGGAAATCCACAGAGACGACTGAACCAAACTCATGGGATCTCTTGGACTCTAGACCAACAGCCATGGAGCCTTTACGGGACTGAACTAGGCTCTCTGCATGTGGGAAACAGTTGTGTAGCTTGGTCTATCTGAGGGGCCCATGGTAGTAGGACCAGGATTTATCCCTGGTGCAAGGGCTAGCTTGTGGGAGCCTATTCCCTATGGTGGGATGCCTTGCTCAGCCTCAATTCAGGGGGGAGGGGCTTGGTCCTGCCTCAACTTAATGTGTCAGGCGTTGCTGGCTCCCCATGGGAGCCCTTATCCTTTGGGAGTAGTGGATGTGGGGTGGGCTGATGGGAGGAAAGGGGGGCAGGAGGAAGGGTGGGGGGGAGAACTGTGATTGGAATGTAAAATGAAATTAATGGAAAGAAAGAAAGACAGAAGGGGGAGGAAGGAAGGAAGGAAGGGAAGAAGCAAGGAAGGAAGGAAGGAGGGAAGGAAAAGGAAACTTTTTCTCACCCTGATACGGGTCATCTAAGAAAAACCCATAGCCAGCATCAAATTCAATGGTGAAACTCTGAAAATATTCCCCTTTAGATGAGGGAGAAGGACAGGATCCGCCTTTTCACCACTCTACAAAACATTGTATGGTAAGCCCAGCTAGGACCAATGGGTGGTAGATAGAAATAAAAGGCATCCGTGATGAGGAGGAAGAAATTCAAGAGCTTGAAATTGCAGGTAATATCATATTATAGATGAAGAGTCCTAGGGAACATACAAACACATGTGCATACACGCACACATACAGATATATACACACATATACAGATGTACAAAGAGACACTTATTAGGGCTATGAAACAAGGTCTTGTCTATATCCCACAAAGTCTACAGGACATAGCATCAGTTTATAGAAATGAACTGTGTCTTTATAGAGTAGAACGAATAATCTGAAAATGAAACCAACACCATAGTATTAATATAAAAACAACTAAATATGTAGAAGTATATTTTTTTTCTAAAAAGGGAGCTGGGCTTGTATAACAAAGTCTAAAAAACTATGCAGGGAAATTACATAAATGGAATGATCCCCCCATGTTCATAGAACAGAAGATTTAATTTTGTTTAGATGGGAATACTCCCCAAATCAATCAAAAGATTGACAGATTCAACGTATTTTTCAAAGCCTCACATGATTTTCATCATTATCAATAAAACTAATTTTAAGATACACCTGGAAATGTAAGGGACCAAAATACAGAGAAAGTCTTGAAAAAAGGAATAACATTGAAGATATGATAGCCAATTGTTATTTGCCAAGTTGTCAAGGTATAGTTCCTAACTCCCTAGGCAGACCCTAGACTAGCTGTTGCTCTGACAGTGCTTACCGACTGACTATGGAGGTTGTCTTTGGTATTTGAATGGGCCTGACCCAGTTAGTTTTAGGGCTGTGAGAGAAGAACTAAGGCTTCCCACCTGGGGATTGCAGCCAGAGGAGCAGCCCTGTGCCTTGAGCTCACCTTACCTCTCTACTCCATAGCTTTGGAACTTACCAATCCACACATTCCCATAAGCCAGTTTTCTGCAATACCTATCTATCTACCCACCCATCATCCATCGGCCCAACCACCCATCCACCTATCCATCCACCAACCCATCCATCCATCCATCCATCCATCCATCCATCCATCCATCCATCCATCCATCCATCTGCTAGTCAATCAATCATTCAAAACTCACTACAAATTTCATAAAACTTTAGTAAAGCAGATCACATGATAACCGACACAGGCAAGAAGCACAGATCAATGGGATAGAACCCCAGAAATAAGCACGTATATTAATGGTCAATAGGTTCTTAAGAGAGGCCCAGCACAACACAAGGGGTAAAGAATTGTCTTTTTAAATAAGGAAATGGTACTGGAACTGTTGGAATGGATATGTAGAATGAGTCTATACCCTTGACTGCATACAATATTCAAGAACCAACTCAAAACAAACCAAAAAGCTAAACGTAAGACCTAAAACTATAAACTAATAAATACTATGAAAAAGAAAGAAAGACGGGAAAATTTTGTGAGCTTATATTAGGCAACATTTTCTCAAAAGTATAAATAACAAAACCTGAGAGTGCATTATACTTTCTCAGTCTTAAAAATGTACTTTAAAGGACACTACCAAGAAAAGGTAAGGATAATGCAGAGAATGACAGGAACATTTGAAGTCATATATCTGAGAAGGATATATACATAAACTATACAGAGAACGCCTGTAAGCAAAGCATGAAAAGATAAAAGTTTTCAAATGATTTACAAAGAATTTTTAAAGAGATATTTTCCAAAGACACATAAATAAGTACATAAAAGATACTCAAAAACATTAGTCCGTAAGAAAATGAAAATTCAATCACTGTAAATGACCATGGCTACCAGGATGACTAAGGCAGCTAGTGGAGAGAGAGAGAGAGAGAGAGAGAGAGAGAGAGAGAGAGAGAGAGAGAGAGAGAGAGAGAGAGAGAGGATTGACAGGCAGATATATCAATAATACATAGATACAATTTTAGAATAGAAACAAGTGTCAGAGAACTTGTGGAAAAATTCAAATCCTTTTGCCTTTTTGTTGTTGTTTGTTTGCTAATGTAAAATTGTGCAGCTCCTTTAGAAAACATCTTCACCATTCTGCAAAAATCTCCATATGTTTCAAGAATTACACTTTTATGTATGCAACCACCCCCTCAAAAAAAAAAACCCTGTACATGGCATTATGCTGAATAGGCAAAAATCAGAAACAACCCAAGTGTCCAACAGATAAGAAATGAACAAAACGTGATTTAACCACAGAGTGAAAATCATATGTTCATAAAAACAATGAAGCATTGGATGCTACAATGTGGTTGAGCCCCAAACTATTATGTTAAAGTCAAATAAGCCTAACACAAAAAGCACAAGTATTGTGTGATAGTAAGAAGGGCTGCACAACTCTGACTGTACCAACTCTGAGTTGTATACTTTAAAGCAATCAACAAAATGGTTACTTAGAAAGAGAGGAAGTGGGGAGAGAAAGTAGGAACCCACTCCATGCCCGCTTTGAAAAAAATAAGAACTAAATTTTAATAAAAGTAAAGAGTCCACATGGGCCCTTCTGTGCCTTGAGAGTCAGCACTCCAGGCTGGCATGGTATAAATGGAACCTTAAATGGTGCTCATGAGATCAGCGTGGTTCTGGCTCCAGGGAACACTTCTCCACCCAAGTTGACAGTGACAGGCAGTATGTGGGTGTTGTGCATTTAGCATGGCAAGAGCTGCCTTACATATTGGAAGGACAGTAGTTTCAGAAGCATTTCAGTGGGAGAAAAGAGAAATCAGTCGCCTGGCATATGCTTGCTCTTATCATTCTTTTTTGCACAACAAACAGCATTTTAAATATTACCAAGCATCTATAATCTTGGTTTCTCATTATGTTCCAATCATTAGTTGAGAAAGTTTTCATATTTTGGAGAAATATGCTTTGTCAGTAATATCACATGACTGAGCAGCATTTTGCAATATCAAGAGTTATCAGTTGAACTGTGTACTTTCCACAAATGAAAATAAGGAGGTGCTATCCCCCAGAAACACAGAATGTAATCTTAGATGGAAATTGGGCCTTTGCAAGGGTCAAGTCAAAACAACAATGTTGCTGCCTTTTACAAAAGGGCATTACTTGGAGAACTATGCTGGGAGAACACCATTGGAGCATTAAGCCCAAACTGAAGTAATGCATCTACGAGCCAAAGAATGTCATCAAGTACTGGTAAGCCCTGGAAAACACAGAAATCCTTCCTTTCGATGCTCAGGATGAGCCAACACAACAGATGTCTTGCTATTAGAATTCTAGCTTCCAGAGCTATATGATACTGTTCTAATGTCTTAGCTATGCAGTTTCCATTGCTTGGTTATAGATAACATATATCATTCATCGTTATTTAGAGTGTACACCTAACATATTCATTACAAACATGCGGTGTGAAGCTGTCAGCAGTCTCTTGCATTTTTTATTTTCTGTGTCTTGATTCTATCAGAAGTCATGTCAAGCAACTGACTTACACTATCCAGATTTCTGTAAACATATTCTTAGATGCAAATGACACCATAGCTTGATGATACTTTTGCCCAGATATCTCCATTAATGAGTGGCATGTGACCACACTCCTCAATTTATACATGCTGAGGCATTATGTACATTTTAAAACCAGCATGCATGATCAGCTTATAAAATCAGTAGATGGGATATGACATAATATGATCTGATATGATCGCATGTCTGTTTGAACATGGTAAACAAAATTCCGCAAAGTTAAGCCCTGTGTGAAATAAGTTCATTTGGGACAATGGAGGGAAAATAATTTTATAGACCTAACATTAAAATTGTAATATGTATGTATGTATGTCTAGCCTGTGACCATAATACTCAGTCATACAAAATAATGTTAAAATTATAAATTTTGATAGTTTAGGCTTTCAATTATAGCAAACCAATTTTACACACATATTTTTAATTTGAGGTTATGAAGGTATATTTGTCAATGTGGTAGATGGAGCATTATCATTTGGCAGTTTTGCTGGCTTGATTTATACCTTTTACATTCTTAGACAGTATGAGTCTCCACTATGCTCCTGCTCCAGGGCTTGTAACTGCTAAGGATGATAGAGTCTAGCAAAGATATCAGCACTAAAGTCTCAGGTTATAAACAGAGCCATCTCAAAGCCTCAGACTTGCTCTTATTCCTAGCCAAACAACCATCCTGAAGCCATTTTGTGAAAATCTGAATTGCTTGGTCCCTCAGAAGATGGGACTGGAACTCTCCTGGGTTGAAGGCTCAGGGCCTGGCTTTCCCTGGGACTGGAACCCTCCTGGGTTGAAGGCTCAGGGCCTGGCTTTCCCTGGGACTGGAACCCTCCTGGGTTGAAGGCTCAGGGTCTGGCTTTCCCTGGGTTCCATCTCCTGAATCCCACTCTTCTAATTTCTGAATGTTATGACAGTGTCTCAAATGCTCATTTTATTTTATTTTCACTGATTCTGACTGCACTACTTACAAGTACATGTGTAAACTGCACACCACTTCTATTTTTGGGAAAAAGCAAATTTCAAAGAAGGCCATTCATGTTATCCTTAATGCTGTGATGATCCTACAGTTCTCATTTTGTTTATTTATGACTGCTTTCCGGGTTTGCCTACTCACTGGGACCCTGAGGCACAAAAGGGAACTATCCCCCTATCTGGGGGTTAGTCCTAGGAACTATTAGAGACAGAGTAAGTACTGGTAGTTTACAAAGGAGGCAATGTTATGGGTTTTAAGGGAAAGAAATACTGGGGCTGGGTAGACAGCTCAGTGGGTGATAGCACTTGTTGTACGGGCATGAGGACTTGAGTTCAAGTCTTCTCAAGTCACATAAAATACCTAGTATGGTTGTGGGTGCCTGTAACCCCAGAACTGGGGGCAGGGGTAAAGGAGACTGGAGAATTGTTGGGATTTGCTGGTCACCAGCCTAACTTTGGGTTCAGTGGGAGATCCTGTGCCAAGGGACTAAAGCAGAGACTGACGGAAGAGGACATATTCTTCCTGCGTCAGGACGTGCACTCTCTCACACAAAGTAAAGAAAATGAAAGCACCCAAATGGCAGTGAGGAATGTCTGAATGACAGATTGACCTGGAACAGGCCCTGTGAGGCTGTCAGCTTGGGTTGAAGATTTTTAGGCGAAACAACATCGCTGACCTAAGCGCAAACATGGTAGCTACACAGAGCGTGCTGTGACTGTCTAAACTCAGTAGGCGCTCAGGCAGCACACATGAGACACAAATGTCTGATGTCAACAGATCCCGTGAGCTGTGGTTAGGTACCTTCAGGTCTCCTCTTCAGGTATAACAACTCACAAAGCTGCTAGATTATCTGTATAAAATGAAATCAAAAGTTACTGGGTTCACCCAGAAAGATGGCCATCAAGAAAAAGCCAATGTGTTCAGAAAGGACATGTCAGTATTTAAAAACCATTGGGATTACAAAGAACTACCTTTCTCGTACAAAAGCAGCAGCAGCCAGAAAGTCAACAGCCCTGGGCTGAACAGCAAAGGAAAGTTAGTGAACCACAGACATGGCCTGTGACCGGATTACCAGCCACATTAGAAACACAGATTAATAAGAACAAATAAGGAACCTGTGCGGGAAGTGGTTTTAAGGCATGTAACAAAGTTTTAATCTTTGTTTAAATAAGACTTCAAAAGAATTCCATGTACAATGGAATTGGTGAGACAACTTAAAAAAGAAAAGCTAGCTTCGAGAGATGCAAGGCTGTGGGGCCAAACTCCCGATTGCTCTGAGATCAAGCACTATTTTAGATTGCAGTCGGTAGGATGCAATTAGCACTCGGTGATTTTAAAGACTCTTTCACAGTTGCCTTTAACTGGCTGATGAAATAGCAGTGTGGCTGAAGGCCAATGTTTATTTTTACCCAGTACCTATTTTATTAATGGGATTGTGGGTCACTGGGCCTCCAGGTACACACGAATGCACTAAAATACCCCACTCTATAATTAAGTGGCACAGAGGGGATTAGAGCAGGCTAAGTGGCTGTTACTTTTCACCCTGGTGTGGTCCAAGCCAGGCATGCTGAGGCTCTCATGGCAGATCTGGTAAATTCTACCTCATAAGACTACAGAATTCAGAGGAACAGGGGCTGGGGAGTCTGCAAAGCAAGAGTTGAATAAATGGGTCTTTCTCTCCAAATAAAAATATACATAAAAAGAAAAAAAAACACCTCCTCAAGTAGATGTTTCTAGAGTGAAAGATGAGAATCTCTCAGCCAGAATAATAAACGCATCAACAATAGCATCATTTAAAGATATGGAATCCTTAAAGTCCATTATCAAGGGACTTGGAAGGAATCTAACTTCCAGGGGACTCTGAATCCAAGACGGAGCTCTCCCTCTTCTCTGTGAGTTAGAACTTAAGCTGCTGAGTTCTTTGAAAGGAGCAAAAAAATAAAGTGATCAGTTAATGTTGCTCCGTGCAATAATTCAAAGCATCAGAAATGCTTGCACAATGTAAAACAGATCCTGTTAGCGGGAGGGAAAGTTCCTAAGCCAGTACTCGATCATTTTTTTTGTTTGATTTGACCAAATCCGCTGTTGCCGCTAACTGTTAGATTCATTTAAAAATAGTAAATGTAGGAAGAGGTTTGCTTTGATCAGTCAGATTCATGATTGCCAGGCTAGAGATTACTGCCAGGGCTGGTCTCTTGTGGGGCTTCACATCAGAGAGAAAGCAAAGGCATCTGGAAACACAGAGCTCTGGCCCCAGCACAGGACAACATTGCCTCTGCCCAGAAACCTCAGGAGAAATGCTTAGCAACGTCAGAGCACAGAGATGCAGAGTACTTACGAGGATCCCGGACTTGCGGTAGGAGCAGGCCCTAAAGAAATGAGAGAACAAGAAGAGAAATAGTCTGGGTAACTTGAGGGTGAGGGATAGTGTATCCACCAGAGACAATACAAGTTCCCACCCTTACTGATTTTTTTTCTGGGTTCATTTTTTTACTTTTAGTTTTCCCCAACCACCTCTCTGAATCAAAGCATACCAGTGAGAATGTGCCTAACTCCAAAAGCATCAGAAAGATGCTGAGACAGATGCAAAGCACTATTAACAGAGTATCCCCTGCCCCTCCAGGAGGTGTGGTGACCGCATATGGGTAGGTATAAATATTCCCAAATCTCAGAGTGGGAATACCTGCCTGAGAGCTACATGCACAAGGGGAGTTCAGACAGAAGTGGCTTCCTCTGTTCATCCTCTGCTGTTTTGGAACTGGGTCACCCTGACCATGGCAATTCCCTACTGGGCTATGGAATACATATTTGTGAATTAAACATAGTAGCACCAGCTGTAGGTCTCAATAAGTCCCCTTATCGAGTCTGGTTGTCCTGACCCAATGGACTGATGGCCTATGGCCAAACCAGGTGAAGGCTACTTACCAAACTTGACAAACAGGACTCCAGTGGTAGAAACCACCTTCTTGCCATTTGTTGCCACACACTGAAAGTAACCAGTGTCTGTGGTGTCAAGGTTTCTAATCCGCAGTCGAGAGCCATAGTTGGTTGCCCGGAAGGAGATTCTACGAGGTTCCTGGACCACGGGAGCATCATTCTTGAACCAGCGGATAGTGGGAGGTGGATTCCCAGACACTTTGCAGTGCAGTTCAGCAGTCTGCCCCAGGGACGTGGTGATGTTATTCATCGGTTCATCAAGGGTTAAGTAAGAATCTGTGGACAAGAGAAGAGAGGCAATGAGAGAGACCCACAGATGAAGTAAGTAAACTCAGAATGCTACTGTGTGTCCCTAGTGTCCCAATGAGAATACATCAGTACGTAGAAATAGACAAGGAATGAAATCCCATGACAACTAACACACCCTAGAGAGCCTGATGCTGAGACAGAAGAGTGTGACTGATTGGAATATAAGACCCAAGTATTCACACGAATTACACTCATGGACAGCCATACTCTCTCAGCCAAGAAAAGATGACTTTTTGAATTTCAGATTATAAAATTAATATGTTTCTTGTTGCAAATAATGAATACAGCGAAGATGAGGAGGAAATGGAGACAAAGGAGCAGTAAAATTGAAGTTTAATTAGAATCTTTCCATCCCTAAATAACACCATTCTCAACTTCTGGCAAACAGTCTTCCTGTTTGCAGACCTTGGATAAGAAACAATCAAACACAGGAAACAAAACAAAACAAAACAAGAGCAACCCAGATATTTTTCACACCACACAAGATCAGGAAGTGTACCCAAAACTTTCCTATTGGTGGCATAAGGTTCATAGAGAATAGATCACTACCAGAAAAAGGGGCAATGAACACTTTCATAATATCATTCATGTCACCAGAACACCCATCCATCCATCCTTCATCTGTCACCTACCCATCTAATCTATCACATACCAATTCAGCATGCAATTTTAACTGAGATATAATTTACTTTCTATGTACTTCACTGAACTCAAACGGTCCCACAAGTACGAACAAATGTGTGCACCTGTGTGACTACTGTCCTATCCAGATGGATCAACGCCTCAGAAACTGTTCCCAAATCCTTTGTAGTTGGTCCCAGCTCCCAAACCTTGCCTCCCACCCCTCCCCCAGGCAACCACTGTTCTGATTTCTATCATCATAGAAGCAATTTTGCTGATGGCAGACTTTCATATAAGTGGAATTACCATGCGATTACATTTGCATCTGGCTTCTTTTGAGATTTGTTACATTAAAAATTTTAATGAAACTAGTTTAAGTTTGCTCTTCAATAGTGTATTAGTTGCAAAATTCAGTTACAGAAAATAAGTTATTTTTAAAAATTAAGTTCAACATTTGAAGACTGCTATTTGTCCATATGAAATTTTCTTTGGTTTTATTTTTCCTTGAGTAGGTTATTCCCTGACAGACATTTTCTCTGTTGTCTACCCTTCCCTAGTCCTTATAGAATTCTGTGCTCTGAATAGAACAGTCATTACCTTCTTCACCAGAGCAACTATGGTTACCCACAAGAGATCCTCAGGATGGGGGTCAAAGAAAAAGGGAGTGAAGAGAATCCCTAAACAATAATAGGTCCCACCTGGCAACCCCCTCCCACGATTTCAGACACCTTTCCATATACCTTGGTTGTGTCTTGATGCCTGTCTCTAGCTGAATTTGTAAATTTAAATTACTGCATGTGGTCAGTAGCTACTATTGGATACCACAGAACACAGTAAATTTAATGGGATTTTATTGGGAAATAACTTTTTGTTTGTTGAGATATTTAACTGGATAATTTAATTACCCAAAAGCCTATAAAAAGAGACTCATAAAAATAAATGATTATTGTTTTAGGTTTGTACAGGAAGACTGGGGTGGGATGTGCTGTTAGTCTCTGCAGTCTCACAGGACTATGTTGTCCATATGAATGACATTTATCACATTTGTAGTAGGACAAAGTTGTCCTACACTAATGACACTTTTCATCTCAAGCTGGTAGTATTCTCTCCAACAGGATCAGGAGTCATCGATGACTGTGCAAGGTTTTTTTTTTTTACATGCATATTCTGATCTCTATCTTGGAGCATGTTGTTTCTATACCCTGTCTATGAGGTTTGTATCTATCAATCCCTCCATCCTTGGCCTATGGGCATGACTGTGCCTGAGTATAGGCACATATGTTCCTAAGATGTTTGATAGATTCCCAGAAGGTAGGAAGGACTAATTAACAGCTCTATGAAGTACCATAGCTTAAAACCCTCAGTGGATTACTGTATACTCTTTATAGACAGAAACTTGGAAAAGCAGCCATAAAATGCCCATCTAAGCCTAGCAACTACTCTATTAGGTTCTGGAATTTGATTGGCTAGGTTTGAATATTCAGGCGTTCTCTCTGCTCCCATGCTTATCTGTATAATCTAGGGCAAGCCACTTAAGCTCTTTGTACCTTGTTATAACTAACTAAAAGACTAAACAGTAAATAGATCCCACCTGGCAAAGCTGTTAGAAGAAGATTAAAATTAAATTGAGTGACACATGTGCAGTACTTAGATCAGGGTTTGCTGAGACCCAGGAATTGAAATGTCATTTAACAGTGCCATTGTGGGTTTTATGATGGTCACTTCTGGGATAGTTTTTTCAGGTGACACAGAGCTTTACCTCCTCTACCTCCTCTAGTGTTATAACATCTGGGTAAGTGGAAAGACACGTTACTCACAGTCCCCCACTGAAGAAGAGGGAATTTTGTTAGCTGACTAGCCTTTGTTCACATAGCTGGCTTCACAACATATCAGCAGTCATGGCATTCAAGCCTCAAGCTCAGCCGACACACCATGAACTCCAATGGCAGCAGTCACAGATTGAGGTAAAGCTTGTATGTGAAGGATTTGCAGCAGTGTTTATTCCATCTCTTCCAAGAAAGAACACGACCTCTCCCTTCCTGGGGAGAAATCTCAGATCACAGAGGTCAAATGACTTGCCTAAGGCCTATGGCCATTCTGGGACCAAGTCATATCCCTCTAGCTCCCACCCTTACCCTTTCTACTCCATCACCTGCCCAAACAACAGAGCCCACTGAGGCTGGACATCCATGCTCTTGGTTGGCCAAGTCTTTCCTCAGCTCCAGTAGAACTGTCTGGAAAAGAGGCCAGGCTGAGCCTGGTGTTTCAATTTTCCTCAAGGCCAAGCCTATGCCTGACTGCTCTGCATGATATCTGGATACAGATGTATCTACAATAGGCCACCTCTCTCTGAAAGCACCAGAGGGCCACAACACATCTTAATTAAGGTCAGTGCTTCTCCAGAGAGACAATAGGACCCAAATGCATCTCTGTGTTCACTAACCAGAGCCTTGCTCAAAGGACAGATACAGATTCATTTGTGATTATGTAGCTACTTGCCAGAGGCACAAAGTGGACAAACACCCTGTAACTCAGTTCAACCAAGGAAAGAAGTGTCAGGGAGGCATCTCAACTACATGACCCAAAGGCACTCTGACAGCCCTAATGAAAAAGATAGACACCCCTCTATCTTTCTTACCTCTCCCTCTCCCTCTCCCTCCCTCTCTCTCTCTCTCTCTCTCTCTCTCTCTCTCTCTCTCTCTCTCTCTCTCTCTCTCTCTCTCTCTCTCCCTCTCCCTCTCTTCCCCCCTTCTCTCTCCTGTGGGTTTCATAAATCATACTCAGGGTCATCTGGTTTGACAGCAGGTGACTTTACCTACTGGGCCGTCTCACCAACCTTCAAACTTCTTTCATACTAAGCATCTGACTGGAGTCTATTCTCTTCCTGGAATGTTCTATGGCTTCATGTGTCATGCTAGGGGACCTAGCCCTGGGCTATGCATGTGAAGCTTGAGTGACCACTGGAGTGTCTTTCTTTGCAAATGGCTAGAAAAAAAGTTAATCAGATTGTGGGATCAAGGACTAGTTTTACCACTAACAGCCACAATGTTTAAGTTGTCACTGGAATAACACTCTCAAGGATTTGATTTTCTATCTTTTATCTGGACCCTTGGGGTTTCCTCTGCTTGGGCCAGTGTATGATTCCATACGTCAGACACAGAGCCACTGCCGACCTTGAATACCAGAAAACACCATTTGGCTTCTACACCTTTCTAGGAATTGTTGCACATTGATGGCTGGGATCAGTGCCTCTGACAATGCATGCCTGGGCAACGGGACAGGTCTTAGTCTTCCCCCTTCTTTCCTAGACCAACGATGCTGAGACAACAGGTGAGTAGAAAGTGGGTGTAATTGGCCTTGAAAGAGAAAGCACTTCCAGTTCTGTTGACTCCACTTCTCTCTGTGTTCCTGAGTAAGGGTGAGTGATGGTAACCACGGTGATGCATCTGTCGTGGCTAACACCTGTGTAGTACTTACTGTCCTGGCAGGTGTGGTTATGAGCATTCTACTCATGAGCAACATAAGGCACACAGAGAGGTAAGAGACTTGTTCAGGACCACAAGAAAATGAACAAAAGTTGAGATTTAAAACAAACAGAGTTCAATTCCAGACCGTGTGCTCTTGGACAGAAGTTCTCACACACAGGAGGTAGTGGGTGGTGTGGGGATGATAAGTGGGTTTGGTCAGCAAACATGTGTGTATGAAAGAAAAATGAAATAAAAATACTAAGTACAGGAATGTCAAACCTCTTGTTCTCTCTTATATATTGTTCAGAACATAAGGACTCCGAAGAGAAAGTTTTTTTTCCAATTTGTTTAATTTGTTGAAAACTAAAAGAACTGAGTAATTAATGTTAGTGTTTTAATGAAAAAGAACTGTAGTGTGTATCTTGCTGCTAATGTATTATCTAAGATCAGGGGCTGCCTCTTGTCTTAGCACTGAGATGTACTGTATCAGGTAAGGATACTCTGGTTTCACATATTTGGAATAGAGAGGGGGGAATTTAATAGCTTTTCAGGTAAGTTACAACATTCTCCTTTGACATTATACCCAAATCAGGCAACAGGTACTTTCTCTAGTATAAAATATGAAACCATTGCAATGAACTTTTCTAACCTCTTACATTCAAAAGGATTGATTGGTCTCCTACATTTAAGGGATCTTCAACCCACACACAGTTCTTAAGAGTGTCCACGCAGAAAATACTGATTCGCTGAGCTAGATAAATCTTCCACACATGGCCACATCCCAAGACCCCCCCCCCTTTTTTTTAAAGACAGGCTACATATTCTCCCTATGTAGTCCTAGCTAGTCTAGAATTCACTATGTATACTGGGCTGGTCTTGAACTCACAGTGATCTACCTGTCTTTGTCACTGGTTCCTAAGGGCTGGGATTAAAGGCCCACTCAACCACATGTGGCTCACGGTATAAACTTTAAAGACCATATGCATTTCTGTCACTTCCAGTCACCAGTAAAGATTGGGAGAGGATCAATCAAGTGCATGGTGATGGCTCGATGTTTCCCAAAATTCTACTTTCTGTTTGAAATTTCACATTTTACTATTGGCAACTAAAACTGGTCTCCTGTTTCCTTTAAGTAGCAAGCTCATTTACTCCAACCCTGAAAACACTCAAACCAGTGCAAACCAGTGCTCTGGCTCCTTCCAGAAGTGGTAAGCTCAGCCTGGAGTGCAAGTGTTTTCCTGGAGACAGGCTGCACAGTTCCAGAACTCTGGTGCTCAGGAGGCATGATTTACACAGACATCCCATTTCACCACATGGAACATGAAAGGTTTGGACTCCAGAGTCAAGATTTATTGAAGCATCCTTGCTGCTTCGTGGAAGCCATTCTTGAGGGCAATTGGCTTTCTCCTTAACTGCAGTGGGTGGCGGTGGGGAAGGCACTGTCTGCTACTGCTGTCTTATCACATGCTAAAGTCGCAGCTCTGCCTTTTCAGTAGTGGGGTGGTAAACTGAGGCTCAGAGGTCGGAAAGACACGGGCCATAGCTAATAACAGAGAGGACTGGGACTCAGCCCAATGTCCTTCTATCACATTTCCTGGCTGCCCTTCCTTGCCTGCGCATCCTTGTCTTCTGGGAGGGTCTCTTGGCAGGTTCTCAAGACAATGGTTTAGCTTTAGCCTTGAGCTCCCTAAGTCGGTGAGCAGGGAGTGGCTGCAAGAACATGCATGACCTGTGAGGTCAGGTAACTGGATGTGGAGGTCATAAAAAAGTTGGCAACAGTAAAAGGTTTCTGAACATGCAATGACCAGAAGTTAATTCAAAATCAAAAACACAATGAATCCGAGGTATTTCTGGCAGCCCCTGTGAGGCCGCACTGTGTAACTTCTTGGCACCTTGTTTCTGAGCACACAGCATGTGCTCTCTACACTGTGCACACCAACACACCATATCACTCCAGTGAGGGCCACCCAGAAACCATGGCACACTTACAAAACGGTCAGTATGCAGACTGTAGAGATTTCATTATATATGCAAAGTTTTCTGCCCTTATTGAAACATATGGCTTAATTACATGAAACAAAGACTTTTAATATTTTCCCAGTGTCATTCCTCAGCATGCAACTTCTCAATTTAGCATGTTGAACTGTTTTATGTTCAAATGCTATCCTGAAAACTTGCTGTGATGGAGGTTTCCCATTTGTGTCTGAGCTGTCTGCGGACATCTGATCTCTTCACTGTGAGCAGCTTGAGTCTTTATTAACTGTTGTCCTCTGCACAAAGACGCCTCTCTGATAAGGACCAAGAGTTGCACTCATCTGCAGGGATAGAGATCTATATTTAGAAGGTCATTTGATACTGTGTCCATTTAGGAAAAATAAGATAGTAGGTTCACTCCCAGCTCCCATGAGCTCTTCCCAGCCAGAGTTCAAATAACAGGCTTGTGGTTTTTTTTCTTCCTATGGAATATATCCTGGATATAAGCAGAAAGTGATTGGTATCTCCATATTATTCATGCTACTGCTGTTGCATATATGGACATATCTTTCCAGATTGGGTGTTATTGTCCCTTGCGAGGTTCACATTTGGGTAAAAGTATTCAAGGTTCTTCTTCCCAGCATCCTACACAGTACCTCCCAGTAATATGAAAGCTAGCCTGCATAGAAGAAACTTCTAGGGCAGTACCCAGTTTGATTTCCCCAAGTCCTATCACCAAAGTGTGTGACATCTTCAATAATTAATATCATCTTATCATTAAGTTCTGGTGGGTATCCAAGAGCAATGGCGATAGTTGAGGCTGTTTTGAGGGGGGTGTCTTTGAAAGATATCCCACATCCAGCACTGGGCTTTGTGCTTGGCAATTTATGCCTTCTGGGATGAGCATTATCCCCTGTGTAGAGAAATTCCAATCTAAAATTATTGTGTGTATATGAATCCATATTTCTATATGAAGTTTAACTCTCCCAAAACCTGCTTCTCTTCCCTACCCTCCCATCTCCCTATAGCAAATCTCCTTCTACAAAGTTTAGGGGCAGAAAGGTCTTAAGAGAGGGTTGGAACTAAATAGTATCTTCTAGACATGACAGAGCCATTGCACTTATGAACTCACAATTGCTATGGCTGCCTGCATAAGACCTGTACAAGATCAAGTCAGTCAACATTGCAGAATGCAGTAGGAAATAGTTTATGAGCTCCTACAGCCAGTCGAGGAGCTGTTGACAGCTGATGGCTACTAGGGGAGGGAAGAGTCAGTTTTCTTTGAGTGTGGTCTCTAGTAGGTTGACCAAGCACCAGTGGATGGCCCCGTACCAGTACATGTACAGGCAACACTCAGGGGGTTACCTAAAAATGGAAGGAAGGAAAGAAGGAAGGAGTGAAGGAAAAAAAGAAGGAAGGAAGGAAGAAATGAAGGAAGGAAGAAATGAAGGAGGAACATAAGTTTGAAGGCACTTATCACCCTGAAGCAGTAGCCAAGAGCTACATCCTGGTCTGTTGAGTCAGAGAAAGAGACAGATAGGGTGGGGAGTGCCCATAATGGACTTTTGAAATCTCAAAGTTCACTCCCAGCAACACTCATTTTTCAACAAGGCCACACTCTTGACAGCGATCTTCAACTGCTTCAGAAAGAGAATGTGGATTCACTTCCCCGACTCCACCTGATTCGACCGGATACATCTAAACTGCCCCACATCATCGACCCCACCTGACAAGCACCATCCTGAAACCAGCTTGGAACTACATCACTCGACACATCTCCAGACCAAGGAACTGATATAGTGCATCTTCTACAATCTGATCAGAGCTTCAGAAAAGAGCTTCAATCAAAATTAGAATGCTAATCCAGAACTTCAGTCAAGCCTCTCCTGCCAAACAGAAACTAATTGACCTACTTAAGACTCTTGTTACACTAACAATTTCTTCCCACAGGTCCGCATGATTGTCATCGTCCCACTTCAGCAGGAAGTAAATTTGAGAATTCCACGTCCCTTCTCCCTACTATTGCTATTAGAGGAGAGTTTACACCTGTTAGTGTTAATTTTCAATTATATTAGGGTTGGGATTGGAAGGAGGTGTTCAGACTAGGCATCCCTTTCAGATAAGCTTAGAATTTAGGTGGAATGGATATGTTTAGTTTAGGATAAGTAGATTATAACTTAATTATCACCCTCTATGTATATATGTTGTATATGTTTGAGTTTGTATCAAATTTAAACCTTCTATTTAGACTAAAAGGGGAATTGTAGGAGTGAACCCCACAAAGCTATCCGCCCATGAGGGTGGGGACATGTAAATTAACATAGGTAGATATAAAAGGAAGTGAAAGGAAAAGGGACCTCCCTTTTTCTCTTGGAAGTCAGCCACGATTCTAACTCCTAGCTTGTGCGACCCTCTCTCTGGTAAATAAATATATTGCTTTCCTTATAGCATTGAATATCATCTTTACCATACCTTCTTTAATATGGCTACACCCCTAATCATTCTAAACCTTTCAAATAGTTGCACTTCCCGGTGACTAAGCATTCAAATATATGAGCCTATGGTGGTCATTGTCATTCAAACTGCCACACTATTCATAAAAAAATGATGTTTGAGTTGTTGACTTGAGTTTTGTTTTAAAAAATTCTAAAAAAAAATTGTGCAGTGAGTTTTGGCATGGGATTGAGACAAAATTTCCAGCACTTTCTGAAATGACACTAAACAGAATTCTGCTATGTTGTACTGTACATCTAATCAAATCAGCATCATTAGCACTCACAGTTATAGCATCAAAATCTCAATCAACTTTGAAGTGTTGGAGATACTCTAAATCCTGCATCATCAAGTATTCAGCCAAGACTAAATTCCTTGTCTAAAAATCAATAAGCTCATCCATCTCACTAATTAGCAAATGGTAAAATTACATGTATTCAAAAAATTATTTTCAAATGAATTTCTTTACAGTTTATTATCAATGTCTAACTTGTGCACATATTCTACCTATTAATATACATAGGATCATACCAGAGTTTCTTGAGTGAAAGGGACTATGGGTAGGGAAAGTTTAAGAGGCCCCGCCCTACACCAGCAGCTGAAAAGCCAGGGGATAAACTATCCCAAGTGAATGCTGTGTCCAGGCAAAAGTTTGGGATTGGAATTTTTTAAGCTATATTTTTTATTATGTAAGAAAGAAAGTACCAATGTCTTTTTAGTGCCGCTGGTTCCCATTACTTGTAGAAAGTGACAACCTTTTTTTTTTCAGCATCTATAAGGCATCACCCACTATTAGAGCATTATACACATGGGATTATTTAAATTTGGAATAATTCTATGAGCCAGACCCTATAATTATCCTCATTTTAGAGATAAGGGAGCTTAGGGACAGAGAGGCTAAGCAATTGCCCAAAGTCACACAGAAGCCAAAGTCACACGCAAAGCTAGGACCCAAAGTTTTGGACACCAGAACCTATCAGAGTCTCCATTTCCAGCCAACTCAGACAATGTTTCCCCATTCTGTACATGACTATTACCAGGATGAATGTTCTCGCATTTTTTAGACCATCCAGGCAATCCCTAGTGGCCCTGCAAACAAGTGAGCCAGCCCTGGCTTATTGCTCTGTAACTAGATGGTGGACAGGGTTGTGCAGGCAGCCAGGGCACCTTTCACTGGAGACTTAATCAACCTAAAAAGTGAAGTGCAAGGAAAAGGAGGGGCTTTATGGGTTCCCTGGGAGTTGAGGTCCCTTTCCTTCTTTCCTGCTTTGTCCTCCTCCCAGCCTGGCCCGTGTTACTGAGAATTTCACAGATATTGAATAAACGTGGGTTGATTAAGTAAACGGAAGGCTCCAGGGACGTTCAGGCAAACTAGCTCTGAAGACACTCCATTTATTACCAACAGCTTGACAAGACGTCACATCCACAGGTCCACAAATCCCTTCCAGCATTTATAGCTTCATTTTCAAGTGCCCGCCCACCTCTCCACAAGGAGGCAAGGCCAAGAGTTACTTTCACATTCTGACAGGTGAGAAAGACTGAGATACGAAATGTTTCCCAGCTCTTTGCCATGGTAACCCAGCCATGGCTTGGAAGCAGGTCACCATCAGGACCAGTCTCAGTGCGAGAAGAGGCCCCAGCCAAAGACCCTTCTGCAGAGGAGGGAGGGTTCCCAACATGAAATAAGATGCTTAGCTACACAAAGGACAGCTGCCAAACACAGTTTGGCCATTGCATGGGCTGAGCTAGCGCTCTGTTCACACTGTCAACCTGCGACCGCTTTCCCCACACTTCACCATAAATACTTCCACTCGCTATCTCAGAATATAGTTGTTATCTTAATACACTCAATGCAAAGCATAATCTAAATCAGCTTGCACATTCTTGAGCTGGAGCCACAAGCTGTGTTTAATAACTATCAGATGAAATAGCAGGGAACTTCCGAATAACTGGGGTCAGTTACCTGGGAAATGGAACACGGGTCTGGGCAGGCGGAGCAGGAAGTGCCAAAGAGAAAGGCAGGAGGGATGGCAGCCACATTAGAGGGGCACTAGAGGGCTGTTGAAACAGGGACCTTGGAGGTGGAGAGCTTGACTCCTTACCTAAGTACCACATCTTCCTTGTCACTCCATTTCAGCTGTAAAATGGACCAATGACTACCCACAAGAGAACTGTGAGGGTTGAGTGAGATAAATATTTAAAACATTCAAAACATTGGCAGGTGAGTTCTACCCCAGAGATTATAATTTAATTGATCCAAGGCACAGTCTCAAAAGGAGCAAAAAGGCTCCATACAATTCTCTTCAGGAGGCTAATAGAAAAGAATGCACAGTAAAACAGTCACCATTTTGCGACCGGAGATTCCAGCCTTGCTTTCTGCTAAGCCTTGAAATTACTTGATTCCACAATAATCCCTAGAAGGATTTCCCACCAGGATCTCTATAGTTCACATGAAAAAAAAATCCACAGCTGAGGCAAACAGAGTGAAAGCAGGACTTTTGCCTGGACTCTATGTGTGGGATGTTTCTGCCCAGTACAGAGTAGGTAACATGCAGTTAAGCATCTCCGGCTGATCAGAGCTGCTGCTGTCCAGAGGACAGACCACTTAAAACAGAAGAGGATACTCTGCCAGGCCACTCACATTTGCTTGGGAACACAAGTATGATAGATCAAGGGATACCGGGACTGGGGATCTTGGCGTGTCTGTTGGAGTTGAAGTGTGCCTGTCCACTGGACCAAAACCAACAAATGGTCAACAAGGCAGGGAGGGAGCAAACACCAGCAAACAGAAAACACACAATAGATTTAACACTTATGCCTGGACCCAGATCCTCTATATCTTAGCAGGTGGGAGAGATGATGCTTATGCCTTCTTCTGAGCAGACAACTCAAAGGGGCTTAAGGAATATGGATTCCTAGAGAACGGCTTTAAGGACTGGTTTATTTTCACAAGTAGGGCAGTCGTATGTAAATGGAATCTTCAGCACTCGGGAAACTATTTTGTCCTCTTACTTATTATGGTTAAGCTCTGTGCAGAGTTATGAAGGCTGGACTCAAGAGTTTAAAATGTTCTGTGTCTAGCTGTGATCTATAGAGGTGTGTGGAGGAGGGGTACGGCCCATGGTCGTATCTTCAGGGTCTTCATGTATGCGAGTGTACTTTATCTTCCGTCCAGCCCTGCGATGTGTGGGGGCTCCTGCCCTGCTTTAGACAAGATTCTAGGTTTCAGAAGGTTTCCTGGTGGCAGTGACAGGAAGTCCCTCCTATCAGAACCCTCCTGACTGCGTTGTCAACTTTCCCCACCCAACCTCTACTTTGTATTCTTTTGCCACCAGGAACTTCATCTACTGTTAACTAGTCCAAGGGCCTCCAGATGATGACAACTTCCCACACCACAGACTGGATAGCCTTTGCCCTCAGGGCTGACTCCCTTCTAGGAACAGGGTCTCTTGAAGGTCATGAGCAGTCACCAACTCCAGTGATTTTTTCAAGTTATGAACTTTTGAGAATGTCACGAACTGAATATATTGCTGCATGCCCCCCAACTCCACCCAACTAAAATTCACATGCTGAAATCCTGTCTCACAGTGTGGTGGCATTAGGAGGTGAGGCCTTGGGAGTGGTAAAGTCACAAGGATGCAGCCCTCATGAATGAGATTTGTATCCTCATAATAAGAGAGGGATCCCCTGCCTCACCCACCACAAAGGGACACAAGAAGAAGAAACATACAAGTTTGGAAGAGGGACCTCCTTAGAGCTGGAGGTGGTTGTGACTTGATCTTAGCCTTCTGGTTCATAGAGCTGTGACCAGTGAATGCCTGTTGTTTGTAAGTCACCAAATGGTGAAGTAGACTTACTGAAACCTGAAAAGATAGTAGATCTTGGTGCTGCAATATCAATTGAGTATCTCTTTTTTTCCCACCAGCATTTTTCCTTCTTTTTGTGTGTATATGTGTGAGGTATCCATGCACTTTTTGTGTATGCATGTTTGCATGGGTACACACGCATGTGTGTTGGAGGTCTGAGGGTGATGTTGAGAAGCTTCCTCAATTGCTCTTCCATCTTTTACATTGAAGAAGGGTCTCTCAATCAAAACCAGAACTCATCAGTATGGGTAGTCTCACTAGTCACCTTGCTTCAGGATGACCTATCTTTGCCTACTCTGTAATTTATGTGGGTTCTGGGGATTAAACTCTGTCCTTACCCAAGTGCTTGGCAAGTATTTTAACCACTGAGGCACCTCTTCAACACCATTGAGCATTCTTCTATGTAGATAGGGATACTGTTTTGTTACTTCATGTTTAATAGGTGAGATATTTCATTACATTTTAAAATAATATAAATATTTAGAATACACAAGCAGAAATAGAGCTAGCCCTCAGCCTGATATCTTTATTTTGATACATAATTAAACTCTCCAACTGAAGATTTGAATACAGGCTGTGGACTTGAGAATTGTTTCTCTTGTCTTGGAGAGATGGTGACAACCTCATCCCTGACTTTTCTTACCCATCTAACTTTAACATGGACCTTAAAATATACACAAACCCCAGGATCCTTGTGATGTCCAGTTTTCTTTAGTCTTTTGAACATCAAACTAAAAATAACAAAACCACAAGCTAGTATTATGGTTCACTATCACCCAGTAAGAATCCAACTTAAAAATGGGAAGGGAGCAAAGCTTTGGGGTAACCCAAAGTTTACGACTCCTAGGTATAGATCCTATATGTTACACTGAACTCAGAAAGTGGCAATCTCCTTCATTATGGTTGATTATAAACCTTTGAAAAATGCTGACAGACCTTAACTAGAGCAGTACAGGATGAGTGGCCCTGTGTAACGAACCTCTAAGTGACTGGAGATAGCATCTAGAAGGCCAGGCCTGAAATACATTTCTGGTTTGGGTCCTAGGCCAATGTAAACAAAACACATCGTAAGTCAGTCCCCTGCTCTGAGTACCTTGGACAGGAGGCATGCTTTGGCATCAGCTTGGTGTATAGTCCTCTCTGTGTGATCCTGTGGCTGTTTCTATGCCATGCAAAGGTCACAGCTGTGCTTTCTGTCCAGGAACCCTGAGCAAGGTACACGCAGGGCGCATCCAGGGCCTTACTCAAAGACTGTATGTTGTTTTGTTGCCCTGGTCATTTTGAGGCAGTAGCTTACCCCATCATAACCCATTCTCATGGCTCCAAGTGGAGCCTGGGTGGTTTTCAAAACAATGAATTTCTATTCATATGAGGACCATGTGATTAGAGCATTTCAGTTTTCCAGCCCTATCTTGATTAAACAGGACCTGAATCCCTTTGGGTGTCAGTCAATATTGCAACTGGATTCCATGGAGACTGACAATCTACTTGCAGGGTTTCCCAGAATATAAACTTCTGGGACTGTGAAAGAGCAGCTCTCCCACCCTCCTTTTCAACTTGCTTTACATTCTGAAAGAATCTGCTGATGTGGCCACATCTCAGGTCGCTAGTTACGTGCATGTCACCTGGATGGTGTCTTTTATGAATGGGGTGGTTTTTCCCTAAAATTTTGTAGTAAATTCTTCAACAATTGGACATTATCTGCTCTAGAACTTTGGCCAAAAATCCAAACCAAATCAAAGCAAACACCGAGCAATCTGGAAATAAAAACTAGGAGAGCAGCGGATGAGCTGGCTCAGTGGCTAACACACTTGCTTTGCAAGCATGAGGATCTGCAGTATGATGGTTAGAATCCACAGAAAGGACTGGGCATGGCCACATGTGTCTGAAACCTCAGCACTGGAACAAGGATCTTGGGATTTACTGGCCAACCAGTGTAGCTGAAACAGCAAACTCCAGGTTCAGCAAGAGACCACCTAACATAGTAAGGTGGAGAAGCAGTTGAGAAAGACATCTGTGTCAGTCTTTGGCTTCCACATGAGCCTGACAAGGCAAGTGCATTCATATACACATGAACACATACCCATACCCATAGACCATACCCATAGACATAGACATACCCATACCCATAGACATAGACATACCCATGCCCATACCCATAGACATAGACATACCCATGCCCATACCCATACATATACCCATACCCATAGACGTAGATATACCCATATCCACACACATATCCATAGACATAGACATACCCATGCCCATACCCATAGACATAGACATACCCATACCCATACCCATACATATACCCATACCCATAGACGTAGATATACCCATATCCACACACATATCCATAGACATACCCATACCCACACACATACCCATAGACATAGACATACCCATACCCATACCAACACACATACCCATAGACATAGACATACCCATATGCATAGACATAGACATACCCCCCACACACAAACACATACCCATACACATGACACATACAAACTACCACACTAATTTCACAGCAGCAAGACAGAAGAAAATCATCTGAACACAGAAAACTGAACCTTAGAGGTCTAATCAGACCTTTCTCCTTATGGCAGCTTAGCTAGGCTAACACAAGATTGCTAAGGGCAGCTGGGCAAATGTCCCATAGCTAGGTGGACATGTTGAGTTAAGAGCCTGTGTTCAATATTCTTACTCTGGCTAGAGCCAAGCCAGTATGCTCACCATAAAGACATGAGTGTGATCTGAGCTGTGCAGGGTGATCAAAGCCCTTGAAGAGACAGAAAAAAATATTTTATAGGCCAGGAGTGTCAAAGGGCTCTTCAAAGAAAGTCACCTTTAGCAACTGTGGAGTTTTCATAAGGGAGGTGATATGGACTGTATCCTTCAGCTCTTGAAGGGAGAAGGAGGGGAGAAGGACTCCAGAGAACTGATAGGAAAGAGTGGGTCAGGGTGAGCTGAGGAACCAAGGGGATGTCAAGAAGCTGGATGTTGAAGGAGTTGCATGAGAAGGAGTTTGAGACAGGCAGGATTATTGAGTAGTCATGCAATGGTGGTTCTCAATTTGTGGGTCATGACCCCATTGGAGAGCCAATGACCCTTTCACGGGGGTCACTTAAGACTATTGGGAGATGCAGATATTTACATAGCAGTAGCAACATTACGCTATCAAGTAGCAATGAAAATGATTTTATGGTTGAGGTCATCACAACATGAGGAACCCTATTAAAGTGCTGTAGCATTAGGAAGGTTGAGAACCACTCTACCAGACAGTTCTAGGCTTTTTATCAGGCAAAGGGTGAGAGAACTGAATTAATTAAAAAAGAAACCCATAAAAATGGTCAGAATAAGGGAACAGGAATGGAAAGGACCATTTTGTGCTCAGAGAGTGAGCATGTCTAGCCTTGGAGAAGAGGGTGGAGTCAATTGGGAGTAGGCAGGGGTAGGAACTGTGCAGTTAAGGAGAACAAGGCACACAAGATGGAGGATAGCCTTGGCGACCTCTGCCCTAGTCTATAACACCCTCTCTACTGTTTCCGTGAAGGGACACACCAGTGACATCTTTGGTGAGAAATTCGTCTTCGTGCAGGATTGCCATCACGGCAGGTGTTTCATGTGGTAAGCCCTTGCCCGAGGAATATCAACACTGTGCCATAGCAAAGTTGTTACAACTGACAACTGACAATCGACCACCCGAGGCATCAGCCCTGAGGCATGTTTAACAACATGATCGCAATACCATCTTGTTCACACTATACCTCTACATTTGAACAGAGAACCTGTCTTGGGAGATGAAATTGCAGAAGCTCCCAGCCTGGTTCCCTGGTACCTTCACTCTGATTGGAGTGGGAGGGGAGATGGTGTTCTATGAGATGAGAAATGGCCACTTGAAGGCCCAGAGGTCTGACAGTATGGAGTGGGTGGGAGCAATTGGGAGCCAATAACCACTCTTGCTTGAGGGAAGGTGTAACAGGCAGGTAGGTGGGACAACAGTTCTGGCCAAGGCTAATCAAAGACTGGAAGAGATGATAAATGCACCCCTCTGGCCAGCTACCAGTAGGCAAAACACAAGGCTGAGCAGGACTCCAGGAAGCTCAGCTGACCAGGATGACTAACCTGGGAACATTCCTCCTCTACATTTTCAGTTTGGTTAAGGACAAACTTGTATTTCAAGCATGTGTCACAGACAGCATGAGCTTGCTCTGTTTCCTTACACTAGATGGATGGATGAAGAGGCACTTGCAGGTGCCCTGAACTGGGGTTCTTATTTCTTCTTCCCCAGTACACATGACCATATAAATCCAGGGGAAGGTGGATACAGATCCCTGAAGTGGGTTTTCCTCAGAGCTCGAAACAAAAGGTCCTCATTAACTGAGTGGTTAGATCACTGTCTTACTGTTAAGTTTTAAAGATGTAAATGGTTTTATTTTTAATTTGGGGGGTTTTGTGTCTGTGTGTAAGCATGTGCATGAGAGTTCGAATGTCCTCTGAGACCAGAGGCACTGGATCATCTTGGAGTTATACACACAGGCAGTTGTGAGCCACCTGACATGGGTGCTGAGAATTGAACTCAGGTCTCTGGAAGAGTAGTAAATGTTCTTAACCACTGAGCCATCTCTCCAGTCTTTAAAAACATTTTTAACATACATCTTTATGTTTCAACCTTCTCTTCCCCCTTTGAAATAGTTCCTGAGGCTATGTTTCTGGAAGCTTCTTTCACTGTTTCTTAGCAGAACCCAAGCATATTTTCTGTCTACCTCTACAGACTAAGCAATTCTCAGTATAAAGCTATGTGATAAATGAGACCCTGCTCCTTCCTGTGGAAAGTGGGAATCATGCAAACTCATTGACATTCTTTCCATCAAATAAGATATCCCTGCTCTTTTCCTTGTAGTACTGAAGCCAAAGTGACTCTGGGCACGTGAATTCTGGTGTCAGATTAGAAGAGGATTGGGGTAGTCATTTTGGGGACTTTCAGCTAAATTAGATACTTGTAGTCCACAACAGAAAGGGCAGGCTTTGGGAGCCCCAGCTGCCTCGGTCCCTAGATGACAGTCCTCTTAGCCCTGTCACCAGACACTGAGTAGTGAAATCTTCAAGGTGACTGGGACAGCAGCTTCAGGAGAGGCGATGAGAGAGAAGCATCCAACTGACATTGGCCAATGCCCAGAAGAAGCAAGGGAGGTGACAGGTATAAATAATGTTGTTACCTAATGTGAGGGCCCTTATGCACAGTGTCCATTTTAGATTCTAAAGAGACACGTTGATTTTCTAGAATTGTAGATATATTGAAGATACTTGATATGTTGGATTGTGTACTAGGAAGTGAAGGCGAGGAGTCCACACAGCCAGAATGTTCCAGTTGGTCCCAGGAAGCCTGTATGGCCCAGGACACTTCCTTTCCACCCATTGCTTTCAGTTTCCTCAGCTTTAACATGAGATGATAAAACTAAATTGTCTGAAGCTTGTTCTCAGCTTCAAACTTCCAGGGTACCAAAGAGTTAGTATGGACATATCTATGTGCTATTATGTGCTAGAGACAGACAACCTGTCCCTACGACCTGTGACAGAATGTAAGAGGAACTAACAAGGCTGAGTAAGAAGGTGAAGGGGCAGATAAAGCGATGGAGACCCAAGGGCTCAAGAGGTTCTTGTAGAACTTGGGCAATGACTCTGCCTGGGCCTCAGAAGAAAAAGGAGCTCAAAACTAGAAAGGTGCTCTGACAGTATCCTCTCTCCATCTCTGGCATCTGATTCTTCACGAATCTGCTTTCATCTCTAGGTCAGCTTTTTGATTTCTCTGTACACTCTCTCCCCCAGTACATACAACCCACAAATACTAACAGGCTGTAGGTGAGAAATAAATCCACATTTCCAGAAAAGAGGATCAGATTTGTTCCTCCTGGGTCAGGTGCCTCTAGTCTGGCCAATAACCTTCACCAGTGGGGCAAAATTATGAAATACAATCACAGCTGCTGGGAGCTTCCCAAGGTGAGTCAAAACAGCAGCCATCAGATGGTAGGTGTCTTATAGGTGGACAGCCTCCCTGAATGATTTTGAATATAGAGTTCAATAAAACATATTCATGATTTTAATATAGCTTATTGGCAAGGACTGAAGACTCTCTACCCTTAGCTTGTTCCTCAAACACACTGAATTCTTTTCCAAAGACACTTCAGAAATAATCTTCAAACTCCTCGGGCTCTGCACAGAGTTATGGGCAATCACAGTCACACAGTTCAAGCAAAGTCTGCAGGCCTGGCATTAGCACTGCTAGGGCCTCCTTTCTCTCCACTTTAATCAGAAGATATAAACACATGTCTCCAATGAACTCGATGCCAACTATCAAAGGCCACTGAGGCCTTGAGTGTCACCTTTTAAGGAAGTCACTATATTCGGGCATGGCCTAGTAGGATGAGCAAATCAAGAAGCTTACAGGAAGTCCAGAGCCTTACAGGAAGTCAGGTGCCTCTGGGTCTGTGCTATTGATTCAAGAGACTGCAACTATTGTTGAAATATTGACAATCGGGCGCAGTTTGAATCGCGGTACGACGGAGGAGTGGGCGCCGCGATCTCGCTGTGCGTCCGCCTGGCCTAGTCTCTCCCTCTGTTGTCCGATCTTCAGCACGGTCCGAGATGGCTGGCGGTAAGGCTGGAAAGGACTCCGGAAAGGCCAAGACAAAGGCGGTTTCCCGCTCTCAGCGAGCCGGCTTGCAGTTCCCTGTGGGCCGTATTCATCGACACCTGAAATCTAGGACAACCAGCCATGGACGTGTGGGCGCGACCGCCGCTGTGTACAGCGCAGCCATCCTGGAGTACCTCACCGCAGAGGTACTAGAGTTGGCAGGAAATGCATCAAAAGACTTAAAGGTAAAGCGTATTACTCCTCATCACTTGCAACTTGCTATTCGTGGGGATGAAGAATTGGACTCCCTGATCAAGGCTACAATTGTTGGTGGTGGTGTCATCCCACACATCCACAAGTCTCTGATTGGGAAGAAAGGACAACAGAAGACTGTCTAAGGATGCCTGGATTCCTTATTATCTCAGGACTCTAAATATTCTTAACAGCTGTCCAGTGTCGGTGATTCCAGTGGACTGTATCTCTGTGAAAAACACAATTTTGCCTTTTTGTAATTCTATTTGAGCAAGTTGGAGGCTTAATTAGCCTTCCAGCCAACCAAATTTCTGCATTCGAGTCTTAACCATATTTAAGTGTTACTGTGGCTTCAAAGAAGCTATTGATTCTGAAGTAGTGGGTTTTGATTGAGTTGACTGTTTTTAAAAAACTGTTTGGATTTTAATTGTGATGCAGAAGTTATAGTAACAAACATTTGGTTTTGTACAGACATTATTTCCACTCTGGTGGATAAGCTCAATAAAGGTCATATCCCAAACTAAAAAAAAAAAAGAAAGAAATATTGACAATCATTTAGGGTCTAGTTTTTATTAGTATCATTTTTTGTCTGTTAAAAAGCTTATTTATTTATTTAAATTTTCAGGAAATTTGGAACAGAAACTTATAATAAAAATAAAACACACCCCCTGACATTCTGATCTATGAATTTTCCAAATAAACAAAAGTACCCAGGGAAGCCTGGGCAATGCATTTCTTCCTATTTGCTCCACAGTAAGCATCATATCAGTCACATAGCAACTGCTTTAGGGGAAAAGGTATAATGGAAAGCTTGGGAGAAAACAGGAGACTAAGTGTGTGTGTGAGTGTGTGAGTGTGTGTGTGTGTGTGTGAGTGAGTGTGTGTGTGCGTGTGCAAGTGTGTGTTTATGTGTGTGTGAGTGTGTGTGTGTATCTGTGTCTGTGTATACCCATGGGGAAGAGAGAGAAAGACTCCATAATTCATTTTTTCATGACAGAAGCCTTAAGATCTTACAGACGACAAACAGGACACCCACTTTCATATTTTTTCTCCAATCATTCCATCCTGCAAGCTACATTATTCACAAATGAGACATTCAAGAAACACAAATTCTAAAACAGAAGTGTGCACACCACCAGTGGAAAAGCAAACAAAAGCAGCTAATGTACTGTGGCTAAAAAAATTTTCAAACAAAGTGGCAGTAATTTACTGCCCTTGCTCTTAGCAGGACCCCAGGAACATAATCAGAACCCCCAGGACTGATGGGAGAGCGTGATTTACAGTAAGTCTCAGGATAGTAAAAGAAAATGAAACATGGACATGAAAGCTGTATTTCAGTGCTTTCAGCAACTGAATCAAATTTCTAGCCAGAATTTCTGGGTGAAATTTAGAATTCCCTCAAGAAGTAAACTATGAGCCAACCTATGTCCATCTCTGGACACTGCCCCAGTCATGCAGATGACATCATCAATACTGAGAGATGACAGTGACTCAAAAGACGCACAGTGTGTAATTGGAGCAGTGGTGAAGCAGTGGGGAGACCTGGGTTCAAATCCTGATCATTTCACTTGTCTCCTCAGATGGGCAAATTCTTTCAGACATTAAGCTCTTGTAGGATCTGCTGCCTCAGACTGAGTGGGTTATATGAGATAAAGTATACTACGCACATGGAGGGTGGTTAGCATTTGGTGAGGCAGCTAGAGGAATGGGGAAAACAATGGAGATGAGAGAAGGGAAAAGAGCCTTTCACCCCAGAGTATGATTGAAGACTCTCAGCAGCTGAGAAGCAAGAATTCCAACACCATCACATCTGCTGTAAAGGTTCCTTAGACAGAGTTACTGTCACTTTTGTACACAGATATTTAATGTAGCAATAACCCAGACTTAAGGCTGGAATATACAGGACCCTCATGCCTTTCTCTAGACATCACCTGAGTATCTCAAACAAACTGATATCTCCCTGGATCCTGTGGGCTAAACTTTATAAGTGAAATCCTCAGGTGTCCCTCAGGAACTACCAGGTGACCTCAACTTGGTTTCTTAGGAAACCCTTATGTAACAAGAATAATACAAATCCACAGACAGATATTGGGGTTCAAGCTGAAGATCAGAAAAGCAAAGCAGCCAGCCAATAGCTCGTACTTTTACCTCAGACCTCAATGGGTGATTCTGTCTCCACAAGTCCTCAGAGTGCACTGTTCTCCACCAAACCTCAGTTCCTTGAGTTCCTGTCTTCTCCAGCCTTATATTCCTCTCTCCACCCAGCCATATCATTTTGTCTCCACCTCCCGAGTGCTGGGATTAAAGGCATGTGATCCCAAGTGCTAAGATCACCTTTTTATGAGCTGTTTCTCTTTAGGACTGGATCAGTTTCATGTAGCTCAGTGTGGCTTCAAACTAACAGAGATTTGTCTGCCTCTGTCTCCTGAGTTCTGGGATTAAAGGCTGAGTTCTGGGATTAAAGATGTGTATCATCACTACCTGGCTCTATGGCTGTGGCTAGCTTTGCATTTTGATCTACAATAACTTTATTAAATCATAAACAATAAATCATCACATCTTTAAATATAATAACTTCACACCCCCAAAATCCTATCCAACTACTTATAAAACAAACAAACAACAACAACACAACAAATAAAAAGTGAGCTGCAACTGTTCCTTTGGGAGCCCACACTTGGGCATGTCTTCTTTTCTGTCATTCTTATTTTAGATATCTGTATTTGTGTTTTCAGGGTGTGATGTCTTTTCTGAATATTTTTCACTTGACCTTCAGGCTTTCGAGGATAACCACTTTTATTCAACTCCATCTCTACTTTTTAATGCTTTTCTGCATGAAGGTCACAAATCCCAATTTGTGCTGAGTCAATGTACTCAAAAAGGTGAGGGAAACTCCCCAGGCAAAGAAAGGGACAGTGGGTGCCTGTGCCTCCTGTACCCCAAGTGCTGACAATCCTACCCCTGGTTAATGGAAATATGACTTCTAAGTAAAAAAATAACTTATTTGTTTTGATAAAGTACTGTTCTTAGGTTCTAGAAGCAACTTTGTTACCTATAGCTGTGCAACTTTGGGGCTGAGTTTATTCATTTATAATAAGGTGCTAAAGAGATTAGCCTTGCCATATTTTGCAATGACAAGTGTGAGATTATTTTGAAAACAACAAAATACAAGACAATTAAACAAATAAGTCTTGCTATTATTCTCCTTCAGAATACACACACCTTAAAGGGGAGGCAGGAGGAAAGGGCACTGGAGATTCCAGATTCCATGAAGGAAATTGTATGCTGTTCGTACTATGATCAAAAATGGATAGCAGCATCTTACTTGCAAACACTGAAAGAAAACAGTTCTGTGGCATCAAGTGCATTCACAGTACTCTGTGGCATCACTTTACTCTGTGGGATCACAGCACTCTGCAGGTATCAACACTGTGGCATCACCGCACTTCAGCAAAAGCACTGTCACATCCTAGCACCCTGCAGCATCGTGCTGCAGCTACAGCATTCGGTGACAACAGCACTCTATCGCAACAGCACTCTTCAGCAGTGCTCTGTGGCAACATCACTCTGCAGCAACATCACTCTGCCACAACAGCATTCTGTGGCATCACAACACTCTGTGGCATCATGGCACTCTGGGGCGTCATGGTACTCTGCAGTCATCACAGTAGTGTATGGTCATCACGATACTCTACGGTCACCACAGTACTTTATGATCATCACAGACCTCTGTGAAATTGTAGTACTTTATGGTCATCACAGACCTCTGCGACATCACAGTACTTTATGATCATCACAGACCTATGTGAAATCTTAGTACTCTATGGTCATCACAGTACTCTATTACATCACAGCACTCTATGGTCATCACAGTACTCTATGGTCATCACAGTACTCTATGATCATCACAGTACTCTATGGTCATCACAGTACTCTATGATCATCACAGTATTCTATGGTCATCACAATACTCTGTTACATCACAGTACTCTATGGTCATCACAGCACTCTGTTACATCACACTTTACGATCATCACAGTACTCCATGACCATCACAATACTCTATGGTCATCACAATACTCTGTGATCATCACAGTTCTCTACAGCCATCACAGCACCCTGTGACATCACAGTACTCCGCACCAGCCACCTCCAGACAGTTTTCATATTCTTAAACTAAATCCCCTCACTCAGCAAATATTTTCTTCTTCCCCTTCCTTCCAGCTCTTGGGAACTACCTTTCTACTTCCCCTCCCTATGATTTTGAACTTTCTAGGTTCCATGTAAAGTATAAATTTTAAACTGTGGAAAGATGGGAACTGGAGAGATAGCTGAGCAGTTCAGAACATTTACTACTCTTCTAGAGGACATAGAGTCTATTTCCCATATCCATTTCCTGCAGCTCACAACTGCCTGCAACTTCTGTTCTAAGTATACCCAACACCCCTGAACTCCAAGGGCACCCGCATTCTTGGGCACATATACCCACCAACTGTACTATGGAAATGATAACACCATACTGAGTAAGGTTTTCAAATAAACACATTTGATTGTTTTTCGCCCTTACTTTCAAATGGAAAGAAAAAACAATGGCAGCTGATTGAGCATTTCACCTTGAGGTGTCCATAGGACTGCGGCCAAGGTAGCCTCCTCGAAAACCTGATGGGTTGGTCCTTACCCCCAAGAATCTGTGCAGTTATGGTTGAAATGCTCCTACTTCTGCCACAAAAGTACTGATTTTGTGGTTAATTCCTTTTTTTCTGGGTCATGTCTCTTAAACATATGGGAGACTGGGCTAAATGATCCCCAAGAAACATCATACTCATATTCACATTTTGATAATATTTCTACCTTCCATAAAAATATCATCATTCCCTACCCAGTTCTTACTCAGAAACAACATATTTTGCATAATGAAAATATGAGTGAAGAAGTGTGTCTATTTTTCCTGGGAAAAGAAGCCAGGGGTAAAGAAAGAAAGGACTCCTTTTGAATGTTCCTGGCAGTTGATTCTGTCCAGTCATCTCTCATCTAACACGGAGAAAAACTCAAGAGTAGAGAAGAATTACCTAGCATAGATCTAGATATTACCCATATCACCAGCACTGTGTGCATGCATAGAAACTTATGCCCAAATTCAAGGTTTCATAATGGATGATAGGAATACTGAGCTAAACCATTTGGGCTATGAGACAGAGATTCATGGCCATTCTAAATGTATCTGTGATGTAATACTAGAATGCACACCAGCTCATATTTAAGGCCCAGTTATGTTAACTAAAACTAATGTAGCCAAATATGAGATACTATAGACCCAAAGGGTTATGTATTAGGATGGGACAACCATCCTTCACATCCTTAAGGTTTCCAACTGGGATGCATTTACATGAGCAAACACTTCTGGGATGATAAGAGCCGCACTCTGGGAAGCGCATGATGGCCCACATTCTTTTGGGGGAGACACTTTCACACATGAATCACCCAAGGAAAATGGCAGCTGCTTCAGGATGTTGGCTGCCTGCCCCAGGAGCTGACGCTGAGGGAGCAGTCTACAGGGACCCACCTTCAGCATGGAATGTCATCAGGAGAGTGAGTGAAGTACCCCATCCCTCAGACTTCCAGAGGCCAGTGACAACTCTGGCATATTTTCTTTCTCTCCCCAGACAGCTCAGACTTTGGTTGAAAAACACTGCTCCTATTGTCCAAAACCAAGTGAATTTTTATTAGAAAAGACGTTCCCAAAGCAGTGCCCTTCAGACAATCTTATAAAGATGGCAGGAAAACAATGCATGAAATCATTTAATGATAATTTGTAATAATCTCAGTTAGAGTTTTATAATAAATCTTTTTCATAAAATGATGGAAAAGGGAGGATTTATGAGTCTGTTTCCATTAAGCTCATGTCAAGGACATGCCAAGAATTCCCAAGGTATACAATTTTTAAAAGTGAAAGAAAACTGCAAAATTAGCCAAAGAATGTCCCAAGCTCTCGTCTAGATTTTAAATGTCCTCCAAAGGTCATGTGTTAAAGACTTAGTCCCAGTCTGCAGCATTACTCAGAGATGATGAAGCTTTTAAGAGGCATGGCCTAGAGAACTAACCTTAGGTCAGTGAGGTATGTCCTTGAGTGAGTATTAGGACCCCAGGCCCTACCCTCTGTTTGCTTCCTGCCACCATGAAGGGAGATGCTTGGTTCCAATATGCCCTCCCTTAACTATGATCTGCCTCACCACAAACTCAAAAGCAATGGAACTAAATGCACTGTTCCTATTCTGTAGTCATCTGGGCATGACATATCACCTGGGAAAAGGAGTCCCAGTGAGGGATCGCTACCTTGGGTTGGTCTGTGGGCAAGTCTATGAAATGTCTTCATTAAGTTAACTGATGCGAGAAGAACAAATCCTCTTGTGGGCAGCACCATCACCTAGGCAGAGGACCCTGAACTGTTTGAGTGGAGAAATTGAGCTGAATGCAAGCACGCAGCTGAGGATGCGTGTATTCTTCTTCTCTGTTCTTGACTATGTGAGGATGCGTGTATTCTTCGTCTCTGTTCTTGACTATGAATATGATGTGACCAGCTCTCGCAAGCTCCTGGTGTTGTCTTCCCCCTAGTAATGGGTCATAACCGGGAATTGTGAACTAAAATAAATCCCTTCTCCCCTAAGATGCTTCTGATTAGGGTATTTTATCATAGCAGCAGAAACGAAACGGAGATAGTCTCTCTAAGCTCTAGCTTCCTGGTAACAAGTAGAAATAGATCATTTGCATAAAGTACCATTTGTGGTGACTGATGTGTGGAAACTACCCTATAATCATCAGGAATTATTGCTATGTTTTATTTTTATATCATTATAACCAATGTTGATGACAAAGCTGATTCTTTGGTAAAACATAAGAGAAACACATGCTGTTTGATGTTATAAATACTACTTACAAACCTCTTCTAACTAAGGGATTGTGCACATTCTTTCTTTTCACATTCTGGGATGGCAATTATTTCTCCTACAGTGCAAAGAGTTGAAACTGAATTCTGAAGAAGGAAACATTGTTTGAAAAAAAAACAGGAAGAATTGTGTGAGAAAATGGACATGCTGTTTTGGTATTTGGGCAGTGAAGAAAAGTGGGGCATGGCCAGCTGTGTTTCTTTATTTCCTATTTCTTCTCCATCCTATAATTCCCAGCTCCAGAGTTACCATCCTCATTGAGTTGTATGGAGTGTATCACCCATTTTTACCTATCATGTACTGTGATAGTTTGGATGTAATTGACGCCTGTAATCTCATAGGAAGTGGCAGTATTATGAGGTGTGGCTTTGTTGGAGTGGTATGGCCTTGTTAGAGAAAGTGTGTCACTGTGGGGGTGGTCTTTGATGTTTCATATGCTAATGATACTGCCAGTGTCTCAGTCAACTTCCTGTTGACTGCAAGATGTCAGATGCTCAGCTACCTCCAGAATCACATCTGCCTGCATACCACCATGCTCCCCACCAGGATGATAATGGACTGAACTTCTGAAACTGTAAATGAGTCACTCCAGTGAAATTTTTTTCTTTATAATAGTTGCCATGGTACTGGTGTCTCTTCACAGCAACAAAACCCCAATCTAAGACAGAAGTTTGTACCAGAGACTGGGGTATTGCTGTGATAAGTCTGACCATGTTTTTGTTTGGACGAATTTGGATTTTGATACTTTGGGTTAGAAAAGCAGTAGAATGCTTTAACCACAGTTTAATGGGCTATGCTAGTAGGAGCATGGAGGATAGAGGTGCTAAGCGCTATTTGGACTGTCAGAGCTCACTTAAGATGTTTCAGAGGAGAAGAATTTTATTATGTTGCCTAGAGATTGTTCTCATGATATTTTGGTGAAGCAAGTGGCTGCTTTTTGCCCTCGTTTGAAGACTTCTCCTGGAGATTAGAGTGAAGAGTTTTGGATTACTGACTTAAGCTAAAGTGAAGATATTTTTTGATTAATTCCACTGGCAGAAAGACTCTCAACACAGCCTTGTATAGACCCCATCATGTGGTTATTAGTGGTAACTCTAGTGAAGATTTTTAATGAAAAGGAGAAAGCTGAACAGGGTAAATTACCAGCCGTAAACTTTGAGGAGAAAAGAAGCACCAGGAAATGGAATGGAGCTAAATCCTGTGTTCAAGGAGATAAATAGATTAAGAAATGAAATATAGGGAGTAGTAGTGACCCAAGGGCAAGATCCCATTCAGCCAAGTTTCCAACTTGTGAAAAGGAATAAAAGAAAAGTTTACAGGGGGTAGAGTGAGGCACACCTTTAATTCTAGCACTGGGAAGGCAGAGGCTGGCCAATCAATGAGTTTGAGGCTAGCCTGGTTGTCTTAGTTAGGGTTTCTATTGTGTGAAGAGACACCATGACCATGGCAACTCTTATAAAGATGACATTTAATTGGGGTGGCTCCTGTACAGTTTCAGAGATTTAGTGCATTATCATCATGACAGGGAACATGGCAGCATGCAGGCAAACATGGTGCTGGAGTAGCTGAGAGTCCCATATCTTGTAGGCAATAGGAAGTTGACTGAGACACTGGGCAGTATCCTTAGCACAGGAAACCTCAAAGACAACCCCCACAGTCACACACTTCTTCCAACAAGGCTATACCTACTCCAACAAAGCCATGCCTTCTAATAGTGCCACTTTATATGAGATCATGGAGGCAATTACATTCAGATTACCACACTGGTCTAAAAGTTTCAGGACAGGCAAGCTTAGGTATTGCAGGACAAAAAACTGGTAAAGATGTAATTAAACAAGAGGGCCATATTCAAGCCCTAGTAAGCAGCAGAACTTGGCAGCTTTAGCCATGTGGTTCTGGATTTAGACTTAAGGATAGAAGAAATGGGTTATGTGTTATGTACCTAAAGAAAGCAGCTAAGTTCAGGCATGTTTCAGGGGTGTTCCTGAATGGAAGCCTAATTGGAGAGGCCGTAAAGTTGAAGCCTGGATAGCCTTGGAGAACCCAAGATGTTAGACATGCCAGAGTTCTGGGATACCTGCTGAGGAAAGCTGCTAACAGAGAGTGGAACAAGCCCAGGAGAAAGAAGTGTGTTGTAGTCAACAAAGCTGAACAGACTTGGAGATCTGAAGAGCATTTCAACATCAGATGTGACGATGCAGAGTTTGGAGTTTGCCCAACTGGCTTTTGATCTTGCTTTGGTCCAGTATTTCCTCACTATGCACCTTTCCCTGCATTTTGTACTGGTAATGCATATTCCTGTCGGAAGTGTGTGATCTGCTTTTTGATTTTGATATTTACAAATTATAACAGTTAAGAGATTTCATGAATCTCAGAAGAGACTTAGAACTTTTGACTTTAAAACATTGTTGAGACTGGTAGACTATGGGGTCTTTTGAAGCTGAATTAAGTGAATTCTGCATTATGATATTGTTAAAAGCTTGTGGGGGCCAGGCAGTAAGTAGAATGTAGTGATTTGAATATAATTGGCCCCCTTAATCTCATAGAAGGCAGCATTATTAGGAGGTGTGGCTTTGTTGGAATGAGTATGGCCTTGTTGGAGGAAGACTGTCACTGGGGGGCAGACATTGAGGTTTTCTATGCTGAGGACACCACTCACTGTCTCAGCCAACTTCCTGTTGCCTACAAGATATAGAACTCACAGCTACCTCTCCAGTACCATGTCTCCCTGCACAACACCATTCTCCCTGTCATGATGATAATGGACTAAATCTCTGAAACTGTAAGTGAGCCACTACAATCAAATGTTTTCTTTATAAGAGTTGGCATGGTCACGACGTCTTCACAGCAATAGAAACTCAAACTAAGTCTACCCACCTTATTAGTGTCTTTCTTTACTAGACTATTAGCATTGTAGGGAGGAATGCATATTACTAATTTTGTTATCCAGTGCTTACTAGCACAGAAAAATAGACCAGACAGGATAAGTGGCTGATGCTACTTCCAGTGATTATTAGCTGGACATAGGAAGGATCATGCAAGAAAACAGCAAAAGCATGTGAGATGATGTAAGGGGGAAAATAGGAATGCTGGCATCTTAAGAGATCAGAGAAACAATAAGATGCCAAATTTGGTCTGTAGATTCCTTAGAAACAAGATCTGAATTATTTAAAATTGGGAAAGAAGTAGTTAATTACACTTGCTTTGGGGAGCAATGTTAAGGTTAAAGTGCCAGAAAAGGCACTTTAGAAGAATCCCTCCCTCCAAGTCCAGAAGATAAGCAAAGGTCACAGACAAGACATCCGTACAGGTGAGTCTGAACTCTACCCAAGTGTATTCCAGAGGCCTAAGATGGTCAGGTGTAACTTAGAGCCCATAAAAAGTGGACTCATTTGCAAAAACCCAATACGGTGAGAAGCAGATTAGCCATACTTGTGACACCTGGAAGCGGAGCCAGGCATCCCCGAGACAGGTGGGGTCTGAAATTCCCACTCTGCACAGCCAACAAGGCTATGAATAGTTTTTCTGAGCACATGAGTGTCGTGTGCAATACAGCCAGGCAAAATGATGTCTAAGCACATGTTCTTGGCAAGAGCTGCTCTGAAACAGCACTGCCCAGAATGAAGGGTAATTAGGGAGTTTCTCACAGCCTCCAGGAAATCTGGCCTGGCGCAGGAATGCCACATTTTTCAACCTTGTCTGAAGAAATCCTCCCACACCCCACTGCCTCTTGATGATGTCTGTAATGGGTTGCAGAACTCGCATATGTGGAGGCATTGGGGCCTCCTTTTGTGGGTCCCTATCCTTAGAGATTTGTTTCATGGTAGACCAACTTCCACAAGCTCCAGAGGGTTGGAGCATAGTATCAAGTTTGCAAACTCTCAGGAATTGGCCAGAAAGGATACATGGCTTGGCCCTACCTCTGGTGGCTTTTAGTTGGGCCTACCAAGGAGCATACAAGGATTGTTTGTTTGTTTTCCAGGAAAACATCTTGTGATTTTATACCCCTCCTTTGTTACACCTACCACTGTTGGATTGAAATGATTCTGAGTAAAACTATGAACGTGAAAGTAATTGTTTAAAGTCTCTTCCCCCTGAACTAAAGAATATCTGTATTAATTACTTTCCTCATCTCTATGATATCAGAATGAAGCACTTACTTAGGACACGAGGGATTTATCTAGGCTCAAGGTTTGAGCCATCTTGGAAAGATGGGAAGAAAAGTCAGGGCAGAAGGTGGCTCCATGGAGGCTGGACTGTGTGGAGACAAGGTGTCAATCAGGGAACAGAGACCTGAGCCAGAACCTGGAATAGATATAACACCCAGAAGACTACCAGTGGTCTATTTCTCCAGTTTGGCTCCACCTTCTAAAGGTTCGACAACCCTCCAAAACAGTGCCACAGTTGGGAACACAAGAGCCTTATGTTATAGTTCACACTTAAACCATTAACACTACCCAAAGGTAAAAGTGGTTTTGTCTTGTTTATTATTGCTTCTTTATCTTCAGTCTCCAGCCCAGATCATACCTGCAATATTCATTTAGTAAATCTCTGTGGATTAAACAAATCTAAGGAAATTTTATTTTAAACTTTTTATTGGTTTTGAGACAATATTATCTACTACTAACAGTTTATATTTGAACTTCAGGTTCAATCTCTTGTGACTCTGGGCAACTCACTTAAGTCTGTTTATTATTCTCCTGACATTACTGTGACAAGTAGTCCTAAGCCTGGAGTCTCAAAACAATGCAAGTATAATTATCCTGATTCTAGACTTAGAAGTTCAAAGTCTAGCAGAATGAACCTTCCTCTGGGATGTAAGATAGAACCCATTCCTTGGTTCTTCCAGTTTCTGGGGGCTACTCGAATACCTTTGGTTTACACATTTTGGTTTAACTCATCCACTTAATCATTCAGACTACTGAGCAGCCAGGACATGAAAGTGAGGTGGGATTCCTGGTCTGGAAGCTCGCAGTGTGGAACTCTGAGTCCACCAGAAGCCACCTGCACACTGAGCTTCCCAGCTGGCCCTGGAAGAATCAGAGCATTTTCTTTACCAGAAATGAAAATATTCAGCACAGATCCCTCTCCTGAGAGAGGAAGGACTGACCGATCGTAAGGGGGAAGAGCATACATGGACAAACACACGCATAGCAAGAGACAAGGAACACATGTGAACATCGACATGGAAGGTGTAGTCAAGAAGGCTTTACAGGAAACAGCGATGCCTGACCTGGACCTTTATTGACAGCAAAAGGGTGGCGTGGGGCTGGGGGGAGAGGCGGACAGATTCTCACCAGAGAACACAGCAAAGTGTGGCACATTCCTGAAATAGGGTGAGGACAGTGGAAAGCTTGGCACTACCACAGCATAGCCATGTTGGAGAGGAGCAGAGGAGCTAGGGCAAGACCCAGGTGGCTCTCCCTCTTCCCATGCCTTGAATCAAGAGGCCTCTGCACCTAGTAGTCACCACAGGCCTTCACTTAGGTTGACCAAGACCACAAGCCCATAGTTGTGAGCCAGCCACTGCCTGTTGATTTTGAACTTCATCTTGCCCTGTGTCCTGTGCCAGCCGGAGTCTGTGGCTTCCTTCAGCGCCTCTAGAAAGCCAAGCTGTTTGCTGGTAGAGGGCAGCTTGTGCTGCTCTCTCCTCTCCCCAGGCTCTGCTTGCCTTTGCTCTTTTCCAATCACCTGAACTGCTTTAAGGCAACCTTTTTAAAAGAAACATACTACTGGCCTGGACACATCTCCCCTCCAACAGCGGCATTCCCGGAGACTTTTGCTGGTCCTTTCCACTCAACAAACCCATTCAGTTTTGCAAACAGACTCTCTAAAATGAGGCCTATAAAATTCTGTCACAAAAAAAGAGGCGTTAGTTGGGTGGTAGTGGCGCACGCCTTTAATCCCAGCACTTGGGAGGCAGAGGCAGGCGGATCTCTGTGAGTTCGAGACCAGCCTGGTCTATAAGAGCTAGTTCCAGGACAGCCTCCAAAAGCTACACAGAGAAACCCTGTCTCGAAAAAAATCAAAAAGAAAGGGGGAGAGAGGTATTAATGACCCTTGTGGTCTATCTTAATTTTTGAAGCTGTTCATAGGAGAGGGTTGCCATTAGGCACCCTTGCTTGTCCCTACAGCTTCAATCCCTCATACCATGGCTCCTTGTCTGCATTCCCAGCAGCTTGCCTATGTGCTTGGGGAATACGCTCCACCTGCCATAGCTCCATCCCTGAAAGTGGCTCAAAGGCTTTAATTATATACTTCGATACCGCTATTTGCAATGAAGCTCTCTACCCTGCTGGCATTTTGAAATGCCTAATAAAGTGCCTCCAGTAAAATTGTGACCTCTACTGTGTTCTTCTATGAAGTAATCTCTCCTCAGACAGGAAACACATTCCCAGTGACAATTTTAGAGACAGGAGAGCTGATCACAAAAGAAAACTTTGGAGGTGACTTTTGAGCTGATGACGGTTTGAACAGGTTCACGTGTTTGAATACCTGGCTCCTGGCTGGTGGCACTGTTTGGGGAGGTTGTGGAGCCTTCAGGAGGCAGGATGTAGGTAGAAGTAGTGGCTCTCTGAGGATTATTGCCAAGTTCAAGTTCCAGCCAGACTTCTCTGTCCCCAGGTCTGCAAGCAGTGTCACAATCCCACCAGCACAGCTGTGAACCACCATGAACTCTGCCATGACTCCCCCTATGATAGACTGTACCCTCACAAACTGTGAGCTTGAATAAAGTCCCACCCCTTCCTTTCAGATATTTTATCATGGTGATAATAAAAGGATGCAAACTCTTTTACCATTGCAGACTCCTTTTACCATCCCAAAACTCTATCTATAAATCTCTCCCAGCCTTAAAGAAGATGAGTATTTACCAGTAGCACAGGCACGGGGATGGACAATTAATAAATGGGACTTCCTGAAACTAAGAAGTTTCTGTAAGGCAAAGTACACAGTCAACAAGACAAAAAGGCAGTCCACAGAATGGGAAAAGATATTCACTAACCCCACATATGACAGAGGACTGATCTCCCAAATTTACAAAGAACTCAAGAAGCAAGTCTCCAAAACACCAAAGGATCCAATTAGAAAGTGAGCTACAGAACTAAATAAAGAGTTCTCAATAGAGGAGTCTAAAATGACTGAGAGACACTTAAGAAAATGCTCAACATCCTTAGCCACTAGGGAAATGCAGATCAAAACAACCCTGAGATATCATCTTACTCCTGTCTGAATGGCTAAAATCAAAAGCACCAATGACAGCTTATGCTGGAGAGGATGTGGAGAGAGGGGAATACTCCTCCACTGCTGGTGGGAGTGCTGACTTGTACAGACACTTTGGAAATCAGTATGGAGATTCCTCAGGAAAATGGGACTCAGTCTACCACAAGACCCAGCAATTCCATTCTTAGGCATATACCCAAAAGATGCCCATTCATACAACAAGGATGTCTGTTCCACTATGTTCATAGAAACACTATTTGTAATAGCCAGATCCTGGAAGCAACCTCAATGCCCCACAACTGAAGAGTGGATAAAGAAAATGTGGTACATTTACACAATGGAGTACTACTCAGTGGGAAAAAAACAATGGAATCTTGAAATTTGCAGGCAAATGGATGGCACTAGAAGAAACCATCCTGAGTGAGGTAACCCAGTCACAGAAAGACGAACATGGTATGTTATCACTTATATATAGATTCTAGACATGGATCAAGGAAGTGCTACTCTATAATCCCATTGCCAGTGAGTCTGGGAAACAGGTTCCCAAGAGAGATATACAAGATAACCCAGAGACAGGGAATGAACCAAGATCTCATATGTAGATTGGGAACATGGTGGAAGGGGAGAGGGAACTAGGAAAAAGACAGGGGGAGAAGAGGAGAGGAAGATATGGGGGAGCAGTAAAGTTGAGCTGGGGGAAGAATGGAGGAGACCAGGATGAGAGATACTATAATAGAGGGAGTCATTATAGGTTTGAGGAGAGAGCTAACACTAGTGGGATTTCAAGAGATCTACAAGGATGACATCAACTGGCAAATTAAGCAATAGTGGAGAGACTACCTTAATTTTCTCTCCCTCATAATGAGATTGATGACTACCTTATATGCCATCCTAGAATCTTCATCCAGTAACTGATGGAAGCAGAGGCAGATACCCACAGCTACAGAACTCCTGGGACCCAGTGACAGAGAGGGAGGAGTGATGAACCAAGGGGTCAAGACCATGCTGGTGAAACCCACAGGGACAGCCGACCTGACAAGGGGGCGCTCTTGGACCCCCCCTAAATATGGTATCAGAGGAGGCCTAGGCAATCTCTGGGGCCTTGGGTGGTAGATCAGTGTTTACCACAGAGTATGAATGAACTTGGGAGCCCATTCCATAAGGAGGGATGCTCCCTCAGCCTGGACACATGGGGGAGGGCCTAGGCACTGCCCCAGACAAAGTGACAGTCTCTGGAGATCCCCCATGGAGGGCCTTACCCTCCCTAGGGAATGGTGTGGGGATTGGGGGGTTGGGGGAGCTGGTAGAGGGGCAAGGGAGGAGGGGTGGGAGAGGGAGCTGGGATTGACACGTGAAGCATGCATGTTTCTAATTTAAATAAAAAATATATTGAGAAAAAAAAAGATGAGTGCTTAAAGTACCAAGTTAGTTAAGAGAAGAATATACACAAAGAAATTCATATCTGGATCCTAATTCTACAAATAGTACCCAGAGAAGGAATTAATAATAATTTAATCAATGTATCTCTGGGTGAATGAATGGATAAATGAATGAAAGAATGAATGAAGAAGCAATGGAAATTACAAAAAAAAAGAAAGGGTACTTCCTGCAAGGGACTGAAGAAGCCTGTGAATGGCTTGTGTTCCATCTTGAAGAGAAAGAATTAGCTCCTTGCAGAAGTTGGAGGATGGGCATTAGCAAAAACAAAAACCCCAAACAAACAAACAAAAACCAAAAAAAAAAAACAAAAAACAAAAAACAAAACAGAAGGACAATCCAGAATGAAAAACTGGAAATACTAGAAACAGAAATCCAGTTAGAGATAGAGGCAAGACAAGGGAACTAAAAAGAAACAAGGCTGAAGGCAGACAGAGCCGGAACACCTGGGCTTTGTCATGCCCAGGCCATAGGCTCTCCTTAGACTAGCCGCAGCATACGGCAGACCTTAATTAATGCAAAGCCACAACTCCATGGTGGGAACATGCTCCCACGTGCACATAGGAAGCTGCTGTCTGCACACACAGGCAATTACAAGCATTCTGAATGCAGGGTCCTGAACCACACAAGTCCATCACAAATGCGTGTCCAGAAAGGTCACCCAGTCAACAGCTCTGATCAGTGCTGGCTGAGGCTGAATCAAATCCCCCAAACAAGATACACTGGATGCAGAGGCAGTAAGGTCAGGAATGGCCCTGCCTCACATCTTGAAGCATTTTAACCATGTGGAACATTTTAGAGGAAGAAGAGAAAAAGGAAAGAAAAAAAAACTTCCTCAGAAATAATTCCAAATAATCAAATGTTAAGTCATCACGACGAGAGCTGGGGGTTTATTTTAGCTGCCTCCTCCTCCTAATGATGTGGACAAAGGCTCATTTCAAGGAAGAGCAGGCCAGGCTTATAGACAAGCTTTCTCTCCTCCTTCCTCCCCTGCCCCGTTTTCCCCTCCACGTACCTTTGTCGATTTCACTTGAAATGTTCCAGGATGAGGTAGGCACTAGCTCAGCAGTGACTGACAACTCTGTTTCTGGAAACAGAAAGAAGGGGGGAGGGGAGGACAGGGCATTATTCCCTAAGGTCACTTCTGGGCTGGTAGAAGTATTACATCCCAAGGGTTTTCCCTCAGAGAGAGATGGTCATGGTTCTATGGCTTTTACACGTGAGGCAGCTCCAGCAGCCAGCAGCGGCCCACATCTCAGGGGCCCTCCAAGTCAGGCAAGCTGCAGGCCAGACCTTTACTTTAAAATTCCATGCTGAGGGTTAAGATGGAAAGAACTATGTTAACAGAAAACCCGACAGAGACAGCCACGTTTTATCAAAATAGTCTTGCCAGAGGACCAGGCTCAGGCTAACGACTTCAAAAGTCCGATCAGGGAAGAAGATGGACAGTGTCATCCTCCTTGGTGTTTTCATTCACTGAGTTTATGACTCTATGAACAGAGAAATGGCAGTTCTCCACACTGGCTCTTTAAGCCAAGGCAAATGAAAGCTAGGCATTTGAAAGCTCAGAGTCATTTGTGGTGACTACACTGAAACAGTAATTTTCAGGTCACTGTAATTTAAAGCAAATATGCAAATCAACCATCTGAAGGACATAATGTACTATAAAGATTTAAAAACTTTTCAATAATAGACTATACTACACATAGGGTGGTTTTTTTGTTTCTGAAAAATTCAAGCCATGGCATCATTTTACTAACATATTTTAAATAGGGTTGTTGCAACTTCCCCTTGGGCTATGCACAAATAACACACATACAGTATTATAGAACATTAGTGCTGGGTAGGATCTGAGGGACCAAGGTCATCAGATACTGCACAGATGATGTCACCCCACCTTCAATGTCTTGCAAACATCATGAATCTATTATGATTCTTTCTTCCTATTACATTTGGCATCAGTGCTACAGCATTTTCAAGACAGGGTATTTTAAGTAGCCACTGAAAAACAGGTCTGAATTGGAAAGCAAGCTGAACTCTAATAAGTTGAAAACCTGACATTGGAGCATAGTGTCTGGCTCTACCCACAAGCCTCCCAGTGACCTGGGCTGCCTGGTACCCAAGGCTCTGAGATCCACTTCATCTCCGGATTTCACTTTTCCAGGAATAAGCACTTTCTATATTGGGCAGAGATGGCACATGTCCTTGTCATTTTTTCCAGGGACTAATGTCTGCCCATGGAAACCTTGCAAGGGTCACTTCCAATCTGTCTTCTCACCATACACTGCAGAAACACATGGGTTATTCAGCAGAGTTGCTTCCCTGTCCTAGAACAGGTGGGAAACCAAAGAAACAAGGGCCACACACCCTGCGCGTGGTCCTGGTCTGCTCTTTCACCCTGAGTGAAAACCAGTATAGATTCTGTAAGAGGAACTCAAGCCAGATGATCTGTACATCTAACAGCACGTTACACAGTGAACTATGAAACCCCAAAGAAAGATGGACAAGTAGAAAACCACTTATCGTGAACCCACAGGGGGAGACCGTACTTCTTCTAACTTCTGCCCAAGGATAAGCATCTTGTACAGAAGCATGTACCGGGAAGTGTTAATACACATGGAATCTCCACTGCACCCTGACTCCCAAGCTACTGTCACCCACTCTGGCTCCTTCCACCATGACAATTCCTTGACTATAGGGCAGTCTGCTGTGGCTCATCTGAGTGCTGTCTCCATGCCTGAAACAATGCATTACCATGATTTCAAAAAGAGTACATTTCACAAGCTTTGCTGATCAAAGCTGGTCTTTCCAGGTTAGGTCTCAGGGAATGTAAGCATTTTATGTAAGAATGTATGATTTTATGCCACTTAAGCAAATCAAACATGTCTTTAAAAACTTCAGCCCACACTGTTTTCAACCTCTGCAAAGGAGCAAACCTGAAAAACTATTCTTGCTCGGGTCTGATCCTGGGGGCTATTATCTTTACAGTCCAGTCTGATGTTTGACTCTTGGCATCGACTCTACGAAATCTGAATTTGGTATTTAAGCCTGAATGATGTAAATGTGTAGTGGAAGAGTCCACTACAAAAGGGGTCATCTCAGCCACTAGCAGGTGGAGACATAACAAGCATGGGATACGGAAGGACCCCCAAGAAACACTCGGCCATACCACATCCTTCATACCTGAGTTAGTGACACTCAATGCATGGAGACATAGAATCCTGGTGCCACAAGTGCCAAGAACAGTATAAGTAAGTAAGTACTGTTCTTCATAAAAACTACCGAGTCCTAGAGTACTAAGTGGGGGGGGGTCATTCTAGACATCTAAAACTATCTATTGTCTACGTTTTTTTTTAAAGCATAAATATGAGGACATAACAGAGGATTGTGGGAGTGTACCAGACAAGAGAACAAAGTTTTGGGCTCTTCTTTAGTAGAACCAGCTCATCTTTTATATTTATGTTATAAAAGGCAACAATGCTTTGAGGTTATTTGTTTTTAATGTGAGAAGAGACTGGGAACAAGCCACAGATGGTCCAAAGAAGGTAGTAGTCCACAGGACTTGGGTGAAGGGAAAAGAGAAGTCTACGAGATAGCAAGAGCCTGTGCAAAGAGCAGAGAGCTCTTGCACTCCACACGTACCTCCTTCCCAATAGCTACAGGTACATGATACTAAAATCACAACCTGACATTGTTCCAGGACGTTCATACAGTTCTGACATTTCATCACACATGGAGATTCAGGTATCCACCTCAAAATCATAAGGAACTAGCAAATCATCCAAGACTCCTCCCCTACCCTTTTGACAAAAACTCCCTCCTACCCATGCCTATCCTCTGGCAAACACTGATCTCCTCTATCACTACGGCATTGTTGCCTCAAGAATATTATGGAAGTGAATTTGTGCAGTATGTGGCTGGCCTTTTGGGATCAGCTTTTGTTTCACTTGGCATAATGCCCTTAAGGTCCATCTGATCTGTTGCCTACGTCAAGGGTCTGTTCTCTTTTCCTGATGAGTAATAATCCATAGCATGAGGTTATATACATTGTTTACCCATTCATCTCTGGCACTCAGGGGGTTTTCCATTCCTATCTGATACAAATAAAATGGTTATAAACCCATTCACAGGCTTCTACGCTGCATTAGTTAATTCAGTCAAAGGAACATGGGATCTAGAAGAAAAGAGTTGGACGTGGGAAGTGATAACAAGCCGATCAATTGGATATGTTACAGCATTTAAAAATAGGATTTGGTCCTAAAATTAAACATGTACTAAGATGTGCATCAGATATAAGACAGCACAAAGAAAGAATATACATTCCATTGGAGGAAAGGGAATGCTAAAACCCAATGGGGTGGGCCTTGGAAAGACAACTCAAAGTCAAGAGAAAGCCTGTGCATCAGATAGACAATGGCTCCTGAGGCTAGCACTCCAGGAGCATTAAGTGGCCTTACTTATCTACAGCTACAACAAGGCTTCTTTTTAGTAAGAGGCTTCTAGGTTTTTCCTTGTTATCAACCTACCTAATTTTGGGAGTTGTCAATTTTCTCCAAGACAAAAAGACAGCATGTAGGCTGTTACTGAGGAGGCAGGATCTCTTAGAGGACAGAGGAAATTTCAAAATGGGTTAATGTTGATCTTACCCAAGGAGAAACTCGAGAGAGTGAAGCAATGTGAGTTGACTCTCACCAGTCCTTGAGGTTACTAGGTGCTAAATGGATTCTTGCCACGTAGCAAATTAGTTTGTTCTTGGCTTCATAGCCAGCCAACAAAGCCAGAGTGAAAAGAAAAGAAGCATGCTGGAAAATGTTAGCTCGGAAACTAGTGTTGTCTCTCTCAGGAGCCTCTACTTCCGGCCCTCTTGTTTGCTGCAGACACCTGGAAGTCTAAGGACATCACCACACTTCACTCTTTGATTTCTGTCATTGGGTGACTTTTCACTCCATGTTGTTCTACTAGAAGGTATCTCTTGGCCACACTTCTTCCCCTGAATGCTTCTGTGTCTTCATCCAAGGTGTTATCTATCTCCTTTTCCTGCTTTGACCAGCCCACATACAGTTCCATTTCACATTCTGTAGTCTGTTTTATAGTAATAATGTACATAGCAAGGCCACTGGCCATTTAAAGAAAAAGTAAGAGATTGGAGAAAGCAGCCTTTAGTACCGCTGTTCCAGCGCTGCCTGGGAATTTATTCTTCATTTTTGCTAAATAAAAGAAGCCTTGGTTAAGTCCTATACACAAGGGATGGAATTAAATTGTGCTGACTGTTCTCCAAAGCCATAGTACATATAGTAGTAGTTTGGAAGACGAATGAACAGAAGGAATGAAAAGACTTTTTTTTTCACCTAGAGTTTAATGCCTCTGAGTTCACTTGTTCATTGATCCAATTTATCCATCCACCTAACCATTCAACAAATATTTACTGAGCTCTGACCCAGACAAGCTCAGTGGTAGTGAACAAATTCAAAGCACCACTTGCTTCATAGAGCTCAGGGTCTGGAAGGGACATAGAAAAATAAAGAGTTGGAAGAGAATGAAATAATGCTAACAGGGGCTGTGGCAAGGAAGGGTGAGAAGATTCTCAAAGTCTTAACCTAACATGCTGCTGCTAAGCCTCCTGTGGTTGGTGGCAAGTTCACTCATTAAAATGGCATACTCCCAATCTTCCAGATGTCCCCTTTGATGGTTTTCTAGGACTGAACAATTGCAAAGGCCCAGTGGAGCTAGCTTCAGAGACTCTTGTAGGAGGAAGGGCAACAAACTTCAGTGGCATATCTGTACTGAGCACAGGTATGTCCTGACCTGCACACCTTGGACGCTTTAGAGAGGCTTCTGTTGGAAACAGAGAGCTTGTCCCGGGTTATCTATCCTTGGTAGATTTTCAACCAGCATGGAGTCATTTGTACCTTTATCTCCCTAGCAACGCGAGCACCTGCGGGGTTGGAAGGCTGACCTAACACATTAACACTTGTGCAGCAGGTTCTCAGCTTTCACTCCCTTTTACCTTTTAATTTATATTTGGTCACTAAGAGACAGAAAAATCATTGCTCATTCAGCACGATACTATGCCAAGTTTGATGGTTTCTGCAATAGTCTGCCTACGTAGAGATCAGTGGCAAAACACAATACACTGTGCCACTGAGCCACAGCGCTACAACATTGTGTTGTTGTTGTTTTTGGAGATGGGGCACTGCAAGGTAGTGCCTTGAAGTCACTATCTTCTGCCTCGGTCCCAAGTACTGAGATTACATATGCTAAAATTAGAAACATATGTGCATGTGTGTGTGGTGTGCAAGGATGTACACATGTGGGTTTGTATGTGTGTGGGTGAAAGTGTGTGGGTGTGCAAATGTGAAGGAATGCAGGCATTTGATGTGGAAGTCAGAGTTTGACATTGGGTGACCTCCTAAATAACTGTCCACTTTTCTTCCTGAAGCAGGCCAAGCACAGTGCCTAACACAGAGCTGGCTGACTCAGCCCATCTAGCTAGCCAGCTTTGCCCAGAGAGTCTCTGGCTTCCTACCGAAAGCTGGGCTTACAAGGGAGACACCAAGCCTGTCCAGCTTTTTTACATGGGTTCTGGGGCTCCAAACTCCAGTCTTCATATTTCTTGGCAAGGGCTTTATCTGCTGAGCCATTTTCTTACCCCCAAACAGTATATCTCAAAACATAAAATTCCATGTCTGTGAAGAAATATCATAGTTCTCATGCTGGAACCTCAAACAGCGTAGTTCTATTTCATGCAGCTTAAATCACAACAGAATAATGATTCGAATCAACAGGAAAAACAAAATAAACATGGCAATTCGTTGGTGCTCAGCTTACTACTAAAAAGACAAAACCAAAAATGGAAGTGCCTAACCTTTATACTCTACACATACCACTCACTTTTACATCTCTCTGGCTGTCAATGAGTGTTCTCTCCCTTTTAGTCTAATTAAGAACGCAAATATTTTGGTAGCAAGGATCAGAACTCTGGCACTCCCATGCCCTCCCTGAATTCAGACAGCTCTAGGGATTGGCAATGTGAGGGGAGGGCAGCAGGAGGCAAGGAAACGGTTTCTAAGTTGGACATGTTAAATTGTGGCTCCGACACAACCTGGCCGTGACTCAGGGAAGGCTTGCTTCACATCTCCAGTGTCTCACTCGTTAAATGGGCCTAATTGTAATGATCACAGTCTGTTCTTGAGACTCTCTGGAGATGGGTCAGATGAGTCAGCCTTTAGCAAAGAGGCTCCGATGACTGTGGATAAAGACTTTTACTAACCACAGACACAGCCAAAGGGTGCTCAACTCAGCAACTCCCAAACCCAGGTGGGGGGTGTGGCAACCAATGGAGATGCTTGCACAGTGCTTTCTCAACCCTTAACTCCCACTGGGTGAGGCTGACACATTTCATAGCCCAGCGCTGGTCATTTGCAGACGATTCAGGTGGCAAGCTCAAGTATTGATAGGTCTACTCAGTCAATGAGTAAGAAAAGGAACAAATGAAGTGATTTGGAAATCAGAGGGAAAGGGAGCTGGCAGATTATTTGGCTAGTTCCTTCAGTATTGAGATAGACTGATGGTTTTTTACCAAAACAAAACAAAACAACAACAAAAAAAAAACAACAAAAAACTGATGCGTCTAGAGAGACTTTAAAAGCCAAACGTTATTTTCAATTTGAAGACTCTCTAAGTGTTTGGCCATAAGTTTAGACACACAGAATTTAGGCTGATCATGTCAGGAGCCACGTGGAACTATCCTACCCATTTTCTAAGCTACACAGGCTCTCAATTTGTTTGTGGAGTCTTTGTTAGACGAGCACACTGGCACACCCTAAAAGCAAGCCATAATCCTACTTGAGGCACTGAAGGAGAGAGACACAAACCCCTTTTCAGCCTCGATTCCTAGCCACTTTAAGCACTTTCAAAGAGAAGCCCACTTTGGATGCAATTGAGACAGCTATTAAGATCCCAAGCACCTTCTAGTGAGACAAGTACCTTGTGTTTAGGCCTTACTTTTCTTTTCAAGAGAGTCAGTTCACAGGACAGGCATTATTAACTCAAGACTCCATGTGGGAAGGCCCAAGGCCCAAGATTATCACAGTCTGATTAAACTTAAAGAAACCCAGACCTAGGCAGAAAAGCTTGCCTAAGGTCCCCTGACATGTCACCAGCTGTCAGCAGAACCTACCCATGACGGCCGGCCCCTTCCCCCAGCTCTGCCTCAGCCTGGCTGCTTACAGCCCTGGTAGTGAGTTTGTTGATTGGTTTGTTTCCCTTAAACTCTATATTCTCAGTTCAATTCTCTGAAGTTTCCAAAGTGCAGGGAATAAACGGTGATGGTGGAAGCAGGTAAGTTTTCAGGGAAAAAATATACTGAAAGTATGATTTGTATATTCTGGGTGCCCCTGAAAATCACATTTAAATTAATGGCACGGAGGGATCCCAGGATTAGTACAAGCCATTTTAATCTGAGGGGAAAATTCAAAAGGTGGCTATCACCCTGCAGCAAAGAAATGGTTCTCCACCAGCCACACCAGCCTGGACATGCTGCATCAGGCTAGCTGGTAATTTTCAAATACTTAATTTGCCTCAGATTGTTACAATCTAAATGTTTCATCAGTCTGGACTGGGTTTCCTGTACTGTGTCTTTGTTGAAAGCCCAGGGAGATCAATAATGAGAATTAAATATGGCCAAACATTAAGCAGAGCCGGAAGGGACGCCGGAAGCCCTCCCAGGACCTCCTGTGCAATCCACACTATTCTGTCTCCTGCTCCCTTAGGAGGCTTTTCACTTTGTAAGGTGACAAGAAGGTTCTTAAGTGTTCTGTTTCATCACTAAGATGAGATGATTCTTGAGGTTGGGCATAAGTCACCAGCCAACAGATGTGTCCCAAAAGCATGGTGATACAATTCCTGTGCTCGCTACATGCCTGGTCAGCCACCCCTGGGAGACATTACAGACCAGTGCAGCATTTATTTCTCCAAGGTAGCATGGCTGACTGTAGCACTGACCTTAGGCAAAGTCTGTGCCCAGGTCTGGGTTTCTTCACATTCAGTCAGGATACAATTGGATTGTTTTTACATTTGGTGGTTGGTGGTTCCAGAGGGATTTGAATTCAGCATGGTGAGGAGGTCGTGCTGGGGCTGGTTGTTTCATTAATTGCTGCAGGAACATGAGAAGGACCTTTGTCAAGGGCCAACTGAGCCTAGGGTGGCTGTTACCTTCAAAGACCCCTCCATGCTGACCCATTTTTGCTAGCCAAACCCTCTCACTGAAGACTTCAGAATCCTCAAAAACAGGACTACAAGCTGGGAAGAATAGTCAACTCATGAGCTGGTACAAGACATTTCAGATGAAAACCATGACTATTTTCTTGGGCTTTGAGAAGTGATGAATTAACATCTATTCCATGTGCTGGCTTTCTTGAGGGAAAAGTAAATACCAGACTCCTACAGCTTATTCCTCCCTGGATTCACACTTTTTGGGGCCATCTTCAATGAAGTGGTGGGGTCTATTTCTGCAACATGAAATCTAGATTGTCTGTGACCTGTGTTAACTCATAGAGTTTACAGAGCCCAGCCTGGCTCAGTGACAATCAGAGAATCGGAGACTCATGGACTCATGAGCTGGCTAAATGCTTGCTGTTTGAAGTCACTAACTGTGAGATGGCTTGATGCATAAATTAGTTATGGGCAACAACTATGTACAGCTAAGGGGGAGGGGCCTCAATGCACTTAGTCTAAACCCACAAACCACAGTACACTGAAAAGGGCAGGATTAGAACCTGGTTTTACAGTTCTAAGACTCTCAGTCTTTATCTTTCCCCTTTAAGGCAAGCAGACACAAAACCAGATTTGAGATGCCCATACATGCTCTGAGGTAAGTTTGAGGTTCTAAAATAAAAGCCCAAGGGAAGCATATTTGACAATGCTATCAAGTGCTATGGAGAACATCTGAGGACAGGAAGCCACCTCAGTCCAGGAAGACCACATGTTAGAACTCAAGGCCATGCTTCAGATGTGCCAAAGACTCACTCATTTCAAAAAGGGAACTAAGGTCTCTTCCTGCCAGAGTTGTCACAAACAGCATCTCAGGGACCATGTTGGTTAACAGCAACGCATGAGAACAGCCAAAGCTACTGTGTGAGTGACAGATGAAGACACCCATTTGCTTACATGTGCCACCTTCAAGATAGGCAACTTGATCTCCTGCAAGTAGGAGTGGGTTCAACAGTTCCTGTGCTGAAGGAAGTATGTCCCCCTTTCTAGAACATGCTCATCTATTTTCAGTGAGAGATGACAGGGTATTGGGGCCATTTCCTGTGGGTGGTAGGACCCCTTAGGCGTGTCTTTGTCTATCACCTCATAGCCAGAATTCCACTGGGAGCACCCCACTTGCACAGACCTTCCCTCACAAGACCTATAGACTTTCTTCACCTTTCCTGCCCTGCTGCCATCAAGCATGTTAGGGAAATTAAGTTTGATACAGTATCCAAATACCATGGAAAGAAAGGTGATAAACCAGAGGACTTTGAAGGGACATTACAAGACAAAACAAAATCCAAATATGACACATGGCAAACTAGGGAGAAAAACATTCTTATAGCTCACAAGACAGAGGGCTTACTGCAAGAGCACAGGGTTTTTTTTTACATAGCAACATACAGACAGAGATTTGACAGCACTACAGACAAGTGGGCAATAAGAACAAGCTGGTAGATTGTAGGTAAGGCATGAAATGGCTTTGGAAGAAATGAGAGGGAACAGCAGACAAGTAGGCAATGGGAATGAGCTGACAGTCTGCAAGAAAGGAGATGCAATGGTCTTAGGCATGCACAAATATACTGCATTCACTGATAAAAAATACAAAATATCAGAACTTCCATGTGAAGAAGCAAAGAGATAACTCCATGGTTACGAACACTTGATAATCTCTCTGAGGACTAAGAGTCCAAGTCCCAACATGTTCTACATCTAGCTCTTGGGGGATATATATGCACACAAACATCCACAAAAATAATTTATGTTAATCTTTAAAATTTCAGTAGGCTGTTGTGTTGCCCAGACCAGGTTGGAAATATAAAAACAGTTTGATGATGCGCTGCCCTGAGAAGGCTATGAAGAAATAAGAACTGGTGTATGGTTGCAGTATAAACTGATTGATCTCAGCAATTTCTATGGAAACGTAAAAAGGCCCTGCTGTGTGAGAAGCAGCTTCTTTTCCAAGCGTGCAGTCTGCTGGTGCTCTCTAACATGGATGAAGTGACACTTGACAGGACTGCAGGATGCTATCTGGAAGAGAAAGGGAGTGGAAATCACCTATTTCTCCATCAGCAGGACCTGCTGAATAAATTAGAGCTCCACAGGACAAAAAGAAAAGCATGTCTAGAAAAACTAATTACAAAACCAAGCCATATACATTCATGTGTAACATGTATCTACATTCTTGCACACGTAAGTCTACATCCTCGTGAAGTAACTATAAAGTGAGATATCCAAAAATTAGGAACAATGTCTAAACCTGAGAAGGGAGATAGTTAATAGACCAGGTGCAAGAAGGAGATTTACTTTTCATTGTATGTTCTTTAAAGTTTATAAAATTTTATATACTTTATATGCACTAAATGGGGAGACTATAAAAGGGTTTCTTGGTGCCTCTGTGCCAATGTATTATAGGATCCTAGAGAATGCTTCACCAGAGCATGTAGGAAGGAAACAGCAATGGCTGACAAAGGTTGGTGAGGAATACTAACTCTTGCTGAGTTTTGAAGGATAGGTAGAATGCCCAAATTGACACAAGGTCTCCCACAAGGAAACTGGGTGAATTGGGGTAACAACTGGATGTTCTATGTAATATTTGGTAAACTTGAGATAGTTTAGGAGAGAAATGCAGGCCCCACCCTAATGGCTCACAGATATAAAAGCAGGCATGATGTAGTGTGCAGGGGGATGAGGAAGGAAAAGAGAGAGCAAGGGTATCAGCAAACAAATTAGTAAAATATTCAGATTAATACATTTCCTATCTCTGTTATAGCTTGTAAAGCAAAACTATAATTTATATATCAGCGATGACTAAGCCAGGGTTAGAGAGTACTCTGACAAATGTCACTGAGACCTGAACCCACGGTTCTTTACTCGCAGTGTGAGGAATCTGGTTACAGTCTCCCAACTAAAACCTCCTATTAGAGTATACACATGCGGTTCATCTCTTTCAACATAGTGTCCTGACAGAGAGGCGTGTGTTCTAATTAGCCTACTGCATCCATCTTTGCTTCATCCGCACCATTTCATGGATGTGCTATAAGTGGGATACATGCTTTTTCTTTCTTTTAAGTTTGTAAAACAAACAGGAAAAAACTATGAAAAGTGCTCTCCGTGAAAGTTACAATGTCAAAGGATAAGCCAGGAAGTTGGTCACACCAAACAGACATTACCAGTCGTTCTCACTTCCTGTTGTCATATCGTGTTTTCCATACTGAAGTCTAAAACGTGCGTGGCACAAGTGAAAGGGGCAGGGGAGACTATGGATTGTCCCCTTTCCAGACTAGCCTGTTGAGGTGTTGACTGATTTCTCAGTCACCTTGAAAAGTTAATAGCAACCTTCTTTGCTGCAAACATACTCTTACACATTACTCTTCAACAGAAAGAAACTTAAATTATTTAGTCCCGATGTTTTCCAATTTCCCTAAGAGCCAGACCAAAGCCATGTGTTCACGAGAGCAAATGAGCATCAGATAGCAGACCATGAGAGGCCCTGGTGAAGAAGACCTGCCTGTCCCTTTGCCCAATTATTGGCTGGTTCTCTACGCCATCAGAGACAGTTCTTTAGTCCTTTGAGGCTTCTACTACTTATGTGAACCATGATCTGAAAATACGAAATGGAAAATTCTGAAAGTGAACAGTTTGTAAGTTTTTAACTGGGCACCATGCTTAGTGTGAAGAGATTCACAGCACCTCCCTCCTTCCACCTTGGTTGGTAAGGATATCTTTGCCATCTACAGACTACCAGTTATTTAGTCTCAGTAGTCATCTTGATTATCAGATCCATTTATTGCCATATTTCAGAACTTTTATTCAAGCAACCCTGTACCACTGTTATTTGGAAAATTGTATCAACTGACTTCAGCTCATTAGGTAGGGGTCCTGAGTATAACCTCCATGTTTTGGGGAGACTGTTGTAATGTCTGTGTTCGGATAATCAATACAAGGGAGTGAGACTTCATTCCATACAAGTATCTGGAAAACAGGTAAATAAGTTACCACTTTGCCTTGACTTTGCCAAGTAAGGCCTGAATGTCAGCATTCTGCATGTCCAATATTTCAAATGATTATGAACTCTAGACAAATATCATTCTTGGTAGTTAAAGTAGAAGTTGCAAATGCCCATGCTACAAAGTTCCATACCAACACTAAGGGAATACAATTTCCTTCTCAGAAAAAAATGAAACAAAAACAAAGCTAGAGGCATGGGCTTTTCACGTGTCTCTCAATGATAACAGTGCTTCGTATAAAAAGATTCTGAGAACTCCATGAAAATGCCAAGAAAGTGAGTCCCTCCTTCATCTCTCTTTGTGTTTAAAGTCATGAAGATAATCTGGCTTTTTCCTTTCCCTCTGTCAGCATGTGATGTGCCTGGGAGGATAACAGTCAAGGAAGTATATTTTCAAACACTCGGCTAAGGCTGGGGAAGAGAGGACCGCTGCACCACGTCATCTTTGACAAAGTTACAACATCCCTCCTCAGGACAAAAAGGTTGGACATTTTTATTTTAACGGTAAAAAGGTTCACAGTAAAACTGAAATGCTTCATGGATGTCAAAGAGCTCATAAAGAAAAAAAACATTTAGGTGAGTTAGACGTGTAACTAAAAGCAAGCCGAAGTCTTGGGAGCTTTTAGGAGTAACCCTGGTATTTCCAAGGTGCTCCATTTGCCCCCCGGAGGGTAAATGTGGAAACTGGCAATTTGACTTGGCATTGGAGAGTCAATGAATTACAAGACCAGATGGGGTAGAACAAGACCTTCCCTGGACTTTTATGTCTGAAGACTCAAGTTCAAAGTGCTCCTTAAAGTTGCAGCCAAAATGCCCTCCCACCCAGCCTCCTCTTCCTGGACAAGTCTCTAGGTGTTTATTTAACAATGGAAAAATGCTCAGACTTCAGACAACACCTTCTATGGATTCTGTACAGTTCTGTGCCAAAATTACAACAAAATTTGATTTCAAAAGAAGAATGCTTGTGTCTACTTGGCACCAGTGGACACGAGGAAGGTCCACAGGGGCAGGTAGTCTTGGCCTCACTTAAGGAGATGATGAAAGATGGCAAACAAAATACAAAATGTGCAATGCTGCAAGATGAATAAAGGTTAGTCTGAGAGCCATGAAGAATTTTAGTCATAAGAAAAAAGAGAGGTTTGAAAGGAACAAAAGGCAGGGGCATGATGGACCCTGAGTCTGTTTAAAATGTCTCACTGGCATCAACACATCTGTTCTTTCCTGTTGATGTCTTTGGTAGTGAAGAATGCCAAAAGAATGGAGACAATAAGATTTCTGGTTATTCAATCTCACAGCCATCTGCAGTCCAGAATGGCTGGTACCATGAAGAGATCTAGATACTATCATTTCATGAAGTACTGGGGAGACATATTCATCACTCAGCTGACAACAGTGCTTGGCTACCATACATAAAACCCCTCGTTTGATCCCTAGAACAGCATATGCTGGGTAGGATGGTACACGCTTGTACTTCTAGCACATGGAAAGAAGATAGAAGGACCAGGAGGACAAGTCATCCTCAGCTACATAGAGAGTTCTAGGCCACCCTGGGATATATGTCTTAAAAATATAAGTTGAGTGAAAACGCACATTAACCAAAGCAATAAAAAACTAATAATTAACTGAGCGCTGATATCAGACAGATGACATGTATAAGGAGCTGCTATTTATTTTGTGGCATAGAAAAGTCCAAAATTAAGACTGACAAGTTGACGATGATCATTATCCATTATCCATTATTGAAGTTACACCAAAGTCAGTTTATAAAGTTTTTATTATTACTATTCTTACTTGTGTGAATATGCATGATGCAGCAGGGTAGGGGGTTTCCCATCCTGTGTATGTACAGGTCAAAAGACAGCTTTGCAGAGGCAGTTCTCACCTTCCATCCTTATGTGGGTTTCAGGGATCGAACTCAGGTCATCAGACTTGCATCACTGAGAGGCAAGCCCCTTCACCCACTGAGCCATCTCATTTACTCCATAGATTTAAATTCAAACTGAAGGAGACAACCCAAAAATCACTAGTGTCCCAAAACAATGGACCAACCAATGACCTCAGAATCCTAAAACAGTTGCCAAGTGTCTCTTGTTTTGAGACACTAGACAAAGTATCTTATACTAGTCTTCATTTCATTTTTCTAATTATACAGTTAGTATCATCTTCTCTGTTACTCACACTTCACATAAACAGACAAAATATCTCTGAGACTTGGAAAGACAAAATATTTGACTCAAATTCAAATGACTCATCCAAGTTTCAAAAATATGATACTATTTTAAGAATATAATTTTTTAAAACTCAGAAATATGCTTTGGTGGGGCTATAGAAAGTGTAACCTAACACAATGCTAGCAATTATTCAAATGGTGGAGGCACCTTGACAAACAGTATTACAGTAGCTCCAATAAAAAACTGATAGCTATAATTTCCATATGACCCAATAATTCTATTTCTATCATTAATTTGGGGGAATATAATTCTAAAAGGAATTGAAAACGAGAATAGCATGCACATTGATGTTCACAGTGTCATTTATGATAGACAAAGGGTGGGCACGGCCTAATGTGTATTGATGGGGAAATGAATAAAGAAGATGGGTATACTCCTATAGTATGGTGTTATGCAGCCTTACAGAGGAAGAGGGATTCTAGAACATGGTCCAGCAAGAATGAACCACATAAACAGTGTACTAACTGTAATAAGCCAGTCCATCACAGAAGGACAAGTATGGTATGACTCAATTATCTGAGATGTACAGACAGACAAATATATTACATCAACAAGCAGACAAGAGGCTGGGGACATAGCTGAGTGGTTAAAAGCACTTGCTACTTTTCCAGGGGACTGGAGTTTGGTTCCCAGCACCTCTCACAAACACTACAGCTCTAGGAGATATGATGCTCTCTTCTAGCCTCTGTAGGATCCCCCCAAACAAGGCAAACACACACAACACACACACACACACACACACACACACACACACACACATATATATGTATGTATAAGCAAAAATAAATATTTTAAAAGGAGACTATTGGTCACCAGGGCATGTAGTGGGGAGACTGGTCACAGATGATATGGGAGGAGGACTATTACCAGGAGATGTGGTGATGTGGTGTGGGGAATGGCCACTAGGGTGTGTGTGTGTGTGTGTGTGTGTGTGTGTGTGTGTGTGTGTGTGTGTGGTGGGGGACTGGCCACCAGGAGAGGTGATGCTAGGAACTGGTCACCAGGAGATGTGGTGGTGGTGGGAACTGGTCACCTGGGGATGTGCGGGGGTGGGGGTGACCACCAGGAGATATAATAGTGGGTACTGGTCCTCAGGGGATGTGCGAGGGTGCCGATCACTAGGAGATGAGGAGGTGGGACTGGCAGTTTTTTAAACGAATATGGAACCTAGTTTTAGCCAATGAAAAGTGTGGGGGGTGGACAGTGACAATGGTTGTAACTGTGAAAAGGGTTGTGGAAAGTATTTAATGCCATTAAACTATATATACCAAATGGCTAAAATGGTAATGCTATAGTAGGTATAATCACACACATCTTCTTAAGGGAGTAAGCTTCACAGGAATTAAAGAGTACATTTGCCAGAGACCTGAGGAGCTGGCTATTATTGTGGAGGGGGCCTCGATTAGATGAACTCTGAGAACTTCATCGAGTACAGAAGTAACACTAGTTTTTATTTTCCCATACAAATGCAGTCTACCTTGTATCCTGGAGTGTGCTAGCCTGGCGACTGAGAAAGCAGGGTTCTGGAGGCGATTTACAACCAGATTTTCTCATTGTTTGTAAAGCACACAGAAAACCATCACCAGCTTCTCTAACAGGGACCAATTTGTTGTTATTATTATTTTTTGGAAGCTTCCAACTTCCACTGTCTTGGAAAAGATACAAGAGAAGACAGTCTAGGTCTCACAGTTCAAAAATTAATGAAGGCCCTGAAATAATTATGCCTTAAATATACAGAGGTCTCCTTAATGTAAACAGAGTGTATTTCACAGCAAGTCTTAGAACAAGGGATCCATTTCAGCATGACAGAGCAGGCAATGGAGCAGGGCTGTAGTCTGCACTCAATTTGAGATTTTACTTCTGTTGACGTTGACTAATGCACAAACAGTCCGGCTTAAAGGATCTGAGAAACACTGGGTCACAGTGTGAAATATATGCTAATATAGAACAATTTATATGAAAATAGGGGAATGTAAATAGCTAACTGAAGCCAGTGCTAGTGGCTCTAGTCAAACGGAAACTGGGAATACTGAGAAGGAAGAAAGAGTTCTACTAAAGATCTCCGTGACTCCTACCCTCAGGTTTTCTCCTAGCTCAAACACAGTGAGAAATTCAAACTGGATTTCTGCTTCCTAAAAAATGCCATAGTGCTCAGAGCAACCTGTAGAAATAACCTACATTCAAAGCCAGCATGATACCAGGTCGTGAAGACTGAGAGCCCATGGTCTAGTGGGGATAAGCTGAGCACATGGTCCCTAAGAAGCAGTGTGGCTGGTTTGCAGGTGGCACCAAAAGACTTGATTCAGTATAGTTAGGAACAGTGAGGTTCAGTGCTCATGGATCAGGCATGAGAATAGGCCTGACCCACATTCATGGTCACATTTAACCCTCATGGTGTGCCCGAAGAACCAATATGGCCCGCAGAACAACTTAATTGTTAATAAATAGCAGTGGCATCATTCCACGGGGAAACTATGACTATGGCAGTTACCAGCCATTCCCAGAGTCCAGCAGCTTGTAGGACTTTGTACACATTTTTGACTGCTTGAAACTGCTGTAAAATCCAAGGGAAAAGAAGACAGGCAGACACCTTGGGAAGGCTGTTGATGGATTCTGGGTAGCTGAGATGGGATGGAAGAGTGGAGGAAGAAGTTGAAATTATACTACATTTGTCAAGTGTACTTTGGGGTTCCTCTGTGGCTGACTGCTTTGGGTGTCACAATTCGCCCATTGTAAAGACTGGCCTTCTCTAAGCCCTGGGGAGAACTCTCCTAGGGCAGCTCTAACAAGTGGGAAATGCTAAGTTACCAGCGGAGGAGCAACTTAACCCCACTTTCCAGTCAGGTTTAGTTATAGCTCACCTTCTAGCCACACTCTGCCCTTCCTGATTCACTGGGTTGCATGCACAGCTCCTTCCCTCAGCTCTTTTACTCCTTTATTCTTTAATATTCAAATGAGAATGAGCATTAGGTCTGTCTCATCCACTACTGCAATCTCAGGGAAAAAATACAGTTGATGTTGAATAAATGTTTATTCTGTGTAGAAACAAGGGAATTACAGAAACACATACAGGAAGGGATGAGGTAATGAACTCTTCTTCCTCTGTCTGACATCTTCCCAAGCAGACGTCATTCCCTCTTCTGAGATATGAAGAACACAGTAGTATCCTCCATACTATTTTCTAACTTTATTTTATCTACACATTTTCCCCAGGTAGACATTCAGCATCCTAAGGACAGGGCCAGTGTAGAAATAGTCCATGTTTGGCTCAGTGTCTTATAAAATCTCCAAAGGGGGAAGAAAAGCAAAAGCAAAGCAAAACAAAACAAAACAAAAAAAGCCCAACTTATAAGTAGTAGTGACTCACAGGTTGCTCTCAACAATGAACTGAATTCCTGGGGTTCAAATATGGCAGCTGAGTAAACAATTATCTGACAAAATAGTGGCAAAGTCAGGATGCCTTAGGTTTTGACACACCTACTGAGAAGGATATGTCAACGTTCTTAATTCTAAGGAAAGCTCAAAGTGTCTTCACTCAGAAGCTGTTTGTATGCACTTTTCACAAGCCAACTTATCAGATTTCCCAAGCCTGGTGAACTAAACACAACAAATGGAGAGCAGAAAAGCAAATAGATGCAACCTAGAAACTGCTCAGAGGACAGAGCGCATCAGTGACTCACGATGAGTGACAGCTTAAGCATCACTAGACCCTGGTAGACCCTATAGGGAAACACCTTCAGTAACTCAGTAGTGAACATGCAGTATTATGAGAGGTAGTCTGCCAGGGAAGACAGACCTGTGGGCAATCCACACACCAAAGATGATTTCCATTCAACAACAGACTGTTTGGCACTTAGTGATGAATGCTTTAGTTTGTTGGAAAACCCACTTAAGTATTTAAGAGCTAACACTGACAGATAAAGTGTCACTGTACAAACCAGAGACTTCCTGTTTTGTATCTATTCACTTATAGTTATCCAACAAATGGAAAGGAACTAACAGAAACATCACAAGAAAAATGCACATTGAGTCGATATCTTAAACGCCATTCCAGGAGATACTGCAATCTTGTGTACTCCTGAGCCAAGTTTTCAAAGTTGTGTGACCCACCAAGTACTCTCTGCACAGGAACTCCTATAGAATCTTATGTTTGACACAAGGAAGTCAATATGAAGTCAACAGAGGCTTCCCCACTCTAACATTTTTACAGGACCCAGGGTGGAATTAGATGGGCATAATTCTAACTAAACCCCCAAAGCAATCATTATGCCTGCAATGTAATCCTCTTCCATGTAGCACACATCTAAGGATGGACAAATGATTAGTAGCTAAATGGACTGGCCAGGGTCTGACTTGTATTCAGATGACAAATATTTAATTTAGAAAAGTCATAATGCAGGCTCAAATCTCTGTCAATTATTGATTAATTCCAAATCTGAGATTCCCAAGGAAATTTAGTGACCCCTTGAAAGAAAACACTATAAATGCTCTCATTATCTTCCATTCTGCCACCTTCATCCATTTCATCTTATTTAGAGGTCATATTATCCAAAGCATTAATTAAGCTAGGCAATTTGGCATAAATGATTGCATTTCTGTGCCAAAACTGAGAATGACATACTTCAGGATGGTCTCCATGAACTATAGGGCATGAACACACAGGCATATGTACATACATATATACATATACATACACATATACATATACAGATACACACACAATATATATATTGAAATCTGTTTAGGAAGGGTTACATGCACCTTACTAAGAGAGCAGAAGGGAACTACTTCCTGGTACTTAGATTCAATGAGCTACAGGTGCCATGTATTTGCATCTTTCTTATTTGATCATTACAGTGGCTAGAAAGGAAGCATCATTTTAGAAAGTACAGAAACTGGTTCTGAGGCATCAGCTTCAATTGAAAATCATGTTGTCACTCAGTGACTGACTTGAACCCAAGATCTCTGAGACTTTGGAAGCTACACTTTTAATCTACTGATCGTGAAGAACTAGAATTTGTTCTCCACAGTAACAGAGAACTAAGGAACTTTGCCACTACAGAGCAGGTGATGTCATCTAAACCAGTCCAGCTGCAGACAGGACCCCTGATGGATTGTGCAGTGCCAGCCCCATTCTCCCACCACACTGATTATTTCTTTAAAATCCAATGCAAAGCACTTCCATCGGCGGGGTAAGCCTTGATGAGTTCCAGAACCCTGAAAGGTGTGGAAAGCCAGGTTCAGCAGTCGTAGGCATTGCTTGGAGACGGGCCTCTCTCCACTTGAGGTCTGTCTCTTAGTAGAGTGGCAGTGTGTTGGACACTGGACATCCTTCAGTTTTCAGTAGCACATCCGTGGATCCGTGAATGGAAGACCTGAAGTTAGTCACTGAGCTTAGGAGTTTGAGGGGAAGGTAAGGAAAGAGGAAAATTTTGAGAACAATTCATATCATCACATACTTTCTGGACTTTGGTGTCTCTGCTTGTGACAAAGTCTTCTGCTGCTAAGATGAGAAGACAATGCAGTTCGGTAGTGATGGACTCCTGGAGGGAGGCTCAGGGGGCTTAGTGGTAAACAATTTCAAAAGTTATAGAGAGCCTGGAACTCCTCAAGGTTATAGAATCAGAAGACAACTACAGGGGCCAGGGTTGAGGGAGTGGAGAGGTCCTCCAACACTTTGTCAGCACTCCTGTAAGCAACCCCAATACACTCACTGTTTCACCAACTTGAACTCTGGTGGAATCCTTGCTCTGGTCTGCTGCTGGTCCCCCATCTGAAGCCAGCCCACACTCGTTCAATGTCCCCAGGAAAAGTTACATAACAAATGCATCATGAGCTTGGAGGACTTACATTGCATATGCGAGGCCCTGGATTATTTCAGCCGAGTTTGGCACTATCATTCAATTTCTGTGTTATTCAGAAATATTTTGTGTGCTGTGTAAAGCATAACAACAGCATGAAGTAACTTTTCCCAATGCCTTGCTGTGTCCCAGGCTCGGTTCTGATGACTCATTGGACCACTGCAAATGCCTTACAGGGTAGGTGCTATTTTCATTCTCATTTACAAATAAGAAAACCAGGGCACATAAAGATGAAGCCATTTACTCAGGTTCAAAAAGACCAGAAGTCTGATGAGACAGTCAATGCTCCCACTTTCCTCTGCTGAAAATTACTGTCATCATTTGACATCACTGTTATACCTCCCGCTAGTGCCAACGGGATCCCCATTCACCACTTGAAAGACTCTCCTAGGAACCGTCCAACTTATCAAAAGTTGTATATTTTCAACTCCCAGAGTCCATGAAAGAACATTTAATTCTCTGACACTAAACGCTTCTCTTCATTTTAACTTCCTGACTGTTTAAAGACTTCTTGAGCTGGCTCCAAGTTTGCTGAGCCTACCCAGAAAACAAAACCTTCCTAATGGCTTGGGTTTTGTGGACTTCATAAACATTCTTTCAATGATAAAAGGCTCACATGTGGTGTTATCTTATTGAATAATGGGCTGGTGTGCCTTCTCTTAAATGCAATGCTTGAGCAGTGTTTTTGTAGGCCAGTGATACATTAGAATAATACCATATATTTATATAGTGCTTTGCAATTTCTAAAGTGCTTTCCCAATTACTGTCTCATTTGATCCTAGCCGCAGGCCTGCAAAGCCAGCCTTGCAACTGCTATTACCATCCTCGTTTTATGGGCAATGTGGTCAAGCAGAAGGAATCTGCAGCTTTGAAGGGAAACAGAATAGGGCTCTGCTCCCTGCTCCCCACTGTTCTAGCTGTGTGACCTTGAGTTTTCCCAACCTTTGCGAACTTCATCTTCTTCGCTGGCCAGTGGAGGGCAATCATTTAGGTTCTGCAGAGCATCGGTTGAAATGGCAGATGACAGGCAACTAAAAGGGTGCTGGCCACTGGCTCCTGGTGTTGCTATTCGTTTCACAGTTTTAATTATTGATTTTTATAGTTTGGTTGCAGTTTTAGTTGCTACTATGACAAGGTATCTTTACAAAGGGAAAAATAAAAGGGCAACGGTGGGATCCAAATACTTGGAACACAGCAGGCAAAGTCTGTATTTGTTCAGGGCACAGATTGCAAAGAAAGGAAGGGCAACTGTGTGTACCCGGAATGGAATTGACAGCCAGGTCCACCAGAGCAGGGAATTCGGCAGGTGTTCCGATGGCCAAGAAGCCTCCACTTCTATGCCGAGGACCTTTGCTCTCCAAGACAAACCTGAGCCCGTTGGTTGGATTCGACTCTTGCCTGTCATCCATGTCTTTCCGCTCCTGTAGACCAGGAGAGGCTCCAAGGCTAGGCAGAGTGTTCCAGAACAGTTGAATTTTAGAGAAATGTCATCAACCTTCTCGTGCAGTCTACCTGCTACACATGTGAATGCTGTAACTTTCTTCTCACTGAGTGCTCCTTTCAGAATATGGCCCAGGATCCCTCTCTAAGCATGGAGAGATAACAACTCAGCCATAGATAGAGGCTGCTTAGCTTTTCTAGGAAATGTCAACCTTCTTTGAACCTTAAGCACCCCTGCCCCAGAACACTGAAGGCATCAGAATTGTGGTAAATCATCTATGAGAAGCAGATGGATGAAGGCTGCCAATCGGGATCTTAAATGTTCCAGGAGGCCCATGCTAAACATCTATTCTGGGAACCTTTAGGAGGTGGGACCTATCTAAACAGAGAGATGTTATCAGGCTTGGCCGTTGAAGGGGATATTGGGAACCTGCTTATGTCCCTCTGCTTCCCAGCCTTCACAAGTCGTCCAACTCTGCTCTGCTCCCCATTCCCTGACATGAGGTTCTGCCCAGCTATAAACCTAGACACAATGAAGCCAACTGACATGGAACCAAGCCTCTGAGACAGTGAAGCAAAATAAACTCTCCTCCATGGCAACTTTCTTCCTCTAGGGTATCTTGTCACAGTAACAGAAAGCTGACACAGGCTGTTGGTTCTGAGTCATCATTTGCTTCCACACAAGGGTAGATGCTTAAACTGTTTGACTTTCATCTCTATTGTAACTGCAAAATACACGGAAGCCATGAGGATGACATGACACATGGCTGTGAAACTTCAGATTCTGCCTCCATCAGAGCAAGTGAGCAAAATGTGGGAATAGATTTCATTTCTACTATTACGGGATGAGAATTCCTGATGTGGACAGTTTGGGACCCAAAGTGTTCCAGATTTCTTCAGAGTGTACAATGCACTACTAACATATACATACAGAATCACTGAACAGATGGGATGCAGGTAAAAACAGGAAATTTGTTTGTTTCATGGATACCTTACACACATAGCCTAGAGGCAATTCACATGATATTTTTTGGAGCACCTGCATTTTGACCATGGCATATCCCATGAGGTTAAGTATGAGACTTTCCACATGTGGAGACATGTCAGTGGTCAGAATGTTTAGAATTCTGGAGTTATTGTTTCTATATAGACAGTTTTTTCCAATCTGTATTATTTATGACTCAAACAAATGTCTATTTTTTTCTCCAATTAATTCCCATCATCTTCTGGGCCTGGTCGCATAAGCCTGTAATCCCAGATGAAGTGACCAGAGATAATATCATGGTCCCTTTCTGACCATTCTCAGGACCTAAGATGAGGTCACTTATGGGGACTTTGACTAGCCTTAGTTATTAGGTTACTGATACTGCTCTCAAAGTCCTTGATCTCTGAAGGTTGGATGTGCATGTATAGAGCTTTTCCATTTCCATCAGGCAAAAGCAGGAAAGTGGTACAGGTCTTAAACACCATCATGAGTCACGTATCTCAGTAAGTATAGGGTTGACCACAGGCTCGACAGGAAAGCTCACATTAAGACCTCCCTACCCCTGGTGTTCTTATTTCCTCATGGGAGATCTCATTTTCTACCTAAGCCCAAGGAGTGTTCTCTAATCCTTTAGATGTAAGCCCCCTCATTCATGTGACGGAAAACTCAACTCTGACCAAGATTTTTCCTTACATTTCAAAAGCTAGGTTTTCATGGCGGAGGGTTGAGTTAATCACTGGCCTCTGTTCATGGCACATTTCTCATCCATCTGCTTTACGGTCCATGGAATGTTACCTTTCCCCTACTCCTAGACTCTGATATCTGCTCCAAGCGGCCATTACACTGTTCTACATGCAGATTTTTGTCCCTAGATCCTCCTGCACATAGGCACAGCTTCCCTGTGTGTGTACATGGTATACTTTGTAGAGGGAGTTTGTATTTTAGAACCTTTTCTATTTCCCCTTGTTAGGATGCACTTTATTTATTTTCAGTTCCATTCACCTTGTTCTGGGCCCACCTACTTGACTCCCTAACAGCCACATTCTGTTTATACTGACCTTCATTTTTTAAAGCCTTTTCAGCTCATTTGGTCAGTCTTTGTCTCATTCTGTGTCCATGCGGCTGACCTTTAAGAGCAAATCAGCCACAGCTTTATGGGCACTGGCATTGGTTGTATTTGCCCAATAATGGGCAGCAACAAGAGGCTGAAAAGGATACATTTCATTTTGTATTCTATTGCCCTTCCCTGTCCCTCTGTCCTGGTTCAAGAATTTGATGGGAGGCTCATTTCTTAATAGTTCTGTCTTCTACTAGAATGTTCTGTGGCTCTAGTTCCACTAGGTTCTAACCACCTCACTCTGTCTCCTGATCCTTCAGGCCAGCTGCTGGTCCTTCCCTCTGCCCTTACTCATTCATTAACATTGTTCTCCATTGAAAGAAACACCTTCACTGAAGTGTCTACAACTGAACATACAGTTTTTTTTCTCTCTTAGGACAATTATTTGGTTACTCCAGGATCATCACCCACTAAAATTTATCAATATAATTTTTAGGTATTATGTGCTGGCTAATTGTATGTGTCAATGTGGCTGGCCATAGTGCTCTAACGTTTTTGTGAGCATGTTTTTGGATTAGACCTAAATGGGTAGATTTTAGGTTGAGAAGACTGAGTCTGCCATATGGGTGGTCTTTATCCAATAAGTTTAAGGCTTGAGTAGAACAAATGACTAGCCACCATAGAAAAAAGAGAGGCATCAGCCAGCAGACACCTTCCCTGCTCTTCCCTGGTCTCTAGCCTGACAGCCAACTCTGCATATCTAAAAGGTATCTAAGATTTGCCTGTTCCCATAGCTATGTGAACTAATAACCTACACACACACACACACACACACACACACACACACACACACACCTACATACACACATCCTATTGGTTTCTGGATAATGCTGACTGGTACACATCACATGACTGTCCAGATCTTTTGATTTCCAGCTACCATCCACAATGCTAATATGTTCCCTTCTGGAACTCTATGTGCATTGTTTTGATTTACATACCTACAAGAAAATATCTAGACCATCAGACAAAAACTAACTTTTAGTGTTAAAGTCCAATGTTGCATCAACATTAACACATTTATCCACAGAGTACCTACTTTTTACCAGCTACTGACTTTGGGAACTACAGACACAATAATCTGTAAAGTAAATGTTAGCCTTGCCATATTGAACTTTCAGCAGAGAAGTATAAAAATGATCTGGTACACAGTTGTTGCCCAATAAAAGCAAAACTATTCTTGAAACCAAAACTACCAATCCAACACAGTTTATTGTCTACATTGATATTGCCTCATTCTGTCACTACCTCCATCATCATGACTTATTACAGGAAATTCTTGGCCAATAAGAGAAACTATTCACACATGGTTTCCTGGAACCTCATTCAATAAACATCTAACTGACCAAATTTTCTATGAATGACAGATTGACTGTTTATTTTCTATATCTTCTTTCTATATGCAAAATTAAAAGATTAAGCCAAGATTCCAGGTGTCTAATCTTAAGCTAGCTACTAACCAAAAAAAAAAAAAGCTATAGTGTGCACCCATCACAGATGGACAAAGAAAGAGCACCTCCAGTTTTCAGTGTTCTCCTCTGTAAGATGAAAGTGCAATGACTGGCAATTCCTATGAATATGTGAAAGCTGTACAGAGCAATTACCAGTGTGAGTATTAGCACTCAAGAACTGAAGGCAGAAAAGAAGATATAAACAGTAGGAGTAGAGTCACAAGCAGGGAGAGGTGAAAGAGAACCACATAGTGATTGTTTATGATAATAGAGATCATTTTGGGGCATATTTGAGTGTCCCCTAAAATCCATATAGTGGTGTGATCCCACGGGTGGTAGTAGGGAAAGGTGTTGTGGAATTTTAAGAGGTGAAGCATAGTGAGATATTCTTAGGTCAGTGGGGTATGCCCTAAAAGTGAATCATGAGACCTCTGCTTCCTAGACCCCTCTGGTTCCCACTCAAGACGTGAACACTTGCTTCTATCTGCCATTACCGCCCAGGGCCCTCATCTGTGATGCAAGCAAATGGCAGTCACAGCACTGGACTTGGACCTTGAAAACTGAGATTATTTCACTTTTCTGTATAAAGTTATTTGTTATAATGACACAAAGATGACTGATAGAGCAGGATGAAGCACCCCAGGAGACAGCCGAGAATGCCATTGCGCTGCCTCATGTAGTGAAAAATCCCACGTGACCAGTTCAATAATGTCCAGTTTAAGGATGAGGCGAGCCAGAAAAGAGCTTTTTTAGGACTGTTGAATGGCAGCTAACTTACTCCCTTTCTTTCCTACACCACCACTTAGGTATAACTAGCAATAAACCAAATGGTTATAAAAAGTAAGATGACAAAAGATGACACTGATGATACTGAATCTATATTCTCTGTATTTTAGATTCAAATACTGGAAGCTAATGACCATTTTACAGTATCATAGCTTAATAACAGTCATTTTATGTCATTATGATCAAAATACCCAACAAAAACAATTTAAGTGAGAAATGCTTTATTTTAGTTCATCACTTCAGATGAATGTCAACCCAGTGTGGTAGTAGTATGATGGAGTGTCCCAGTTCATGGCAGTGGCAGTGTGTTGAATGCCTGTTCACATGGCTCAGAATAGGAAGCAGAGAAAGCAGACAACAACCAGGACAAGTTATCACTTCTTCAAACTAGCTCCGTGTACTGGCAGCTAAGTGCTGAAAACATGAGGCCATGAAGAATACTTCATATTCAAACTTAACAGTGTATACACACAGTTAACTTCAGGATATGGGCATCAATGGCAAGAGACCTGAATTTTATTTACTAAAATAAATAAAATTCTCATGGTTCTATACATTTTCTGAAGTAACACTGGATCTCTCTCTCTCTCTCTCTCTCTCTCTCTCTCTCTCTCTCTCTCTCTCTCTCTCTCTCTCTCTCTTCCTGTGTGGGTTACCTTTCCTCTAACATCTACAGTTTTCTCAAAACATAAATGTCACAATGTCACAACTAAGCATTACAGAGACATTTTTCACAGGGCCTCAGATTCAAGCATGGAGTCCTCTCACTCCTGGCTGGTCTCCTCGTCCTTTTTGTCTTTCAGTTCTCCATCAGGAAGAGGAAAAGATTAAACACTGTTACCTGCCATGTGTCACTTTCCATCATAACCCTTCTAATGCCACATTGTCTGATCTTTCAACTTGCAAACATGTCCCTCCCCTGCCCTGATGCACCAAAGAGCTGTAAATTCCTCAAGAGCAAAAGCCCTACCATATATTTTTTAAAACCATATAAAATACATTTTTAAAAAATTCCCCATAGTGCTATTAGCCCAGGGAATGATCACAAATATTTTCCAAATGAACGAATGTGCCGTTGCAAGTTGTGAGTTACTCTGCTGCCAATAAACGCTATCTGTTTTAGCAATCCCCCAGCATGAATTTGTGGAGATGACCAGACACTGAATGTGTGAGCTGAAGTGGTACAAGTCTCTCTCATCAATCACAAACATGAGTCTTTAATGCCTACAAGATGTCACCTTCCAAGGGAGGGCTGGGCAGGATATGGCTAAGGAAGAGCCCACTGCATCAACCTCAGAAAGGATCATGAGACCTCACAGCCAAGGAGAAATTACACAAGGCTCAGAAATTTGCTTTGGCACAGGGTGAGGACACTATGGCACCGCTTCGTGTGTGTTCAGCAATTTCACTATCCCATTTTTGTGTTTTATACTTCCAGCATGAGAAAAATTTTTCTGGATAGCTGCTTAACTGGGAGGGCTGACCTGAAGAAAAAGCTGGCTCCCTGGAGCTCTCCACCAAGTCTATGACATCTCAGCTATTAATTCATTTTGTAAGAGATTGAACATCAGCTTGAAGAATCCAGATTCATCATTACTTCTATTAGAGGAGGAAATAGATGCAACTAGCTACGTCTCAATCTCTAATCTAACACTGGTGTGATTCCATGATGAGCTGCACTGCCAAACTATGGTGCTAAAAAAACAAAAACAAAAACAAAACAAAAAAACAGAGGCAAACTTTGTTCATTTGGGATCTTTCTCTAGCTGAGGAGGCTCCACATTTCCTGTTCTAGTATCTTCCATGTTTCTTTCCCTTCTGCTAGTCCTTTAGTTTCTTCGTCCATTTGCCACATGAAGGCTCAAAAGTGGCCCAGTACATTGAGTGAGCCTAGAATAGTTTAGCTAGAGCTAAGTGGCATTACACGTGTGCTCTGAGTTTCCACTTGCTGCAGGTGATGCGGAAAGAGCATTGGTGCAAATAGAATGCTGAGCTTGGGAAAACCCTGGAAAGCCTATTAGTACAAACTCACTTTATAGCCGATAACACGGGAGCATAGTGAGGCAGGATTTGTCTCTTTGGAGGTAGCTCAAACTCAAACTAGAAGCCAAATATTCACACTCTCCAGTTAGTGTTCTCTCCCTCTATTATCTGGTAAATGGAGAGAGAGGAATGAGAAAATAGCAGCTCATATTTCTAGCATATTCTGGGGAGGATCACGTGCTGTCCACATGAAACATGCATGTTCAATTAAACTTTCAGGGAGCCTCCAGTAATGTTCGCATTCAACAACATTTCCTGACCCCTCAGAACGCACTCTTTCATTTATGTTTTCTCAAAGGACTTTCTCCACAGCCCAACAAAACTGGCTGTTAGTGCTTTCAATTTTCTGAGAGTGAAAATCAGAGTGTGTGAAGAAGATATGTGTCTAAGGGCACATGGCCAGAAAGAACTTAATTCCACATTAATTCATCTTCGGCCCCTGATCAGAGACTCTTCAGGCATCAAAATGCTTCCCAAAGATCAGCTGCTGACACTCTACAATTCTTATTTCTGGAACTAAGAGTTCCTTATTATTCTCTCTTAAGTTGAGTCACCGTTTTTATTTAAATAAATCTGGCTATTAAGCAATGCCACTCATAAAACTATGAGTTGAGTTAATGAAACACAAAAGTGCCTCTATAAAAGTTAAACAAAAAAAACTTTGAAATTTAGAAAATATTCATCCATGTAGGGCCCAAAACATCCTTTGGAAAGACTGATGATCAACCCACACATTCAGAAATCAACCAGTACCTCACAGGCACATTGCAAGGAAGAGGAATATAGCAGCTGGGATATCAGGGGCCTTGTTTTCCTCATCACATGGTACAGATTAAGCAGGTGATTGGAATCTCCTGAGATTCAACCAATAGATATGTTAACACAGGAGTAAATCTCACTGGATCCCACCCCTAAACAAAGAAATCCAGGCAACTAAGGGACACTGACAGTAGAAGTAGTCTAACCCCAAGGAGGAGCCTTCTCATTGATTATCTACTGCCAAGTGGTCAGCTCTGAAATTCCATACATTCAAGTAACAGTGAAGGGACTGAGCAGGCTGTATGTATATATTTGTGCACATGTGCACACACACATATAATTAAACTTGAGAGGGAGCAGGGCAGTAGGGAAAGGAGGGAATAGTCAGAGGAAAGAACAGGAATGGAAGAAAATGGTAAAACTGCTTTGCAATTTTTAAAAGGAAGATTCCAGACACCATACTCCTGGGTCAGATAACCAGGGGTGAAGTTCAGAAATCGGCTCATTTTTTTAATAGAATGGAGATTAGATTTTTTATTAAGTTATTTTCCTTTATTTTTTTTAAGTTAGAAACAATCTTGTTTCACACGTCAATCCCAGCTCCCTCTCCCTCCCCTCTTTCCCTGCCCTCCCCACCAGGCTGCCCAGCCCTCCCCCCCCCCCCAATCTCCACTCTGATCCCTGGGGAGGGTGAGGCCCTCCATGGTGGATCTCCAGTGACTGTCATTTCACAGATTTTTTTTAGTAAACATGTTTGACTCACCACAGTGAAAACCCTCGCAAATCTACTGCATGTCCAGGGTATCATGACTAGGGATTTATCTGATGACCCCATAGCCATTGGGAATAAACCACTTCTTAGTTGCTAGATCTTTAAACTCATCTGCATTAAGCTTGATGACAGGTTTTGAGATATAGATCTTCTTTAGAACTTGGCGCTGCAAGGGCATTCATTACATGTTTGTTATTCTGCAAATTGATGTAGATGGACCTGGTGAGATGACCAATCAAAACATGGTCACTGGGCCTGGGACTTTCCAAAGGCAGCCTAGCACAAAGCAACTTTATTGGCACATAAGACATGGAAAAGTTGGAGGTGGGCTGGAATATGAAAGCCAACTTTTCCATAGTGTTTACTGTGTACTTGGCACAAATACAGAGGCACTCCAGGGCTCAGAGAGAGCTGCTCACACTCATCTGACCACATAGGTCACAGAGTGACAATTCACCTACTTCTGCTGCAGGTCTAAGATATGGAATTGGATATCAGTGACAACTTAATAGCCTGACTTTGGATAGGACTTGTTCATACAACATCTTTATGAGTAATACGATGGGGCAGTGACCCAATATACAGCAGAATCTTTGGTGGCATGCCCGAGAAAAGAGAGGAACTGATAGTCTTGGAAATCTCCAGCAAACCTGGTACTGATAGTTCTTAAATCACAACTCAAGCTATCAGGGGCCCAATACCAGAGATATGATACACTGATACAAGCATATAGTGGTCACTCATCTGCTACCAGACTTTCTTTGTACCACCAGCTCCTACATAATGTCACAGAGACTTTTTATAATTATGAAAGCTTGCCCTTAGCTTAGGCTTGTTCCCAACTAGCTCTTATAACTTAAATTAACCCACTTATATTAATCTAATTTTGCCACACAATTTGTTAGCTTTCCTGTATGTCTGACTTCCTCAGTGTCTCCCTGGTGAATTCCCCACCTCTCAGATTTCTCCCTGATTTCCTCTCTGTCTCTGCAGAAGTCCCACCTACCCTCTCTTGCCTAGCTATTGGCCATTCAGCTCTTTATTAAACCACTCAGAAGGTGCATAGGCAGGCAAGGACAACCAGAGACACATTTTCACAGTGTACCCAAATATCTGACAACACTCACCAATCATTATAGTTTCAAAGCCCTAGTGTTATTTATTTGTAGCCACTAAATCACAAAGCAAAAAAGTGAATTCCCAACAGACCATCATGGATTCTGCTTCTGAAGATTTTTGATAAACTCTTCCCTAATCTCTAACTTCTTCCAGAAGTTGGTAAGAGGCCCCAGGGTAGAACTTCATTCTCACAGATACCACCTTATCAGGGATGGGGCTTCCCAACGCAGCAAAGGCACAGATATACTGAACAGCCCAAGCTATCATTTCTGCCATCTGTTCAATCTTAACTTCATTGTAATGAAGTCAGTTATCTGAATTAAAGATCAGGATCCAGAACACAGAACTCTGGGAAGGACACAGGTCAGTCAGCTCTGGCAGGATGGGCCAGGAAGTGGGGCAAATGGGGCCTGCAGGTGTCACAGGGGTAGCCGCAAAGTTAGGCCAGCCTCCTGGCCATTGGCACCCACATCCTGGTTGGTGAGGAGCAGGGGGAGAAGGGACGACTTTTCCTCTCCATAGTGCTGGCTTTCTACCTTGAAAATATGAACCTTGTGGGCTATACCTCAGTTTGGCATGAAGCTTTTCAAGGTGACACGTAGTAACCACACAAACCACATGTTCTTTAGTTTTTCAGTATCTTTTTAAAAAGTAAAATAGTTGCCAACCATGACAATAAAGAAATAGTACAAGTAAGTCCAAAATTTCTGCTTTTCTTGGTGGAAGAAAAGGTCATAACACAAAGCTTGTATTCCAACACAGAAACAAGCAGCAAGCAGTTAACTGATGGTCACTTCCCCTGGACGGAGTGAGCACATCCATTAACACAGGCTGCATCACTCCTCAGTGGGTCACACTCAACCCTCTTCATTGTTTTGTTGCCCTTGCTGACATCTGGCTTTGTGAGCTCTATTACATGCTATCTTATTAAGGAAGGCCAAAATGTCATTAAAATAACAACTTCGTTCCATATATATATATATATATATATATATATATATATATATTAATGCTGGTGTCTGAGACATACCATTTTGTTGGGTCAGTGAAGAAGCTGAATGAATATAAAAACACATTGAACCAAATATCTGACACTATATACAGATACAAGAGTGAACAACATATGACACCTGACTTCAGAGAGAAAGCCTGGGGCGGGGTTGGGGAGGACAGAAGGCTCCAGAATTGGAACCTACCTTGGCCTTGAGTTTTTAAAAATTTCCATATATATCCAAATCCATATATGTGTATGTATGTATATATTTACACACACATATGCATGTTTTTCCTAAATATCTACCTGTACACCCGTTCATACAGTGCCTGAGTAAGTCATAAGAGGGCATTGGATCCCCTGGGACTGAAGTTTCAGAAGACTGTGAGCTGCCACGTGGTCGCTGGGAAATGAACATGGGTCCTCTGGAATAGTAGCCAGTACTTGTAACTGCCAAGCCATCTCTCCAGCCTCTCTGGGGTGGCTTTGTGCCTTGCAGCATACTTCACATGAGACTTGGTTACTTGTCGGGAAAGTGAATATGAGAAAACTGGCCTCACGAAACTGTCGGTTAAATGAAAGAGTGGATTTGAAAATGTGCAGTGTTTGGGAGTCCCCGTAAATACACTAACAACAAGGTCCAAGATAAACACGAAAGGTCAGCATATCCCAAAGACAGACTATGCAGGCAACTGAGAAGCTCAGAAACAGCCTCAAGAAGGGAAATGCCTTGTAACCTGGGGGCCTTGAGACATGTGGTCAGATTCTACTGATACATGGGTTAGAAAGTCAGAAGCAAAACAAATGGCAAGAATAGAAGAGAAAACCATGGATGCTGGGGACAGGGAAGCCATGGTGGGTTTCCTCCCAGCCTCTGGCTGAATCTGAGAACAAAGGCTTCATCATCCGCTGACCAGCTCTGAGCCTGAGTCTGTTCCCCCCACTCTTGTGCTTCAGGTAGATAAAGAGTCTGACCCCAGTGGCCACACACACTGCAAGACCGGCCCTTCTAGAGCCCCTCATTAGGAGCTTGCAAGGAGGGCTTTAACCCAATCTCTACAACCATCTTTACACTTGGCCCCACTTTTGTATGATTCATGAGCAGCTTTCAAGTTAGGCTTTACAGGTGATTTATTTCTATCTTCCTGTGTTATATTTTATATAGGGTACATGCTTTAAAAAGTCCATATGAGTTGAAAAAACTGGCAGTTTTCTACAGCACTTTTATTAGTTACCTTGGAACTTAAAATGCCTGAATACTACATTGGGCAAATATTAATAGGATTATCTCAAATTGCAAAAATACAGGTGCAAACTGTGCTTGCTTCCGGCCAAGTGCTGTTTTGAGTGTGTTACACATGTTAGCCTGTGGTTATGTAGTATCATTGTCTGTATTGTGTAGATGGGGAGGGTGTGGGAAATAACTTGTCTGAAGTCAAATAAGTGGTCCAGCTATGGTTTAAGCACAGGTTCTGAATTTGGAGATCACTTTTAAATCACAAAGAATCTACTCTAGAAATAAGGGTGAGACCAGACGAGGCTGGATACCAGAGCAACTGGAAGACAGTGTCCAAGGGAGGGGGAGGAAGAAGAAAAGGAGGGGGAAGGAGAAGATGAGGACAGCTCAGTAGCCCTGTTGGCTAAACCTAAATGTTCTTCATAGCTCATTAAGTGAAGCAGTGGGTATGTGGAATTTGACTGACTCCCCAGGCTGGTTCTCCATTCCCTGTTGAGTCTAGAAGCTAGCAACATCTCTGGACCTCCAATTTCTAATGTGGACAACGAAAATGACTTTATTCAACTTATAACATTGTTGGGATAAAGTTATTCGTGTAAAGATGTTAGAAGATGTTTCCATGCAAGAACTTCTCAGCAAATGCAAGCTGTTATTCTTATTTTGTCACTCTCCTTTTCTGGCCACAACCTTACATGGCAGGACTGCTTGTTTTCATTCGTATTTCAGATTTTTAAATGTGACTGGCCTTAGAATTTTGGCACATCCAGGCAGGGACTAGAGATTAGAGAAGAGACCAGCTGGGATCACTTGGTCAGTGAAGCTGAAGAACTTCCTAAGAAAGAGTCACATCCAGGGATTGGTCCCAGGAAGGTCTAAAGAAACAATGTGACTCACTATTAGTATTCATCAATTACTACTTACTATGAACTTATCTTTGTGGCAGATTAATGTAACCTAAAGAAACAAAAATCCCTCTTCATCATTATTTACTAAGCACCTACAACTATCTATTACTGTTCCAGAGTCTAGACACAGCAACTCTGAAGGGCCCTGTCCTAATGGAGTACAAGGTCTTCAGGTGAAGGAAAACAGTCCAGGCAGTGTGAGGTAGGAAGGAGGTCAGGGAAACAGAGAGGAGAGATATTTGTTTCAGCTTTATTTATGTCACTGTGGTTAAAACACACTGACCAGAGGCAGCAAAGGACAAAAGGGTTTATTTGGTTTGCAATTCTAGGTTCAGGCATCATTTCAGAGAGGTCACTGAGGCAGGAGTTTGAGACAACTGTCAGACCATATCCAGGGTCAAGGGCAGAAAGAGACAAATGTACTCATAGTTCCTTAAGTGCTGCTGTGCTCATCTGGCTTTTTTCACCCTGGTACACTCAGGCCTCGTCTAGGAAGGATACCACGCCATTCTAGGAGTCTTTCCATCTCAGTTAACCACCAAGATGATTCCCAAACTGCTGGGGAACAGTCTGATCCAGGCAATTCCCATGTTGAGACTCAGTGATCTAGGTTGTGTCAAGTTCATAGTCAAAACTAACCAGCTCATTATTCGACCTAGACATGGCAGTTCAAGGAACATCCTCTGAAGAAGTAATTTTGGATGAGTCAAGATCTAAAGAATGAAATAAGATTGTCCAGAAAAATGATGAGTGAGATGAGGAAGGAAGATGAAAAGAGGAACGTTTTAGACAGAGATGTGTTACTATACAATCATAAAAGAAACTGAACATCTTGTGGAAACATAAAGAGTAATTTAGTGTGATTTAAGGAAAGAGGCAGGCACTGAGACTGCAGGAGGCAGTAGGATGGGACGAAAGGGACTTCAGTGTCCTTGGAGGACAGTGGGCATCTGGATGGGAGCTGCTACATAGAGGACAGACAGGCCGGCCATTTCAGTCAGGAACAGGGTTTTACTGGAATGGGAGAAATTATTAGCAGCAACAGAGCCTGGAAAGGAAGATTAGGAGAAAAAGAAACAAGTGTTATGGAGAATAGATGGGGCTCCAAAATAAACCACATCCATTAAAGGGGGGAGTCAATACAACTACATGTTCCATGAGAGGGAATGTAAGAGTGGAGATTTCTGGCTTAGACAATGGGCAATAGTCAAGCTATCTACAGAGGCAGGCAACATAGGAGGTACAGTTGGTTTGGGGGCAGGAGTGACACAAAGTTCAATTTTGTACTAATTGGTTTTAGATGGCTGTTAAAGATCCCCAGAGAAACTATCTCACTGACAACAGGTTGTATGGGTTTGTAGCTCAGGAAGATCCCAAGGATGCACATATCAGAACTGAGGCATTAAAGAGACATCAATGGCATCCCAGATATCCCAGGAGACATTTTGGAATGCAATAAAAGAAAACATGAATTGCCAAGAGATGATTTCTTTCCACATGAAACCAGAGGACCACAGATAAGAATCCAAGAATGCAACTCAATGTAGACATAGTTAGGGCTGTTCAGAACAGGTCTTTCTGCCAAGCACTGAACTACCAGGTATGAACAATAAACTTGGGGAGAGAATACATTAATTCCTCTCACTTCTGGCATGACATTTCCCATGCAACAAAGAAATTAGTGCTGATGTTTCTATTAATTAGTAGAAAAAAATCTACTTTAAGTAAAGTCTAAGATTTTAGATGTAGTTTCTCACATGAAAATTGCCCGCCCTCCAAATCCCTTAAATAAATGAGAACAAGAGAATAAGAATATTTTATTATCTCACAAATCAGAAATACACACTCATTTGGGGTTATTTCCTCTAATTCTATATGCACTTTCAAATGGCTGATATTTCATTTGTTTCAATTTTGGCACCATAAATGGCATGTTACTAACAACTTTATCATTGATAAATTGTTATCTAGATTCTCAAACATTTCTCCAGGACAGATTACGCAGTGAGTTACTGGGAGCCAGGTATGTGTGGTCATGCATACTTGCAATCTCAGTAGTCAGGAAGTTGAGGCAGGTGGTTCATGAGTTTAAGAACAGTATGAATGACATTGTGAGTCTTTGTCTTAAATATCTCCATCACAAAGCAAACCACTAGGTCAGATATAATAACTATGTTAGCTTCCTTGATCTGATACAAAATATTTTTGTCATCTACCTGTAAATTATAAGCAGATGTGAAACTATGCATTTACACAAGCTCGTGTCCTTGATCTGATAGAAAATATTCTTGTCATCTACCTGTAAATTATAAGCAGATGCTAAACTATGCATGTAAATATATACATGTGTGTGCATGCATGTGCATACACACACACACACACACACACTTAGTGAGAGAGGGAGAAGAAGAGGGGAGAGGGAATCTCTCCAGAGAGAACCCTAGGAACTTATGCATCATTTCTAAGAGATGCTTCTTAAACTTCCTTCCATCTAATTCATTTCCAGGGTACCCTGTGGAGATCTATATATACTCTGTTTTCATATTGTCACCTGCATAAGTGCTGGTTACTTTTGAAAAATAAAGTTGACGCAAGCTAGTGTCATTTGTAAAGATGTAATCCCAACTGAGAAAGTGTTTCCATCACATTGATTGGGAGGCAAATTTGGGTGAGCAGTTTCTTGGATGATGTGGAAGGGCCCGTCCCACTGCTGCCCCGTGGTAGGTTGTCTTTGGTTGTGTCAAAAAAAGCAAGCTGAGCAAGCCACGGGGATCAAGCCAGTAATAACATTCCTCTGTGGTTTCTGCTCCTGCCTCCAGGTTCCTGACTTCTCTCCTTCCTGCCTTGGCTTCCCTCGATGATGAACTGCAATTAGGACACATAAGCCAAATAAACTCTTTTCTGCTCAAGCTGATTTTGGTCACAGTCTTTATCACAACAATAGAACGGAAACAAGGACAGCACATAAAATGTTCTAGCATACTGCCAATTTACAGGCACCCAGATGTCACAAGGGCTCATGGCATTGTACATACAGTCTCCCTACCCTTTACAATCATGAATGAAGGAGCCTAGATGAAGCTGATTTTATCACTGATTCTAGTGGCAAGGTGTCACAAATAATAAAATGCAGATTGAAGACTGGGAAGATCACTTTAGGTCAGCTCAATGCTAACTGAAAGTCTCCCACATGCTGGGTACTGAATCAGCACTGGGAATATTGAGTACAACAAGGCAGATGAAGTTCCAGGGAATGGATGACTGGCAGGAGATGCAAGGGACACTATCCATTTTTCTCTGTAAGATAGTATCTTCATTATGTCCCCTACCATATCTTTTGTCAGCCTGGGTTCTCATGATATCATTACTCAACGGGGAATGGAAACATCTTATACTCATTCCCATAGTTGGACAGAGGACTAAATAACTGACCTACCAAGTTTCCCAAGATAACAGGATCATCCCCACCATTGGAATGCTACATTTGCTGAGTGCTTACTGTGTGCCCAGTATCATCCCTAGACCTTTAATTAGAGAGATTTATTTAGGCTGAGCTTCTCCTAAACAGCAGCAAGGCCCCCTAGGATAATTTTCTTTTAGTCTAAAACTTCACCTCGGCTCACCTAGCTTGGTGAAGACCTGAGGTAGACTGTACTTCTTCTACTAGATTGGCCAGCAAGAAGGTCATAGACCTTGTATCTACTTATCTCTGTGCACAAATTGAAGCTTTAGCATAGAGCAGTCCCTTCTCACTAAAAGTCATGGTGACGACTAAATCAACATGCCGAGAGGGGTGTGCCCTGCTGTCTGTAAGGGCAGCATGCACAGACCAGTAGCACAGACTTGACACATACAGCTTGACCTCAATGGAAGGGATTTTGGCTGTTGCTCTGACAATTCTGGGTAACTGAACCAGTTGGGCAGAGTCCTCGATTGCTGTTCATTTCATGTGTGTCTCCCTGTTTGATGACTTAGAGAAAACATCACTAGTTTTAGTCATACCTGAGACAGTGCATTGTAGAGTATAAAGAACAGAATGATAAGGGATTATGAGTGACAGATGTTCATCATTTGGTGGTAGTTACTGCATTCAAGCTCCAGCATAGGATTTAACCTTTATAACAGTCCATGATACTCATAACTCATATTAAAGAGGTTGTGAAAGGTTTGATGACTTGCCCAAGGTCTCACAGTAGAAGATAACAAGTTAGACCCAGAATCAGACTCCAAAACCTCTGTAGCATGGTTGCTTCAATCACTGTCACTCAAATATGCTTCAAGATCTCAAGATAAATTTCCTATTTGGTCAACTAATCTTAAAAGTGACTGTCCCTCATATGTACTGATCTCAACAAACCTGACCCCAAGAGCCAGGCAGTAAAGTGTTAAGGATTGTATGAAATGGGGTGATAGTTGCAAAAGAGAGTAAAAGCCTCTCCAAGCATGTCTAGCTCTCAGAGGCTTTGAAAGCAACTAAAAGACTCTGCTGAAACGTGCTCTTAGATTGCTTGAGAAAAACTGAAGGTTAAGATTTTTCTTTTACAAAGAAAATAACACAAATTTCAGTGGACTTTTTCAAGTTAAGGCCATTTCCTCAAGCAAATGGAATATCAAGAAACTGTTAAATGTAAGAGCATTACTTGTTGTGGGATACTTATATACTGTATGAAGATGCATTGCTATGATTGGTTTAATAAACAGCTTAACAGCCAATAGCTAGGTAGGAGAGGATAGGTTGGATTTCCTGGGAGAGAGAGGAAGAGAAGGAAAAATCTAGAGGTGTGAATTTTGCCAGCACAATCAGAGCAAGTTAGACATGCAATAATGAGGAGAAGTAAACCAAGCCATGTGGCAGAATATAGATTAAAAATATAGGTTAATTAAGTTATAAGAGTTCGTTGGAAACAAAGCCTAAGCTAAGACCAGGTTTTCATAATTATGAATAAGTCTCTGAGTTGTTATTTGGAGGCTGGTGATCCAAGGATAGTCTGATAAGAAAGCTTGCTACAGTTACTACGAATATTTGCCATGGAAACACCATTCATGATAATAACCCACCAGTGCTCACCATTTGTGCTGTGAGTGAAATCTAGGGAGCTAGGTAGTCTGTCCCTGCTGTAAGGCTCAGTAGGGACATGCTGGGAGTATATAGATCAGAAATTACCCAAGGAGGCAGGAGATCCCAATGGGGAGCTTTGGAGCCATAAAGAGCTGGATAGATATGGGTCTAACACTCTTAAACATCCACTGTGCTAAGTCCAAGTAAAGACTGTAGCTTCAAACTTTAGCAGCTTCATCTATAAAACACATATGCTTCTATTCTGTAGAGTCGAAAGAATAAAATCATTGTTATATGTTATACATTTAAAAGTGCTTGAAAAGCAGTAGTGGTAAAGGCTAGCATTTCCTGTTGCCTGTACCTATTGCATAAGGGCATGGGGAAAGTTAAAGCCTAAGACAACCCTTTAACAAGCCCCTTTCAGTTTTCAATTGATAAGCTATTGACAGTTAGGCCATGTCAATAGCCCCATAGAGAGGTGCTTAGACACAGCAGGTGAGATGTGCCAGTCAAAGGACAGAACTAAAGCCTAGATCATGTCACATCTGTCGATGACGCCACTCTCCATGGCATATGATCAGATGGCACCATTGCTAAGGGCATGTGGGCTGATTCATGCCCACTTTAGCACACCACCTTCTTGTAATTAGAAGGTAAAGAAATTCTTCTGAACTCTCAAAAGTCAGCACAAGGTCCTACGGTGCAGGGTGTGATGGCTTTACTTCTCCCACACTCAGAGCAGTTCGAGAGTTCCGTAAGATCTTCACAAATACTTGATGAAGCAAACTGAGTTAGGACTGCTGTGTCAGGCTGTTTGTTTGTCTAAGAAAGGGTCTCACTATGTTGATTGAGTCTTCCTTGTACTCCGAGGCAGTCTAAACTGGCCTCGAATTTATAATCCTCCTGCCTATCCTTCAAATGCCAGGATTACCACAATGCCCAACTGTCTATTTTTTTTTACATGTACAACTGGTCCTCAGCATCCTAGGGGGTTTTGTGGATATTATAAGATAAAGATGTGTGCAAGTCCTTTACAGAAAGTGTGGCATATTTGCAAATAGCCTATAAATATCCCTCCTCTTTAAATCATCTCTGTCACCTGTACTTCACAAAACAAAAATGCTATGTAAATAATTATTATATTGCACTCTTTAGGGGATGGTGTTACAAACACAATTTATACATTTTAAGTACAGGCACAACTATCACAGAACTACTACATGTTGTATACACAGGTAGCTAATGAACATGGAGGACTGTGTGTGTGTGTGTGTGTGTGTGTGTGTGTGTGTACAGAGACAATAAGTGAAATTGGTTTACTTATCCTATAAAAGCCATAAGATGTAAAACAGGTACCAGGAAACTCAACCTAAAGTGAGTATGTGAAAACAGCCTGATTCAGGTAATTTAGTGGTAAAGGCATTGGTAGTCACCTAGCAGAAAAGAGAACTGAACAGTCAGGAGACTCAGGTGGCATTTAGAGTAAGGAAATCAAACGATGCCTCTGTGTCTCAGTTTTTTTCCCTGACTGATACAGATGATTTAACTGCACATGGGAGTGTAGTTAATGTCAGAGGACCTGTGAACATAAAAGCAATTTCCAGGTACTTCTCATGGGATTAGGCGTAGCTACACTTCTCCAGAATATTAAACTTTAAAGAAGTAGCTTCAATCTAAATATGTTTCTGGCTCAAAGAAATCTAGGACCAGTGGGTAGTTTCACAGCCAGAAGGGAAGCCTTCATATTGTTCTGCCCCCCCCACTTCTACCACAGAAACACCAGCATTTGCATTCCAGACAGTAAAAAGGAAGCAGGGGACAGCAGAAGACTTTCTTGAACTTCCAGATGACAACTAAGTCACACAGTGACACCACATCTCTATGAGGATGCTGGGAAATGCATTTCCCTAGCATCATCTCCCATCCCTCCTGCCCCAAGCTTTCCAACAGGCAGAGCTGTTACTTGAGATGCAGATGTCTGTCTTTGGCTCCTGTGCATTCATCTCCTGTGATCTCATCTCTTCAACAAGTGGACATACTCCTGATTTGTCTCTTCTAGACTTGGTCTCTCCTCCTCCACATTCCCACTGCTTGGCACAACACCTTGTAATAGCACCCATGCTTTTATCCAGTCACAAAAGAGGATGTCTCCTAGTAAGTGAGGTTCATCTTCTACTTACATAGACCTTATCGTCTTAACAACCCTGAGTAGAAGTAAAAAAAAAAAAAGAATGAAGGAAAGGAGGCCACAGGAAAATGGGGATGGGTAACCAAAAGAGAGGACTAAAGAGGAAAGAGAAGAAAAAAAACAAAACACCACTTCAGTCCTTTGGTGAGTTGATTTGTTTATTCTCATGTCAGCTCCCTAAATATCTAGACTATTGTCATATTTACCTACACTCTTCCCTTCTATTAACTTAAAAAGTATTTTTAGACATTTCCTTGACCAATTGTCCTTGCATGTCATTCTGTATTTACTTTTTTCATTTTGAAATCTCCTTACTTTCCAAGGTTAGTTCTCATAATAATAATTATTTCTCTCAGAAAATCAAAATCCTTTTAATATTTTTTTAAAAATGAAACTTAAGCATATTGCAATTCACAATAAGAGTAAGGCTGGGAGTTCAAAGGTTTAAACTGGCCTTTGGAGAGACCCTGTAACATAGGACCCTTTACTGAGCCTTGACAGGAATGTTAATTACTTAAGCAAAGTCATGCATGACACACACTTACACCAAATGTCTGGTCAAACTTCAACAACAAATGAAACCTGAGGTCTCCGGCTCATCTTTCTGCTCCACGGAGCCCAGGACTCAAATAGGATTAGCGCCAAGGACCTATTCCTATGTGAAAATAAACCATTAGACAAAGCCCAGCATTTTACTCAAGTGACTGGCAGGGTCTCAAGAGACCCTTCAGCTGCACAAACTAGGTCCTTCTCCCTTGATGGTTGTGACCATGGAGCGGCTGCTATTGAGAAGTTTAATGTAACAGTGACTGCCTGCAGGCTTGACACTGTGAGGAATGCAGGAGATATCTTCATTACAATGTTCCTGGTCTCCAACCCCTAAAGTTACATCTGCCAGAGAAATGTTTTCTGGGACCTCTGTCCTCATGCATCCAACAAGGAGTGGAAAGGCTTCTTTTGGATGGAAGAGTTCAGTGGGAAATTCACTTTCCTGCCCTTCAAGAGTCCACCCAGGTCTAGTGGGTGAAGACAAGCTAGCAGCAACGCCATCAAGCAAGGTTCTCATGGGACTTTGCAACCTCAGAAGGAGCCTTCCTGTACAAGCTCTTGCTGGTTGTGTTATCTCAAATGTGATTTCTGTGCCAGGGATAGGTCTGTGAACCAGGCAGGGAGATGGGGGCATGATGAATCCAAGGAAATGGGTTTATCCTAGCTAGAAGAGAGACTGGGTAGGGAAAGGCAATGGCAACAGAAGTTGGAGCAGGAGGTCAGCTAGGAATGGCAACCTCCTGCCTAGGGAATCATGTCTAGCAAGGATGGCAGGGAAGCTTTGAAGGAATAGTTTGGCAAAAGACACTGCGAGGGAGGAAGCTGGAACTCAGATGATGAAAGGTATGGAGATGATATCATGCTACTTTATACTCTGTCCTGAGCAGCATGTTCTGTCCCAGATGTGTGAGCTCTCAGGGAAACGATAAATCTACACCACAGGTCAAATCACACAAGGCAGAGTAGCTACTCCGTGTTGGCTTGTATTTTATTATTTATTAGCCACACCTCAGGTTTATTCAGGGTGACACTGTGTCTAGGTGCAGCTAATGTGACCATGAGCTTAAAATCTGGCCATTAAGCTCTAAAGAAAATACTATCTGGGATTCCATAGATACCTCTACAAAGGCAGGTGGAGAGTTGGCACACGCCTCATGTGTCCTTTACCACTCTGCTTTCCCATGCCTGGAATGCTGACACGATGAATGCCATGTTTGTAACCTTGAGAGTGGAAACTACAATGGAATTAGATGAAGCTGAAAGCCAATAGCGGCCCAAAGATTTCCCAGATGCCCCAGAGAGCCCCACACTACTACCTACATCCCAACCTTTTCTATGTAAGAGGGTAAAACATTAAATTGTGGGAACGACTAGATTTGAGTTTAGAAGAAATGCCAATTCTTTCTGAAAATGTGTTTTCCCCCCTTGAGACTCAGAGCATGCACTTAAAGAAAAAAAAAGTGTCCTGGGCAATGTGAACATTCCCCTGCAATTATTGCTGTTCCTTCTCCTAGAACTATAACCCCAGGGCTCTGCTGTCAAAACTGTCAGGGAAGACTTACAGGTATAAGAGAGAGCTACACAGCAGCGGAGAGATCTATGAGAGAGGCAACAATCTTAACTGGCATACTGCCGCTTGCTCGCTTTGCATGCTTGGTGAAGAGCAAGGGAATTTGTATCAAAGAGGAAAGAAAATACAGGCCGGGAATATGGGGTGGTTTTCAGCCATACTTACATGAACATAAACAGTCTATATCAATCAGCGAGAAAACTCATAAAGATATAGTGCTGCAACAGAATTCATTACAGCCACAGGAAAGTCTAAGGTGCCCTCGAAAGCACTGTGATGGAGGGCCGGTGAGGACTGACCATCAGTGATAGCAAGTCACAAAACTCTGGAATCAAATGAGAATGAATGATCAAATGAATGGTCAGACAGACAGACAGACTTGTGTAGTGGGTATATTATGAAAACCTGCAATCAGTGTGCTGTTCAATTCCTATCCAGCAGCTATTTGACCTTTAAACCCTCAGGGGTCTAGAGTAGAACGAGATGTAAGGATGGGTAGGATCCTCATCTTCTGGGCCTTTGGGGAAATGTGTGTTGGGGTAGGGGAAGGCTTGTTGACATCATGAACCTTCATTTCTATACCAGGCTGGTATTTTAGAAACTGGAATAAGGAGAGCCATGAAGGAAAAAGCCACATGTGCTTGCAACATAAACAATTTGTGAGGGACAGGAGAATTCCACACACAAAGGTCCTGTGGTGGCATAAAACTACAGACACTCTTGTCAGGAAGCCAGAAGGAAGTGACAGTGATGTGGCATTAGCCACCCTTTTCACTGAAGATAACTTAGGTGAGGCTTCCAACTCTAGACTTCCAAAAAATTCAGGAGTCGTGAGCTGCTTTAATAGACACCAGACTCTGTCAGGAGTTCAGAGGCCAGGGCCTGGGTCCAGGACTCCTTCCTGCTTCCACTGGCTTACTCTGACAAGAACAAGGCTTAATAAAAGCCACATTCCATATTAGAACATCCACAAGGCAATGTTTGCACAACTCCATTACATCTGCATAGGCATTGCATTTAAGCTTTGAAAGAGTATCTAGGCATGGTTTTACCATTTTAAAAATAGAACCAAGAACTGGGAAAAGAAAAAGCCTATTTCTTGCTTAATGCTCTTTAATCAGCACCGAACTCTTTCACCACAGCCGCCTATCACTTTACAACATTTGAAAATAAGTTTTAACAATGTGACTTTCCAAAGAGTTGGCTCCACAAGCCCGTTCTACACACAAGGCATCAGCGTCATTATGAACAATTCACAAAACAAATAAAAGAAAACCAGGCAGGCCCTTCAGGTCCACTGTGTGAGCAGGACGAAAGATGATTGGGGTTGAATCCAGGCTGCCACTTTAGGCTCATCAGATAATAAATAACAGATAGCTCTTACTGAAACTTACCACATGTTGGGAACCCTAACAAACCCTCCACTTAAGTTAACTCATTCAGTCTTATTGCTGTATAAATTAGATTCTGGAGCTCCAGGAGGAATCAGGGCCTACTGTTTTGGCAGCCCCTGGTTATGCTCCCTTTTCTCATTGATTTCCTGAGGGCTGAGCTCTGAGTCTCTGTCACTGAATCCCTGAGGGCCTCATGAAGAAGACCTGTGTTTTGGATGCTGGTTGTAAACCTGTTGAGAAGAGCCAAATACCCCTCGAGGACTCCATGCCCATACAAGAACTCATCCAGGACAGTCCATGGGCAGGTACAGAATGGCAGCATCCTTCCTTCAGATCAGACGTGAGAAGAGGCTTAAAGGGGCCCACCTTTCCCTCAAACCCCAGGCTGCAGTGCCCTGGTGAGGTACCAGTAAAGGAAACCATGACCAATGCAAGCCATGAGGTCAGGCTGCAGAGCAGAGGGAAGTCATGGGGCAGCACTTACTATTTTTCTTCAAACAGTGTTCCATGACTTTGCAGAATAGTCATAGGCTAAGCACACAGGCATAGGCTACAGAGTCAGATGGCCTTCAAAGCCAGGCTTAGTAATTGACTAGCTTTGAGTCCCAGGCCCACTCATCTTAGATGAGATAAGGCAACTGCAATATCTAAGATTGCCCCAAGAAGCTGGCAAACTCCATCACGAGGATATGTATATGATGACATCTGTGCCATGGTTCCTGCAATGATTTTAGTAACCAAGTGTACTTGCAGCCTTCCCCAAGCCTTGAGAGCCAAGCCCTTGCCTAGATCAGTGCCAGGGGTAGAGTCAGGGTGTGATAAGTTCCAATCTCATCCTCACGGGAGGATGAAATTGGAACTTCTAGAATCCTTCCACAAGACAAAGGGAAAGGGCCCATAAAACAGGAGGCAGCTGAATATATCCCGCCTCCTTTGATTTATGTCCCTTTTCAGCATACAATCATTGTTTTTAAATTAATATTTCAACTGTCTTCCCTAAGAAAAAGGAGGGATAACTTATCTGCTTTTAAAAAGAAAGTAAGTCCAAAGGGCAAAGAATCTGCCCCCTCGAAATAATTCTCTCCAGAAAAGCTATAAATAAGATTTCTGATCCTAAATTGAGATAAGATTATCTGGGAGAGAATTAAAAAAAAACTGCCAAAGAAAAAATTTATGCACACATTAGCTAACTCCCCAAAAGGATCTACTCCTTTTACTTAAGAGGATTTTTGTTTTGTTTTGTTTTAAAAGCCTCTTTCCAATTTAAAAAAAAGTAAATTAGTGTCATCAAACCCATTCAGACATGTGAACTAAATTTCACTTACCCTGGCAGCGCTGGGGTTCTGCCTTCTTCTGAGGTCCTCTGTCTGCTAACCCTTTCCACTGTGACCCAGGCTCACCACGTCTGCTTGTTCCACACCCACGGCTTCTCAAGCTAGTCTGTACCTGCTTCTTCACATAAGTCACTTGTCACCAGAGCCGAGTCCTTTGGACTCTGGAGTCTCTGGTGCACAGCCTTCAACCAGCATGTTCCAGCTACATGTCTTTATGTATGACTTCCCTTCCTGGACCCATCCTCTGCCTTAACATGGTTTGTGTGCAAAGGCCGGACGTCAACCTTGGTTTGTGTGCGTGTGTGTTTGTATTTTTATTTTGTTGTTGTTATTTTGAGATAAGGTCTCTATCTGGACAGCAAGCCCTAGGGATCCACCTGTCTCCACTTCACCCAGAACTGGGATTACAAGGATCTGCAGCCATCCTGGTTGTTTCTGTTCTTAATTTGCCTTACCTACTGAGACATCCCAGCTCTGTGGCAGTCTTTTTGTCTGGGCCTCACCCAACCTCAGATCTTTACTTAACTCTGTGTGTGGCTAAGACCACTGGAAGGTCTGAATACCTGCTCTCTCCTTCCAAGCTAACAGGATTATAACTTAGAATGTAGAGTCCTTGGCCAGCCTCTCTTGCAGCTAAGCTGATACTATGGCTATGACTGGTCTTGAAGGGGATGAGTGTGGTTTCTCTTTACTCCATTTCCTTTTTCTCTGGGTGTGATATAGACATACCAACAAACCCTCCTGGCATCACTTACATTTACTAAGATGGAGCAACAGGATAGGAGTCTAAAAAGCCTCTTAAAGCTTATGTTCTCACCTCATATAAGTCACTCTGTCTGGAATCTTTATGGCAACCAAATTTATACTCTATTGCACTATAGCAGCTATAGCAGTCATGATTATATTAAACTGTATGCGTAGCACAGATGTCACTCTTGAAATCCATCATATCCACTTGGCTACTACCACGGTTTCAACTTAAACTGAGATGTGTCCTTCTAGTTTCGCATTCCCTGTGCCTAAAACTTTCCTTTTATTTTTGAGTGAACCTAATTCTTCAGGTTGCAAGTCCTATTCATAATATACCTTCAAGCTCTCAAACTATCCCTTCCCATCTACACTGAAATAGATGGGAGATCATGAGAGGGGAAGGTGAGGTGTTGAGAAGGAAGAAAAGACAAAAGGTTACATAGATATGAAACAACACAGAGGGTTATTATAATGCAGGGATTGAAGGAATGGAGGAGGCTAGGGAAAGGGGAGATAAGAAAAACAACAAAGATGAATTTATATAAAACTCAACAAAATGCAATTCTTTACATGCTAATAAATTTTTTAAAAATTTTAGTAAACACTTAAAAAAGGAAACCTATGCTTTCCCCCTATAAACCCTACCCTCACCCTAAAGAAGGCCTCATTGAGGCACATCTGTATTGCATGCACGGTACCAGCTTTCTGCTTAAAGTGCCCCCCACTTACATAAACGCAATAAGAATTTCCATTTACTGAGCATCTAAGTACCAAACACTGGCTTGAGCATGAGTACCTTATTATCTCTAACCACAACCATGACTAAGGCAGGTGTTGTCTGTATTAACATATTCTAGGAAACCAAATAAACATTGTTAAGGTCAGATAGCTTGTAAGTAGCACCATGGAGCTTCAATAAATTGTTTGATGAAATGATGGATGGATGGATGCCTCCCAATATTCACTCTATTAACATTTCTAAATCAGTTTCCTCGTGTCATTTTCATTCTCCCAATTCAGAATTAAAGATTACATCCAAAAGTTTTCAAATAGAATATCACTCAAGCAAAAGCTGTGCAGTTATTTACTGTGCTGTGTAGTTTTGGACTAGAGCTCAGATCTTTACAATCACCCCTCCACAAAGCACTTGCATAGTCTGGCTCCATGACAAATCTTCTGCTACCCTTTATCACTACTCTCTCCAACCAGAGCGACATTTTGGACCATCCCTAGAAATTTTGGATTACTACTAGATTTATGGAATCTGGAAGTTCATATTTATTAGTATCAAATTTCTCTAGCCTGCCTTCTAGGCTCTCCATGACTTAGACAAACTGGGCTTTGGGACCTTGTCCTAGTATTCCATCCCAAGGAGGACTCCAGCCCAGCAATGCTCATCGTTTCTAAGACTCACAAATAGGTGTCCTTTCCATATTCCTTTTATTGCTACTATAGTGTCTCTTTCTCTTCAGCAATGTTCCTGTTCTTCCTGGATCATTTCATGGCCTTAGATACTAGCTCTGAGGCCTTAGATACCCAGCACTTTTGTTTCCTTAGACTTTAAAGCACTGTTGTCAACAGTATATGCGGGTAGATATCAGTCTACTCCTTTTACAAGGGCAGCCGTACAGGTCCCACCCTCAGACTCTATCTACCCGCATCCCTTCTGCTTGCTTCATGTACCCCATGGCCACTTGGCATTTTACATGCATTTCTCTTTGTCTCCTCTAGACTAAAAGCTCCATTAGGACAGAGAAGTATCTGCTTGCCAAGAGTACCTCATACTCAAGAAATTAATGCATATGAGTGACCACACAACATGTTGACCACAGGTCTACTTTTATTTCTTAAGAGCCTTCAAACACAACAAGCTTGTCTTTCCTTGGAGCCTTTGGATATCATTCCCAGGGCAAATGGAGGATTTATAGGGCCTGACCATGTAGAGCCAGGAGCCAGTAGGTGGGTGAAGTATGACTTTGAGAAAAATTTCTAAACAGAAAATAACTTAGACTGCTCCCAGAACCTGGAGAGGCTGTGCCAAGCATAGCAAAGAACATCACTCTCTTAGCTCTCTGGCCAACACTTGTGCTCATGCTCTGTTTCTTTCACTTCTCTGAGAAACTTTTTTGTCTCTGTCTCTCTGTGTGTGTCTCTGTCTCTCACTCCTCTTCAGATGGCACTTGTCAGCTAAGAGTCTGCACAAATTGTTATCACCTCTAAGGTGAGTTATCTACAAGTCCCCTCCATGACTCCATACGTACTTCATATCACTTATCATGAACTGACATGTTCTTTATTAGTATTTCATTTACTTGTTTATTGTCTGTCTTTACCGCAAGAATGTCGGCTCATAAGGACTTGGTCTGGTTCAATGGTGGAGCCTGCCTGGAGCAATGTTTGTCACATAGCCATGCTAAAAAAAGATTTGCAGTGAAATACAAAGGGCTCAACAGCCACCTCCTACATTCTATGAAAGCCCAGATGATAAATAGGATTAGGGCAAAGGAACTCGGTAAATTAACTCTTGCCTGCTTGTCTGCAACCTCTGGGAAAGTAAGCCATGATGGTTCTATGGCTAATGACCAAAGACAATGAATCATACTGGCCTTCACTAAGTCCCTCTAGCTCCTAAAGAAAAAGTTCAGTCACAGGCCTAGAAGAACGTTCTTTTCACAAAGGATGCAAAGTTTAGGGGTTTATTTAGCATGTTATTTTGGAGACACAAGAACTTTCTAGTAAAATTAGGGGTACTATCCCATGAAAGTTTTGCATTATATTTTTATACCTTGTTATAATAACTGATGATCATGCCCTGTAGACTCAAGAGTGTGGATGAACTTCTAATGCCTGTTTTTGCTTCCTTCACTATTTTGAAATAGTTTAATCCTTGCAGGTTTGACTTACACATATCCCTCTCTACTTCAAAGGTCCTAGCCCACTGGTTCCAGAAATCTGACTGCTTTCATATTCATTTGCGGAGACTGTTGAAGGTGAGGTTCATCTGAATATGCAGACACTGACAAGGGCATTCAGTGTCTGAACAAAAACCTCAGGGGATTCTGATGTATAGTCAAATTTGGAAATGGCTGGGATTCCGAGAAACTCCAATACTAAAGAAGAGATCTTCAGGGCATTTATAGGACAAAGCAGAAAACAGCTGGGCCAACTTGGGAAATAGGTCTAATGAAAAATGAAACACTTCTTCCCAGATCTGCCCAGCCCCCAAAACTAATTTTCCTTAATCTATACACATAAGGCATAGGCTGAACTGGGTATTTTAAAAAAGAAAACAACAACAACAAAACAAACGACAAAACTCAGTGGTCATAAATCCCTGGCTTATTCCTTTTGAGTCACTTAAGCATTTCTGGAAATGGTACAAATTCAGGAGAACCAGGTGGGTCACTGGGAGAGTGGCTCTCCATGGCATTAGAGCCTGGAAGACTTCCAGCATCAGCTAAGAGGACAGACATCCTGAGAGTGACAGGGCAGGGGTGTGGCTATGGAGGAGCAGTAGCATTGTCAGAACACCAGTGTGTGAGCTCAGACCAGCTGCACAGACACCCGAAGCCTCCGCTTCCATATTTTTAAACGAGCAGCAGGAGAAGAAGGCAAGTTTGGGTTTGGGTAACAAATATTTCTACTCTGGTAACCTTTCTCCTCCCATTTTACCCATAGCCAGGCTCAAAACCGGCCTCTTTGGTGGAACCACACTCAGGGGTAGAATATGACAAAGGCAGAGCATCTTTCACGAAAGGATAATCAGGAAAAATTCCTTTGTGATACCACCTGTGGACCCGTCTTCATTTATTTTTACAGTTGTCTCTCCTGTTTCCTGAGTCCTAGCTCTTTCCTTGGAGAAAGTACTGGGTGCTACAGTCAGTTAGCGATATCCAGGTAAGAGGAAGGCAGTATGCATTCATGCCTGTTCCTCCCGGCATATTGGACACTGTACTATTTATGTAGGATGACCATTAAACATACTGTGCTGTGTCATTGGATATGTCAAAAGTAACAAGACAGTGATAACCTATTCACTGTCTACTGTGACAGACGCTGTGGCTTATGGACAACAGAAATTCATTGCTCACAATCAGGGTCAGGGTCTGGTGAGACTACACTTTTAGTCATAGAAATATGATAAAAGGATCAAGAAGGCCTCCTGAGACCTCTTTATGAACTAACCCAACACATAAGGATGCCACAGTCCCTGTCACCTCCAAACCCCTCCATGTCCTAATACTATCATATTAGGATTAGGGTTAGAGTTTTTGCATGTGAACTTGGGGGAAACACATTATACTTACAGAATTCTGTGCTCCACTAGGTTCCAAACCTTATTACCATCTTCTATATTGAACCCTGGCTTGGATAGCTGGGAGTGAGAAAGCAGACAAAGTTATCTGCCTTCAAGGATCTTCAACACACTGAAGTAATCAGTTTTCCTCTGATATTGTTAATAATAGCTACTCATTAATTTTCCTTTCAACTGAACTTCAAAGTATTCCCCAAATTTTTACTATCAATAAGAAATATTTGACCACAAGCATCTATTTTGTGTGCATTTACTTAATTAGAAACCACACTGCATTATAGCACATATTGCACAAATATTACATAAATAAAATGTGTAAAGGATGAGATGAAAATAAATATAATTATAAGCTAATTTCTTGTGTTGTTTTCTTTGCTATGTCAATGGGTCATCTTGTTTAGGCTGAGAGGATTAATTGTAGCTTGTGTGACCTTTCACAAATTATCTAACATTCTGTGTTCCGGCTTTCTCTGTCAAGTGGAGATAACAGAACCCATCTTGCAGTATTCCTGGGAGGGGCAGAAGGAGATAATTTAGGGAGAGTACTTACTCCTGGCATATTATAAACATACATAAAGACTGCAGTTGTTACCAATATGGTATTACTATTTCTAAGTAGAATCTGTTCACAAGCATTTAGAAGACAGATTGTGTATCTCCTAATGCAAACCTCTGAAGGGTGGATGACATGTTGCTTAGCCACTGGTATCACCTAACGGATGGGCCAAGAGTTCAAGACCCACCTGGGGATCACATTCTCCTGTGTGACAGATGGAAGCGGGACATTATAGTATATGGTATCTGCTCCTGCTGTACATCTTCCCGCCTCAGCCCCTGGAAGGTTCTCTAGCTGACACCAGTTCACACAGGTCTCAGCTGTCCTCTCCCATCTGCCATCCTACCTCTATCATAGTCTGTGGGAGGTCTTCATAGAGCTGGCTGGCACATGCATTGTGGATTGTTAAAGGACATGGAAAAGCGCTCAGACTCGAAGGCAGATCCGGGGGTAGTTTTCAAATGTCCCTGTTTGTGTGGGAATGCTTTAAAGCTAAAGCATGTTTTCCTTGGCAGAGGTACCCCCCATTAGATGCAATTTCATTCTGCCATTTCAAGAATTGCTTTATGTCTGCTTTCTCTATAACAACAGGGCATGGAGGTCAGAACAAAAATTATGTTTCTCAGAATGCTCACATTAGCATAGAGGGTAGTGTACAAGCCCCAAGCAAAATATCTCTGTCCAGACCAGCCTACTGGGACAGCGATGACTAACAAGTTAGGCTGCTGCACCAGGGACTACATTGGGCCCACTCCCTGGCTGCTGCTCCCCAGCCAACATGGGCAACGTGTGTTTAGTCTATCAGAGTATTTACTCAGGATGCCTATCGTCATGGAACCGAGACAGCCGTCTGGGAAGGATGCTCTCAAATCCCCACGGAGAATAAGTCAGGAGAGGTAGATCTATTTTTTCCACAAGACTTTCCCAGTCTAATTCTGTCTCCACCACTAGAGGAGATCTGCTATATTGGTCAATCATGGTAACCTTAGGTAAGCCTAAGTTCCAAAGGTACAGTTTTAGGATGGGACTGGTTTGGCAAAGCGCAGCTAATGTATTGGATGGGAGGGCATGTAGTAGTAACCCCAAGTTAACCCTTACCAGGCTCATGCCTAGCATATGGAACCCTCTTTACCAAGCTGTTCTGAGTCTTGGGTGAAGCAAGGGATCATCAAGATTGTCACAGATATACACAGTCTATACATAAGAGAGGAGCCTCACTCAGAATCTGAAGACCCAGGTTCAAATCCCAGATGTTCGGTAGCCATGGAAATTCCCTTGCTAATCCAAGTCTCTGCTCTGTCATCTAAATAGTTGGAATGACAATTCGTTTCTTGCAAGACTTCTTTAGAAACTAAATAAAAATAACAAAATCCCAAGGGTATGACCAATTATTTTATGGAAGATATGTTTTAGCTATTCGGCAATGTATACACATATAAAAACATCATGTTATATACCACAAACACATTCAATTTTCATTGGTCAATGAAGGAAAATCTTTTCAAGAAAGTTGAATCTATTTTTGGTTTTGTGCCAGTGTCAAAGTTAAAGAGAGCACACCACAGATGAAGCAGGACACCCTAAAAATGCTGAACAGAAATTGGAGGAACTCTTTGTACTTACACCAGGAACACTCTCTTCCTGGCCTAATTCCCCCAAACCTTCTAAGCCTCATAGCAATGATTCAGGCAGAAAGAATCAGTGTGGATGGATCAGCTTGATCATTACACCTTGTGTCCTAAGAGCATCCAGGAGCCTTGAGAACCTGCCTAAAGACACATCTCAGCAAACAGAAGCAACTGCAAGCTAGTGCTGGACAAAAAGAGAAGCAGAGAATAGCTTATAGCTCATAAAACCCTTCTTATCACCGCACAATATTCCAGGAGCATACAGACATTATAGAAGAGGGAAGGGAGCTAGTCAGAACACAAAGATCTCTTTCCCATATCTGCAAAGCCAAGGACATAGAGTAATCACTAACACAGTACTGTTATACTAACCTCAGCTTCTTGTATTTTTGCTAAAACTGTCTTTAATAAACTATATATAATTCAATTACCTGTGTGCATTAAGTTTGTTACAGAAATCCTGTGTGGGAAAGGAGACTATGTATAAGATAGACAATCTGGGAAGTTGGAACATAATGGGAGGCTCTGAGTCACCCAAGGAAAGGTGGAGTTAGAACCAAGAATGCACTGCTGCTTGTGTTTGTCACAGCAAGTGAAGGCACAGGAGGGTGACAAAGTGGAGATGTTCTACAGGTGGCGGTGTCTACGGTATGTGTCAGCAGACTCCTGGAGATGTGAGGGGATAGTTAATCCACCTTCTGGTGAGGCTATTTCTCAAAAGCATACCACCTCTAGTCCAATGCTTTCAAACTGCAGGTCAGAACTCATTAGCAAAGTACGATGTCAATTCTGTAGCTCTCTAGCAGCATAGAAAGGAGAACAGTGAAGTAAAATAGTCTAAAACGTAACTGCACAGAGAAGGAAAAAGTGAATTCAAGTGAGTAGATCATAGAGAGGGAGAGCATTATCCCATGGGAACCTGCCAGGTGGGGCATTCTTAGATAATCAGTGCACATGGAAAGATGAGGGCATTTTTAGGTTTACACCTAACAATGTGAAGTTCCTTGCTTGTTCTTCAAGTGGCACTTCAGAAATAACGGGAAGGAGCACGCAAAGAAGACAGCTTTAATCTTTGCTCCTGGCTGAATTCTCAAGCCTCCCATCAATATTTTGTCAAGTTCAACAGTTTCCAGCCCTCTTTATACAAGAATCTCACAGGATATGTTTGCATGTGTGCATGAGCGTGTGTGCATGTGCGTGCATATGTGTGCATGTGTGTATATGCATGTGTGTAATAATGCCCAGGTTCTGTGCCCATGGACTGTGGCGTTGGTCAGACTGGAGACTAGTCAAAGGTATTGTCACCAGCCCCCAGGTGATATCAATGAGCATCTGAAATAAGAAGCCACCTATTAGGTCATTACATATCCACCATTTCCAGGAGAGAGGTGGAGGAGAAATGATTACCCCGATTTTTCAAGTGAGGGAATGAAGGTCTCAGGCAGTTAGGAAACTTGGCTTCATCTATACCCATTATGTCAGTGTCAGAAGTAGCTGTGGAGCCAGGTCTCCTGGGTGGCTTCTCCTCGGGTGCTCAGCACTCGCTGCTTTGTCCAGCATCTTCCAGCTTCAAAAAGGCTACCAAGGAGAGACATGCTCAGAGTCCCAGCATCCCTTTGCACAAACATTCTTGGAAATTCCTCAGCAAGTATACATCCACCCTTACAGGAATAGCAAAATAGACCACTTAAATAAATCAAGCCATTTGATGGGGGCCAAGAGAGCTATTGATACTAGTTTGCCTGACTCCAAGGAACAAAATCCTGAAAGGCATGGGCTTAAAATGAATGAAAATGTATCCAGTGCACAATCAAATGAAAATGCTGTGGGCCTGGGGCCAGGGACTATCTGCCAGTTGGACCTCTTTCAGCGCCCTAAATTTAACCAGCTGGATTCTGCCCCCCCCTTTTAAGTATCATCTTTTGCAACCTTCTGAAAGGAAGAGATTTCCCTTTTAATAGGAAATCTGTATTTCATCATAAAGATAGAACATAATGTGCTGGGGTTAGCCAATGTCTTGGGATGTAGGTCCTTTGTGTATTGTCCTTTTTGGCAACAGAGAAAGGCTCACACTACAGCAAGTTTGTTTCAGGAATGACAGGCTAGAAGCACACACCTATGGAACTCAATGCATAATCTCACCTCTATTCCTAACATCTGAATAATGCTTTTTGTTTGCAGATCTCTTGATCATTTCCACAAACTGACATAATCCTGAACCTTCCAAACTATTCCAAAATACAATAACCAAAGGGAAGTGAAGCTCCCATGCCATGTGTGTGTGTGTGTGTGTGTGTGTGTGTGTGTGTGCATGTGCATGCATTTGTGCATGTGTGTGCACAGAAAGACTGAGAGATTATACTTAAGTATCTATAATAATTATGATAGAGGAACATTATTATCTTTAATACCTCTTCTGTAACAAACACTTAGTACTTAGCAATCTTAAGAAAAATTATTTTAGCTGGAAAAGGATTATTATAAATGACAAGTCAAAGAAAAGTAGCAATGAGGTTACCTGTGATCAGGTGACATGGCCATGGTTCTCTCTCCATGGCCTGCTCATTTGAGGACCACTTAGACATGTGGCTCTAAAGCCAGTCTACAGAAGGAGTGCTATCACCCAGTGTCTGTGCTGCTGCTAAAGCCGGCAGTTACCAGGCAAGCTTCCTGGGCTACAGAGTGTGACCTCTGGGAAAGCTTAGGAACCACAGTGGAAGGTCAAAGAAGGGTAGATATCTACGGTTACTTTCCAAGTGACATCTAGAGAGCCCAAGGGTCTACTCTTAGGTTTTAGTCTGCTAAGTCCATCTATTTATCCTAGGTTTGAGCACCTGATCCCTGGCTCCCCGTTTGTCATCCATCAAGCTGCTCAAAGACTAGTCCACAGCCCCAAGGCAGCCTTAAGAAAGTTTCTTGACTGTGTGGTGGTACCTCAGGGGTTCAGGAAGGGGATACAGGAAGTATCACATGTCACTTAGCCATTCTACAAACATTTCCCAAGGGGCTGATGGGCAGAGTTGCTTCAGTGGACTACACAAAGTACACAGCGGCAAGAATTAGTTGGGGCAGAGTGTGGCCTTGTGACCCAAGCAGTGGCTCTAGCACAGAACCATGCCCTCCAAAGAAAGGGGCTTTTTCTTTACCCAAGATATCTACTCACCGGCCATCACTCCTGCAGTACCACATCTGGCCAGAGAGTATGTCTTTTCCTAAATCTCACGAAAACGTGCTATGAGTTAGCATGGTCCTCAACAAGGGCCATTGATTGCAGTAGTCAATAAAAATTCAACATCTTAAACAGGTTGCCTTTTGACTTCAACAAACTAACCTAAATGGGAGCTGAGAGCAAATAACTACACTAAGGTACAAACTCTATAATGATGTCTACAAGACTGGGACCATCCTCAGTGGCGTGAGCACTGCCACCCTAGCAGGGGACCCGGGATTTCCCACATGGTATCCAACAGTCATCTGTAACTCCAATTCCAAGGCATCTGACTCCTCTTCCTCCTTCTATAGGGACCAGGTACAGACATGGCACATACACATACATGCAAACACTCACACACAATAATAAATGTAAATAAATCTTGAAAACTATTCTAGCACATAAAACTCACAATAAAAGCAACATGAATACTGCATACACAGAAATGCCTACAAGCATAGACAAGATGGAAGGGCAAAAGAGGAGAATCATGACCCCTGTCTCCTCTGTGCTGAGACTGATTATATCAAATGTGGACCTGGGGCTCAGAGAAGAAGAGAGTAGCTATAAATGGTGGCATGAAGCGAGTGCTCAGCCAGCTCCATCCAGTTCAAAGTGCTAGCACGTCCTGAAATACTCCTTTGTATTGTACATTGTATAGACACTCAGCAGGTCTGTTCCAGGCTGTGCCAGGAGGGATGCTAGGTGCAGGGGTGTAAGCTTCAGATGCCCCCCAGGTCCTGTTTCAGAGCAAAAACTAGGACTAGACTACCTCTCTTGATTCATCTCACTCAATTTCTACCTCTGTAGACATATTTATATAGTCAGCCCTCCATTTACACCGAATGTAACCATGGATTCAAACAATTCAGCTTTAGAAACACCGACTTAAAAAACGAGTCTGCACTGAATGTGTATAGGCTTATTTCTTGTCATTCTTCCCTGAATTGCAATTGTTCTCATATCATTTACATTGCGTTAGATATTATAAGTCATCTAGATATGATTTCAAGTTCGTGGGAGTAGGAATATAAATTATTTGCAAACACTGTAATATTTCATGTCAATGAAACTCCAAAATTTTGGCATCCATGAAGTTCTGGAAGCAGCCATCCTTGCTGTCCCCACCCCCACCAAGACCGAGGACAGCTATACCTACCTAACAGGATTTGTGTAGGGATTAACTATACATATAAATGTCAAGTATTTGGCACAATGAATGTCTCAGAAAACACTATGAAGGGGCTGGAGAGATGGCTTGGCAGTTAAGAGCACTCACTGCACTTCAGAGTTAGTTTCTACTACCATGTTGAAGCCAGTGGCTCACAATTGCAGGTAACTCTAACTCCAGGGGATATGATGCCCCATTCTGGTCTCTATAGCTACCCGCACACATGTACAAACAAATGAAAATAGATCTCTAAAATAGAAAACACTATAAACGTTATAGAGTGATGTTCACCAAACAGTTACTACTACTAATTCTGTGGTAGTCATAAGGCTTTACCCTTTGTACACTTAATCAACTGCTTAGAGAAGGGGATGGAGACTGGGGACCAGCACAAAGTCTGGAAAGTGTGGATACGGTTAGAGAAAAGTATCACAAACTGTGTCCACAGTTTATTGCTGAAAGTCTGTCATACGTGCATCCCTGTAAAACAGAAAGTTCCAGGGTTATCACCACTGGAAAGTCAAGAAAACCAATGACCAGACCCTCTCAGGGATTTGTCCAATGTTAAGAGCTAAGTGAAGGCAGATTGCTAGCCCGCGCTTACCGTAGTACCTGGAACCAGTAAAGTCAAAGCAAAAACCCACTTACACTGGAATAGTTTCAAATGCACAAGACAGTTGCAAGAACAATCCAGAGAAGTCATTGTTAACCAGATTTGTCAGTTTCAGTGTTTCACCACAGCTGCTGCCTCTTTCGATACAGACATTTACTTCTTAAATTAATGAAGAGTTAAGCTGTATACATCATACTCCTCAATACTTCAGCATTAATATATACCATATTTTATAGCATATACATATAATTAATATTGGTATAAATCTATTGTTATGGCCACACTCCAATTTTTTTCAATTGTTTCAGTAATGTCTTTCATTGTATTTCTTCCCCTCCAGCATAAAACCCAGCCCAGGATCACTGACTGCATATATTGGTCATGTAGCTTTAGTCTATTTTAACTTGGAACAGTTCCCTGGCCTTTGATTTTCATGGCATTGCCTGTGATGAATGTAGGTCAGTAATTACACAGAATGTTCCTTGCTTGCACTGGCCTGGTATTTCCTGTGATTAGATGCAGGTTATTCATTCCCAGCCAGAATGCTATGCAAGTGATGCTGCACTCTCTTCAGTTTGCTGAATTCCTGCATCTGGACATCTGGATGCCTCATGACATCCATCTGCCTTTTGGTGATATTGACCTGATCACTTGGCCATGGTCTTATCCATTTCCTCCACTGTCTTAGTTACTATTTTCTCCATCACAACCCATGAGTAAAGCGAGGAAATACTTTAAATCCATATAACCTGTTCATTATCAAACCCACTTACTCTAGATTTAATAACCACTGATAATTCCTGCAAAAGATCTCTTTCCAAGTCCACTTCTTCCATAAGTACTAGTTTCCATGACATTATGATAAAGAACCTTTCCTCCTCAACTATTTCACTAACTATCCATCTTTCTATCTAGTATCTATTGCCAATCAATCATCTATCTCCTATCTAATCATCTTAGTAACTGCCATCCATCAATCATCTCCTTACCTATTTTAACAATCATCTAATCTATCCATCCATCCATCCATCATCCATCCATCCATCCATCCATCCATCCATCATCCATCCATCCATCCATCCATCATCCATCCATCATCCATCCAACCATCCATCCATCCATCCATCATCCATCCATCCATCCATCCATCCATCCATCCATCCAACCATCCATCCATCCATCCATCCATCCAACCATCCATCCATCCATCCATCCATCCATCCATCATCCATCCATCCAACCATATATCATCTATTTATCTTTGTATCTAATTATCTACTGTATATCCATGATCTAATCTATGTATCTCATCTATCTACTCTGTCTGTCTGTCTATCTATCTATCTATCATCTATCATAACAGAACAGACTTAAGGATTCTGATTTTATTCAGTGTGTTCTTATATACTTTATCACACAAATTGCCCAAGATTTGCTATTTTTAAACTGACTCCTATATCTTCTAGACATCACTGATTATGTTTGCATACTTTCTGGCACAACAAAATGTTCAGAGCTTAATTTGTACCATCCCTGCCCAAGCCACGGAATCAATTTTTTTAAATGGAAGAAAATGTCATAACCTGATACTTCTATTCTTAGCCTGGCACAAAGTTACTTAAATAACTGAATGAATGAAACCTGCCTTTCCTGTGGGGCTCGTGCATCACTGCAGAACCAGAAAACTCATCATTTCAACTCTTAGAAAATATGTGTATCCGAAGTGCCGTTCAGCCACTTCAGTATGCTGGGCCCATCCCTGAGCTCGCTGTTTCTTTCTTAAGCTACCACTCTACAAGTCTGTCAGTGCAAAAATCTACTACACCACCTATGGGAATCCAGAAAGCATGTGGGCAATTCAAATGTTTAAACCCCAGGGATTCAACAGGCCTGTACAGTGACAGATCTAGGCAGGGGATAGAAGACAGCACTGGGTATAAGGTCCTCAAGGACATAACTTCTCATCTTTGGACCACATTGGACCTCTATTTTGAAATATGCATTTCAGAAAGGTATAATGTCCCCAGGTAAAGGTGACACAGGAGGAGCCATAGAATCAGAGATCCAATCCATGTGCACCTGACTGCTGATGCACTCTAGAAACCAACTGGCGTTTTCCTTCCGTCTCTTTCATTTTCTCTAAATGTATTTCTTATAAATGTTCTAACCCATTTTTTGTGGCTGTGACAATATCACAGACTAGGTACTTTGCAAGGAATAAAGTTTTATCAGCTCAGCTCTGAAGCTTGCGAAATTGAGGAGTAACTTTGGGCAATAGTCTTGCTGGTCAGTACACTGCAAGGCCCCCAAGCATCTCAGAGTAGCACACTGCAAGGTCTCAAGGCAGCTCAGGGTATAGCATATGGAGAGAGGGGTGGAGCTAAATAGGTGTTTTGCCTCAGACCCATTTTTTTGTTTTGTTTGTGCCTGTGGTGCTTTCACTGCATATACAAAATTTTCTGGTTTTAGAAACAGAGTAACTTCACTACAGAAATAAAACTTAATTTTCCTACTGCCATCCCTCAGCATGCAAATATCAAACTGGTGAATCTTTGGATTGCACTGTAAGTAGGTTTGATTTTTATAGTTGCCATTTGATGTTCTTACCTGAGTTTCACAAAAAAATTAATGAATTTTTGCATGAGATTTGGGCAGAATTTCTACCAATTGTTGAAACAGCTCTAAATGTACTTCAATAATTTCATACTCTGCATGTCTATGAAGTGGCATTCTCAACATGGACAACTATAAATCACAGTGTTGGGCAGTTCTGTAACACACTGAAGATGTTCGACATCCTATTCAGGCAAGATTTTAATTCTTTATTTAAACATAAATAGGCATACCCATCTCATTAGTTGGCAACTTTGATATTTTCTTTTAAAATGGTAAAATGGTATGTATTCCCTAAAGAATTGTTTTACATTTATGATTTATTTAAATTATTTTGCCACCAGTTTTGTTTACATGCTAGTTTACACACACACACACACACACACACACACACACACACACACACACACACATGTCCCAGGTAAGAAGAGAGTATGAGTGGAAAAACATTTAGAAGCCCTCATCTAGAAATGGAAAACAAAACAAAACAAAAAACAAGAAACAAAAAACCAGAAGCATTTTCTTAATAAAATACTAAATTTTAAAAATTAAACTGAACTAAATATATAGCTGAAACAAAACAGCTAGAGACAGCTCAGTGAAAGAACAGTTAACACTATGGGCTAACCCAAGATTTCACAATCTAGTCACTGTGTGAAGCCCTGGGCATGAATCCAAGATGATCAAACAGCACACAGGGCTGGAGAAGTAGTGGGTAGGAGGGAAAGTCAAAGCACAGCAGTGGACTCCCCTGGGGCTTTTGTTTGCTATCAGTTTACTTTCCCAAACAGGCTACAAGATGGCAGGCACTACAAACAAGGGAGAGTGAGCAACTAGCAGGCTTACACAGCTTAGCACTTCTCTTCCTTATAATCCAAGTCATAAGGACATTAACAACCAGCTGCTAGAGGAGACTAGGAGGACACTCCAGTCAGGAAAGGACTTATAAGGTCCTAAGTTTAATCCCCAAATCCATGAAAAAAAAAGCCAACAGGAATAGTGGTGGTGTGAGCAGAACCAGAGTCACAGACCAGGCAGACCAGCCACTCCCTGAGTTGTAGGCCAGCGAAAGACTCGGTCTTCAAAATGAAAAAAAAACGAAACCAAATGAATGGTACCCGAGGGAATAACACCTCATCTCTCCATGCGCATAGAACGCTAACTCTCTGTCTCTCTCTGTCTCTCTTTGTCTCTCTGTCTCTGTCTCTGTCTCTGTCTCTGTCTGTCTCTCTGTCTCTCTCTCTCTCTCTGTCTCTCTCTCTCTCTCTCTCTCTCTCGTGTGTGTACATGCACACACAAAAATATTTATTCCTTGCTTGTAACCCCCACTTTGCAGAGCACCCCAAGTTATTGATTTACAGCTGTGTAAGAGTCCTGTCAATGTGCCTGCTCCCTTTCTGTAGGTGTGGCCACGATCACTTCTTTCAGCCAGGAACCCTGACATGGTTATAGGCAGCAGCTTTCACTGAGGGATGAGGCAGGGTTTTCACACCTGTGTAAGGAACTTGGCCGTTTAGTTCTTAGGGCTTTCTTGTTATCTCCAATGACATTTGTGGGCATAAAATGGGTGGCCAGGCTATTCAGAGGGCAGTTAGAGATATACAAAGGACATTGTTAGATGAGCCCACCTAGCACCGTGCTGGAGGAAGGGTGAAGACAAGCCTGCTGTGGTTCAAAGCCCAGATCAGAAGAGCAAGTGGGAAACAGTTCTTGGATGGCACAAGAGGAAAGGCCCAGCATCACTGAAAATTCTAGCTGGAAATAGTCCTTACTCATTGCCAAATTTACGTCACAGTAAGTCTCAGCGACTAAGATACAAACAAAAGTAAATGAGTGAGGCTCAGCCTAGGTCTTTGAGAAGCAGAAAATTTATAACATCTTGACCCATTTTTTTCTTTAGTCAGTGATCAGACGACTTCTAATTGAGAGAGCACATCACCACTCCCATCTCTGAAAACTATCAACCCAAAAGCTCAAGCAAGAAATACAATGGGTGTGTACCAAAACCTAGGTTATGGGTGAGATAAAGATGTATGTCGGCTGACTGCCTGGTCATTCAACAAATGGCACTATGCTTGCTGGAGGAGATAGGGAGGTATAAGCAAGAGTCTACATTCACCACTGAGCAAATGGATGATTCTGCACAAATACTCAGAGAATTAAGACATTGAATTTCTCGGGGCCTCAAAGGGGTTATATCATTTACTTCAGACTTTTATCTAGAAATGCTATCATCAGGACCAGTTCTTACATGGTCCATGGTTTGAATGTACAGTGACAGACAAGGAGGGAATGAGGAAAAAAATCTAGATAGTGTCAAGGGGAATTTCCTTCTTTCTACTTCAGCTCTGCATTTCCATTGTCAATGGGTTGAAAAAGAGCTCCATTTTTAAAAAGACAGTGCCTATTGGTTTTTCATTATGAGTGTGTGTGTTTCCCTGTAAGGAGTAGGGGAGGAATGTGCACATGATTTCCAGTGCCCTTGGAGGCTTGAAGCAATGGATACCCTGGAACAAGACTTACAGGTGGGTGAGTCGTCTAATGTAGATGCTGGGAACTGAATTCAGTTCCTCTAGAAAAATAGCTTGTACCATTGAGCCATCTCTCCAGCCCCTTCAAAACAGTTCTTAATTAATCATGTATCTGAGTGAATACTAGCTTTCCAGCATTTTAAAGGAAAGATGTGGGTGGTTTTTTTCCTTTACAGCTACTGTTGCCCCAAAGTGTATATTTTATTGTTGACTACAGCAAGGATAGATCTGTCTATAGTGTGGGTGGGAAGAACTCAGAATGTCAGGAGTCAACAATGCTTTCTTCTTCTTCCTCTTCTTCTTCTTCTTGGAACACTTGTTTATCTCTGCTATGATAAGTCAACTCAGTAAATAAATAGTTTAATGATACTTTGTGGTAAGTGATATTTTTGACATTTTGATTGTGAGCCTAGTCTTTAATGGCTATACCATCTCTCCACCTGGTGACAAGAGTTTTGAGAGTGACCCATATGTTATTTTGTCTATAGTAATTCATGACAGCAATGTATGAGTTACGAAGGTAACCAATTAGAAGGCTGGAGGCAGAAACCTTTCTCAGAGAGGATCTTTGAATCAGCAGTCACTCACTGGGATCCACATCTTTGCTTTACTGGTTTTCCTGGTTTATTCCTGGCTCGTCTCTCTTGCACCATCTCAGAAGGGCCGGTGATATCCAGACCTTCATAACTCTTACAGGACTTTTTTTCTTTTACATTTGAAATCACGGCTGCCTCATAAATAACTCTTTTTTATCACAAGTGTGGATGTTCCTGTAAGGCTACCTGCAACATGTCAACCATTTCCAACATTATCTAATGTGCTAGACAGAAACTGCTTTGACCTCTGGGTTAGCCAAAGTTAACCAGCAAATCTGACTGCTTTCAAGGCTCCTTCCTGCCCCAGCTGCTGTTGAAGCTATAAATTACTGCCACTGGGCAGTGACAAGACAGAGTGCCAGGACCCTTTCTGACACTGTACAGTCAATGATTAAATATAGTCTTGGTTTCTTTTCTCTGCAATCAAGCTTGGAGACGCCATATTTAATCCTGAGACGAGACTTTCTCTCAGTAACGTAACCACAGAATGTAGGAAAAGAAAATAACCCACATAGCAAGTGAGCACAAGGAAGTGCTTCTCTGTTGGAGACACTTGATTTTCTCTACCTCAGCATAGCCAGGCCTCATCCATGCCTAACAAGACCACTTCACTCAGTCTCCCAGGAGCCACAACTTGCCACCAGCTGTGCCCTCAGAGGCAGAGTCTTGATTCCTTTTCCTTCCAAAGAGAAACTTGTGTCACTGGCCTCCCAGGAGCAGCTTAAGTGGGCCCTCCTCTAGGAGAATGAGCCCAGCATCTTAGGCAGAGGTGAGCCTCTCCCATACTTCTTCCCAAAGTGCTCAGGACACCTCAGCTCCAACAGACACTATACCGTATTCTAGCAATTCCCTTTCATATTCATTTTCCTCCTTGGATGCTTCAGCATAATGCTTTAGACATCTGAATCTTAATCCATGATGTCTGGCTTACGCCTCTGTGAAACTGGGCAAATGTTTAGATATCTATTAGATGAAGCTGAAAATTACGTACTTCAAGCTGGTATTCACTGTTATGATGCATAGGAAAAGGTACCAAAAGTGGCTGGCCAAGATGTTACATAAATATCTCCTCTGTTGGGGAAGTCCTGTTATTTGCCTGTTATTTGTCAATAAAGTACTGTTGAGCCTATAGGAATCTAAATAGGTGGGGCTAGGAGTCCAGGAGGATTCTGGGAAGGAGAAACACAAGAGAGTTCGAGATGTAACCGCATGGGTAGGAAGCCCGGAACTATTCTCCGGTAAGAGACATACTTAGATTAACAATTATGGGGTAATTACTTAAAGCAGAGCTAGCCAGTAAGAGACAAGCAAGGCCAACAGCTTCATAATGAATATAGCCTCTTGTGTGTTTATTTGGGACTGATGGGGCTCTGGAATCAGGCTGGCGGGAAGGCTCCTCTCAAAGAAAAAGCTTCTCATAACACTCCTCCTCCCCACTCCCCCTTCATCGGCGTCAGCATCACCATTGATGCCTAAGTATGGCAGTAGTGTTGTTTGTCTTCCATTCCTGGCTATTTGTTCAGTCTCCAGAGCCTCGAGGTTAGGGGGTCCAACTATTCAACTGTTTTGTTGGACTTAATTAGTAGTACAACTATTCACTAATTTTACTAGTTCACCAGTTTTATTAGTATTTAACCCAACTAAAAATGGAAAGTGACTTCCTGGAAATATAGCACTAAGTTTTTTGTTTATTTAGTTTTTTACATCAATTTTACTTCCATAGACAAATGATGAAATTTTAATCCTGCTACTCAGGGGCAAGACACTACTTTTTGTTCCTCAAGGGGAATCCCATTTTATATTTCTACAAAAATCAAGCAGATTGCTTTTTAAAAGTGTTCATAAAAGTTCTCCACACTCCACCCCAACTTCTCCCAAACCAAAGAACTGAAGATAAGTGCAGATTGGTAAATTCTTGCCGAGTCAAAATGTAAAAGAATCACGACAAACAACTCCCTGGCTCCCTCATCTTTCCTTTGAAAAGATAATTTACAATGTGAGATGGGTTAACTCCCCTTTATGTCGTCTAAATCCTCAGAAAATCTATGACAGGCTTTGTCTGAAAGTTCAGTTTCGGCGGGCAGGCCTCCCTCTTAAAGATCTTCTCAGGCCCAGATATTAGACATGGGCTGGCTGTCCCTCAAGACCCTGGTATCTTAAAAGCAGGAAAAAAATGAAAACAAACTTTTATAAGAATGAAGGAAACCTTGCCAAAGCCAACCCAAATATTTTCTTTCTGTGAAATATAAATGTGTTGATTTTGATTCTTCCCAGCAGTCCATATAAATCAAACCCAGGGTAAGAACTCAGTAAACAGCTTTATCTGTCAGAATCATCCCATAAAATCCATTTGGGAAATGAGTAAAGTTCAAGGTAGAATGTGCTCTTTTGGCCAGTGGTGACACCGAGCATTTGTACCAAGCATTTGTCACATGCTTCCTGCAGGGGTCTGATGCTGTACTGAGGACTATACAGGCCTGGTGCCATTTTGACTAGATAAAGAAAGCACGTGAGGTTAGTTTCATCAGCACTGTATTTAACAGAACAAGTTGGACATTAACAATTTGAAGGCTCACAGCAGGTGTGGAGCAGGGCTGCAGGGTCTAGCCAAGAGCTGTGGCTTCCCTAGAAGTTCTAAGTCCTCATGCTCCCAGAGCTACTGCCTCTTGGTGTATATCACCCAGGGATCCTTATGGTTGAACCCCATCAAGGTTGCCTGCTCTCTCCAACAGAACTGCCAGGAATCTAGCAGTTACAAAGCAGCAACTAAATGGGGGTAAGGCAGAGGCAAGACCTGATCGCCAAGTCCTGGGGCTCCAGGCTTTCCCTACCATACCTCTCTTCACTTCACCACTACTGTGATTCATTGTACACAGGCCATACTGACGCCATATCAAACACTCAAGTACTAAACTTGTTTGAGGTCTGATGTGCTCAGTCACCTGGACTATGTACATTCAACACTTTCATCTGCATGGCATTTGTGAGTGGTGACACAGGCTCTGGCCTTCTTCGTAGATCAGATACCAACTCTATCACAAGGCCATGACCTTGGCTTTCTCACTCAACCTCCCAGAGACCTAATAGTGTCAGTTAGCATATAAGCATAATAGTGTTTTCCACAACTATAATTAAATCAAACATGTAGAACATTTTATAGATGCTCGTTACATGTTATATGATCTTTGCCCATAAAAATTCAGATTTGTCTTTAGCAGTACTGTGAACTGAAGCCACTCTTATCACTGAGATACCTCCCCCAACCTGAAAGGCAAGATCTATATAGCCTCTAAACTTTTATTAGAGGTAAAATTTGGTTTCAAAGAACAGAGAAATTTATTCACAACTTATTGAATATTTATGACAAACACTTGAATAAGTGTGAAACCCACCTTTGGTTTCTGAGGAACATTAAGTCTGCCTATCTGTAAACACTTAACTTAGAGAATCTCACTGACTGTCACAAGCATGGAGACCAGACTAATCAGCCCTGCTTTATATGTAAGAAAACAGGACTTATTCTCAAAGCCAATATCATAGGTCAAGGTCCCACAGGCTAAGAGAAGCAGGAGGCATTGCCCACACACTGCTCCCTACAATTCCATTAGCTACCATACCAGTCGGTTGAGTTTTTCTAAGGATCAATGGTCACTCTCCGGTATCTTATCCATCCGCAGTGTTTAACTTAGGGAAAACTAAATGAAGATGAGTTCTTGTAACTTTCAGCACAAGTTAATGAGGGCTGGCTTGGTCCCTGGCCTCAGATTCAGGTTGTATAATAAGATAGAGGAAGGGGCTCTTCTTGAACTCCTGACAACTACAACGGGGATAAGAACTAATGAACAGGAGAGCAAGAAGGGTGAGGATTTTCACCAGTATTGACCAGCTCCCTGAGATTCATCACCTGACCATCCACCATATGGCTTCAGTATTCAGGCTGTTGGTTAAAAGGAGGACCAGATGCCCACAGGTAGAATGAGTATCCTGCAAGGAACTGGGGAAGCAGCATATACAGGTCTCTGTCACAACTACTGAGTCAGCTGGATATACATTCAAAACTGGCTACGGCAGTCATGGGCCCTCCCCCGACTGTTTCTCTTTATAAGATAGACAAAAACAAAAGGAGCTGGCACTAACTTGGGGACTCTGTTGAGACTTGGAGGAGGCCAGACATATTCCTTGTAGGAAGTGCCTCCTGAAAGTTCAATCCTCGCTTGACTTTAGCCTGCTTTGGGGTGACTTGCTTACTTGTGGGCCTTATATTTCATAGCACAAAACAGTTTCTGTGTAACCTGAAAGACTGCAGGAAACAAGACCGGGACATTCCCACAGAGGCGTGTGTTCTCGTCTTCCCTCTCCCACTACCAAGCAGAGCACCACTTTGGATTCTGGCTACTGGCAAAGTCAAATCCATCAAGCCCTTGTCCCCTTTCTTGCCTAGTATAGGCCCCAGAGGCCAACTAAGAGCCTTCCTTACACACTTTCTCCTCCCTCCTATGCCAGGTATCGTCACCGGTATTCATCCCATAGGCACCTGTCCGAGTGTCTCACAGCATGACCAGAACCGAGGGTAATTATGTGAGCTCTACATATCTGTGGCTTGGTGCCGGACCCTGAGCTAAGTGCTTATAAATGCCTAAGTGTTCCTCACTAAAGCTCACGAGGTTGACATTGTAAAGAATGAGATTTTGAGAAGAGATCGCTTGCCCACAGCCACAGATGAAGGTGGAAGCTGAACCCATTCTATCTCAAAGCCAAGGTCATGGTCCTTGTTAAACACATGTGGGGGCTGTGGGAAATTTGACAGTAGATGAGCAAAATCTAAGTTAAAATCATCCATGTAGCAAATATGAAGTTTTTCTCGCTGTGTTCACCATGTTGCCTCCTAAACTCCAATGCAGCCTTGGTTCTGGACATACAGTGTGTATGTGCTTAGGATGTGCATACCACCACAGCACACAGCACCAGCACACACGACCTTGAAACACCTCAGTTCAAAGACCACTGCATGTTATGAATTGCAGCACTTTCACAGAACACATGAAGTTTTCTTCTTTTACAGAAACATAATGATTTTATTATAGAAAACAGACTTCTAGTGTTTGCCTACCATCATTCTTCAGTATGTAAGCTTGTGATTAGTATGTCTTTGGGTTATATTGTATTTGAATGGTTGATTTTAAAGAGTGATGTTTGAGTTGCTGACTAGAGCTTCCTTTAAAAAAATCAGTCAATGATTTTCGTCATGGCTAGAAATAGGCCAGAATTTCCAATAATAACACAAATGGTCATAAATACACTTCTGCCAGTTCATAGTATGTACTTCTGCAAAGTGGCATTCTCCACACTGGCAATTGTAAAAGCAAGAATGCCAGTCAAATGAAAATGCCAATCAACTGATGATGCTCTACCAGCTGCAGTATCAAATAGCCAAAACATTCTTGAGGTAAAGATGAACAAACACTTTCATGTCATTGGTACGCAAATTTGCTTTTGACTTAAAATCTGGTAAAATTAAATACACCAAAGGACCATTTCAGAAAACATTTCTTTGTGGCTTATTATCAGTAATCACTTGTTTTATATGTGTAGTTTATATGTCTACATACCTAGGTGCCCACAAAAATTTCTCAGACAAAAAAAGGACAGCAAAGGTCTCAGAGACTTTCCCTATAAAACATCTGAACATATGTTGACTGTGATTTATTTCAGAGTTTTCTATTGCTGATAGCTAGATGTCCATAGATATTTCCATGTTACATTTGGTTATACAGTATATATGCTATGTAACATTTGGTTACCATTTGCATAGCTTAAACAGGGAATCAACATTCCAGGGGCCCTTACTAACATCTCAAGTAACCTAATTAAGAATTCACATGTGAGGGATGGTTATTTGGAATAAAGGATGAGACTTTAAGTATGTCAAATGCCATTATCTGAGTTTGCCTTTAGAGGAGTCATTAATGAGCATAAACTAATAAGGGGTATTAGGAAGAAGTTTTGGAAGATCTGGAGATTGCTTAGTTGGAAGAGCACTTGCCACAGGAACATGAAGACGTAAGCTTTGGTTCCCAGCCCCCAAACAAAAGAACAGACATAGCAGCTTGTGTGTTTAAACATACAACTGGGGAAAAACACAAAAGAGGATCCCTAGGTTTGTTCTACTGCCAGTCTAGTCAAAGTGATGAATCCCAGTTTCAGTGACAGACCTTGTCCCACAAACAAAGGTGAAGGGAATTGAGGAAGATGCTGATGTTACTCTCTGGCCTCCACGTGCCTGTACATCCACATCCATACAAGCATGCACAAAATATACACATGCACACACATACACACAAAGTAAGGCAACATTTCATAGGTAAAATTAGTAATGCTCAAGAAGTGATTGGCTTACAACACTCTGTGGCATCTCCGTACTGGCATGAATGGGGCTTAGAGTCTTTCTGCAAGGCTCTCCCTAAGCAGGGTGTCCATCACCTGATGTAGCTAGCAGACTGGCCAACTGTGACATTAGAAAACTAATGCGTAGCCTCGGCCTAGATGTGGTATACATGTCAGTGGACTCAAGGACAGCAAGAAGTGACTTCCCAGAGACTACAAGAAAGAGCTTTACAGAGGCTTGTAGACCTTCAGGCTAGGAAGTACTTATAGTTGGAAAGAATTCCCCTATGACTTGCTTTCACTGGTCTGTGGGCTGTCACTGGGAAGATGTATATCTTGAGCTCAGACAGAAGGACCCGATAACAGATAAACAGATACAGATTTTGGTTAGCTTGCTGCAAAGCCAAACATTGCTAGAATCTCTGCCTCTAAAGGACCAAAGAAGATGACCTATACCTCTCTCCAAAGGCACACTGTAGTAGCAGCATAGTTGCCATGGTTCCAGGTCCTGAGCTAGACCTGAGTTAGAACTCCAGTGTCATTTTCCAAGATTCTAGACAGGAGGACCAAAGGGGATTCTGAAAGAGAAAGCACATGGAACAAAAGGGCCTAGGAAGGTGGCTGCCAGTTTAAGGGGATCCAAACTGCTTTCCAAGAGCCACTCAGTGTTTGGTCTATTCCTTTCACATTTTCTTTCATTTGCCAGTTCAATCAACAAACATATACGAAGTACCCAAGTACTAGGAGATACGGAAATAGAAGAGAATTACATAATATACCCCTTAGTTGAGCCCATGGTCTATGCCCTCCAGAAGCTCGCAGTCTCCTGTGTTATCAGACCCACTTCACAAACTCAGTATGCAGAAAATCCAGACAGGACAAATAGAGGAGCTGGGATTTGAAGTGGGTTTTGAGAATAAATGGGAGCTGGCCTGAGTCATCTATTGCTCAGTTTGCTTTATTTCTCAAGGGAGCAACTGTGACTTTGTCTCACCAATCTCAGTTATTCAAGAATATGGATGTCCAAGGCTTGGTGCTCACAGACATACAAAGGAAGTAAGCATCCTCATAAACAAAGAGAAAAAGCAAACATACCAGGGCAGGGGGAGTCTAGAAAAAGCAAAAGTGTCACCCCCCAATCTCTGAGACAGGAAGTATTGTCTACCTATTCGTGCCTCTGCTGGTATAAACTGTAACAGTCTTTAAAAATCAACCCTTTTATCTGGGATGCCCCAGCTGTGTCAAATTTCCAACCCCTTCTCCCTGACTTTTATGAGCCTGACCTCTGCCAGGGGTCAATCTGAGGGCGCACCATGACCTTTCCTTGCTGGAATTTAGTAAAGAACAGTCCACAACAGGGTGCAGATTTGGGGCTCAAATGAGGTTTATTCCAAGGAGTTCTTTAAAGGTCTCTGAGTTTGGTGTGAGGTATAGAAGCTGAGGCCCAGCTGAAGGCCAGTGCCAACAAGAGGTGCCAGTCACAACTGAACATGTGTCCAGCACTGTTCTAAGGGCTTACTCCTTAAAAGAGTCCAATGAGGTAGATTCTGGAGGAGTTGAGGAAATGGCTCCCCAAAACACGCCTCTTTCATGTGCCAAGTATTTTGAGGCAAGGGCACCTTTGGGAACGATAGATGTAGGATTAGGATGTAGGTAGCAACTTCTCTGTGCTCCCCTTATTTGCATGACTTTCTACAGAGACTGGGGATTGTCACCAGGCCCAGACAGACTTTGTCACAAGCTGTCATCTCTACTTCTGAGGGCCCATTCATCTTTTCCTCAAGCCATTCACTTTCCCCTGTCTGTGTGAAGAGAGTCTATCAGCTTCTAAATCTCACTGGGTCAGGGGCATTACTTTTCTTTCATGTGTTTGCTCTGTGCTCATAATAAATCTATGTACCTTCCCTTCAGTTAATGTGCTGTTAGTTGGTTCCGCAAACCTTCAGAGGGTAAAAGGAAGTCTGCCCTCTCCCCCAACACCATTAAGATTTCTATTTTGCAGGAGAGAACAAGGACATTAGCCACAAGATCACAAGGTTATCAAAAGCGAGTGGTAGAAGTAGGATACAGACACCACACCATGTGACAACTTGATAGCCAGCAGGTCTCTGTGGAAGCAAGTATATAAACCTAACACAACAACTGTGAAAGGTGTGCTGTGTCTACACTGTGGGACACTCTATTGATGCAGGTATAGCCACTCCACCGCATTAGCATCTTGAGTCTGCACAGACAGCGCTTCTGCTACGCCTGCTACAAAATGGCTAAGTTGCTAATAAAAGCAGTGTCTCTCACTATGACTGGTGCCAACCCCAGTTGTTAAGTGCCAATGGCCTCTTGGCTTTTCCCACCAACTTTTCTGGATGGCTCTACGCAGACAAACCACCCAGACTGCTGCAAATGTTACTTGAAGGGAACATGCCAGGAGCAACAGGAAAAAGGGCCCACCCTCATTGCAGTTGGAGCTTTCCTAAGTAACTCCATCCTCCAAAATCAGTAATTATTTCTACCTATGATTTTTATAAAGCTTACGATTGCCAAGCACTCTCAGATCAATTTCATGAGCATTTCCCCAACCCCCTCTATAAAGCTGCATTGGCTGTTATACAAAGAGTTTCCATGGTATTGGGGCAGGGATGTAGGTACTTAGAGGTGGCCTCAAGGTTCAAAACCACTCTCTCAACTTCAGAGTGGCACATCATCAGGCCAGCTGGCAGAACAGTGCCAACTGCATTTCAGTTTCTCATTTGCTGGATTTCAAAGAACTACAGATATTGCGACATTTGGTTAGGGCTGGAAAAGGCATCAGCCAACTTTTTAACTCTTCAAAATCTAAGGCAGGACACATGACTGAGGCAATAAAAGCTACAGGACAGAACATACTAACTATAAATTCCTCGGGATTACAGATTAGGGATACCTAAATTGTTTATAAGAGTATGGCCTGGAAAGACATAGAGAGGCAGGTGTCACCCCGATTGACCAGTGGGGTGAATGTGAAAAGTAGCCCTTTCTGCACTGAGCCATGACTTTCTCATCCACTGATACACACGAACTTAAGGAAAGAGGACAGATTGTCTTCTGGTAAGCAAAATACCCAAATAATCTACACCCTTTTCTGATCGAAGCTACACAGATGTGTACCTTCCTCAAGTCAGTTGTAAGGAACCCATGAAGAAATGTGAGCAGTCAGGGACCCATCAGGTTTTGTTTAAATGTCACTCATCGTATTGTTACTCTATTTTCTGTTATAATAGGAAAACATTTGAGGCAAAGTATGCTATAAAGAAAAGAGGTCACCCGAATCCACAGTCTGGGAACTGGAAGTTCAAGCTTAGTTATCTCCATCAATTCAGTCTCTGATGGAGGACTTCGTGGTGGAATGTGTTATGAAATAGAGATTATGTCGTGAGACTGGAAGTCAAAGAAACTCAGGGACTAAGTGGACTGTTTTTGTGTTGTTGTACTAAATAACAACCACCTGTTGTGAGACAACAAGGGTCCTGAAATAACTACATCAATCCCTCCCAAGGATGAACACACATGTACCCCATAACATTGCCTTCTCATAAGCTCCACCTCCACAAGTTGTCAGCACCGTCACACAGAGCGTCAGCTTCCAGCACACAAGTCTTTGAGGACACACTCCAACTCCGTCTAAACCTAAGACTAGGGAGTAAACACTGATGCTCCAAATGACCTTGCAGCTAAAAACTCCCAGAATCTTCTGCATGGTCCTCCTTATTAAAGGTATTTGCTTGTTCTACTTAGAACTTCTTGTGCTCAATGCCAGTCTTCCTTGTCCAACTATTGCTCAAAGTGGAGCCTGCATCTCTCGTGGTTAGCTGTGGGCTCTGACTTCAGCACACAGAAAAGCATAGAGCAGGCTCCTATCCAACAACTGAATAAAGCCTTTGGAGCAGTGAGCCAAAGGAGACGGATTTTCATCACACCCTATTGCTCTGAACAAAGGATAATGTGTTAGAAAGTTATGTGGTAACTTCCCAGAGAAGATGGGGACCTCTAGAAATGACGAGATATTTCCAGCCCTGCAATAATCTGAGAGTGTCAGGGACAAAGGGGAAAGGTCCTTGGGCCTGTGGCTTCAGTGAATCAAGGAATAGAAAGAAGATCACCATAGTTGATGTTCTGTGACCCAGAGCACAAGAGGCCACTGCGAAGGTAAGGAAGTGGACCAGACCAGATCAGGCAATGACTTATAAGGTAAGAGCTATAGATAGATCCGAAGTGCAGCAGAATACCACAAGAGAATATGCGGGGAGGGAAGGAGGGACCTCACTCCTACAGATGCTGTCAAGCAGGAGAACAGCAACAAGCCAGAACAATCATCTTGGCTTGAAAGAAGGCTGGCTTAGACAGTGAGCAGGGGTCTAAGTGAAATTTCAAGGTGAAGTGACAGAAGGGAAGCATAAGGATGACTTAGACTGAACACTTCAGAACTCTTTGTGAATCTGGCAGCATTGGTTTGATTAGCCCTCAGCCATGAGAAGCAGCACTGCCGTGCCAGCATTTAACTCATCCAAGCTAGCAGGGTTGTGACATTTTTTAGACGTCACAGTGAGACTTTTGGGGATCTCAGCACTCTGCCTATAAATTAAATGTGCTCTGAGCAAAGTGGGACTGCTGTAGCATGCTGGGATTCCAAAGGGCAGGTGTCATATGCAATCTGTGTTATCCTGTCAGTTGCCTGGGTTTTTTTTTTTTAGTCCCATGATCTCACACACACCGTGACATGATGAGATGTGACAACTCTTGGCCAAGGAAGCCTTACACACAGCAGAGGAAGTTGGCAATCACTTTCACTATTATTGTTATTAGTTGGAGTAGTTCTTTTCCTCTGCAGGCCACTGCTAATTTCTGAGGCCAGATGGTCATCAAAGTGGTCAGTCTACTGACTGTGGGGCCCCATATGAGCAAATGCAAATGGCGGGGCCGAAAGAACAAAACCAAAGTCACCTGGCCCATTTGGAGGTTCCAGACCTGTGCTCTCTAAGTACCCAACTTCCTCCAATCTGAAATGCAGACAAGAAAACCACAGATTACAGGGCTGGGAGGATTGCCTGGATGTTCTGTGCAAAGGGCATCACATACTGCTGAGTACATAGAAATTACTTAACAAGAGCCCCTCCTTACCACTCCCATCAACACTAAGAATGAAAGAAACCTCCATCTCTGCCTGTAGGTCCTCTCTGATCCTAGGGGAGGGGAGTTGCAGAGCTCTTTATGAAAGCCTACACATTTAAAACACAAAGATTTCTGAAACAATTCTTTCTCTTGCAATGAGATAGATGTAATCGAGGAACTCTCGGCTTCATCGTAAACTGGAGTCTGGCTCTGGAATGGCACAGACTCTTTAGCTGTTAAGCAGGTACCCGAGGCTGCTAACTTCATGGACCTGCCAGAGTGAATGAAGTAAGCACAGCTGAGGAGCCATGAAGTTGAAAGAGATTTCCTTTCGTTAAGAGAAACAGGATGAAAAGATGGGCAGGTGACCCTACCTGAGCTTTAAGTGCGTCGTGCATAAGACTTGAGCAATGTCTTCCTCCTGAGGGTGCTATGAAGATTACATAAAATATCTTGCATGAAATGCTCAGTGAATATTACCCCCTCTCTCCTTTCTCTTTTCAACAGACATCTATAATAATAAGTTACCATCATTGTTTAAGTGTTGGTGTTCAAACCTATAGCCTCTCAAAGGCTTCCCCCGTGAGCCTCAGCGTCAGCTGGACTATCCCTCATTCCTAATAGGCTCAGCAGAAAGAGGAATGCCCACCATCATAGTGCTCTGGCTCTCAAGCAGAGGCTGGGGAATCTGGAACTGAGCTGACTTGTTCTAGAAGGGTTTACCACTCTCTTCCCTAGAAAGCCTCCACATCCCAGCAATGCAGAAGAAGCTGTGATCACACTTTCCCCCTTGGGAAGACATACAGTAGTAACTCAACTCACAAGAACTCATCGTCCTCTCCTCGCAATTTCCTGTGGAGCTTTCCTTTGGTTTTCCCCAGGAGCCTCTGCACACCACCCTCATCTGCTACCACTGCAACAGACAGAGTTCCACCAGTTTTGTCTTACTGATGGGGAAAACCAGACACGGAAAGCCCCCAGGACTTCCCTAATCTCACAGTCTACAAGTGAACCCTGGCTTCTGGTCCACCACTTGTCTGCCATACCATACCATATGAATCACATTCTAAAGAGGATAGCTGGCACTGCTCCTTTAAGTCATGCTGGGAGTGTCACTGGACACTGAGGAGCCAGTCACCAAACACACGTGGAGGTGTAGGCTACTGTGAGGATCATGCTAAGCTGAGGCCTGCTGCCTCTGTGGCGTTTAGGTAACTATCTCTTCCTGCCATTGTCCTCAGGTTGCCGTTGTTGCTAGTCAGTTCCCTTGCACCTGGACACTACAAGTGCTCACATGGGCAGACAGTGTCACCATCCCCAGCAGACATGCTAAAACCCAGACTTCCCAGCTCTACCCCCAGCACTGCCAACTCAGAATATGTATTTTTCCATGATTCCCAGGAGATCCTCATGCATGTTAAAGTTGAATACAGTACAGCACTCAAGGATACAAAGTATGTTGAATAGCCAATTCAGAATGTGGGATGCTGATAAAATATCCATACTGGCAGCTTGGTTGTGATTACTGAATTGCTTCAATCTTTGATTGTCTGCTCAGGAATTCTGCCAGGACTGAGTCCTGGTGCCTGGCATAAAATAGTCCTCAATAAATATTTGTAGGAGGAACTGAAGATGAATTATCTAATGAGTTGGTACACTCATAAGGTCTACTCTTGTTCCTACTGTTTCTTTCCTCTGGAGAAGTAACTGAATTTATATGTGAAAAAAAAACATAGAATAGTGCCAGACATACAGCAAATACCCTGCCTCTGCTAAGCACCCCATTGACGGGGCATGGAGGAGTTGCATTCATGTCAGAGCGCTTCGGCTTTGAGAGAGAATGTGCAGCCTGGCCCACCTTGGAACTTTGTGAAAATGTCAGTTGGTTGAGGGAAGAAACAGACATACATAGTAATGCATAGGGAAATTACTCCAGTGGATTCCATGGAAGTGATTAAGTGTCCAGGAGAGGTGGGCTGACAGATCATCAGCAGTGGTATGTAAACTATGTTTGGCATAGTAGCAAGAAGCAAAGTACTTCCTCCTATCTGTGCCTGCCTCTTGTCTTACTTGTGATATGATGATAAGGGAGGCAGGGTAATGAATCATGGTGGTGGACAAGGGCATGATGGACAAGCTTGATCAGGTCAGACAGACAGACACTTTAGGTTCAAAGGGAACCCTGGATGTTAATGAGATGCTCCTGCCAGCCACTTCTCCTTCCCTTTCCTTGTTCTTTCCTACCACAGCCAGCTTCCTTCTGGCCTCTTCTCAGACCAGCAGGAAGCTTGCCATTGCTCTGTCATGGGGCCCGCATTCCCTCCCTACTGCCAATGCTGCAACCTGGGATTGGCTGGACTCTTCCTCTGCTCCCCTCATTTGGTGGCTATTATTTTGATAACTAATTTTTGTCTACTTCATTTTGCAAATACAGTAAAAATTCCATCAGGTCAGAGCCTATATCATGTATTTCTTTGAGATCTCCCATAATTTGTAACAATGTGTAGCATGTACTGATTTTACAAATAGATAAAGGAAAGGGAGCACAGTTTTCCAATCACATTTAACAAAGTAGAAATGCCTGCCTAACAACCTCAGCTTGCCGCATCTTAAGCTATACCTTATTTTGCCTCTGCTAAACTGACATTTAGTAGTTGTTATAGACGACTGAGCCGTCTCATTTTCTATGCATTCTTGTGATCACCAGATCATAAAAAAAGCATTCTCAGGGGAAAGTTTTAAGTTATTATATCATTTATGTATCACAAACATTTAGTAACTACTCAATAATTGCCAAGAGCTATGTCAAATGTTTAGATTCATTAATCATTGTGACAGCATGATCATGCTGACACGTAAGATCTCCGATTGAATCAAGAAACAGACTCAGTACTGGTCACTCAAGGTCACAGAGTCAGGAAGTACATAAGTGCTTCCCTACAATCTCTAGGCATCTTCATCTTTGGGAAAATACTGAAAAGATTACCTAATAGATTGGTTATCTAACATAATCAAATCTATTCAGCAAATACTGTACATAGGAAAATTCTACCTTCAGGGCAATCCAGCACTGGCTATAAAACATACTCTCTAGGCTGGTTTTTGGCATAAATGTCAAGGACAAAATAAATTTTTTTGCTGATTAAAAGAAAATGCTCTCAGTGGCAGCTATTAAATTCTGCAGCTAAAGAAAGAAGGCATTCATCCACACCAGTTCTCTTTGCTCCTTAGTCACAATGCTAAGCTCCTATTAGTTGTAGAAAAACAAAAAGGAATTTTTTCTCAATGTGTCAATATAATGAAGTCTTTCCCAAAACAATGTTAAATACAAAAAATAGGTATTTTTTTTAATGCATGAAGAAAACCAGCTCTACACTTTGACCCCAGGCACTGAACCATCATTTCAAAGATGTTTCAAAGCATTCTTGTCCCATTATTTATTCTCTAGATATTCCTGTTTTTTGTAACAAGTGTCAGCTTTAAAAAAAGAAATCCAGACATACATTAACAATAATTAATATTGACCTTTCAAGACTAAATGGTTGTATTTCCTTATCAACCTTCTCTTTTCCCAATGAACAGTTAGAAACATTTTTGGATCTTTATCCTTAGACCTGAGCAGCTCTGTCCACAGATCTGGAGAAGCAGGTGAGGTCCCAGGACACTCCCTGAGCCCTGGCTGCCTGTGAAACTGTTTCACACACTCAGCCTCATGCCTCACGACTTGTGTGGGCAGCATTTGGCCGTCTCTCTATTTACACAAACTCCCTAACGGTCTGGCACCACTGACGTCTCAGAGGGAGGCACAGTACATAGAGTGTTTCACAAGAAAATCTTTAAACAAAAGGAATTAAAGAAAATCCCTGTTTAATAGTGAGTTTTTACCAAGCTCCTAAATTCTCGAGAGCAGTGAAATATTAACTTTCCCCAAGTGGGAACACAGAGCTTGCCTTGTTTCTGTTCATACTCTTGGGTTGCAAATGCTCTGGAGAGGTGAGCGACAGTGCTTAAGAACCTACTGAGATTCCTCATCAATTGCTGTTAAGAGAGCACAGGATTTGGGCTCACACAGACCTGCGTTCAAATTCTGTTCTCCACCTTCCTTGTGTCTCAGGCTTAGTGTATAAATCAGGGATAAAAGTGGCAACAATCTCCTTGCTCCAAGATTCCACAGCATAAAGTGTCCAGGACATAGTCAGCACACAGTGTGGGGTGGCTAAAGTACAAGTAGCCTGCTGAACTCTTGAAGGGACCCTTCTTCAGCAAACAGCACAAAACAGTGGCAAAAGAATCACCCCGACTCAGTATCTCCTGCTCTGGTTTAGTGCCCCCTTGTGGCTACCCCTCTTAACCTTTCTTTCTTGCCTCTGTGGTAAACCAAGGCATACCACCTCTCTCAGGGTCAGTCCAATAGAAGGAACTGTGGGATTCTGCATTACAGAGTAATGTTTTGTGCTGCCTGACAAAGGCTAAACTATCACCCCCTCTTCCACAGCACTGTGGGTTTTAGGGGGCCTTCTCCTCACTGCCTCGGCATGAAGTAAGGAAAGAAACACTCTCCATCAGTATCCTGTTACAAGCCCATTTTTCTTGCCCATTTCACTGAGCCATGATGGCATTCCACACAAGGTGCCTGCTTCTACCAGGAACAGGTGGCAACTCTAACAGTTCTGCCACGTTCCCCACTGGCAGCCACAGCCATTTCCTGTGGCCAGAGCTCTCGTGCATGGTCTATAGGTCCTCTGCCACATGGCTCCATTTGCCTGCACAGTCAACCTCGATTTTGGAGCATGTACTCATTTTGGGAAAGGTAACATGTTGGTTGGCTAAGTTGACATGGTGTTATTTCTGAATCAATTTCCATAAAATAACATATCACATAATCATGCTGAAGGGGTCTCACACGCAAAAAAGGTTTGGGTTTTAAAAGTTGATAGGAAGTTAAATACAATCGGTGGAAATTTAATCCTGTTTACGATACCATTAAATGAAAAAGCCACGTTATTTTTATAGAATGAAGAAAAATGTAAAAGTATACACTAAATAAAAATAAAAAATGGAGTTTCTTCAGTTGTAGAATTATAAATTTTAGGAATGTTTTCTTTCCTGTTGTTTTACTTGAAATACGTTCTTCAGTTCTTCACTGAGAAAACACAGGTGGTACCTTCCAAGTGTCAGGGTTGAGCCAGTACCAAAGCACTATGTAGGCAACTTAGCTCCAAGGAGCCCACAGTCTAGCAGAAGATGGAGAGATCAATCAAGTAATTATGCAAATTCACAGTTATAATCAGGAACAAAAGCCATAAAGGGAGGACACAGAGCGCCCCGAGCAGTGTAGGACGGACTCAGTATCTCTGTCTGATGGGCTAGATCCAGAGGAAGCATCCTAAAGAAATAGTGTAGACCACTGAGTGGACAGATCTGAAGGCTGAAGGGAAAGGAGGAGGCTCTGCAGGCAGGGGACCGGCACAGGCTCCGAGGCGGCCAGTCCAGGACAGAAATCGGACCTAGTGGCTGGAGTTGAGCATGGGGTAGATTGATGAGCTTAAGGCAAAAGGCAGCAGGGGATATGAAAGAGAAATAAAAGGTCTCTGTGTCTGTCTGTAATGCAGTGGCGAGGCTGGGAGCAGCAGGATGGAATGATCGGGTCACAGAGGTATCTGTCCGCTAAGGGTGCCATGCTGAGACCAAGTAGGTGCAGAACCTGTCAGGACACTTCTCCTTTCTCTAGATTCTGCTGGGAACAAAGTGAACAGCAGTTCCTGGGCACAGAAAGGCAGATTCCATTGGCACAGTGTCCAAAACTCTATTGTATCTCAAAACCTGGACCCAGTGCTTTGGAGAACAAATGGCAGGTGTATTTACATTAAACATGAAACCCCTTCCATCCTGTGTTTGTGAAGCAAGGAGTCTTTTCTTCCTGGCTTCACTGGGGGTTTGCCATCTACTGTCTCCAGTTACCAGGCTACTATACTTCCCTCAATCCCTACAAGCCCCCTCCTCCTCCTTCTTTCAAACCCTTTGCAAGTGTATACCAGTTGGTTCTGCACCCACAGAGGTTTCAGGTCCCACAACGGTGGCCAGACCACAGGATCGGGTAGAAGCTATTGTTCCTCCCTGCAGCAAGGTTCTGAGGGCCTCTCACTTGAGCATCTCTGCAATCAGGGGAAGGAAAACCAGGTGTGAGGGATGCTTCTCAGTTGTAAGCCTTGGGAGCAGAATAAAGCGCAGGTTCTGGAGACTAGGAATGGAAAGAGTTAAAACAACTCAACCATTCTAGAGTACCACCCACCCAGGGAACAGAATCAACTTCCCAGAAAGACACATATCCTCATAGAAAGAGGTGCCATACTGTTTCTAACAGGCAATACTGTTAATGCAAAATCCTTCCCTGGGAATAACTGACCCGCTGACTAACACATTTACAAGGGACTGAGCATCCTCAGTTCTATACTGCCAGGAGTAAAGTACTCTTCACACATTTCCTACCCCCTTACCCTGTGCCATCAACACTATACAAGCAGTGACACCCTTGCTTCTGCCCCAAATTGGATGCTGTGTGGCAGTGACTACATCTCCACTCTTAGCTGTATTGCCTGTGGCTGGCTAAGACGTGTGGTGTCAGAATAGGATTCTGACATTGTCACTTGTTAGTTTACTGGGGACTTGGTCATAGCACTCAACCCTCAGATGCTCTATTTCCTCATTTTTTAAAAAGATGTCCACATGGGGACCAGATGAGAGAGCCATACCCATTGTATCTAGTGAAGTGGGAGACCATTTTGGTCCAGTACTCTACTGGGAACAACTTACCCTGAACACACTGTCCTCCTATAAAGCTTAGCAACTTCCGCCTGCTCTCCCAAGCTGGGTTCCTTGATCCCAACAAGCACTCATCGGACCTACATAGAAGCAACACTGGAAAGAGATCAATTCCACCTAGAGCAGATGGTGAGCAAGAGTGAAGAAACGGGGTAGGTTCCAGCCATTTTTTCTTCTAAAGATTGGCTTCATCGATCATTCTAAACTGGTCTTTGGGAGGAATTGACCTTTGCCAGGCAGAGAAGAAATCTTTGAGAGTCACATGTGAACAAAGTATTTGGTACTTGGCCAAGACAATGGAACAATCTGGAAAATAATTAAGTCAACTGCACTTTAAAAGCCCTTAGAGTCATACAAAGGGATTTGAACAATCTGCAGAGATTTCAGAGTTCTCAGGGCACCCCCCTCCCTCCCTCCCTCTCTTTCTCTCTCCCTCCCTCCCTCCCTCCCTGATAAGTTTGAACTCAGCACCCACCCTGCCATGGGCATGCTACTTTTTCTCTCCTCATGACAATATCTCTTCCCAGGAGCACAAGTCACAACACATCACACCAGCTAGATCCCCTGAATACTCTTGCAGCTGGAGACTCACACTCTGTGTGGCTAGACCTGAAACCTCACTTATCATTTGCCTCAACTGAAAAAGCCCATGTGGATAAAGCAGTTTGCCCTCTGTGTCTCACCATGCTGAATGTTCAAGTTGATTTCAGGGTTCTGGTTATTTAACTGCACTGAAAAATAATGCAAGAGTTACTGAAGTCTGATAATTTTAACCATATACCAACTTTTATTTTAAAAGTTTAATTAGAATATAATGAGTTAGATATCATTATGACACTTTCAAACAAAGAATATTTTAGCTAGTCACCTTCCTGCTCTTGTCCCCATCCCCAGCCACCCTGAGGTGGCAGCCTCCCAAGTCTTTTGTTCTCTTTCATGTCCCATGTGCTAACTTTATCCTTCCTCGTCACCTATTATTACCCCCATTTCTATATCTTTAGGTTTTATTTATTTGTATCTGTTGATGTGTATGCATATATACATTATAGGCTACCAAACACTTCTAATTGTTTCAGAGTCTGGCCTAGGCTAGCCTTGAACTCCTGGTATTCCTTCCTCCACATCCCACAGACTGGGATTACAGAGTTGATGGTGTGCCACAATGTCCAGCTTCAAAACACTTGTTTAAAAACACTAACAGCAGTTCAGAACGTTGCCAAGGCTTTTGTCACCTAATTTACAGCTCCTGACACTGGCACAGTGTTTATTCTCAGAAGTATACCAAGCCTTCCCCCTGCACCTGTGTCTGCATGGCCAGCAGAGGCTCCGGGCAAAGCTTACACTCATTGGGCAATGGAGTGCTGGGACAATGCCCTGGATGCCAGACGACAGAGTACTCGAATACCATGAAAAGTCGTTCAGAAGCCTCAGTCGGAACCAGCAGAACCTTCCATCCTCATTAGTGTTTGTGAGTGTCTTCCCTTGCTCCTATCCAAACAGCTGGGACAGATAGTTTACGGAGCACTCTAGACCAGCCTCACAGCAAGAGAGGTGATGACAGAATGGCCAAGTACTATGACCATCCTGAGCCCAGCTAAGAAAACCGAGGGAGGCTGCAGGCCAAGCAGAGAGTCACAGTCCAAAATAGGCCACCACCAATAGGGGCGTGTAGCTGATGGCTGAGTAGCTGCTCAACAAACACACTGGATAAACAAGAATTGTCACCACCATGGGGAAAGGCAGTGAGTGACAAGAGACAGGGCATTCACTCCCAGATGCACATCTACTCCTAAGCCATCCCCCTCCTTCAGGGACTGTCTTTGTTACTGAGGTTGAGGACAGGCTTTCACTTGAAACCTTTGCTTAAACACTGGAAATTCACCACCTCCTTCGAAAAGCACATAAAGAACAGAAGAAAAGTTTCCAACACAGCAGGCAACTTGCATCATGCATACACAGGCAGCTTTTCCTTTAAGATCAGTTAGGAGAGAGTTTTACAACTACATTTTTATACTCTGCCCTTTATCAAGCGATAGAAAACTTGAGAAGCTCAATTTTCTTCACTCCTTCCCAAAAGTAAAACCACACTGCATTCCCGAAGATGAAGTGGGTTTTTTTATTTCTTTTTTTAGAAATACAACAGTTTTTAGAGTGGGGTGAAAAAATTAAGTGACCCAGCCAAATAGAGCCAATAAAGCTAACTGTCACTATGGGACACAGAGGAATCTGCTTATTTCTTATCCAAAGAGCTTCTCTTACACCAAGGTTAATTTGTTTGGCTAATCCCAGTCATGATGAGGTTACCCTGCCTCCCAGGACTGACAGCAGAGCAGCTGAAGGACAGATCGAAGGGCTCCAAGCCTGAGATGAGAGCTGCCACCTCATTAACCCTTAAAGAGTTCACAGCCTCCCCACATCTTGCTACTCATTTTAGCTAAGGTACAGCTGCTACCTCCCAGCCTGCTGAATCCCTCCCTTGGCTAGCAGCAGGCCATTGCACACACATGTCTTTACACTCTGTGTCATCCATCCAGCCTTTCTAAACTGCTCACTCCTCTCAGTAAACTCCTTCTCATCCAAGTGTAGGTCAGAGCAGGGCTGCCTTTCTCCAATACTCCCAACAGATCCCTGGGCCCCAAGGTACTCTGTAAGCCCGGCCTTCTCTTTGAATTAAGATGAACTTTATCTGTCACCACAAGGCTAAGAACTCCTGGGGTGGATGTCAAGACTGTGTCTTAGTGCTCATCTCCCCCACAGCACCAAAACGCATCACATACACTAACTGGGTTCTCAAGAGATGTTTGCTGAGGGATGAAGAAATGGATTGGTAGTTAAGAATTCTTAGCACACTTACAGTGGACCTGGGTTCAGTTCCAAGCACCCACATGGCAGCTTACAACCATCTGCAACTCCAATTCCAGGGAATCTGATATTACTGACCTCTGTGGGCTCTTACACACATGTAAAATACAAAAACACTCAGGCATACACATATAAATAAATAAAAACGTATTTTTAAATGTTTGATGAATGAACACAAGAAATCCTAGTCTCATCCTCATGGCCCAAGTATCTTCCCTATTCCTCTCAGTATAACCCTTATATGCTTGAACTTTCAATTCATTCAGTATTAGTGACTTTATAATAGACATGGTGTTGCTCTAGACCCAGAGCAGCTGTTACCTCTGTTTCACAGATAGAAAAAATGAGGTCTGTAAATGGAAGGTTAGGTTCAAACCCAGGTGTCCTCGATCTAGAGTTTATGCTACAGGCTTCTTTGGTTCAAAATGCTCTCCTATGACTTCCATCCCTGAAGATGTCCTGAAGTCACCAATACACATAAGGAACAAGCTGCCCTTGGGTCTCTGGGAGTCTTCAGTCCCTCTTACACAAAAATCTAGGAATATATAGCCCAGACTTGAGTAAAGGGGGTGTGGTGGAACACAGACCACACCGGATGAAGGTCTCCATCTTCTGAATGACAAGCAAGCAAGTCTGTTTCCACCCATGTTCTTAAGAAGCTCCATAGACGGCCCTGTGCCAGTTTCCCTGAGAGTCATCCAGAGAAAGGAGAAAACCAAAGACACAAGCAGCCAATGGGAGGAAGGGCCAGGAGATAGTCCCAGTGTTCACACCACTGAGTTAGGTGGTCCACAGCCTGGGGAAAGGTTTGAAGGCACAGGACTTCAAGGCCATATTTTAAGAATGAACTTAGAATTCTCAGTCCAAAAGCCTAGCCCTAGCCTTCCCTCACATTATCATCTCCAGGAACTCCTGAGCATGGCCTTCCACACTATTTCTGCCTTCACGGGATTTGTCCATCTCTAAGTTAGCTGAGGAGCCCTTCCTGTGAGGATAACAGTGACCTCTGCCTGACAACAGCATTGTATCAGCATCTACCTCATCTCCTCACTCCTTTAGCTGGCATTTCTAGCATTTCCTCATTGGGTTTATTTCATTTGGCTCTAGTACTTGAGAGCTCACTCACGTCATGCAAACCCCCATCACTGAGCCGCATCCAGAGACCCCATTTCTTCCTATGTGGGTATCTGGGGCAGTTCTACAGTGGTCCCTCAGCCAGCTGATGAGGTCTTCAGCCCACCTGTCATCAGAGCTCAGAGGGATCTGGCAGGAACAGCGCTGCAGAGAACACAGACACCTAGAACAGTGCTTCTGCCTGGAGGAGCCAAAGGAGACCAGAGCACTGCAAACTAAATTAAGTGTGCTACACCATGCAATAGACCAGAGGTCTTAGAAGGTAAACTCCCGGGTGAGGATACACGTGCCTCTAGTATCACCAACTTTGGAAGCTGAGGCAGGAGAATCACCTGAGCCCAGAAGTTTGAAACCAGTCTGAGTCAATAAACAATATACTGTACACATCAAAGAAAAAGAAAAATGAAAGATAATCTTTGGAAGTCTGCTCAGCTCTGGGGGCCCTACACCCCAACATCAGCCCCTGTCCTGCCGCTCCTACACTCTTGAACCAGAAAGCACGTAGATCAAAGTTCCTCCACATTAGAGAAGAGACTATTTTTCCAGCATGCCAAGCAACTCTTAAGGATTGTTCAAACTCTTTGAACGGTTTTTTTTTTCTTTTAAAGGCCAGGAAGTGAGACTGAGGACAATCAACAAGTGCCGATCAATTTCAAGCACTTCCAACATATTTATTCCATTTTCTCCTCAGTCTCATGTAGCAGTTACTCACGCTGATTAACTTGAAAAAAGAAGACGGGAACAAAGCCGACCCAGATGTGAACAGCGCCTCGCCCTGGGAAAATGTGTGTAGACTTCAAACCTCCCACACTTAAAAGGCAGCAGGAGGATGAAGCTGGATGGACTGAGCTCTGTCTGCCCCCCCACACACACACACAGAGAGAGAGAGAGAGAGAGAGAGAGAGAGAGAGAGAGAGAGAGAGAGAGAGAGAGAGCCTGGAGGTCATATAGAGGGTAAAACAGCTACCATATCTTGCTTGTGTCTTCCAGATCTTCTTGGGTGGGAGGAGAATAAGGAGAGGCCTGGTTTTCAAGGGAGTCTTTGGCCAAAGGATTGCTGAAGACAACATCAAGACACCACTTCAAGTGTAGTCACATGCAGCTATAACTAACAGAAGCCACACTAACTAAAAGTGATCGATTTTGCCTTCATATGTGATAGTTATCACTCACCTCACCTCAGTTTGGGGAAGAAGGCAGGAAGGAAAAAAAGGGAGGGAGGGAAGGAACATTAAGGGCAGGCAAGGGAGGATGAACCCAGGTAGAAATCAGGGCATGAGGCAAGAAGGAACAGTTGATACAAGCCCTACTATGGCTCAGAGATCTTCCCTCTCTCCTACCTCACCTTGACCCTCCGTGGCCTGAATTCCCTGCACATCTGGCTTGTATTAGCTAGCCCCTAAGGAGAAGTCAGTTCCTAGCAGTGCAGTCTTCATCTGAGACCTGGCCTGCTGGAAGAAGCCAGGACTTTGAGGGCAGACTATGGGTCTCCCCAAAGAGCAGAAGTGCATGGCTCCGCCACATCTGGAGCTATGCAGACCAATGTGTAGCCTTTCCTGCAAATGGAATGCATAAGGTGATAGGAGCAAAGACTGGCTTTCCCCAGGAGGCAGCCTGGAGCTCAAGAGGAAAGCAGGGTGAACCTGTCTGGGTAGGTATACAATCTGAGCCCCATGCTACTTACTGGCTGTGGACAATTAGTGGCATGCTTTGTTACTAAAGATAGGTTATTAAACAGTATGGGAAAATTAAGGGCATTTTGATGAATGTACATTCATTAGGATAAATATAAAATGTGAAATATGCAGTTATTACAGCAAAATATTAATACTAGCTATCACTAGACTGTAACATTTGAGTACATTCATATTTGTGCACTCGAATTTAACCTATATAATCTGATGACAAACTGCTGTCTACTCAAGAAAGCTAGAACAGCCTATAAAAAAGATGGCAATAATAACAAGACAGGGTTTCCATGTCCTGTTTCTAGCTGTGACATCATCTTTGTTGTTCTCTCCCCATTTATTAAAAAAAAGTTCTCCAGCCCTTCATGGGACGCGTATTTCAGTGAGAGATATAAGCTTTGTTTGTTTGTTTGTTTTGTGGTAAAAGACCCAATAATGGCTTCTATACCTGAGAACTCTTGACTGTCCAGTCCCAGGAAATCCAGTCCAGGGTTTCCTCTCCTAATTGGCTTTATAGAAGTACTCTGAATTAACATGACAATGTCAATCAAAGTGTCCCAGAAGCCAGGGCTCTATCATGCCTTACAGAATATTACCAATAAAGAAGTTAAGGACAGAGGGAGGGTTAGCTACTCAGCAGAACAAATTCTGGTAGGGGGGTCTTCAATTCAGAAATAACAACCCAACTGTTTTCTTTCTCTGGCACTGATAGGAGAAGTGAGAATTATTTGTCTGCTATTCACACTGTCGGTAACCCACCCAGGTCCTCATTAAAATCCACAAATGAGAAATGTTTCAAGTTTGGAAACATCTTGACAAGAACCTAATCTGAACTTTAGCAACATTGCACACTACTAAACACAGAACGAGTATTTCCTCCTAGAGCAGTGGTTCTCAACCTTCCCAATGCTGCAACCCTTGAATACAGTTCCTAATGTTGAGATGGCACCCCCCCAACATAAAATTATTTTGTTGCTACTTCATAACTGTTATTTTCTACTGTTATGAACTGTGATGTAAATATCTCATATACAAGATATCTGAAATGCAACCCTATAGGGGGGTCACAATCCTAGGGTTGAAAACCACTGTCACAAAGGGACTGAAAACAGTCAAACTTATGAAGGGACTGCAGCACTAAGTTTCTTATTTTCCCATGAGAACCAAAGCCCAGCCACTTACACAGCATGGCACATCTCTAGTCACATACTTGGGTTGTAACAATGCTTGTCATAAAATAGTTACTGTCGGGTTTCTTATACTTAAGGATGTTCCAAGGGTTTAACATTGTTGGCTTCATTTTGTTCAAGGTGAGATCAACAGCCTTGTTACAAAAAGGGAAATGGGGGGCCCAGAAGACATTGACAACCTGCCTACTGCTGTACAGGTGTCAAAAGTCTGTGGCTGGAGTGCATGAACTTCCACCTCCAAGGACACTGCCAGGTCCCCATGAAGGGTACCGAGGCTGCTGTCCTGTACTTCTAGTGATGGCAACAAGGACTCAGGAGCTAGAGAAGCTACACCCACAAGCTCACACAGATGAGACCGAGAGGAGAACTATGGAGAGAGCTAGTGACAAGCTAAGCAGGTGTACATGTCGCTTTCAGGCAACTCTGCTCCCCGTGCTAGCACACAGCATCCACAGAACACACCTTTCCAGGCCAGTCTTTCTGCCTTCCTCCTAGTCTTCCTTGAAAAGAATTTTCACAATGTTTCTCTCTTGTCTGTTGCTCTCAATAAAGGAACAATCCAACAGTCACTTTCATTGTAATCTGAGGACAATGTGTGGCTTTTCTTTTGACCTTAACTAAAAAAGTTTCACGTGCAACCAAAAGAGGGTTTTCTGTTTTGTACACACGCATCAGAAGTGAACAAAATGGAGTCTGTTGTTCCAGGACCTAAAATAAAACTGAAGCACATATGTTCTGTAAAAGCACATTTGACAAGATCAAATGACCTCTGGGGATGGGGTGTGATTTTCACTAACTGTGCCTCTCTCGTGCACATGATTCTCCCCCATGACTCTGGTGGAGAGGGCAGGGTGGAACGGGTTAAACCCCACCCAGGTGCATCTGGGTAATTACCCTCTGGATACTGAAAAAGCTGACTGCAGGTTTAACCTTGAGCAGGCACAGGGGGCTTAAGGGAATGAACACAGCTGGATATGCATTTAAGAGAAATTCAGGGGAAAGCCTGAATAGCCACAAGCTGCACGAGATTCTTGGAAAGGTCATTCTGAGGCTTACATAACATGTCTTTTGCAAACACAGAGAGAGAGAGAGAGAGAGAGAGAGAGAGAGAGAGAGAGAGAGAGAGAGAGAGAGAGAGAGAGAATATGACAACCTGTATGCTTTGGAGGTGAAACCAGATGTTTCCAAAGGAATCTTTGCCATCAACCAAAGAGGACATGGGAGAAGTATTGGCCTGTCATCAATCCCAAGCTTAAAGCTTTGGGGTATCAGAATCCTACCTGTGCATGTGGGCATGTAAGAGCAAGCAGTTCTTGCTGCAGGGCTAGCGGGTGGATAGCTTTTCACTAAGTCCTAGAAAGGGGCCCTGGAGCAAGTCCATTGCTAAGTTCAGTGTCATATGAGAGCTGGGTTTCACCTGTCCTTGCAAACCATTCTGTGGGAAATGGCCACAGGAATCTAGACAATGGAAAGGCTCTGTAAATGGCAAGGTTTGGACATGCTTGATTTAAAGCTGACAGTGATAGTGATATCCACGAAGCTATTTTTGCCCCAGTAACCTCAAGTACAATATTTTGTTGAAATGGTTAGTGAGTTAAATAACTTGCTATGCATGTCACTGGGAGAATTAAGCTGTACTTGACCTTGTGCTGGCTCATTTTCTTATGAGATTATTTGTCTACATTTGGCATTTCTGAGTCTGCATCCTTTGCTCTGGTTCTAGCACACTCTTCAAGCTTTTCTCTGCAAGGACAGACAAGACAGAGACAGGGTGACTGTTTCTACAATGGTGTCAGTCTTGTCATAGCATAGACTCTGCTGGGACCCAGGTAACACATCATCAGTAGACACTTATGATGACTTTTGCCATCCTCAGCCTTCCTGCATGTGGCATTATTTTAAGCCTGCATTCACTTGTGTACAGTGTCTGTTAACATGAGTGTGCACGTTTTCTGATGCTCTGCCAATTGCATGGCCTAAATGATTAGCTCCCTCCATGTATGAAAGTTTCTATAACTGCTATGTAAGAAAAAATACGTGTATGTGTGTGTAGATATACATAACCTTTGCATGTTATGTGTATTTCCATATACACATTTTTCCTATGTTCCATATATATGGAAAGTGTGATGATTTCAATGAAAATGAGGTATCCTCTATAGTCTTGATCATTTGAGTACTTGGTCCACAGCTGATGACACTTTTGCAGAAGGTTTGGAAGGCATGGCTTTGCTAGTGTAAGAGTCACTGTGGAGCACACCACTAGCCATTCCCAGTTTGCTCTCTCTGCTACCAGTTTATAGTTTGATATGTCATCTCTCAGCTGTTCCCACCACCATGCCTGCCTCCGGCCACACTTATCTGCCAATGACAGTAATACTTTCTCGTTCCTCTAGAACTGTAAGCCCAAAATGACCCTTTCCTTTTATAAGCTGCCTTGGTTATGTCTGACAACATCAATAGAAAAGTATAGAAGACAGGAGTCAAAGCCTTAAGCGAATGAGACTGATCTGACATGAGTGAAGTTGACCAAGGTGGGTGGGGATGAGGCACGATGACGGGAGAGTACAAGTGACGTAAAAGGACAAGGAGGGACGTACAGGGCCAACCCTCAAAGCCATGTTACACTTTTACACATAAACAGACCCAGAAGTACCCATAAATAAAGTCAATGGGGATGGGGTCAAATAAAAATAATAGATAGTGCTAATGAATTCAAGTGCGTTTCAGATGAATCACTCAAGAGTGAGTAAGAAAGGAAAAATAACCTGGAGTCCACCCCGACTTCAGTTTACAGAATGAAAACACGTACGGTTCTGTGAGACCACTATAAAGAAAAGGCAGGGAGTTGTCTAGGCACAATTTGTGCATTCTCTCTCTCTCTCTCTCTCTCTCTCTCTCTCTCTCTCTCTCTCTCTCTCTCTCTCCATATATGATCGTGTGCGCGCACACACACACACACACACACTCACACACACAGGCACAAATGCACGTCTATATCCCCACTGCTGTTTTTCTGAGATAGAAACTTGCTGTGTAGGAGCTGGCCACACCCTCACCCTCCCTCAGCCTCCACCTCTCAAGTTCTCCCAATTAAGGAATAGTGACGGCTGACATCTAACATGGCTCATTCTGTGTGCTAGATATTTTACTAACGCATGCTCTTGTGATTTAAAATTTGCATATATCACGCATGTCCTTTATGCCAAAGATCACTTTTTAGATAGTGAAAAATTAATTTCAAAATATTTAAATTACAATATTATTATAGTGAATAGGTCTACCTAGGGGGAGATTTAACATCACAGGTGAGTATGTGAAGGACCAGCAGGTAGTGCCAACTGTTAGTCTTGAGCAAGAAAAAGTTCTAACAGCTGAAGTAGTGGTAGGAAAAGTCTACAGTAAAATGCTGTTAATAATAACAACTTGTGTTTTATGACCTTGTAGAGTTTACAAAGCATTCCCACAACTTTTACTTCATTTGACCCATTTAGTAGCTCCCGGGGCTCATTACTATTAAACTCAAAGAGGTTAAGAGATTTACCCAAACTCAGTGAATAATTAACAGAATCAGAACTTGAACTCTGGTCCTTTTTATTGTGCATCTGGATTGAGCTGAGACATGAGACACATTTGAGGGTCCTTGCTAGGAGCAGCCATCCTGGAGGAGAGAGCAAATAAAACGCAGGGACAGACCTCTCACATTTCCAGTGGCCAGCTCCCCTCTGTCTATAAGAAACCTCAGACTGGCTCATTGGGCACACATAGACTAGTCAGTTTTCCCCCAGTACCCTGCCAGTCAATTCAACATCACTGCCCTAGGCTGATTGTATGATTTGGAAACAGAAGCCAGCTCCTGGGTGAGATGAAGAAGGAATACTTTGTTTCACAAGTCAGTTTGAAGTATAAGGGGCAGCTTCTAGACACAATCTTGACGCCTACCAGTCAAGGAAGTCCTTCAGGGGAAAGGAGGACTCAGCAAACTCCCAGGAGAAAGCCTCCCAGAGCATGGAGCCCAGGCAGTAGAACAGAAACCACGTCATTTACAGGTCCATGGATTGCCTTTCCATAGAAATCACCACAGTCTGAGCAAAGCACCTGGGAAGCAGACACCCAAACACTGAAACATTGTCTACTATCAAAAGAAATTTCAGGGCAGGGCGGTGGTGGCACACGCCTTTAATCCCAGCACTCGGGAAGCAGAGGCAGGCAAGTCTCCATGAGTTCGAGACCAGGCTTGTCTACAAGAGCTAATTCCAGGACAGCCTCCAAAATCACAGAGAAACCCTGTCTCAGAAAAAAAAAATTAAAAGAAAAAGAAATTTCAGAAATAATATGTGTTTGTTCTAACAATATGGTAGAAGGTACTTAGTGAACACAAAGCAATATGGAACCTACTACAGGATACTGGGATTGGCTGTTTTGGATCAGAGAACACACCATGAGAGTGGAAGAATCCAAGTGGTAGCCACATAGCTAGGACACTGTGCGTTAATGATGAAAGTGGATGAACATGATAAATTCTAAGACTGCCCAGTGATCTGTGAGAAGTTTAGTAAATAACAGAAAGCATCCAGCACACAGAGGTCAATATGTCACCTCCCCATCCCTGGGTATTGTTTCCTGACCAGAAACTATAACCAGTACCATATGAAGTTAAGATGGTAACCTTGACCCCTTTGGCCCAAGCTCGGCCCGGTGCTTTGCTGTGGATCTCTGCATTTGTTTTCACCAGTTACTGGATGAGGCTCTCTGGTGACAATTAAGCTAGTCAGCAATCTGATTACAGGAGATGGCCAGTTCAGACACCCTCTCCACTATTGCTAGGAGTCTTAGCTGGGGTCATCCTTGTAGATTCCTGGAAGTTTCCCTGGCACCAGGTTTCTTCCTAATCCCTAAATGCCCCCACCCATCAAAACATCTCTTTCATTACTTTCCCCCTCCGTCCTCTCCTCTACCCACTTAACTCATCCTTTATGTTTACACACACACACACACACACACACACACACACACACACACGCTTTACCAGGAGATCGCCTGTTTCCCCTTCCCAGGGAAATCCATGTGTCCCTCTTTGGGCCTCCTTATCACCTAGCTTCTCTGGAGATGTGGGTTGTAGCCTGGTTATCCTTTACAGTTAATATACACTCATGAGTACACACCATGCTTGTTTTTCTAGGTCTGGGTTAACTCATTCAGGGTGATTTTTTTTCAAGTTCCATCCATTTTCCTGAAAATTTTTGATGTCATTGTTTCTTACAGCTAAGTAATACTCCATTGTATAAATGTACCACATTTTCTTTATCCATTCTTTGGTTGATGGGCCTCTGGATTGTTTCCAGGTTAACTGGCTATTATGAATAATGCTGGAGTCAAGGTCATCGCAAGGGAACCCACAGAAACAACTAACCTGGGCTCACAGGAGCTCACAGAGTCTGAACAGACAGCTAGAGGGCTTGCATAGGACAAACATAGGCCCCTACATAGGTGCTACAATTGTGTAAGTTGGTCTATTTGTGGGACTCCTAGCAGTGGGGTCAGGGCCTGTCCCTAATGTCCCTAATGCTTGAGCTGACTTTTGAGAACCTATTCCCCATACTGGGTTGCCTCACCCTGCCTTAATACAAAGCAAGGAGCTTATTCCAACCTCAACTTGATATGCCATGCTTTGTTGACACCCATGGGAGGGCTATCCCTTTGTGAACAGAAACAGAGGAAGACTGAATGGGAAGGGGCAGAGGGGAAGTCAGGGGAGAAAACAGTAGGAGAGGAGGGAGAGGGAAACTGTGGTCAGGACATAAAATAAATGAAAAATTTTATTAATAAAAAACTTTTAAAAATTAAAATGGTAAAACAAAATTGAAGGAGATTCCCCGTGTATTCAGAAATAAGACAAAAGGGTTTGAACCTAAAATTTAATAACTTTCCAAAAAAAAGAACTACTTAATGACTGTTAAGCATTTAGTATGGATGGTTTCATGTCTCTGAGCCTTATAACCTTCATGGGAAAAGTAAAGGAAAAGAAACCCATGAGCATCTCAGAAAAGCATCAACTCCAACAGTCCGACTCTGTAATTTCAAGGCCAATGCTGGGTACATACAGAGACTCCCTCAACTCTTACAGGTGTACACACCTTTCAAGGCTAAACCATTTTCTTAATGAGGCTAAGATACATAGTCTATTTTCTTAAGTGGGTGTCAACCTGGACCTCAAGTTTCACTTCTGAAATATAGACACCCTAATGACAGTATTCTATTAGCTTGCTTGATAGAGTGGAAGAAAATGCTGGAGATTTGTTTATAGTTCTGCATCTGAGTAATAACACTGTGTCCAAGGAGAACATGAACACATTACAAGAACTTAAAGCTCTAGTAACACTGCCCAAGCATCTGTTTTGGCCATCTCTATCTGGAGTGATTAGGAAAGTTTATCTAGGGAGCTTCACAGCCTCTCCCTCCCTCCCTCTTACACGAAGCACAACCATGCCATAAAGCTTTGTCAGGGTTGTGTATGCTTCAAATATGTCACCAAGCCATTGGCACAAAAGTTCTTACGGTTCATGGCCAAGAGGTTTTGGGGGCTAAGGAAAAACAACTACTGCAGGACCCCCACATTCCCATCTAAGATCTGAAGTGTCACAAGCTTGGCCAAATGAAGAGAGTACAAAGAACGTATGCTGTTCTTGGCAGAGAACAGGTTTGGACTTTATGGATATGTCAATTCTAATCTATTGGCCAACCTGAATCAGCTACAATGTGTGGATTATCTTTGTAACTACCATTTCCCCTGCTTTGCCAACTCTCAGTCCAGTATCCTGAAGTGTGATGCGTAGGGAAATTGTTTCTGTGAGTAGTTAAGGAGCAGGGCCTTTCTGCTTATCTTTTCTTATGTTTCTCCTTCCTCTCAAACCCCTACATTTCCACAGTAAATCCATTATCCTGAACCTGATGTCAATAAACATCAGGCTCATGAAAACCAACCAAACAAATGCCTGTGATACACAGAAGAGATAGATAGGAGAGGATGTGTGAGTGAATGAGTGTGGTGTTTACTATCACCATTAAACTGCTTTCACTTACAGACTTATAGAAGCATTCCTATCCCTTAGTCCACTTTGGAGAGTGCCACCCTGAGATCACTGTTTTGATGTCATTCATTGTTAAAAAGAAAGCCTACTGCTTCGTTTTCCCCACAAAAACACTGACACCTGGAACTTAACCAAAGACCAAAGGAGAACCATAGAGAAAAAGATAAAAGTCCATACACACATTTTAAAAGGTCTTTTATGTGATATTACAGAAAATACACTTGAAATAAAATTCTAGAATCATTTCTATTCACTTTCTATTTATTTGCCATATAAGCAATCATGGGCCAATTTAATGCATCCTTTTCCAGGCTGCAATAGCCCAGTCTCTGTGTGCCCTTCCAGGAGATGGATCATCGATGCGAACTTTAGGCTTACTGTTCCTCACCCTTGTGCAAGCAAAGCTGGAGATGCAGGCACCAAAGTCAGGAGCTCTGAGCAGCCAACTCTGACGTCACTTTGGTAGCACAAAGTACCACACAAGTCTGATGTTTCACACCTCACTGCCCTCTAAATACAAAGTACTCACAGCCACACTGCACCCCAAGATGTTTATTGCCTAAGCACACAGTCCATTGCTCCTTCAAGAAACATTCTCCTCACTGTGGACTGTCCACCATGACAGTCATGAAAACCACACCCAGTGTGACTGGCACCGGGGAAACAAACAGGCCCATCTACAAAGATGACGCTCTCTGCATTCTTCTGCCACTTGAAGATGAATGCAGGCATCAGATGAACACAACACAATCACTCCCATGAGGCCTCAGGAAACAGACTGGCCACAGAGCCAGCCTTTGTGACTCTAGTCACCCAGACTCTCTAGTCATCCCTCCCCCGTCGCTGCCCAGGCTGTTTAGCTACAGAACCAGGAACCCTATTCTATCCATGCTTCAGATGAGAAATGGAAGTATGGAGAAATGTGGCAGCTTGTCCAAATTCAGAGGACTTGTTAGGGGCAGCAGGGCTGAGCCAACCCAGGACTACTGGCTCTGCTCCAATAAAGGCTTGCAAAAGCGTGGGGCTTCCTGTAGGGGAGAAAGTGGAAGACTCAGAAGCTAGGCTTTCTACTCACTAGCTGAGGATTCTGTGGAAATAGCATGTAACTAACTGTGCCTTCCCAGGCTCTCTCATCTGTGAAATAGTAAATACAGAGGCTGCACGCTGCAGTTAACTGTGCCACAGGTGTAATGTGTAACCACACACAGACAAATAGACTGCTCTTCACAGAAGGCCTACTTCAGAAAGCACACTCAATTCCTTTTATTTGCTTAAAGACCCATTCAACCTGAGGTCAGGTGGAAACCATTACATAATCAATTTCACGGGGAGATTTTCTTAAAGGCCTGGAACTTCTGACAGCTGTAGCCCTCAAGAACACTGTAGGGGTTAGCATTTGGTGGGCTTGCCTTGAAAACTTAGTTTGATGGGAGACACTCCCACACCTGTCTCTTGGAGAGCCATGTGACACCTCATAGACCTGTCCCCAGGGTGATTAAGCAGAAAAATGTGCCTTTAAAGTGCTAGTAACCATAGCAACTGGAATAAATGATAATATATTATTATCCTTGTTGTGCAGTGTCTTCCAGAATCAATGATGCAACCTTTGGAAGTGTGACAGCCCTAGAAAAGCATAGCATTCCAGTTGCTGAAATTAGAGAAGGTAGAAAAAATACCCAGTAAGGGCCCTGGCGAGTTGCTGTTCCCAAACAAACCAGACTGTCTGTCAGCCCTGTGACTTACAAATGGTTCCTTCAGCCCCCTTCCCAGCACTCTCCCACATCTCCATCCCCCAGTTGCTGCTTCTTCCATCCTGAACCCTCCCCTAACACTTCTAGTCTCAGGGCTGCCCTCTTCACACCTGAGAAGTCTTCCAGTACCCCATCCCAACCAAAGGACTCCTTCCTCTGTGACTTTGTTTTTTTTTTCCATGTTTTTTTTTTTTTTACGAGACAGGGTTTCTCTGTATTGTTTTGGAGCCCGGCCTCGAACTCACAGAGATCTGCCTGCCTCTGCCTCCTGAGTGCTGGGATTAAAGGCGTGCGCCACCACCGCCCTGCCCTCTGTGACTTATAAAGCAAAATTTGTAGCTGTAGCCATCGTCATGTGGAGTCTCATAATAACAACGAGCAAATTGAATCAAGGAGTGTGTCTTTTACACCTCCCTACTCCTATCCATTAGGGGAACTTTATACTTATTACTTTTAGCACAGAAACTGCACAAAATAAGTGTTAAGGAATGTTTGGAACAAATGAGAACTTCCTTTAAACCAGCCAGAACAAACCTGAAAATTAAGAAAGAATTTGAGAACAATAGTAAAACGGCGACATCATCAAGCTCCTATAAGATATTCCAAGGTTTCCAAAGTTGAGGAGCCTCGGCAACATGTGTAACTTTTATTTGCTTGGTATGGCCATTAAAAAGTAGATAAATGTTTACATTTTTAATGACCCAACTAGAGACCATATAACACCCCCATCTCCCCAAATTCTTTCCCTAAGATGAAGCTCCCTTAAGTAGGTCATGACAGGAAGATTTATCTCAGTGGTCAGGTCCTCTCACAGCACAGGCAGCCATATAAATGCCCTCTCCTGGATGTGGTAAGCCAGGGTGGCTTATATGGTCAAGAAAAACACCATCTAGTCACTGACCACTTCAAGACTAAAATACACTGGTTGCACTCCCAGAGTTAACTAGTGTCCTCAAAATATTTGTGAATGAGATTTCATTTTACTCTTATCCCAGAAGGGAAAGGGGAGCTTTCCCTACAGAGTAGTTTCATTTGTGCACAATCAAAATATGGATTAGTGCAGTGGTTCTCAGCCTTCCTATTGCTGCCACTCTTTAATACACTTCCTCATGTTGTGGTGACCCCCAACAATAAAGTTATTTCATTGCCACTTCATAACTCTAATTTTGCTAGTGTTATAAATGTAAATATCTGAAATGCAGGATATCTGGTAGGTGGCCCCTGCGGACCGGCCATTTTGATCCCTTTGCATTTGACTCCCAAAGGGGTCTCAAATCACAGGTTGAGAACCACTGTATTAGTGTATTCAAAGTAATGAGACCTAGGGAAAACCAACTTTGAATGACACAGAAAGAGATAAATAAGTAGATTTGAATATTGAATTCATGTGTATTTTGTGTTGAGTGTCCATTTTTAAAAACTTTATACTTATATCTTTGATAAACATGAAATATAAAAGACTGAGTATGTATGAGCAAGCAGTAGTTTAGGGTACTCTTAGGAGCATGCATTGTTCTTCCTGAGGCTTCTCAGTCTTGCATCTTCATTTAGAGACACAGGCAAGGTATATCATCAGATCAGTGTTCAAACCCCAGCCTGCTCACTTCTTGGACGTATGATTTGGGGAATTTCGAATCTCTCTGAATGGCCCTTTCTCATCAGTAAAGTATGGCTGACAATGCCTGAGGTAAACATCTGTCAAGGTGGTCCTGATGTTTACACACCATCTCTTTTTGTGGTCCCTACCTACATTTACCATTCTGCCAGGGGAAAGCTACCCAACTATTAGCATATGGCAGAAGCAACAGTGTGACTCTTCTGAAATTAGCTTACAAAGAACTCTGGCTTACATTTTGGGCTCTCTCATCACTCACTCTGGCCCTGGTTCTGGATAAAGCATGTTATGAGCAGAGCTTTGGAGTCACTTGTAAGTTGAAGAACTCACACCTGACAGCAGCCACCAAGTAAGCCCAGAAGCAGAACCAGAAAGTCAACTTGACTGCAATCTCAAGAGACACAGGGTGACACAGTTTACCAATTCCTTTGCAAGTTGTGGAAGATGCAACTATTTCAATCTGCTGGGTTTGGAGATTACTTGTTAGAAAGCAACAATTAACTAATCCAATGCACATTGTGCAGGATGTTAAAGATCAGAAATACAGCTATATTTACCAAATGTTGGATGTACGTGTGACTCCTGTTAGGCACTCCAATGGAAGCTATGGGAGCAAAGGTCACAGCAATAATTACTAGAGTCTTATAATTTTTTATTGCAGATTTTAAGTAGAAAATATCTTATGTGAGTTTAATCTCAATGTTTTTCTTTGGGAGGAAAAACTACTGGAAAAGTCATAAGTTTTAACAACACATATTCTTCAGGGTTCCTGCCATTGGCATCCGGTTTAACCTCAGCACCATAAGGTCTAATTTATAGAGTCCCACCAATGCTAAGCAGTCAGAGGAACCACATATAAATATTTAAAAGATAACGAGGAAAATGAAGACACTGTTTGATAGGTGATACCTCTAACAAGAAGTTGCATCTAGCTGCTCATCACTAGGGTCCATCACACAGAGACCTACTTGGGTCACACTCTGGGACAGAGTCTCCTGCTGTTAAACCAGAATTGATGGCTCTATGGCCCAGCAAGTGTCCTTTATCCCTTTGAACTTCAGCTCCACTCCATATACGATAAGAAAAATGGCACTTTCATCATGGAGTATCACAAGGGAACATTTAGAACTATTCGAAATAGTGGCCAATACACATGGGCAATGATTATTCCCATTTCTTGGTGGTAGAAAGTATTACTAGACTCCTTTCAGAGATGAGGCCCACTGTGTTGAAGACTGTTCCCAACTGGGCATTCATTTGTGTGATTAAAGCACATTCCTAAATGGACCACAGTCTTTTAGCATTAACACAAATCAATGAACAGTTATTTTCTTAAAAAAAACAACAACAAACAAAAATTCTCTGTGTGTAATAGGTACGGGAGAAGTCAGACAGTGAATGGGTTGAGGTGTGTGGTAAGCGAACTAACTGGGTGGGAAGGACTGGAAAGGCATGCAAGGGAACTTTCTAGAATGACAGGAATGTCTCTGACCTGCCTTAGGAAGTGATTCTACATTTCACAAATGGAAATGTATAGTTTATCCATGTCAATTAAAAGAATAAAAGTTAACAGTCCAAATCTTATCTTATGAATCCCACCCCCAAAATAGTTTTGCTTGGGCCTCTGTCAGGATGTCAAGTCCATCTTCCCTGTACATAGTGCGATGGGCCAGCATAGTCTGCTGTGTACCCCAGTTCCCCGCAAGCTTTCAAACTAAATAGGAAATGGCAGGGCACAGTAAGGTAGACTCCTACATGGCTCCTCTTCTCTCCCTTGGAGATGGCCTGAACCCATCCACAAGATTCATCAAGCTCCCAGCTACTCTCACAAGCCATGGTCCATCTGCCTAGAGAGACGCCTGCCTAGAATGACTCAGTATCTTGCACTGTCAGTCTGGTACTTCCAACAATCAAGAAACTCATCTAAGAAAGGGCAGGATTGTGGAAGGTGTAGAAATCCCTCCAGCTATATTTAAATGGGGTGAGGAAGCATTGCCAATCCAGATTAACTGCAATCATTCAACATTTCCTTCTCTCTTCAGGGCCATCTCCTAATAATGGCTCAGAGTGCTTAGGTTTCTCCATCAGGTCTGGATCTGTTTGGGGGCCAGTTAGTTCTTGGCTTTTAAAATAAGAGTCTCTTTTTGGATAGGAAAGACATGTCAGCCCTAAGGGATACGGTGTTAGCATTCAGCCTTCAACATTGCCAATGCAAAGGCCCAGAAACCTGCAGTATCCTGGTCTGAGAAGATCTACTGAACATTGCCTTGCTGCAGAAGAATGATCAATGATTGCATCCCTGTTCCCACACAAATAGTTGGGTAGGCAGGAAATGGGCAAAAGTCATACAGCCATGGCCTGAGAACAAGAATTGTAGGGCAGAAAAGGCCCCACCAAATGGCCCAGCACAAACACCACATTTCCAAGAGAAAAGGTGTCCCTATAAGGCAAGTCTTTAACACACGTGAGTGTCACACCCAGAAGAATTTGCCTGCCCAGCTGCAGTAGTCCTGTATCCAAGACCAACTCTGGGCTTCAACTCACAGACAGCAGACAAGCAAGTGAGGGGTATTAAGAAACCAAGACAGAGGCCTGGTACCAGGTGACATAGCTCAGGTAAGCTGCTCTCTCCTGATTTCCCTCTTCAGGACATCTATGGGCTCCCTTATCCCCATTCTCCCAACAAAGAAAATAAGCCACCCACCCAAGGTAGCTCAGCAAGCCAGCAAGAGAAACTTGAACTCAATCAGTCACCCCATCCACTCAACTGCTCCATCCCTGCACATTACAGGGTTACCTTCTCCATGTCTCCTCAATAAAGCAGTAAACAGTACCCCTGCATTCTCAGAGCATTTTGTTCTTACCTCTAACTGCTGGCATTTTCTACAGATGAGTCATAATGCTCAGTGTAATGCTGTCTCCTCCCTTGGACTATGGCTGCCTACTGCGATACATTTTATCCTTCTTTGTCCTGGCAATGTTTCAACCTGAGAGACAACAAAGCCCCCTCCAATGTGACTTAAGAGGCCAACTACCTATATAATATTGAGTAAGAAATCTTGTATCTCTGGTTTTCAGACTCTTTACTGCCAAAGTGACTGTTGGCTGGGGCATCCTAGGCCAGCAGCACTGGGGCAGGCCTATGTGAGAAGACGCTGAAAGCAAAATCTGCATCCTCCAGAGGTGCAGACTCCAGCAGTCTGACCTTACAGAGTTTCCAGGGACAGCAGGCTGGAAGGCTAGGTGGAATCAGTAAGGCACAAGGCTTTGGGAAGACCTGGAGAGAAGCCATTGAAGTGGTACAGTGTCCAAGTTCTTACGGAGGGCTGCTAGCCAGCCATCAGTGAGAGAAGAAAAGGACCAGCCACTCTGTCTGCACCGAAACCACCAAATGGCCTGCATGGCAGGAAGGGATTACTGTTCTGGGTTAGAACCCGGGATGCTCCTCCTTCCCTGCTTTTGTCTTGTTGTCATTAGCCAGTCAAGCATTCCTGGCGATGGAAACAGGTGATTAGCAGGCAACTTTTGAAAGAAATTGTGAGTAAGCCCTGGATCCCTGTTTGGCATGTGTGTGTTCTTCTGCTTGTCCTCTCTGAGAGCTGGCCAATCAACAGAGTAGAATCATCCCTGGCCATCAAGCTATCCCACCTCTGCAGATGACTATAATGTATATCAGCTACTCTCCCATCCCCAAAGCTTTCTGGGTGGATTCCCCCTGTACTGGAGTGGGGGGCGGGGTAGGGTCATGATGATGGGAACTCCATTCATACAGCAACAAAACAACCTGGCGTGAGAAGTCAGAGTCAGCACACAAGCTGCCAAAACATCTGACAGGCTGATGGCCAGAGACAACACAGGCTGCAGAGTGGAGAATAGCAGAGGGCGCCAATCAGCAGCAGGATAGCTTGTATTCTCAGGACTCCGAGAGCAGCTCATTTCACTCAGTCATAACAGGGGCAGCAAAAGCTTAGAGATGGGAAAGGAAGCTCTTGTGCCACCTCCCACAGGTTACTGCTATTTTTACTGGAAGGTGTCTTCATTCCTGTGGCAATACTATACAGTATCTGAGGGTGACCGGCCCAGGAAGCCAGGGAAGGAGGAGGTCTTTGTTTTATAGAAGGTGGAGACTCTAAGAATAGAACAGGGAAGGTCCAGATCAGAGACAGAAAGGTCCCATTGTCACTACAGCAAGGCAAGAAGCCTGCCCTAACAGGAAGGCTTCCCAGCCAAGAGGCACCTTGAAGACCAGATTCAAATGTACAGTTGATTGTTTTCTGGCTTTAACAGTACAGTGTTGGGATGTTATATTTTTACCAGAATGGAGGAAAAATTCTCAGGAATCAGAAGATCCTTTGGGGCCCAATCCTTATGTGATCCATAAATCCTTTCTATAACACTGAAAACTTGCTTTCTACAATTGGCTAATCACCTCCCCCCTTTGTGTGTGTATGAGAGACAGACAGACAGTCAGATAGACAGAGACAGAGAAAGAGAGATTCAGTCCAACTTACACCTGACATTTAGACTAGCTCAGGAATATTTGGGCATAGGATGTATGTTTTTTTTTCTTTCCAGTTTCAGCACCCACAAAACATCTCAGCACCCTAATTCTCCTCTGGACACATGCCATTTACTTTTCATCTTCATAGCTCTTCACAATGAATGTGTTTTGCATGATGCAACCATGATGGAAGTAGAGAAGACTAATGTGCCTCTGTCTATCTCACTCTCTGTTCAACCTTGCTATTTTCTGAATGCGACTATATAACGCTTTAACTGATAGGTTGGCAACCCAAATATGTTCCTTTTCAGGTACATTACTGCCAGGTCAAGCATCTCTCTATACGACTGATCATTTGAACCAAAGCAAGATTTCATTCCTCCCTATTCAGGCCGTTTGTCAGCATTCAAGCTGTTTGAACAACTGCTTTCGATGCAGCCATCTATGGGTTCACACACCTTCCAGACTTGTGTGTTCAGCTAATGTAATCAGTGTATATGCCATCTTGATCTAATCAACTCACTGGACACAAAAGACCATGGATCAGAGCTAGAAGGGTACCACTGGGGACATCCTTCTAGAAAAATATTTTCAAGATGGTGTTATGTTGGGGATTCAACACCCAAGCCCACCCTGCAGGCTGGCCTTAGTAAGGCTGTATGTCCTCCTAGTACACAGAACCACTGTCACCTTTCTTATTGTCCTTGGCCCATTTCTATCTTTGCCTCCTTTGCCTGCCTCCTTGGCCAATTCATCAGACACCTACCTATAAATATGCCCCATCCTGCACTCCACACACAGAATTGGCTGTTCCCACAACACTTTGCATGATCTCTTTTTATACCACCTAGCAACTTGAACCACAAAATCCTACCCCAGAAGACCAGGAACAGATAAGAAAACAGCTGCCATTCTCTCCTTTGCTACCCTCTTGGAAGATAGAGCTGGTCACCCTCTGCTATAGAATCCCACACAACCCTCCAGGAAGCTGTTATTCATTCATTTTCTGGATCTGACCCTCACATTGAAACCTTATGATATGCCATCTTTCCTTAAGGGCACAAGCCATAGTCACCTCATACTGCTAGGCCTAGAAAATGGTTGCATATAAAATTAGCTCAGTAAATGCCTGCTGAATATATGGCTTTGTTTAACAGAGATCTAGCTTATCGAAATGAATTTCCTCTTGTACACATAACGTCACCACACAAAGAAAAATTCTGCTTGTGACAAGAGGTGGCCATTTTCTCTAAGATTAATTCACATTAGAGAATGCCAACTGACCACTATGCTTATGACCTTCCTCCACCTGATTCTGAGCAAAGATGCCTGGGAAGATTAGCCAAGCAGCTTCACTGTCTCCAGCTCTCATTTCATTCACATACATGCCATAAGGCCAGTCCAAGATTCTCAATTCATTCCTCATATGTGCCCAAGGGCCTAAAACCAATCTGAGTACCTTCTCAGCTGTATGAATCCTAAACACCTACTCGCTGATGGTAATTTTAGGAAGTCTAAATGACAGGGTTAGAAAACTTTGGGTTTGCCAAAGTTTATGCCCAAGAAAACTGTTTGATGAAGATTGTCTCCCCATGGAATGCTCCATAGACAGCTGTTTAAACCAAAAAGCAAAAGTCATAAGGAGAGTCATTTATTATCACACTGCAGTGCTGTTAAGAGGCGACCCTGTGATGAGAAGAGTAGCTATGCACGTGGAAAGGCAAAAACGGCAGCATCACCGAGAGACAGAGAGCTGTTATTTACTGATTAGCCCTTCTCTGTGCATCTCTAGCTGACAAAAGGGTATTTAAGGTCTTTGCTCCATCTCCAACACTACTACTACACATTCACAATATGCACAAAACAGAGTTTTCCAATCAAGAGGATAAGAGGGTTGAGGCCAAAAGATCTCCTTCATTTCCATAAGTAACGTTAAAAGACTCGGGGAATGTCCAGTGTTGTACTCAAACCACATTCTGGGACCTTGTGCAGATGACTTGTAAGAAGGAGGTGATTGCAGGGATTGAATGGAGAAGGGAAGGAGGAAGGGCGCAGTGGTTTAACCTGAAATGTCTCCAACAGGAGGTGGGTCTTGCAGCTTGTGGGAGCTTTTGAGGACTGAGACCTGCCTGGAAGCATGTCACAAGGTATAGCCATTGACTATATACCTGCCTCTGCCCTGGGTCTGCTTTCTCTGCTTCCTGTTTGCTGCCTCACAATCCCCTCACCACAGACAGAGCCTTTGATAATGAACTGAACGTTCTGAAGCGATGAGCCAAAATAAAGCTTTTTCTCACTCTGGTTTCTGAGACAGTCCCACATAGCCTGGGCTAGCCTCAAATGGACTATGCAGCTAAGGATGATCTTGAAGTGTCTCAGTATCTCCCAGGTGATGAAAAGACAGGGATGTAACAGCAGGCTTAGGCAATGTATCTTTCAAAACAACAACTTAAAGGGCGATGTTAGGTTCAGTCATCAAGGCTGATTACAATCATTGATTAGAGTGAATTTGCACAGCACGACTTCCCTGGCAGTACTGAGGGAGTGCCCAGTGTGGTCCTCTCTATTAATGAGAAACCCACAGGTTCTCCCCAGCTTGGAAGCTATCGCCCCTTCAGCTTCTAAACATATCCCAGCCTCAGGCTGGAAGGGCTCCATGAGAAGAATACTTTGGCCATTAGACATTTCTGGATTTTTTCCTAAGAAAAAAGGCTCTGATCTTTCCATGCTTATTAATTTTTTGGCATCGTTTAATCAGAAATACTAATAATCGTAGCCAACATATATTAAGCTGTTTCTTTGAAGCAGGACTGGTTCTCAGTGCTGCATGGAATCATCACATTTAACCATGAGGAGCCCCCTCTTCATCACCGCTATCGTTAGTTATATCCTACAGCTGGGGAAGTAGGCCTAAAGACGTTAGGAAGCTTCCACTGTTATCTGGATGAGACATAGCAGATCTGACAACCCAGCCCCATCGTGTGCAGAGCCATCCGTTAAACAGGTGAGACCCTCAGCAGCAGCATCCAGGGAAGGCTTGCTTTCTCTCCCACATGCTTCCTTTGATTGGGAGCTCCACCCATAGTTGTGAGTTTTGAAATTGCCATTCGCCTTTCTTCTCACCAAAGCAGACAGATGACTTTCACTGCTTTGTTCTTTACGGAATTTCTAGCATTTGCTTGGATTGGTGTTGAAAGAAGTCCTAAAATAACATTTTCTAGACAAGGGTCTAGAACACTTGCTTAGCGTGCACGAGACCCTGAGCTTCATTTCCAGTACTGCAAAAGTCAAAATAAATAAATCAAAGTTCTGCCGTCATATAGGTTTGAAGAACAAGGAGCTGTTAAAGTTAAATCATTCCCCCTCACAATCAGACTTCTCTGGGTCTATGGGTGTGTAGTCACCATTTCCAAGAGCAAACTCAAATGGAATATGGGAGCTTACCTGGCCAGAGAACTCTTTGACCACAGAAGAACTTCGAGTCCTACAGAATACACACACAAAAAAAAAACTAACAGAGAGGGGGAGTAACCCAAGATTTGTGATGTTAAGTCCTCATCCCACACCACAGACTGTCTCTCTAGGGGTCTAAAGTTCTTCACAATTATACACAGGCTTTTATTTCTACCTTAGTCCACCCACTCTCTTTCACAAACTCCCTTCCTTTGACAAACCACACTGGAGGACATCAGATGTCATCCACATGAAACCAAGAGACATTTTTTGTGGGACTGAGATCCTCAGGGACTGGGGAACTACCACATGTGGTCCCAACCCATTGCTCTTTATTCCTAACACTAGTGTCAGGAAATAGTAATCAGTCCAGAAGTATTCTGAACTAGGTGTGGTGGCACACACCTGTAACCCCACTGCTCCAAAGGTAAAACGGGGATTCGAGCTTGAAGCAATTCTTAGTAGAAAGCAAGCTCCGAGCCAGCCTCAGATACACAGTAAGACCCTACTGCAATCGTAACTAAATAAATGATCTGGTTGGATTTACTTGTTCCCCTCTCTTATCACCACATATTTGTATACTGTGTCCCCATTCCACTGTGAGAGCTGACTCATTGCAATATCCAGGGGCTCCCATTTCTCACTCCATAGCTTTTTTTTCATTAAACGAAACTGTCCTTGCAGTATGTTTTAGTCCATTCAGTTGTCAAACCTATTAGAGAAGTAGATGGCATTCAGAATCTGCGAAAGTGACCAACTTCATATATAAGCATGACTTAAACAACCATGGCCTTCACCTTTCCTGCAGTCATTCAAGAAGCAGACACGTGGCATGACTTGAGATTGGACTGCAGGGAGTGCTGAAGCGTGCTCGTGGAGAGGATAAGGTCTGTGAGACGCTGGCAGATATTGAGAGCAGAAAGGGTTCAGCCTTCAGCTGTTGTGGAAAGGGAGGAACTGGGAATAAAGCTATGGTCAAATCCAGAGTCCTGTAAAAACAAGCCACACTGACTTCAGTCCTTTGGTGATGGCCAGTAAAGGGCTTTACACAAAGAGGGCTGGTGATCAGATTCCTGGGTTTAAATTCAATCTCAGCTGCACTGTGGTGACTAGTGTAGAAGGCAAGATGATCTTGAGGCTACTACTGAGGGTACCACAGTTAAGTAAGGAGCAATCAGGTTAGTTTCTAACCAGCTCCTCACTGCCAAAGGATGGCAGAGTGTCTCCAAAGCAAGCTAGAATTGATGGGACATAATGCTTAAGGGTGCTAAGGTAAGTCTGGAAACAAAGTGCTCGTAAGCATTTGTGGGCATTCTATCAGACCTCTTTGTCTCTGGGCTCCCATGGGCAGAATGCTGGTATACTCTCTATGCTGACAGAGAAGGGAGAGAATAGAATTATAGAGTCTCTGATGCCACCTGCCCAGATGGTTTGTCAAAGCTAGGTGGGGAAGCAAGTGTACAGGAGAAAGATGTGGAATGAAATAGAGAAAGGAGCCAAAGAGGTCCCTGGAGTTATGCCCAGAGGACGGCCCTGTGATGAGGGTCAGGCCCTTAAAAGGATGCGTGTGGTTATCCCATGGGAGCATCCCACATAGCCACCCTGATCATCACAACAAGGATGCCTTGCTTTGTCTTCCTATGAAACTTACCAGGTCATTGAGGAACTCAATGAGCTCACGTTTTTCTTTCAAAATGTCCACACAAGTCATTTCCCCTCAACAAATAGCTGATCAATTTCCTCTATATTGGAAGCCTAGATCTCCCCCTGAAAAGTGTTTTCAGGGAACTGACAAAGGGAAATGCAGAGGCATCTTCATATCACTACATTGCCCATCATACAAAAGAGGCAACTGAGCAAGCCATCTGCCTAGTCTACTGTTAGCTCAATCTAGGTGGATCTGATACCAAAGGCCATTTTTAACCATGATGGCTTTCCACTGGAAAGACTCTCTCTATGCACCCTGGGTAGTATTTTCTTTCAAGTCAGGGCAAAGCTACTGCCTCTTTGAGACTTGGTGGCTGAATGAGGATAAAACTGTAAGTTCTTCTCTTCCCATTACATCAGGCATCTGAAGGAAAATCACCTGCCTCGCCTCAGCATTGGGACTAGACATCTGAGATAGAGACGTGAGCACTGGCTAATCCCTTGCCAGTCCAGATTTTCTATGACAATTTCTCAGAAGTAAAAAAACAAACACGATGTTTTTGTTGCACGAAAGCCATTACTGTCTAAGCCAGCACTGGCTGTTCACTTTTGTTCTGGCAGCCTCGCTGACAGTGACAAGCAACCAAGATTCTTACTGGATGAGCTTTTCAATCTTCACTCAGTGAGCTCTGGGTTTACGGAGTGAGACTGTCAGCATGACCTCATTTTGGTACAGCTAACCTAAATCGCATTAACACTTCAGAAAGTGTAATAAAGAGGGGTTGAGAGACAAGCACACATGTGCGTGCACACATGCACACACATGTACACATACATGCACACACACACACACACACACACCTACCTTATGGACACAGACAAACTCTTTCATGGAAACAGTTTCCTATTCGTTCCTAGTAGCCCATCTACAGCCACACCAAAACCAATTCTCACATTCACATTCACTCTGCCTCTTGAATACGGGAAAATGGGGCACTTAAGAAAACTCTCCAGCCTACCCGCCCTCCCTTGTACAGGTGGATGGGGTGAGGGATGGCAGAGAAAGAAAGAAGTAGAGTGGTTTGTGTGCCATGAAGAGAGACTGAACCAGAGATGCAATGGCGGTAAGGAGCAGCCTGGTATGCATAGCTGGCACTGTCACTTGAGACTATGGTGATGTCCTGGCCCCTTGATGCCACCAAGGTTCGTGTCTGGGTCCATGGCCCTGCTGCAGTATCAGTCTGTGTTGATGTTCATCACCATGTTCCCACCAAAGGCCATGCAGACATCTGTGGTCTGGGCTGCTGCCTGGGACCATGTTGATATCTGAGGGCTGTGTTGAGCTGGCCCCGTCCCTCCCTGGCCATGCCTGGCATAGGCATGGGAGAGCTGGTCCTGCCCTCCACCTGGGCAGTGTGGGAGAGCTGGCCACTGATGAGAGAGAGCTGGCCCCACCCCTCTCCAGGGTAGCACCAGAGAGCTGGCCCTAGTGGTTTGCCTGTAGAAGAGATGGTAGGCTAACAAACTCAGCTACCATCCAGAACCAGGCTCATGTCTTTGAGTTGGCCCATCCCAACATCCATTCCATCTGTGAGTTGCTGGAGTGTGTGAAGGGGACAGTCCTGTAGAACCGAAGTTGCAGGATCTCCGTGATACAGGGCAATAACAGGATATGAGAGGAGTGTCATCGAGGATCCAATAATTATGGTGTAGCAGAAGCCAGAGGCCTCGAACCAGACCAATGACTCATTGCAATGAACATTTGCAAGCAAAGCTGTTTGGGCGAAAGGCTATACTGTGTGACCACCATGATACACCACAGCTTCCATGGTGAGTTTTTTTAACTTGTTATTTACAGGGAGGGTGTAGTTACAAAAGTGGAGGGTGGATATGGAAGGACTGGGAAACGAGTGGGATTGGGGTACATGATATGAAATTCACAAAGAATCGATAAACAGTAATCATGGTTTTATACAAGCATCAGGAAAAAGAAAAAAAAAACAATACCCCTGCTCTATGTGATCTTTTTCTCCATAGGTAGCTGGATGAAGAGAGAAAGAGGGGGGTGAAAAACACTGGAGATCAGACTTGATGAATTGCAAACGTGTGTAAGTAATACACAGAGTAGGAGGGAGTGAAAAATGATTTTTTCTGTGAAAATGTCCCAGGAAAATCAGCCACACATTTTTTATGAATCAACAGACTGGTGTTTTCTTTATGCGGGTGCCAAGTGGCATTCCTCCGGAACAGTTGTATGTCTCATGAGGTGTGAGCCACTTCACTCCTTCTTATTAGAAACATTCAAAACAAGGCAAGGGTTTCGAAACCCATAAAATTTATGGAATTCTACGCACACCAAAGACAGAATGGGCTAGGAACTCCTCTGTTTAACTGGTTTTAATTTATATTCACTTTAGCAGTTTAACCTACCTTTAAAATCCAACCAGGATTTGAAAACATTAATAACTATAAGCCATTTTTTAAAAATAGTCTAAAGTCTCTCACTCAAAGCTTTATGGACACAAGAAAAATGAACCCCAGAGTCCCAGGAATATTGGCTGTAACCTTTGCCACTCACCTGATTACATAACTCAATCCACAAACCATTTGAAACACTAGTGAACACCAGCCTAAATATTCCTTAGGAATTTTTGCCAGCAATTACTCAGGAGAGAAGGGATCGTGCAGGCTAATTTATCCTAAAGCTCAAGGAAAATGGGCAGTGCCCACTGGCAAAGACTACATCTTTCCAAACAACCAGGCAAAGTATGATCATCACTTATTTGTAAGCACATAGTTAGCAGTAACATACAAGAACATCATTCTTCCACTGTAAGCTAATACCCCAAAATTTAAATATTTACTCTCAAAATTAAGCAGCAGCTATCCACATGGCAGACCAGGTAGAGTTAAAAAAATTTCAAAAACAACCTTGGGCAATATCCATTTAAAGGCATAAGAAGTATAGACTATATCTACTGTCTTCAGGAATCTTATGTAGGGAGGAACCAACACTACTATGGATGTTTGTTTTTACACACATTCTGCAGATGAGGTAATAGAAGCTCAGTGAAAAAAGGTGAGGTAACCACATAGGAACAGACAGTGTCAGAGTGAGGATTTAAACCGAGTACTACCGAATTGCAAAGCTTCAACGGAAAAGTCCATTGAGCTCTAGACAATAAAACATGAGTGCTTTTCATAGGGAGGTCAATAAAACTTAACATGGCATACTCAGTTTAACAGATGGATATACTGAGGTACAAAGAGGTTATAAAGCTCGCCTAGAGCCAAGCATTTACTAAGTGGCAACTATGTTCAAATGGAGCAACTGACTTCAGTGTGTCCTCCCAGCTGTCGCTCTACTATCCACCTGCTGAAGCATGATGGCCTCCCACAAATCCTAGAAATGCCCCTTCCCAGAAGTAGGACAGTAACTGTGCCACAAGAAAATGCTGCCTGCCCACAGGGCTCATTGGACAGTGTCTGGGACATACTGTTCAAATGCTTGCATAGCATTTTATGGAAAGCAGTGACACACTGGAACTCATTCACCACACACAACAAGAAGACATGTCCAAGCATTGTCCTAAGATTATGGACTAACCAGGGCTGTGTGCTGGCTGGATGTGTAGTTGTCATGTTTCCAAAACTGTCAAGAGGCTCTTAAGCACACTAAGAGGAGAGTGGTCCTGGGGAACAACCTCACTGGCATCCAGCTGCTCATGTCATTACTACTGAGAGACCAGCATGCACCACACGCAGGGAAAGTTCCCAGGCTTCCAGTCTCTTGCATTTCACAAGTGGGAGAGTCATGCTCACTTATCCAACAGAAGTGAGAGGTGCAGGTAGCAGAGACTACTCCCGCTCCTGGTGAAATGGCAAGGATGTGACCTAGCAGACCCTGAGGTCCCTCTTCCTGCCCTCTGAGGCCACTGCCCTTGATGCCATCAGTCCTGTTTACAGTCCTGCATCATCACTGGGAGGCCAAAAGAATTGGCCACTAAAAAGAAAGTTTCCAAGTGATGTTTACATAAAAAATTTAACAAGTTTCAACAATAAGGAGGCAAACCACACTGCAAATGAGACAAAACAAGAGAAGTGAGTTCTTGAATGAGAGGTAATTATATAGGGAAAAATGCACTTTCTCACCTCCATTTCCTTCCCCTCCAGTTCCTCTTTCATTGCTGAATTTGTGAAGATATCTACTTAGCAATCACCTTACTCCTGGAGAGAGCCCTACCCATTGTTTCTATTTCACCATAAACAAAGAAGCCAAGCCTTCAGCACCGGGACTTTGCAAAGACTGGGATGATCCCTCACATGTCAGCGCTGGTCCAAACCATGGCAGCAGCCCACATTCAGTCCTGGCTCCTCTAACAAACTGCCTTCCAATTTCTGAGTCAGGAGAAGCATCCAAGGTCAAGATCTATAAACACATTCCGGAATAGAAAGCACTTCCAAGTGGGAAGATCTAGGAGAACTATCACAATGCTTGTGAGTTTGACAATGCCTCCCAGGAGTACAGCAGTCTTTTAAAAACATACTTACTTATTATTTATTTATGTGCATGTATGTGCCTGTGTGTTGGGTATGTACACGTGCATGTAGGCTAAAAGAGGATGTTGAATCCCCTAAGGCATTGTGAGCCATCTGACATGAATTCTGGGACCTGAACTCGGGTCCTCTACAAGAATGCTATGCTCTCTTACCACCGGAACTTCTCTCCAGCCCCAAACCAAACATTCTTCATTCAAAGCAAAATGTATACAAAGCTTCACTGTTACTCTAAGCACGTGTGTGGTATTTTTGTTGTTGTTTTAGGATTGTTTTTCCATTTTTTTTCTTGGACAATATGTTACTCAGAAAAAGATACAATAAAAGAATTTTCTGCAACTTCAAGCATCCCTTTTGTGTAAGAGAATATATTTTCCAGTAAGAGTTCTTTTCTTTCCTTGAACCAGTTCTGGGGATTTGGGGAAGGACTTTTGTTGCATCAATGGGGCTGGGATATTTGCATGGCTCACTCTTAGATTGGAATTTGTCCACCAAAAGGAGGCTACCTTGTCAGAGGTAGGCCCCAGGAAATGCTTATTAACCCTTTCTGGGTGTTATCACTGCAATGCAAATTTTGACCAGCCCCTTTCACTTTCTTTTCAAGAATGGAATGGATTGGTAGGGCTGGAAAGATGGCTAAGCCAATGAAATCCTTACTACACCAACATGAGACCTGAGCTTGGTCTCCAGAGCCTACACAAAAATCCAGAGGCAGAGACAACAGAATCTCTGGGACTTGCTGGTAAGCCAGCCTGTTCTAGTCAGCAAGTCCAAGTCCCAGTAAGAGAGTTGTCTAAGAATCAAATCAAGAGGGAAGGCTCCTAAGGACACCACCAAAGTTGGCCTGTAACATGCACTCTGAAACAGAGATACTTCTCAGCCATAGCCATAATAGCATACAGTCTTTTTCTAGGTTTGGGGAAACAACAGAGATAATAAAAGCACAACATATTCTTACTTTGTATGTTTTTCTAAAAGATCACAATTAACAAAGACCATTAGTGCCACGAAGTTAAGTACTGGATGACCCAATACCATTTGTACCTCCCTGTATCCTACAGGAAGATAGAAACATCCTTTGGCAGTAGGCTTGCCTTTCTTCCGAGACAATGATAAAATCAGATTGCCTTCCAGAACACACACACATAACTGATAATGGATGAGAAGGCCAAGAAAGGCTGGGTGGCCTTGAATAAATCTGGGAGGAATTCAATTGGGTGGTATGCATATCTTTAACCTCTCTTTAACAAACACCAACTATATGCCAGGCATGTCATTAGCTAATGATGCCATCTCTATTAATCCTCTGCATACCAGTTGCCTATAAACTCCACCACCTTGTGTTATAGCGAACCAGAGAAAAAGGAGGCTAAAGGGCTCCTTACCGGCCCGAGATTTGAATCTATGTCTGTGTCACCCACACTCATCTTTCCCACTATGCCTTGCTTGCTTCCCAGGTTTAAGAGACAATTCTCACAATGGATGATTCACCAGATGACTATCCAAACATGATGCATACAGATTGCACAGCAGACATAGAAGTCTGCAAGTTTATCAGGAAGGGTACTGTATACTGATAGGACCTACCATAGACCACCCTTGTATATAAGATGAAACAGCTTTTCCAGAATTTCTTTAGAGATGCACAAGTTAACAGTTTCTGCTGAAAACAGACACTTGGCTTGTTTCTAATTCCCAACCAAGCTTAATAGCTGGTACTGGTGGAGCCACAGTTCAAATTAGATCTTATATGTTGGCTAACCCAGAATGAGAGTGTTGTTCAATCTTGACAGCATCTCATTAGGGTAAATTAGTGACTCAATATTAAAACTAGAAAACAAATGGTTAAGAGACCCCAGCTAAAACAAGTTTCATTAAAATAATAATGACTTCATCCACCCTGCACCAAGCTTCAGAAAGCTGCAAGCTCCCTAATCACTTCCTGGACAATTTCCATCCAACCAGTTTCCACACTGGCATTTACCCGTCAGTCTCCAATGAGGATGAGCATGGAAAAAAATGGACATAATGTCAATTCTACAGAGACATTGATAGGATGTAAAAAAATCAAGCTGTATCAGTTTAATTTATATTTAAAAGTGGGAGGGGGAGTAGTGTGAAAACAATGTCTCTGGAACTGGAGCCTGCCTGGTCGCCTAGAGCAAGTGCTCTACCAAAGTTGGGCAGGGAAACCGGTTTCCATTTGCCTAGAAGTTTTCTCACTGCTTCCAGGTTTCTAGTTTTTCTCACGGCTTCCAAGGCGCTTGGCAGGGAGAGCATGCTGCACAATCCAGTAAACACAACTGAGTGACTGGGACTCCAGAGTGTGTACTTCTGGAGCTCTGCGGGAGAACGAACATTTGTAGCAAGCAACCCAGTCCTCTCCCCCATAACACATTCCAATTGATGCCCATTATTACTGGAACTTCACAAACTTTCCCCAAGAAATGGCTAACTTCCTCAGCTGAAGTCTCATAGTTTTTAAAACTAAAGATCCCTTTTATAGTCTTCCTCTGTGGGTACCATGTTTCAAGGATATTATCTACTACTTGCTTATTATACTGACCAGAACTGTTTACTTCTCTTAGGTTTTGAAGTACTAAAAATATTATGGGGACCCAATACTGCCTTCATCCAGTTTTGAAAGCAATAAAATTATAATGTGAAGCAAGAAATAACAATAACACAGAACATTTATTGAGTGCCTATTGCTCATGCCAGGCATTGTGCTATATGTTTTATTTATATCATCCAGTTTAATCCTCACCATAACCATGTGAGGTAGGTGCTACAATTATCTTCCTCATAGATTCAGAAACATTAAGTAATTTGCCCCAAGGCTACCAAACTAGTGCCAGAGTGAAGACTTGAACCCCCACTGTCTAACTTCAAAGACTTCTTCTCACTCCCAGCTGCATTGCCAGCTTCTTTTGGTTTCAGAAAATGTCAGGTGCACTGTGCCCACCTTGGAAAATTTTGGAAATTATTAAGTTATCATCTTACTCCCCCTGAACCCCACCCCTGTCAACCTGAGATATATCACTACTTATCCTCCAAGACAAGACACACTGATTAAGACAAGCCATACATCAGCAGATGCATTCAACTCAAGTAAAAACATTCCAGAATAAGCTAAGGAGTTAGGTATTTTACATTTGCACACACCCCAGCTTTCTCTGATGAAGTTAACAATGTGGAGATCTTACTCCTGCACATCTCGGAGCCGCTACACATTGTCATCCAGTTCTTTGTCTTTGAATTTAAACACCAAAAAAAGTCTGTTTAACTCTGATAGAAAAAGCTGCCAGATTTCTAAACCAGAGTACATAGTTGCCTGGGATGATGCCATCCTTAATCCCTACTCTCACTCCAAAGAGCAAAGAATGGGCTTAAATAATGGTAATGGCAGGCCCTCTTCTTAGAGTCCAAGTTTGAATTGTGGATTCTCTAAATATCTGTGGAATTAATGTTTGTGGCAGACATGGCTAATATGGTATGTTCAGTGGCAATGAGAGGAGAATAGAAAACCAAGAGTACATACAAAAGAACGTCTGTGTGTAGAGTGCACAGGCCTGACGGATGAGTCCGAAAGACATCTGTGTAAATGGTGACACACTGAGCGCTTGCTATTTCTGCTACACATTTGCCAAGGCTGCTAATCCACACACATTCTTCCTTGTGATTTGAGTTCAGTTTCTGTGGTAATATTTATGCAATAAATAATGATTTCAAAGCATACTATATACGGAGTATATAATTATGTGACACAACTATAAACAAATTAGCTTTATAACATGTCAGCTAAGCATTAGCCACTCAGAAAGTGTGAGTAAGGATGCCTGGCTGGAATCAGTTAGTGTCCTCACCATCTAAAAAGACACACTGCCCTGGTGCAAGATTCCTTTTGACCACTTTATATGCTTCTATTGTAAGCTTTGTAGTCTACCAGGAGTCTAACAATAGATCTAGAATAATGGAACTGTGTCTCCCACAGGTAATCCCGAATTCAAAGAAAGACCAGGAAAGTGACTACAAGATGAGATGCTCAAAATACCAATACCACAAGGCTAAGTTCTATGGAGAAAGTAAACAGATTCTAGCTCCAAAAGCACAAAATGGAGTGAGCAGTGTTCATTGGAGTTGTGGGAACAGTCTCTTTTTGTTTGTTTGTTTGTTTCTCTGTGTAGCCCTGGCTGTCCTGAAACTCACTCTGTAGACCAGGTTAGCCTCGAACTCAGAGATGTGCCTGCCTCTACCTCACAAGTGCTGGGATTAAAGGTATGTGCCACCACTACTTGGTTTCAAGAAGAATCTCTCTGTTCTGTTGGACCTGAACAAGTTGGATACACACTCCTTCCTAACAAGCCTCACAAGAGATAGTATTGCACATTACCTCAGGAGCATGGCAGGCTGGCACAGAAGTCAGTCACATGAAAATTCCAGGAACAGAAGCAAAAGTTATCCAAGTTCAGAAGAGCTAAAGGCCAGCATGTAACACTACAGGCTGATGATAGTGTATTTGGGTTCACCAAGCAGTGGTGCTCTTTACAAATTAAAATTTTTGCGTCAGATAAGTTACAGCTAATGACTGATCCTCAAAGCCATCAACAGTATTGAGGGCTTGTCATGCACATGGACACCCTGTCCTAGCATTCTGAGGCACCAGAGCCTCTAAAATCGCCCTGCTCACACCAAGAACTGCAAGGACATCCACACTAATGCACGGAGTCTGCCATCACTTCTACATCCTAATTGAGAGGGTTTCAGAAGGCAGCAGAAGAAAACACGAAATGCAGACATGTCCATGCTCGGGTTCATGCTGAAGCTCAACTGAACTGGCTGTGACTATATGTGGACTGAGAACAGAGAAGAGTGGAAACATACGTTTCAGATGCAGCTTTGTGTTTCCTCTCCCTCATCCCTCCAAAGCCCACGCATCTCCCTGCACTCAGTTCAGACTCACATCTCTATGAGTTGCTCAGCATCTTCTCCTATCCTGATGGCCCAGGGGTACACACCTCCTCAGAACCTGAAGAGGGATTTATCTACTTCACCTACTACACAAAGCAATAGGACTTACCACTTCTTCACATCAACTATTTTTTAATTGAAAAACAATCATTCAATAATTTCAAATAATTACCTCATCTCCTTCCAGGTCCCCCACCCCACCCTTTCAACTCCATACCTTTTCTCTACTCAGAAAAGTGTGGTTAAAAAACAAACCACAATAAAACAAGGCAAAACAAAAACAAAGAAAAAGCATGAGAAACACACAGAGAGAGACAAAGACACACAGAGAGAGAGAAAAAAAGAAGAAGAGCATTAAGGAAAAAAAATTCCAAAAATACCCTTGAGTTTCTTGTCCATCAATTATTGTGGATTCTGTACTCAGTGAACCTCCATTGGAGAAAACCAATTTGGCCTTTGCCAGCAGTTGTCAGTTGGAAATAGCTTCTTGTTTATGGATGGAAGCTCATGTCCACTTCACCCCTCAAGTCCCAGGGAAACACTGGCTGGGACCTGTACAGGCCCTGTGCACGATTTGACATCAGTTCTTGCCTGGGCTCTTCCTATGGCTTATGTATAACCCTCAGGTGACCTTCCTGGGAAGGCATGCATTATTTGCTCTTCAAAGACTTCAAAAGATTAAGGAACTTGCCCAGAGCCAAAAGAGCTAATATATTGCAAAGGCTGAATTTGAACCCAAGACTCAAAACCACTTGCTCAATTCATCCCACCAAATCCTAAGGACTAGACACATTTCTCTTTCTATGTGACAAGGTCCTTGAGGAGCAGACGAAGAGGCCTGTGTCACACATTCAGTTAGGACCTGTTTGTAGTCGTTGCTGAAATGCAAAGTGAACGGGAGACAGAGTCAATATTGAACACATCCTTGCTAACAAAGGGTATGACACAGAAAACCTGGAGGAACAAATAGAAAGGCAATTGTCATAGCAGTGGCTACAAAACAAAGAATATTTTTGTGGGCCTCTAATTACAGAGAGTCCTCACTAAGATCAGTTTGATTGGTCAGGGAGGCTCGGCCCCACCTGAGTGCCAGAGTGAGGTCCTGCAGGCTGATAATGGCCCTTTTTGCCACTGACAGCAGGTCACAATCCTCAGTGTCCCCCACCAGCTAGAACTGGGAAGGAACTAAGCCCAGAGAGGGTTGGAACATCGGACCCTGCCCCCATCTATGTGGTCCAAGGGGAACCGCGATTCTTCTTCTAGATTTATTTTTCTGTTAAAGCATAAAGGACAAGTGGCCAGGAGCAAGTCCATAAATCTGCTCTGACTTTTATTAGATGGGGAATATTTTCTCTTGAGAGGTCAGCATAACTGGGGGCCGGGGGGCTGACAAGGAACTACCACACTACCCTTGATAAAACCCAGACCTGCCATCTACTGACAAGTGAGCTGCCATGATTGTGTACAGCTATGACTCCTTAAATGTCACCACAATGGGTTGGTTTTCCCTGTTTGATACTATTTCTCAATGTACTTCACATCTCATATAGACAGTATGTGGGAAAGGATAGGCTGAGCCTACTTAATTCTGTAGCTGAATTCCTTCCTCCATGAAGAAAGAGGAGAGGAATTCCTGCACCCACCACCTTTGAGAAAAGAAGTAAGGCAGAGATGAAACCAAGGAAGAGGCTGAGCACCTCAGAGGAAGCCCAGGAAGAGCCTGCTCTGCCCCTTTGCTGTGTGAGACCACCTGGCCTGTCACTCAGGTCTTATAAAAATGCCTCTTTTATTCGTTCACTTTGGAAAAGCCTTGGCTGTGTGTCTGATGAGGTACTGTGAACGCTACCATGAATAAGGCTTTGTCTCTTCCTCCAGAAGTGAGTCTGGCGGGACTGAGATTGTCATAAGTGGGGGGGAAAGGGTCCCCAAGCAGTGAAAGTGCAGGAGCTGAACAGCTTCCCGACACAGCGCAGCAGAGCGAAAATTAAAGTAACAACACAGTCGGTAGGCACCCAGTAGTCTTACCTAGATTATCTAATTTCAACCTCAATTAATCCAAGGAGAAAAATATTCTTCTTAGTGGTGGGGAAATCCAACCTATCAAATCTGTTCCTTTCAAGTCCATATAAGAGAACACCTGGAATTTCACAGAAAATAAATTTCTGTACAAAAAGGAAGCAGTTTACAACAAACTCTGATGCTTTCCCTAGATAAGCCAGAGTTCCTCCGCGAAGCCTTCTTAAGAAAGGCTTTGCCAGCCACTGAGCTGCCCGGTCCAATGCCGTAGACCCTGCACCATAACTAATGAAAGCAAAACCCCAAACCAAGGGCTCTAGAACTTAAAGGGAAGCAGAAAGCTGCCGGCTCCTAAACTTGACTGACAAGATGCAGGCAATTCCCCCACTGCCCTTCGTGGAGGGAAAGCACAACTCTCAGTTTCAGATGAAACCACTTACTCAAGATGACCAAGTGGAAGGAACATTCAGAGGCATCTGGGGCGATGACTTCGCAGACACCTTGGTGGGTTTTGCACTGGGCAGCCACACTCTCCTCACCCATGTTTCTTATGTTTGATACTTGGATTACCCCAGCAGGAAACGAGCAGTCTTTAAATGGAGGGTTTTGTTCGGATTTCTAATAGCTTCCAGCGCTTGCCCCAGACCACAAGGAGTATACCAAATTTACTTAGACATCCAGGCCAGACGTGAAGAATTTCTCTGTCAGATCTCGTAAGCTGCACCAATTTAACATTTTGGCTTCTCCTGGGCAAAGAGAAGGCAGCCAAACAGCACTGGTGCCAGGGGGCATTCTGGTGACATGTGGCAGTTCTTGAAAGTAACCTTTCTGCCCCTCTACTCTCCTCGTTCTCCTTCAAGGGAGAAAAGTAAAATTTTCAGCTGGGGAAGAGGGGGTGCTCCTTAACACACATCTAGGTTGTTTGCCTTGCTCTGCCCGCTACCGTGTAAGCTTGCGAGACGCCTCGCTGTGAGGACAGCTGGCTTCAAAGCAAAGCCTACATTTGCTCCACTCAGCACTTCCCTCCCTGTTCATGGAATAAATAAAAAAACTACTGTTGGGGACCTGATTCACTCACAGAGGAACACATGCTATCAAATCCAATAAAGTATCTGTGTGGTACCTACTACGTGGCAAGCGCTGTGTCTCCCACATTACAGATGCTAATTTAATGATGATAAAAATCAGTAACAACAGCATTGCTTATCAAGTGCTTATTCTGTAAAAGGCTGGTGTTAAATATATAAACATGCCTGGTTTCACTCCCTAAGGCTCTCTGAGTAATATATAATTATTGCTTTCTCCTCTGAGAGGGAAAGGGACTGTAAGAGATGAAATAAAGTTGCCCAGAGTCCCCCAGCTTGTCAGTAACACAGCTGCAATTTGAACCAAGCCTGACCTCATAGGCAATGCATAGCCATAGTATAAGAGCTCACAAGAAACATTACAGGCTTATTAGCAAGGTTAGGCCATAGATAGATAGCAGAAAACTTGCCCAGCACACACAGAGACCTGGTTTTAATCCCCTACACTGCAAACACACACACACATGCACACTTACATACAAACTCACATACATGTATACCACTTCATTATAACTTATAGACCTCAGATAGTAAATATTTGGTTATTCATTAGGACCAAGTTATTCTATTGGCCCAAGAGTATAACTAAACTATTTTTGTAGTAGAATCTTATCATCGTCTAATAATTAGAACCTTTTAAAAATTCCCCCTTGTCTGTGTGCCCACTTTCTGAGATATATAGCTATGTGTGCATGTGTTCTAGTTTTAACACTCCATTATATATGGTAGAATATTTGAAAAGATATCCAAACAAGACAACTTACTCATCAACATTAAACAGGGAGATGAATTCATAAGTAGACTGAGCAAAGTTTGTATAAGTCAGCAAGGATACAGTAAAACAAATGAAAAACCTTGAGGCTCCAAAGAGCCAAAGGAAAAGATAACTGGAAAAAGTAAGAAATCTCCAAAAGATAAAGAAAACATTGTCCAATAAGCTGAATGATGCAGGAAACATGGGGGGATATCTGCTTCTTATGAGCTAACCTGACCATGCATTGGTCTAACTAGCAACCCAGAGCATTCATCCAGGTGTAGGACTGACCACGGAGGTTCCTGCTTGGGCAAAGCAGGGAAAGTTGTAAAGACATGGTAGAAGTTTTCAGGTCCCTGCCCTTCCCACACTGGTACCAAAGTACACAGCTGGGCACAAGAGTTCAATATGCACATAGTTCCATGCTCTAAGAGTCCTCTGAACATGGAATTCAGATGACAACCCTTGTGCATGGTGACTCCTCACAGTTAAGGATGGGGCTGAGGTTAGGGATGTAAGTAAGAGGGCTTAGCTGTCTTTCTTACTTTATAACCTCATAACAGACACCTACTTTAAAATGTTGTACAGATTATATGTATATGTTATATGTATATGTGTTGGTTTAGTTAGGGTTTCTATTGCTGTGAAGAAACACCATGACCATAGCAACTGTTACAAAGGAAAACATTTAATTGGGGCCGTCTTACAGTTTCAGAAGTTTAGTCTGTTGTCATCATGGCAGGAAGTATGGTGGCATGGAGGCAGACATAGTGATGGAGAAGGACCTGAGAGTTCTACATCTGAATCCTCAGGCAAACGGAGGAGAGAGTAACATTCTGGCTCAAGGATTTGAAACCCAAAGCCCACCTCCAGCGACACACTTCCTCCAACAAGGCCACACCTAATCCAACAAGATCACACTTCCTAATACCTGTCAAGTAGTAACAATCGCTAATGTCCAAGCATTTAAATATATGAGTCTATGGAAGCCATTCCTATTCAAATCAGAGTGTGTGGCAGGGGGATGAACACTTAGAACCTAGCATATAGGCATAGTCCTATTTAGGATAAAAGAAAAATGACTTGATTAAAAAATCCCTATCATTAAAATACCACTCCACTACAGATGTCAGTAATAATAGTAGCACATGCATGTGTGTTGTGAATGAAATCACCATCAGATGTTTTCTTCTGCCTCTTTTGCCAGGTCAGCTATTGGTTAGCTGAGAAAGTATCACCATCTATGGTCCACTATTCCAAGATAAGACAAAACAAGGCAATGCTAATGTTGAATGCCAGATAATACAACTAGCCTATGAGCTTGTTCACAAATAATGATTGCTAAAAATAAACCACCAGGGGCTAGACAGATGCCTCGGTGGCTAAAAGTCCTTGCTGATCTTACAGAAGACTGCAGTTTGGTTCCCAGTACCCACATCAGGTAGCTCACAACCACCTTTAGACAACTTCACTTTTGGGAATTTGGTGGCCAACACAGGACTCCATGGGCATCTGTACATGTGTATGTGCACTGGTTTGTGCATGAGCAGATACGCATATGCACACACAAATTAAAATTAAAATATTTAAAATATGCAATCAGATTCATAACCTTCATTCATTCACTCTGTGAAGGCTGTCTGGCACACAGCTTTGGGCTATCACACAAACAGACAGGCTAGTTAAAAGAGGCCTGAGTGTTAGGTCATTCCAAACATCTTGCCTAGACTCGCACTGCACACCTGAGAATCCTAAGGCCACAATGAGCATGACTTTCCCAGAGATGTCTTGTTCATTAAATTGTGGAGGCAAGAATGTGTGTTTTCTCTTCTCCTTCCTTCCTTCTCCTAGACTGCCAGCCCACTCACCAGAACCTTGTCCCTCTGATGCTTTCCCATGTCATGCTAGCATAGCCCATAGAGGCACACAGACAGCTCCAGCAAATGGGACTGAGAGAGCCAAGTGGTCTTCTACTGGGGCACCATTTTGACCTAAGAAAGGAGAGAGTTGCCTGAATTCCTGTAGAGCTGGCACAAACAGTAAAGCTGGGCAGATCACCGGAGAGTGGGGAATTCTAAGTTTCCACCTTGCAGCTCCCTGACTTCTGTAGGCCACTGGCAAGTACTCAGCTTTTCCCAAAAAAAAAGACAACTAGGCGAGACCCTATCCTTGCCAGAGCTGGAAGGAATCAAATTTTATGGGGTCACAAAAATAGAATTGACTAATAAAAGCTCGGATGATTTCTATGTCACTTTATGTCTGAACTATACTTAATCATTCTTAAAAGGCTTCTTTGCATATGGTCACTTACTCCTCACTATAACCCTAAGCAGTTCAGGAAATACCTGATAGCCCCATGATACGAATGGATGGCACCAAGGCACAGAGAGGTCACACACTTGTATGAGTTAAATAGCGAAAACCACCCCCACTGAGAGGCAAGATACACACTAAGAAAGGAAAGATGTTCTCAGTGGTTCTGCGAGGGCCTTAGGAAGGACAGAATGTGGCTGCACAATGAAACTGACCAGGAGCCATGGAGCCTGGCCACCCTTGCCTAACCTCCAGATTTCTTTACTCAGAGTTCTACTTTCAAAGTTATGCCTCCCCCGCAGTCACAGGGAGATCAGCTAGGTTACGAGAGCTATGAAGTCAAGAGATTTGGCAGACAGATCAGACGAAGGAGAGAGACTCTTCATGCATCCTGTCTGCAATAAAACAAACTTTATTTCTAAGCATTTTTGTTGAAATGTCACAGGGAGGAAAATCCTGAAATAAGGGAGAATGGAGAGCACAATGAGTAAAGAGAGAATGATACACATTATTTATTGTTTAAACCAGATCAAGATTGCATTAATATTCTTTCTTTATAAGTTATAATACATATTTCAATTTCTTCATTTTGATAAACCTTAGAAAATACATGAGATCAATCCCAAAACTCTGGTATCGCAGAAAGAATGGGAAGACTGATGTGCCAGCTAACTAGAACAAATATTTAATCTTTCAAGATTTCCTGAAGTGTTTTGAACACTTCCTCTACATCCTGGTGGTGTCCCACTTTATTGGCAGTGCTGTGATCTTAAAGAATTCCTCCAGTTCCGTATTTCCCAGGTCTGATAGCAGGCAATCACAGAAAGAACTCAAGTAGAACGAATCTCCCACAAGCTGCTGGGGAGGGAGATGGGAAGGGGAGGGGATTCTGGCTTCTCCCTGAGCACAAGCATTTCAACATGCTGGACTTGTCTTGCAGGGTAATTAGGGGAGACTGCAGAGTGTTCCTGGCTATACAGCATCCAAAAGTGACTTCCTGGCCCTTATTGAGACACATTACTCTGTCACGCATATTGCGTAGTATACACAAAGGGGGACAGAAATAAATAAAAGCATAGGAAAGAAAAATCAAAACAGTGACTATTAGCAGATTGGAAACTTGGTCCTTTCAATCTACATTTGCTGTAATTATTCCCCACCCCAAATTCAAGAGAACCACAAAGATAAAAGTTCTGGCAGCCCCGCCTCGGGGAACAGCTTTGTTTTATCGCATGCTCCCAATACCAGCCTTGTGCTGCTGACATGCGGGAAAGGGTGGAGAAGGATGGAGGCTGCTGCTGTGTTCAACAGTTCCAGACTCCTCCCTGCTAGGCTCTTCCTGGAGTGGAGATTCATTCTAAACAGGGAAATTCTAGTTTTCTGCTTCAGCCACGGTCAAGGCATGCAAACTTGACTCCATCACAACACTGTCCAGCAAACCACTGTAAGCTTCCCATTAAAGGGAAAGGAGGGATGGTGGAAGGGCAAAGCAGCTTCTACAGGTTAAGAGTGTGCATTTTGTTGGGCAGGGGTGGCGCACGCCTTTATTCCCAGCACTTGGGAGGCAAAGGCAGGTGGATCACTGTGAGTTCAAGGTCAGCCTGGTCTACAGAGAGAGGTCCAGAACAGGCTTCAAAGCTACAGAGAAGCGCTGTCTCAGAGAGGGGCCGGGTGAGGGGGGGAGTGTGTATTCACCTTAGCTACCAGGAGATGTCTATGGGACTGAGCAACCTATCAACTTCTTGCTTTTGATGAAAATTCTATGAGCTAACCAGAATGTTTCCATTCCCCCTCTCCAATTTTTCAATACAGAATCTTGTTTAATAGTTTGCTTCTCTGGGTTCTACTTGACATTTTATTATTTCTTTCATTTTAAGATGGTCTCCAAGCATTCTCCCCTAGAAACAGAAGGCTCACCCAGCTTCTTATATTCATCATTTGATGAGGTTTCGAGCAATGTGCTTGGAGTTATTGTGCTGGGAAAAAGCCTATTTTAGAATAATAATAGCAGTTACTATTTACTTTGGCTTTGCATGCCAGTAATCTTAGCATGTTTGTAATCATGACAGAGCTTGACTTGGCACAACAGCAAGCCTGAGACTCTCTACCCACTGAGCCTTTTGACTGGGCTCTATGTTTGACTATCTTAACATGGACTAATTTCTCACTCTATTATTACACTTCATCTCTCCTGACAGCACTTACACAGTTAAACCAGGACCCTGGAGACTCTTGAATAGTAAATAGGATAGAACAGTAAATAGTAAATGGAACTGGCAAATAGGTAAATATAGTTGACTTGCTCATATGTTCATATATGCATATATTTCTTTACATGGGCACTCATTGTACTTGATAGAGCAGAATATTAACAAACCTATTACATAGTGGGCAAGATCACAGGAATCAAACAACAGGACAAAGAAGAATAAGCATCTTGGTTAGCATTCTGCACAGCATTGAGACTTGCTGCCAGGGTCTCTGAGGCAGCAAGGAAGCTGTACCTGACCAGCAAGGAAACAAGACACAGGAAAAGCCACACTGTCGTCAGATCTAAATACAAAGTGCACTTCAAAGTTAAACTCAACCAATAGTACAGAAGGCAACATGGTTTACTCTTGAAGCACAGACTCAGACCCTTTAAAGTGACAGGTTCTAATCTAGGCTTAACCACAGAATCCTGTCATTCTAGGAAATATGCAAAGTATACTGTCTTCATTTGTGCAACTGAGAGAGACTTCATTTATACATAAGAATTGCTTGGCTAACATATAGTATTTCTGTGCATGGAAGCCTCCCAGGACCTGGCCATTGGTCCCAAGAAGAAAAAAACAAGGAGGATGAAGATGTCTCTCATAACATCATCACCAAGCAAAAGGGGAGTGTATTTTAGGTCAAGAAAATTATGCTCGAGAAATGAGCATTTTATTTAAAAAGCAATGAGCACACATTAAACTGTTAAGGAGAAGAAAATAAATAGGAAATACAGGTACAATAGCCCCATGGGCCTCTACTGCTGGTAGCCACTCAGTACAATTTAACTTCAAAGACAGAGCCTGCCTTTTGAATAAGCTACCAAGGAGAGGGAGGGGTCCTATGCACCTAGAACCACAATGGGAAACTACTATGTATTATTTCATCTGCTCCCAGAAGAAACATGGATGATTAGATGCTGCAGTTTCTACTTCCCAGCTAACACTGAGCCTACATGCAGGCAACTGCAAGTCCTTTCCATCATGCCCATTGTTAGAGTCACCTATGGTATCCACAGCTGCTGAGTGGATGGGACAAAGGTCTTGAGAGGCTCAGGCTACTGGCCCTTTAAGACCCAAATATATGAACTTGTCTTTGGCTATGATCCCAGTGATACATATCCACAGCCAATTATCTTCAGTTGATAAGAATGCACAGGCACACAGCTATTTGCAGAGCAGCTACCCAAGTATATCCAACATGGAAAAGGCACTTCAGATAAAAGCAATCGCCTCGGATATTTTCAGGCATGAATATCCAATAGCTAAGGGTCTACCATGAAATGAGTTACCCAAAAGTCGGACAATGTCAACTGTATATGCAATATGCTATTCAGTTTTCCTTGGGTCTTAGTTTCTTGCTTTCCTTTCACATGTCATTTCAAACAGCGTCTAAGTGACTTAAAAAATATTCCAATGAGAAGCTACAAAAAAAAATAGATTACAAAAAAAATGCCTGAGCCATTAAAACAATTCAACAATTTGTTACCTAGAAAGTTGGGAAACTTCAACTGTATACGTTATAATACAACTTCACTTCTGTTTAAAAGAACTACAACTAAAACTCATTCATAAAGTGACACTTTAAAAATTCAGTCCCATGTAGTCATTTGTTCACTCATTCAAAAAATAGTTATTGAAAAACCACTAGGTGTTAGAAACCCAGAGACAAAATCCATTCCCTGTCCTCGAGGAAACAAAACCCAAGAGAAAAAGAGAATAAAAACTTGGTTATAATATGCGAGCATGATGGAAGCCCAGAGAAAAGCCCCCTCATCCTTGTGGAGGCCAAAATAGCAGAGTGCAGACACTGGACATGGAAGCTAATTCCAAATAGGTAGAGGAAAACAGATAGCTTCTACCTCTGCAAGAGAAGCAGGTAATTGTCAAGACCAAAGTAACCATCATGAAGGGCAGTGATCTCTAAAAGGAAAATCATGAAGTGCGTCCTGTAAGAGAAAGGCCTTGTCAAAGTGTATGGTTAAGAGGAGTATAGGAGAGGGCTGGAAGCAGGCAGAGCCTAGGAAATCTCCTGAGTTGAGCACACAGGGCTGATAGCCCAGGGAAATCAGGGCAACAAAGGTTTACCACACAAAATTCAGAAGGCTCAAACTGCTTTAAAGCAATCTAACTGCATCACAGAACACACTGAATATGAAAAAGGATACAAACTATCTAGCACCCAATGAGATCAAATTCACAATGCCTGGCAAACAAACACAAACTAGAGGACATGAAAAACCTGGAAAACAGGACCCTCTGATGAGGAGGAAAAAGCCAGCCAGACAAAAGGACCCAGAAGTGACCCAAGGGTACTGGCATTAGCAGAAAGAAATATAATTGTAGTACACATTTCCAATGTTTAGAGACATTGAGATGCTTTTTAAAGCCCCAAATCAAGCTAGGGAAATATATAGCATGTGCAATGAAAATAGTCTGGAAGGAACTAACATGCAGATAAAATATTCAAAGTAAAGTTGAGTAAATCTGAAAATTAAAACCTATTCAAAATGAAAGGAAGGGAAATTTACAAATGTTCATAGTATTGCTGAGTTAAAGAACAATTCTAACTTGTGATTTGAGTCTCCCAAAGAAGAAATAACCAAGCAATAAATACTTCCATTCATATTTGCCCCTGTCCTCAAAGACTTTACAACCTCAATGGAGAAACAATTTATAATAAGGGAAGATAAGAAATAAAAAAAAACAAGTATTTATCAGAAGTAGAAAAACGCCATGTGGCAGTAGATTATTAATTGCCAGAGAGCTTGTTGACTGCTTAGAAATGATTACTTCCAGTTGATGCTTCAGGTCAGGCTAGGCCAGGTCAGACAGGAGATGAGTTTTCTGTTTCAGAAGGTGGTAGTCTCAGCACTGATGCATAGCAAACATTTAGAAACAGAAACCTTTTCCTTTGCCACATACTGGGAATATTTACACATGAGATACTATCTGCTATAGCAAACTATAAGAGCACAGTGGCCATCATCTTCATCAGATCAGCTGTGACAATTTGCAAGAGATCTTCAAGATCTGGCCCATAGGCTGTGGATGCTTTCTCACAGAAGCTGGGGGAGGTCACTGGAACCTCACTGGAGGTTCCAGTCCCTCCCTCCTGCATCTCCCAATCAACTGCATGTGATTCTGCCATAACCGACTGTAGCCTCATTGTCTCAGGAGGTGTTGAGTAGGCAGCGTGTGGAAAGTTAACTGAAGTTTTGAGGAAGCCGTCATCCACAATGGGGTGATACTCTGTGGAGTAGTTGCTTTGCTCTGTAAGTACACCCAACAGAATCATCGGTTCTCCAAGCTGGACTTTAGAGGAATTATACTTCGGTTTTTCCACATTTGTTTATATCTCCCAAGGACAAAGTTCACCCAACACTACCCAAGTCCAACATATTCTGTCTCTTCCCATGATGGGTAAATAACTCAGAGGCAAATGAGAAATATGACTGTCAGTCTCCTAATCACTTGACAGGAAATAAACTTGGACTGTTGTGAGGAGGTGGGTAGTCAGTTCTGCTGAGAAACAGCATACTGAGCAGAGACTCATGAAATAAGCAGCTGTCAACTATTTCTATGATCTCCATCCTAGCCTGCCTCCAGATCTGGCTGTTAATGGAGCTGCTGGAACCACATTGGAAAGTCTCCCTTGGAAGAAGGCGGAAGCTACGCCATACCATCTTGATTTTTATTTACAGGGCAGATAAAGCAGAGTCAGTACCCTTTCCTGTGGGGCAATCAGCCACACCCAAATGGGGCTGGGATTTGGGTAATTCCAGGCAAGTGTGTTGTCAAATGTCATAAATAGATGGGTGGTGGGACAGTTAAGTCATAGGTTCTTAGAGGGGATTTTAAAAAAAGCCACAGGGAATAAGAAATTGAAAGCAATGGCTGGCATCAGACTTTCATTTAAAAACAAAGACATCTTATTCTTCCTAAATCTAGGAGTCATGAATTATGGATTATGTAACGCTTAAAGGAATATTCATGCTCAGAGTCTATTATTCACATTTTATAGATGACAATACTGAGGTCTGGAGAGAGTGAGGTAGCGGGATGTGCCACAGAGAACTTAGTGGCCATGCTAGTTAAAATTTGTGTTACACTGCCTCTGGGAATCTGGTGATCTCTACATTTAATCCAACTCCATCATCCATCTCTTGTAGCAAACCATATAGGAATAATAGGTATATTAGGCTGTGGAAATGAATCCTTGATAAAGCCTTGACTTAATAACTTTCATCAAAAAAATGTTTCCTTTGAGGAAATTTTCATATATGTTTGTTTACAAAAGCCCCTTACTAAGACCCCATTGTTTTGTTTAATGTTGAATATGGAATCTGTTTCAGTCAGAATAGAAACAAGGCATGGAGCAGAGCATCAGTAAGCCTCTGCTCTGTTACCACGCATACTGTGGAATGAGGCTACTTCCCAGCCCATGGCAGTCAATGGTGTCACTAGGTAAAACATATTGCCAGGCATACCAAAGGGTACAAAACATTAGTAGCAGCTATCACCATACACCGTGGCTATGAGCAATCACCACACAGTGTGCTATGCTGTGGGAAGACTATATTTTTGTCACTGTCTCATGATTCAATCACACTGGACATCATTTGAGCTCTGCTTCTCCAACAGAGCTCTGACACAGATACACATGTGGCGAGGGAGAGTGCACTGGCGATGCTGGGACATTCTATTCAAAGTTGCTCTCCTAAAGAGTCTATGCCTTTACATGAATGTAAGCTTTTTAGAATGATAATACCCTTCTACATCTGTATAGCAAGAAGCTATTCATCACCTTATGCTGCAAACACTGGCTGGGATATCATCATAAAAGCAACAGTGTATTACATTTTCTTCTGCCTAGCAAAGTCCTTACATAAAGGCTGGGTGTCACTACAACTGTCACCCTGAGTTGCTCATGGTCAAACATGTGACAGTCCTGACCCATCGTGCTGAGGATTTGTCATTAAAAAGGGATTCACGTCATCAACAACTACCCTTACCTGGTGAAAATGACCTCATTTGTTTCCACATTCTTCAACCTTCCATACCAAAATAATGGATTTGCATTAGCCAATGCCCACGCCAGGTTTTTGTTTGTTTGTTTCCTTGCTTGCTTGTGTGTTTGTTTTTTCTGCAGAACTCATTTATATTGCCTATAGAAATATGGGCACATCTGGAAAATCTCAGTGTGAGCTTGTTAGAGCTTCTGTAAATAGAAACACCTCTGCAGGCTCTCCAGAAAGGATGGGGAAAAGGAGAGACATGAGGCATAGTAAGAAGAATGAACTTCAGAGATCTGAAGGGCTGCCTCAAGGAAGAGGGAGCAGGCTGCTGAAGGAAGTGTAGTCAGCTCCAGGGATGCAAGCCCGGAGTTCAAGGGCACACACACAGGATGCCCAACCTGAGGAGCAGATTTCAGGGAGAAGAAGGTGGCACTGATAAACGCCCACATGAAGCATGTTGATCAGCTATCTGCACCCGGCTATTCCTCCATTCTGCCGCAGGTTCAGAATTAGGGGAAAATCTCCATCTCTGGTCCTCAGTGTACGGTCCCTCCCACCCTCGCTATTACCTGACACACAGTATGGATTCCTCAGACCCCTCAGGAATGGGATGAGTGCATGACCTAATGGTTAAAAATCTCTCCAACTCTTTCTCTTTCCACCCAGTCTGCTCTTTAAATCTAGTAAGAGAAACTCAGTTGCTCTGCTCTGCATTTCGCTACTGCTTCTGTACACGAAGCCGGGTTGGCAGTCCTCTATCCTCTCTGAGTCTTCCAGTAGCAACACAAAGACACACATCACATGCCAACCTTCACCAAGGGAAGGATTAGAGGGCTCATCCGAGAAACCATTACAGACCATTTTCACTTACAGGTGGGTTCCCCCTTGCCCTAGCATATGTTTTGTGTAAATCTTATTCCTTTTTTTCCTACTAGATGAACTTATAATTGTTTGCATATGCTTATTATTTGATTTCAAGAATATTACTACATGGCTATTAAGGAAAATTTGGAAAACCAAAATGTGGGATAATCACCTGCAGTCTTTACATTATTAATCTCCCATCATCTTTATGCATGAGTGGCAGTGATGCTTTTCTACACACATTTAACTTAGATTGTAATTTATTTATTAAATTTTTTATTAAATTTATTTTTAATTTATTTTACATTCCAACCAAAGTTCTCCCTCTTATCCTCTTCACCTATTCCCAGCACACCCACCCCCGTCCACTCCTCTCAACAGGTAAGAGCTTCCATGGGGAGTCTACAAAGTCTGGCACATTAAGTTAAGGAGGGGCCAGCTCCTCCCCATTGCAGATTGAAATTTCAAAGCAGATTTTCTTAGCATGTTTAACCGTTCTTTGCTGAGTGTTTGTTTCTGCACAGGACCCCTCTTTCCTCAAGATAAACTAAGTATTCATAGTTCAAAGCCTTTTGAAGTACCAAAGGACAGTGTCATTTAGAAACACAGAATGCTGAAATGAGGAAAAGAATCAGAACATGAAGGGGTGTCTGATGCCACGGTTCATTTTATAGAGGTGGACATTAATGCCCAAAGAGAAGCAGGCAGCAGCTTCAGCTTGATTTCTGACTGGGGCCCTCTGTTCTTTAGCCAACACAATGAATTCACTATAAATTTGGGATACTGTCTCCTGCCACCCACTCCCCTGCCATTTGCCTCCTAAGTCATGTGAGTTTGGACCACTTCCCTTAGAATGGTGCACAATGTGTTCTGTGCCACAGATGTATAGCAGGCTGGCTGGGCCGTTACTAGGAGTTGATGAGGATGGTCACTCAGTCAGACACTCAAACATGCCCTACCACAGAGCTAGTCTGGGAAAGAGATGGAAAAGTTTCTCTCTCTCTCTCTCTCTCTCTCTCTCTCTCTCTCTCTCTCTCTCTCTCTCTCTCTCTCTCTCTTTCTCTCTCTCTCTCTTATTTTGGTTGACCTATCTTTATGCATACAAATTTCAATTGACATTCCACACCAATAAGCAAAAACTTCTAAATCCATCTGACACCATAAGCTGTAGAGGGGACAGGGCAATAGGAGTTCATCTGTTGCAGGATTCCACGGCGGTTCAAGACCCTCAGAGGACAGTTCATGAATATTGATACTAGCCAAAGATGCATTCTCTATTCTAACTTTAGTTAAGAGATTATCTAAAGGGAAAAAAAAACATGCAGAAGGCTTGGGTTTGAAAGGGTTCTGTATTTTTGTTTATTTCTGCATACTTAAAATAGCTCGGTTTTTTTAAAATAGAACATATATCCTGGTGGCAAAGCCCTGAATCTGTCTAGAAAACAAATGTCCAGTGTGGTTGGGGACATTTTAACACATTATGTGGCTTCACAGTCACCTCTGTATCCTCCTGTCCAGTATAGTTACTAGCTGAAAAGGGTAACTTAAATGATAAACAAATGAATGAAGAATTAATGAGTTCACAAATGAGCAGTGAGCTAGTAAACTGGTTCTTCTACATGGTTTTGTTTAATAAAAATGGGAAAAGCAATCACCATTAATAATTTAAAATTAGAACCACTTCAAAATATGTGTGTGTCCATGGAACTTTTCTTACAAAGCTTGAAAACGGACAGACAAGGCTTTTCCAATCCTAACATCGAGTATCTTCTTTGGAGTCAGGTATGGAACACTTTACCCTTTCTACTCAGCTGAGGATCCACCAGTTCTTCATGGCCTGAAAAGATCCCAGGACATTGCTATTGGCTTGAAATACAAGGGTAAGTAGCAGGAAACTGTCCTTAAAAGCACTTGCCTGAACCTCCCATGTGGAGTGCCACATTTCCCTGCCTTTCCATTGGGGTACATTAAGATTCTCAGCTGCCCTTCCTTCCTGAGTATAGGATGTCCACAAACCGAACTTCATGGAGAATGCTAGAATGCAATGTGTGGTAACTCCCATTGGGATTCAAATCTTCATCCTTGTAAGGCTTGGTGAAATTAAGCCTTTGCCTCTATTGATTCTTCACAGATATTCAAGTGGATTGGATTAAAATGAAGAAAATAAGATTCATGGAACTGTTCACTAGAGGTTAGTAATCAAAAGCCCCCATCGATGTTAAATACCTTCAGAAGAAAAAGGAACCAGTCTTGAAGGCCTCTGTTATCTTAGATGAAATGGGCATTTGCTGATTTCTTCTTTGCTATTAAAATATTTATTTACTTTTATGTACTAATGGGAGGTGGCGCAGCAGGATGGGTCAGTGGATTAAAGCACTTGCTATAGCCCCTGATAACCTGAGTTCAATCCCTGGACCCCACAGGGGAAGGACAGAACCATTTCTGGCTGCTCACTGTGACATGTGCATCATACACACAGTAAATAAATAAATACCATACCAACATTTTTAAATGCAATCCCTAAGTTTCCTTCAAAATATCTTCTCCATTAAAAAGTGCATGTCCTTAGAGTCCCTGTACAGTCTACAGAAGGAGTAGTTCAAAGGGAGCAGCCTCCATCCAGCAGACAGAAGCATCTCAAAGGTGTAGCTGGTTCTTACTACAGCCACTTGGTCTGCCTCTCACAGGAGCTAGCTGGAAAATATCTGTGCTTCTGAAGATGCCTTTTCCTGCCCACCAGGTCTGTCTCTTTCTTTTAATACAGTGACCACACCAAGTCAGAAATCAAAACCAACTGCTGAAGCCATTAAATGCAGATTCAAAGGGCCCATGATAAATTGACCTCTTTATTAATCACAGAAGGCAATGAGCAGCCACTTTCCCAGACTGCTCCACAACTTAAATAAATACCAAAGCTTAAGCGGATGCCTATTTCAGTATATAGCCCTTCAAACTATCCCTCCAACTACTGTTTTCAGTCATGAGGGACACAAAATGGGAACTCAAAGGCTACCCTTTCCATAACTTCCCCCTGGTAGAACTCAAAGACGCAGTCTTTTGTCCCTCCACATCACACACTGTCTAGCCACGAGACTTTGGACCTACGGTGAGTAGTGAGTGTGCAAGAAGGCGGCAGTCTGCAAAGGGACGCAGTCATAGTCACTGCAGCTGTTTTAACATTTTAGTTACCGTGGTCCCTTGACCGATGGAATTCACACATTAAATTTTTAATGATGAAGTTGTTAAAATATGGTGCCTTTCACCCGAGCTAAGATTAACTAAATGCTGCTTTGTAGGGAAGACAGTGGTTTTTTGTTGCATTGTCAGGTGCGTGAAGTTTCATCCGTGTCCTCTAGTCCATGACAGAGGACACTTAGCACATAGGACTCTCTTGGCCTGCCTGATACTCCTAGCTTACTATGCAGGCTTGCACCTGCGGATTAGCATGTGGGCAAACGGGGGGGGGGGGTACTAAGCGGGATCATGGTACAAAGAATGTGTAAAAGTTTCTGGGTGGAATGTGTTGTAAGAGCTAGAAAGGAAAGCAGGACTCTTCTTCCACCTGGGGAGAGGCCCCAAGTCCTGTCTCCACTGCAAAGTTAAAGCCCTCTCAAAAGGCATCACCTCAGAGGAGAAATCCAGGTCATCCACCCCAGCCTCTCTCGCTCCTTTCCTTTGCTTTTTCTTCCCTCTCTAGTCACCTCGCTTCTGCCACTCTGGAGGAGGTGGCCACCTCTGGTCAAGCTGAAGACATGCAGTGCAGTGAGGACAATGGATTACCAGTCAGAGGGGTTGACCAGAGGCACTGGGAAGTGAGCTTGGACAGGACAACAGGAAGTTTCCATAGTGGCCAGGTGAATCGACAGATGCATCCTAGTAACCGATGGGTGGGAATTCCTCTGCCAGGTCACCATCCTGAGGCTATAGCCAGGTCATCATCCTGAAGCTGTCGTCAGGACATCAGTGGAGAGTCACAATGAGACAGTGTGCTGCTTGAATGTGTGTGCAGACATCAGTCCTTGCCCAGGGAATGGGAAAGCAAGACTATGTGTCATGTCTCAAGTCCCTGGAAGTCTGAACATCCCGAAACCTTAAATGCTTTCCTCTATTCCCATACTTCCCTCAAGTTTCAAAGTGGAACAGCTGATCTTAAGGTCCTTCCCAATAGTGAGGCCTTAGATTCTGCTGATAAATCTGGGTCAGAAGCCAGGATTATTCCAGTAATCTCAGTGGCTCTTTCTTTGCCAAGTTGTGGTAGGAATGTGCTTCAGTTGAACGCCCCCACCCCCCGCCCCAGCGACCCTACATCTGGCTGGGGAGAACGCAGCTACTTCTAGCTGCCTGCTTGCCAACACAGACATCTCAGACAAAGGCAGGCTGATGAATAGCGTCTTTAATGACATTAAATCCTAGAAAGGGTTATCGAGAACAGCGAGCACACAAAGAACAGACTCATGGCCTTGAGAGCAAGCCAGAGAGAGACTGTGCAGGTGGCTGTGAGGGAAACTGACATGAATTACCAGGAAAAGGTGCACTGGCTTAGTAGAAACAAGCCTGGTATTGGGGAGCAGGGTCTGAAAACAGATGTGAGGGCTCGGTCACCTCATCACCACAAGGGAGCAAAGCCACAACTTCCCAGTTTGTGTGTTCCTTCAGTCTTTTGTGCTCACCCTCCCTCCCTCTCTCCACCCCCTGCCCACAAAAGCACTTATTGGTACAAGAAAGTGGGCTTTTGGGCCCTCAGAAGAATAACATAGGACTAAAAGCTAAGGCAACACAACCCCTTGAAAACCAGTGTTCCAGATGGACCTGGGAAGCAGTGTGGGGTGGGACTTTACATGCTCCACAGGGGGTTGGACATAATGACTAAGTTTAAGCTTCAGGGCTTTGTGATCTTGTATAAATCACATGTCTAGACTAAATCCCTCCTCTGTAGAATGCTGATAAACATCCCATCATCTGATTTTTCAGGTGAATAAAAGAAGCACACATATTGGGTACAGCAGAGGCATGACACAACCTTAGAACTCAGTATCAAGACCATCCTAGGTGTCCAAGATCAGAACACAGGTGTCAATCTACAAAGATGATCAAATCAGGAAAGAGCAGAAAGGGGCTGGGAGGGCTCAGCACTTGCCTGGCACGAGGAGGAAGGCCCTGGCTTCAATCCCAGTGTGAATAATACATACAGAAATACAAAAAAAGAAAAAGAAAAAAGATGCAAAGAGTGACAAGAAAAAACTGTGGGCTGAAGGGGAAAGAGGCACGTAACATACCACCAAATTCTCCAGCATCATTTCTAATAAGCATTAGCATTCAGAGGAAAGCAGCAAACTGCCAGGGATATGACAAAAAAGTTTTAAAAAGAGCAAAACTACAAAGCAAAGGAAGGCAGACTTCAGAAACCCATCCCCGATACAACAGTCGCTAGCATTAGGTCATGGCTCAGACTTCAAGCTTTCTTATTCTCAATGTATGCAGTGCTTCATAAAATGCAAGGAGCAGTTGCAAGGGGAGGCAAGAGCCCCTGGTTGGCATGAGTCCCCTGCCATCCAGGTGTAGGTGTTAATATGGAGACTTCCAGCCAGTCCGTTCTTACTTCCAGTATGTGGTCAGCCTTCTCAATCCAAAAGCACAACAATCAACAATGAAGAAGAAAATACAAATCCCTAAAGGGCTTCCGTCTCATAAGGAATTAGACACACTCAGATAAAACTATGATTTTCAATGTGGAATGCCCCAATGAGGAGAAGGGAGAAAGTCGAGGCAGTGATTTGAGCTAGGCCTTGGAGAATCAGGGGACTGAAGAAGAAGGATAAAGTCGCTTTTTGCTATAGAGACAAGTTAATTAAAAAGAAGCCCCACTGCCCCTCCCCACCAGGTAACAAGAGCTTCATTGTATTCGAAATTCTTAGAAGGAGGCAGATGGCAATGGCTTCGTTCAGGGGAGGGAGTGATTACAGTCACACAGAACGAGCAGCTGTCTCTCACTGAAAAGGTGACTTTGAACAGACCCCCTAAGCCACACTCTACAAGATCACTTCACTGGACTTCTACAGTGCTTAATTCATGTCCCTGCCCCTAACATGAACCCAGATTCTCTTACCTGTCACCAACCTATGCAGATTGCCTCTACAAGCCAAACACCCCAGCAGACTAGGAACTCCCCTTATTTTTGCATTCATTTATCATCTTTTGCAAAACATGTTACATCCTAGTGAGACCAAGCAAAGCAGCCACCATCCTCAGGAAGTTGACAATCCAACAACAGAAACTGACTCATGAATAGATGCCAACAGCCCCATGCTGTCCAGTCTCCAGTCCAGTACACCTAACACAACCAAGTGAAGGAAGAGAGGACTCAGATAAACAGCCTAACCTGGCAACGGGGAACAATTCAGAAACAGTGAGTGGCAGGGACAAAGGCATCAGTGTGTACAGTGAAATGGGACCGGAAACCCACATAGCCAGATGTTATAGTGTGAGTCCAAAACTGGGCAGGCCCAGAGCAGCCAGCATTCACTGAAGGCCAACTATGTGGGAGCAGAATGAATCCTCAAAAACACTCCATGATGTAGGGTCTATTACCTCAACTTGACAGACTAAAGCCAACAGCTTAAGACGTGGGCAGTGGCAAAACTACACCCTAAGCTGCCTCCAAAGGCTACAAAGATCAGGGAACTGGTCTAAAATCTCCTTTGCAGTTATTCCAAGGGGCTTGGAATCTTCCCAATAACAATGAGAAGACAGTTCATTTGTTTGTTTGTTTTTAAATGGGATTTTGCTTTGTAGAGCTGCTTGGCCTGGGCTGGCCTGATTTTGCTATGTAACTCTTGCTACATAGACCAGATAGGGCTTGAACCAACACAGATTGTCCTGCCCCTGCCTCCTGAGTGCTAAGATTAAATATGTATGCCACCATACCCCAGATGCATTTTCATCATTGTTTCTAGTGAGCACATAAAACAATGGGTTTCATATAATTTCTTATATGTGTATCATCATACTTAGCTCATACTCTCCACCCAATTAACTTTCTTGTCCTTCTCCTCACCCAAATAGTTCTTGCTTTGCTTCCATGCCACATACGTATCTAAATTTAGATTCTACAGGAGAGCACAACCAACATTTGCCTTTTTTCTCTTGTCATTGCCTTCCTCCCCCTCCTATTAGTGCACTTATATTCACTTGAAATAGTTTCCTTCCACTTTTCATCACACACATGCACACACACACACACACATACAAATACACACTTTAATACCGGAAAGAAAAGAGAATATTTGTGAATCTGGATTATTTTGTTTAACAGAAAATTTTCTAGTTCCACCCATTTCCTTACAGATGCCACAATTTCATTCTAACATATGGCTGAACACAACTCTATTTTACTTGCACACAGGCACCACCACCGCATCACATTTTCTTCATCCAAGCATCTGGGCTGGTTCTATATTTTGGTTGTTGTGAAAGTGCCTTAATAAGCATGATTTGTAGGTATCTCTGTAGTATGATACTTTTTTAAAATGCAGGATGTTTCACAAATGTGCATGTATCTTCATGCAAGAGCCACACTAATCATTTCTGTATCGTTCCAACTTTATTACATGTGCTGCTGAAGAGGGTATAAGAAATGACTTCAAATAGGGGGAAAACAGCTCAAGTTTGTGTCCCCAGAGCCCACTACCACAAGATACGGGCTAGAAATGAAGGGAAATCCAATCAGGGGAGCAGTTAGAAGTTGCCAAAGCAGTCCTGTGAGAAGTAGAGCATCCTGGTCCAGCAGGCTGAGAAAGAGCAGAGGGAGGAGATCCAAGACATCCATGGTGCTTTGAGTCTGCACAGCACATGAGCATTGCGCTGGCTGCCTTGGGCTCGAACTGTCTTTTCAAAGATATTTTTGTGGAGAATCGCTTTGGGAGAATGCTTTTCCTTCTGAGAGAAGGCAACGCCCTTGTGTTTCCCAGGATGCAGTATTCCATTTCTTAGGCATGTGGAAGTGGCAGGCACCCGCTCTACCCATAACTCTCTGGGAACTGAGTCTCGGAGAAGCAAGCAGTTGGCATTTCTCTGCCTGTTGTGACTGCCAGCGTCCAGTCACATGAGATCAACTAGTTTGGTGTGAATAAAAAGATTCAGTTTCTTCACGTTCTTGACAATACTTAGGAGCCTAGAGATCGGCAAAATGTAAAAGGCAGAAGAAGGAAGAAAACAAAGGGAACTTCCAGGATTTTGGTCTGAGTGAAGCAGGGTTTTGGGTTGCACCACTGAGATGGAATCGATGATGCAAGGTAGAAGAACAGAGGCTGCTGGGAGAACAGCAGTCTATGAAGCATGAAACTTGATGATGAAATCTATAAGAAGGCTGGATTAAAGATACGGTCACAGGAGTCATTAACATTAGAATTGTTTTGAAACCATGAGATTGGATAATACCAATGTCGTCCCGGTATCTAAGGTTTGTTGGACCTTCACTAAGCCCAGGACATTCTAAAGAAGCATCATTATGCCCAGAAGAATGGATAGCACAAGGGATACACTAAATATATAGCTAACAATCAAGACACTAGAAACACATCTAAATAGACTTGGCTGGAGCTCTTGTTTAAACTAAAGCTGCTTCACCATTACCTGTCTAAGACTAAACCAGACTTCCTAGAGCCAGGTGTCACTTGGCATTCAACCAGTTCCACACACACAAATGATTTCAAGTTTCTCATTCTCCTATGTGCAATACAGACGCAGAATGTGGTCCAAGGACCACAACTTCAAGTTCACTTAAAAAGCAGTACTGTGGGGTGTCTTATGAGAGAAAAGTTCTATTATCCACAGAAGCATTCATTCATTCGTTTATTTATTCAAAAACAACAAATTATCCACTTCATTGAAGGCATACTAAATTAGCTAAAAGCTAAAAGTTCTAAGGGACCTAAATGTATAAACCATTTCCTTAAAGAGATTGCCAAATCAGAGTGATGGCCAAAACGTCAGCCTGGAGCTGGCGTTAGCAAATCAGTCCAACCTCTATAACTTCCTACTTCCTCATTATGAACAGATCGATTCAAAAACGCAGAGCCATAAAGATATGAAGCCAGGTTTTGTAATGGAGTACCTGGAACCTCCTGCAAAAAGTGTTGTCTCATTCATCACCAGCGTAAGCCAGCCAAGGAGGAATTAATTACCCATAAAAAGTACTCATAAGCCAGTTATTGTAGTACAGGCATTTAATCTCAGCATTTAGAAGACAGAAGCAGGTGGAGCTCTATGAGTTCAAGGCCAGCATGGTCAACACAATTCCAGGCCAGCTAGGGTTCATAGTAAAACCTGGTCACAGAAACACAAATATATGCCATCTCTTTTCTTTGTCTCCTAATTCCATATTGTCAGTTATAAGTATTTTGGAGTAATTGCCAAAGTAAGAAAAGTAAAGTGGAGCAATGGAGTGAAGGGGACAATAGAGAAGGAAATCACAGGGTAAAAACAATTTTAAGAAGGAAATTGAAGAAAATTGGGGGCGGGGGTAATTAAGATAGAAAAGGCAGGCCAACACAGAAGGTGAGAAAAGGAAGAATAAGGATGTCTGAAAATGTCATAAGGATTCATGGTATCTATTTACCTAAAGTTACATATGATACATATAACTCTGTATATTCATGTACATATATAGTTTAAGTGAAATTTTCCAGTCTAAGTGACAATGGCTTCCCCAAGACCCACTGACTAGCAAACCACCCCCACACCAGGATTGTTAAGTCCCTGTATGAGTTTATGGTCAAGGAGGTCCAAGAGACTTCCAAAACATGACAGGCTACTGCTGGTGGCCTTGGTTGCTCCTCAGGGGTTGAAAGTAAGTCCCTATAGCTGAAGACACCATGCACTTGAGACATGGAATGTAGAGGATTTGGGCTGGATCTGGCCTGAAAGCCTCTTCCTGAGAACTAGCTTTTATGATGCTAGAGACATCACCAGAAATCTTCCAGTGGGGGGAAACTACAAATACTCCTGTCACTCATGTATCACAACAGTGACCAGAATGGCACAGTATCTTCAAGAGGACAATAGTGATGTTCATCACCAGAAATCTTCCAGTGGGGGGAAACTACAAATACTCCTGTCACCCATGTATCACAACAGTGACCAGAATGGCACAGTATCTTCAAGAGGACAATAGTGATGTTCATAGCATGGCAGTAACCAATAGCTTTCTAATTAGACCCAATCAACGAGAGGGAAACCAGGCTCAGTCCTGGACACCTTGCCAACTATTCAGGGTTAGTATAATCATAGATCTCGGAGTAGAACCAACAAAGGCCACTTTACTAAACCAGCATACTCTTCACTGCATTCTAAATATTTATCCTTTCTACCCACAGGTAAAGGTAACTCTCAGTCCTCAACAAAGAAACTTCTCTTTGCAACAGATAGAGATCACTATAGAAAGACACAACTGATCAAAATGCAGAGAACAAATGGCTGTGTAGTGCCCAAGCCAAACGATACATCCACAACACAACTCCTGTGTCCCAGGCTCAGGAGCAATGAGGAAGAGGGGACAGAAAGATTGTAAGAGCCCGAGAAATGGGATGGCTTCCGTGAGATTGTGTCTCCTGAATATGTCAAGGAGTCTACACCCAGTAGTTTCAACAATATGACCACTTAAGCAAGATGACACCAACAGACATGCTAACACAGAACAGGGAAATCTCACAAAGCCCCAACCCTAGATAAAGAACTACAGGCAACTAAGAAATACTCAGAGTGGGAGACAATAATCTTCCCCAGGGAAGAGCCTTCCTATTGGTTATCCAATACCAAGCAGTCATTCTAGAAACAGTATATAGACTGAGCAAATTATATTTATATATTTAGGAAAGTACATACACACACACACACACACACACACACACACACACAAAAACACGCGCACACTCATGTACCCATATATGTATGTATGTATGTATCTGTATATGTAGCAACTATTTTTTAAAAAGTGGCCAGAAGTGGTAGATGGGAGGGGTTGGAGGGAGAAATGGGAAAATAATGTAAATATATTTTAATGTAAAGAAAAAACTTTAAAGGCCGCTTACTGAGGGATAGTAAGGATCATTATCAATATTACTGGAGATTTAAGGCACTTGAAATTCAAAATTTTAGAAGCACAGCAGAAATAATAATTAACACTTTTAAGTCCCTACTAGATTTTTACTTATGTAACACACCTCTACATACACATGTATGTATGATTATTATTCCTATTTTCCAAGTTGAAAGCCAAAATCCAGCCAACAGAAATTGGGAGAGTGGGAAATTAATCCAAGATGATGGTTTTCAGAGTCCCAAGTCACCACTGCCTCCTCTAGGCAACCTAGAGTGTGTTTCCTGGCATTTGTGGGGAGGGTACAGAAGCTCTGGGACGACACACCTTCCACTTTCCATAGCAGACACTACACTCCATCTGTACTGAAGGGTAATTCATAAAAGCCTAAATACCAAATGGACAGGCTGCTCTGCATTGACTAGGGTGCCATTCACAGATTCTAAACACTGAATAAGAAGATCTAAAGTCTTCTAAAGCAAGAAAAAAATCACAGTGTATCAGAGGAAGACACAGGAACTTAATACACTCCAAGCCAAATGGCTGGGAATTAAAGCTTGGAGGCTACTTTCAAGGGGAAACTATTTGCCAGCTCTAGTTCCCATCGCGTTGACTGATTGATTCAGCTTAATATACATTCCTCTCAGATGCAAAGGTTTCTTGCTTTTTATTTAATTAATGTGAGTAATGGAACAGATGACTAAGATACAGCAGCTATGATTGCCCATCAACATTCATTTTAAGTGCTCAGGGTTAGACTATTCCCCAAGAGTGCTCAAGGCCCAGTGTTTGACAACCAGCACATAAACACAAAGCAAATGAATAAAATATTTTATTTTCTCTAGCACCATACCAAAAAGTCTTTATTTCAGTTTGTTTCATTTTCTAAGAAATGGAAGCAAAATGCCCTAAATAACTAATTAAATAAACTGAAGGTTGTGATTACTCAGAGTAATATCACAAAAGTTTTATAGTCTTGAGAAAAATAATATTGCCGTGTAAAGTGAAAAAAGCTTGATACAAAATAAGTGTAGTTAAGGCAGTCACAATTAGTTGGGGATGGTGGCTCACATTTGTAATTGTGGTACTTAAGGTGTAAAAGTGGGATGGTTGGGAGTTTAGAGTCAGCCTTGGCTACATAGTGAGTTTGAGACCAACCTGGGCTACATGAGATCCAGTCTCAAAAACACTATAGATAACAAAGATCGAAAAAGAAAGACAAAAATAAGTAGTCCTGAAGAAACTATAGCAAAATATTAAAAGTGACTGTCATTTGAGCCTGGGGGGAGAGTTAAGTATTTTCATTTTCCTCTTATCCCCCCTTTGCCTTTAAAAAATCAAATTTTTGTTTTTGTTTTTTGAGACAGGGTTTCTCTGTATTGCTTTGGAGCCTGTCCTGCAACTCACTCTGTAGACCAGGCTGGCCTCAAACTCACAGAGATACACCTGCCTCTACCTCCCTAGTACTGGGATTAAAGGTGTGTGCCACCAACACCCGGCTGAAAATAAAATTTTCATACAATATATTCTGATCATGCTTCCCCTCTCAAGTCTTCCCAACCCCCCAATTCCATGCATTCTCTCTCACACACAAAACACACACACGGAAACCAAAATATACAAGCAATTGAGTTCATTTTGTGTTGGCCAGCTACTCCTGAACACAGGACTTACCTTGAAGTATGATTGATATACCCAGTGAGGCTCCATTGAAGACAATTAATTTTTCATTTGCTGGCAGATATCAATTGTATCAATTGCAGACAGCTTTGTAATTAGGAGTAGGAGTCTGTGTCCACTTCCCCGTCTCATCCATGGGAACTCACCTGGCTTGAACCTAACTCTGACTTTTGTTTTGATGTACATGTGTTACTTGTATCGTTTTAATTACAGCAAACTAGCCTTCAAACAATTTGGAAAGAGGAAGCAATGGGAAAGTTGTATTTTTACCTACATGTACGTATGCACATCATAGAGTGCCAGAAGAAGGCATCAGTTCTGAAATCACAGATAGTTGTGAGGGGCCATGTGGGTGCTGGGAGCCAAACTGGGGTTCAATGCCATGAGTGCTCTCAAACTGCTGAGCCCTCTTCGCTGATCAACATCTACTGTCTTCTCTCCACTGGACCTTCTCCAGCTGTTCGAGTATTGGGATCTTTAGAAAATTAGTCTCCATGTTGCTTAGAAGTTCATTGCATAGGGCCTTGAGAGATGGCTCAGAAGTTAAGAGCACTGATTTCTCTTCCAGAGGTCCTCAACATCTATATGATGACTCACAACTTTGTCTATACAGTCTACATAGTCTTCCAGAGGTCCTTAGTTCAATTCCCAGCACCTACATGGCAGCTTACAACTATAACTGTATATAACTACCTATACTGTCTACACAGGCTATACAGTTGATAACTGTATATAACTCTATGCAGTCTATATGGCAGTCCCATGGGATCCAATGCCCTCTTTTGGTCTGCATATATACAGACAAAACAACATACACATAAAATACACAAATCCTAAAAGAAATTCATTGCACAAGAGCACCTTCTTATGCTTATCATACTTTGTGAACATTTTGAATTGCTGTTTCACTGACAGATTAATGGAGTAAGGTAGGGAGGTGAAGAAAGGGAAAGAGATGCCTACCTTCCTTTGCAAAAACATTCCAGAAGAGTCCCACTTTGCTACAGGAATTCTGTTTTTGCCATGGTCCCTAATCCAACTGATATAACATTTGGTCTGAGAGGCAGAGTTAACATTCAGCTGGACAGAATGGATCAATGCAGCAAGTCCTTGGTTGACCCAAGATGAGGGAAAGACTAGCCTGTAAGGGGAGAATAGGCAGGTCTGGGAGTTTGGGGGCATTTGGGGAGCCAGAAGACCATGTGGCAGGTGCACCACAGTCATGGAAATGGTTTCAGGTTATTATATTAGCCCTTGAGTTTTATAATTAATAAATTTTAAAAGAAATCCCATAACCACTTACAAATTTTGGCTCAGCTCTCTCCTTAAAGACACCAACTACTCATTATTTTAAAGACATTTATATCTAACTTTCAAATCCTGAATGGAGAGTGCAGGGAACCAATTACTGAATGAGCTAGTTACCATACAACTGGGACAAAAGATTAATTTACCTCACACCAAAGTCTATACATAATTTCCCTCAGTCACAAATATCAAAATTGCAAGCCGAAAGCTACCTTGTAGAAAACACGGTCCAGAATTGGTTTTCTTAAAGAAAAAAAACTAGCTCTGCTGGCCAGAAATGTTGAATTGAGCCTGGCAGAAGGGCTGGAGTAGTGCTACACAAACTATATAATGAGCTTCGGCAGCTGTTTACATCTGGGAATGTGTATCACATACACATGACTCCATATGCAACCAGAAATCCTTTAACCACTTTCAAAACACCAGTCATAACACAGCCCCAAGAAGAATAATAGTATGCATATTTTTTAAAAGAATACAATGATTGGAAAAGCTTTGGGAAATTAGCACAGCCCTACTGTGGAGGTCAAATTCATATGTAATACGAAATGAAAACAAATCTGGCACATTCAACATTTGTCATGTGGCTGTTATGTTCAGACCAAGCAACGGTGCAAGAATACAATTGGGATCTAGGTGGGAAACACAGGTGCTTGACACCACCTGTGTGAGCACAGACATATTCTGCTTGTCCCCACTGCTTAATGAACTAAAACCTAGTCTCCCCTGCCACTTGCCCAAGGCAGGTCTCCAATGTCTAGTGCACTTGCACACTTCCTTCTACATAAAGTGCTTCTGTAAGGTTGTGAGCCATTAGCTATGCCAATGTAACCCTCGAATGCCATGTCTAACATGGCTCCAGGGATGGGCAGGACTGAGGAGGCAAGGAAATGAAGACAATACAAACCACCAGACATAGAGATACACAGAAAAGCTAGGTTTCGGTGGATTGGGCCCTCAGAATGGAGAAGCATCAGCACCCGAAGCTCAATGTGTCTGTTATACAGTTGAACAGAGAGGTGAGGTTATTGCATACAGTTGAACAAGGAGGTGGGGTTATTGCATACAGATAAATAAGGAGGTGGGGTTTATGATACACAGTTGAATGGAGACTAAGCTAATCTTGGTAGAGTCATCTCTGTAGGGGAACTGTCTTCAGGACATAGCACAGGGAGGTGAAAGAAGAGCTATGATGGGCATTTTCTGCACACACTATCAGCATCTACACATGGACCAAAAGGAAAGACGTTTCCATCCTTGACATGGCCAGCTCCTATCAATACAATACATTCACTCAGGACTGCACACTGAGGGCTTCCCCCACCAGCTGCACTCAAGGCTTTGTAAAGTGAGAGGCAAAGAGGAGAATGAGACATCCTTAAAAGAAAGAAATCCGAGTGCATCTGAAGTCTCCGAGGGAGCAGGGGCTATTTTCTGTGACCATGAGGCATGCCTTCAGAATTTCAAGCTGTTTAAATTAGGTGTCATTGATTTCAAGAAATCAGCTTCAAGTTGGAATTGTGTCAGATACAGTCTACACAACGTTGTTATGGGTTGGATGGAAATCTATAAGCTTGCCCCCCCTTTCCTTTGGGGACCTCTGATTTAGTTCCCATCCCCAAGGCTATCTGCAGGGCCCCCTCCTTCTGCATCAGGATGTTTTAGGAAGCTGGTAGAGGAGGGCACGACTGTTTTGATCTCTAACTTTTTCCTATATGTTCTCTAAATCACCTGACATTCCAGCCCCTCTGAAGACCTACTTTCACAACTCCAATTTTCATACTGGTTCATACAAACAGGTCTCAACCTGTGGGGTTCACAACCTCTTTGGGGGTCAAGTGATCCTTTCTCAGGGGTCCCAGAAGATCATCAGAAAACACAGGTATTTATATTACAATTCATAACAATAGCAAAATTACGGTTGTGAAGTAGCAACAAAAATAACTTTACAGTTAGGGGTCACCACAATATGAAGAACTATATACTAAAGAGTCCAAGATCTAGGAAAAGCTACATATGACATGCATCCTTTCTACAAACAGCCTTCAAATACTACAGAGAGGGTAAACTATGGCTGGAGTAGCATGTCAAGGACTTAGACTTTGGAATGAGATACATGAGTTCAAATCCTGACTTTGTCTGGAAAATCCTATGGTCCTGACTCCAGTGGAACTGCTAAGAGCAGGGAATAGGACACCTTTTAAAAGGCAAGCGCAGATCTGAAATTCCACCTTCTGGTACCACCTACAGAATATCTCTTTCAGATTATAGAGTTTCTCCTCCTATTCAGGTGATAGGATGGAGAACAGAGGAGATGTTTTTGGCTTGTGTCACTCCATCAGAAAAGCTGTCATGGAAGGGTATTCATTTCTACCTAGAGTGATTCAGGTATCCCTACTCCATTCCTTCCACTCACTATACATGAGAGAACTACCCCCACGGAACTCAAAATTCCAAAGGCTGTGTACTTGGCAAATGCAACCTGCTTCAGTGCAGCCTAGCCACACACAAGTGCCTGCTCACACCAGGTCACATTTTCTTCCCTTCACATATGTCAGCCTTTGATGAACTGGACTGCACTGTGGCTATCAAAGGCAAGACTGCCTTCCATGAACTTTCCATCCATAATGCAAAGAAAACTGTGTGCCGTGGAACATGTGAGCCACACACAAATGTTGTCTGCACCTCCTCCATATCCTTCCAAAGGGCAAAGAACTTGTACACATAGCCAGTCTCAAACTGTTCACTGAGAGCACAGATTAGAGAGAAACTGAGAAGATAGATGAGGACTTCATCTTAACTCATCTCTGTAGCCTTGGGCTACACTACCTGGCAAGGGCTGGATCAGCTAACCTTTTTACCCTAGAGGTATGTCAGTGGAACTGAACCATAGTCTGCTAGGAAAATGGTGAGGTCTCTGTAGGTTCTGTTTCTGCCCATGTGCCCAGCAGTGCTGTCTGAGGTACTTTACAACAGTCCTGGAAATCAGAGATCGTCAACTTTTTTGCTTGTTTGTTTGTTTTAATGAGTAGGCAAGAGTTCAGAATAAGAAGTGGCTTGCCCTGAATCCCAAAGTCAATGAAGATGAGAGATTTGGACCTCCTGGACAAAAGAAAAAAGGAAGATGCTCAGCAGACAGCATCTCTGGTCTGAAGTGAGGTCAAGGTAACCATGGGCTTGGCTGAAGGCAAAGGCTGAGCCTGCAAAGCCTGGCCTGAGTGTCCTAGCCAATTGCAGACTGATCTTGCTATTTGCAGCCTACCCAGCAGGAGACGGAAAGAATGTACCTTAGTGCATTTTCCAGGAGAACTGGCCAGGCTAGTGACTTGTATAATGGCAGTGCCAGCCTGCTTACTACTAACAGACCCACAAAGTCATGCCAGCTCATCAAAAAGTTGCAGGCATCTGAGCTCCCCAGTGAGAGCACTGTGCACATTTTCCAGACAGACAGATAGGAAAGAGGCCCTTAAAGGAAGAAACATAATAACTCTTGATTTTTTGGTTTCAGTTTTTGTTTTTTGGAATCAACCTCCAAGCAATCCTAGCTCCCACATACTTTTCACAAAAACAAAAAGAGAAACTTACTTTTGAAAACACAAAAGCAGGACAGCTGCTTCTTCAAGTGGCGTTTGGCTAAGTGTTTTTAATAGTTTTGTTAAAACTTAGCATGTAAACAACACTGTGCCTTCTATGATTAGAGGGGAGGCTAATCTAACAAAATCAAACATGTTTAAATGCCCTCTATTCTTAATAGTGACATCAAACAGAAAGCTAGAATCTTAAATATCCATAAACAAACAAAACAAAACACTCAGTGTAATTCATTCTGAATGCATCTAGGAATCCAGGAATGGTTTTTCCCAGAGACCTCTAGTTTGCAAGCTCAGAGTATGCCATTCTAAAGATTGGATGGAGGGCGACTGGAAACTCTCTCAAATGTCCCTGGCCTCTTGATACTCCCTCATCTTAGTCCCAACAAAACTAAAGAGGCATCTTCTATATCACTAGGACTTAGCATCCTGGGTTTAGTGGGAAAGCAAACATGATTCAGGATGTTAGAGAGAATTAAAACCAGGTCAAGAATTAATTTCCCTGAACTAGAAGAAAGAGGAATAGAAAACAAAAGAGGACAGATAGAGGACTGATGTGTTTTCCCTATCCCAAACGCAATGGAGCCAGGAGTATGTGTGAGGCATGCTCATTACACGTTCAGTGTTCAAAGGTGTAACTAAAGGAACCAGTGTTAAATATACACATGGGCCAATTATCCTTTCAGACTGCTACAGACAGTGGCCAGCAGAGCGGTTCACGCATTGCTGGGAAAGATTGGGTTGTTTCTATCTGAAATTAATTCTGGTCAGCCCTGTAGCATCTGCATCTCCACACCACCTCTAAGTAAATAAACATATAGGGTCAAACTTTGCAACCCAAGCTGTACTCACTTCTAGACACTCCCCACCCAGGGCCATCTCTGGACACTTGGAGAACACACCACCCTGGAGAATACTGTGGGGACTCTTCCCAGGCCTGAGCAGCGCCTTGGGTCCAGAGAGCCAGAACCCTCCCCTCACAGAGCAACCCTTCTTCTCCAAGTTCTCCAGCACTCCTCTTCCTGGCTTGCTCTCTAAGGCACATACCTGGTTTGTCACTGTTGTTTCCCAAAAAGCATTCTAACAGCATGCACATGGAGGAGAAAAGCATCGCAGCCCTCCATTCAGGAGCTCATCTGACTGACTCACAGTCAAGGCTTAAATTAAGTGTTTTAACTGCTGATCCCTGTCCCACTCAACGTCATACTTAAGTGGATTCAGATTAACAGAAGAACAGCTACCGTGTCCTTGTCTGCCAGGAACTGTGTGAGATGATTTAGATGGAAACAGTTCAGTTATAACATACAAGGCCCACCAAAAAACACCAAGCTAGGTAAAATTGTGCTATTAAAAACCACAGGGCTGGCTCATGGGGGAATAGGAGTGAGGCAAACCACTCACAGCAAAACTTAAAAGACAGAACTCTAAGAACAGCAGTCTCAGAGTTCCATACTTGTTCAGTGGATAATACATAACTGCAATAATAAAAGTGGCACTTTGCCTTGAGATCAACCTGAAATATACTTGTGAAATGGGTATCAGAAGGGGGGCGGGTAGCAGAGGACTCGTGACACCAGACGTGGGCAGGTGTGGCCCCGAACAAAGCTGGGGAATGGAGGTGACTGGCATATAATGCGGGGGGGGGGATCTGAGTTTCCAGGTGCCTCACTTTGGTTGGGTTCACTTGGTGTTTTTCAGATCCTAAATAAACATAAAGCTCACATCAGTAAACTTCCTGGTGAATCAGTAAGGTTGAGAGCGATTTTCACGTTTGAAACAAGCCATGGTAAAAGGCAAATGGTTTGGGGTTTTTTGTTTGTTTGTTTGTTTTTTGGGGTTTGGGGCTTTTTTTGTTTTTGTTTTTTTGTTTGTTTGTTTGTTTTAGCTCATCAAGCCTTAGCAGCACTAGAAGACAAGGTCCATTTTCTAGGAAGAGAAACTGAGGCTGGGAGAAGGCAAGCGATTCCCAGTGCCACATCATTGCTGGCAGGTCATCCACAGAGCCAGTCTGCCGGCCTTCCTCCACCGTCTGAAACACTGTAGGTGGTGGAGAAAGAAGCGCTCACCTCTTCTGGCTTGGAAGCGGAGTAGATCCTGCCCTGACTCTTCCACTATGTCTTGTTGTCTAGGCCCCTGAGACACAGATGCTGTCTGCAGTGCTGTTGGTCCCTTAATCATACTGCGAGCTATGTATAGAGATAACTCAGCTTCATACCACGATTTTGCTTTCTGGTTTCTTAACTCATTGCTTTAACACTCAGACAGATTTGGAGAATTTTAGTCAGTATTCCAAAGCCGGCTGATGTACTTTTAGAAGCCCCTTTTAATGTTTTACAAGGTCTCTTCCTGGAAGCTAATGTTCTCACTCACAAGGGAGAGAAAGCTCTTGCCCCATAAAACAGTCACTGTGTAGGGAGTCTGAGCAAGTTCTTCACCGCTCGCTCCGCACCTGCCCTCAGAATCAAACCCAGAGAGCTTGGCAAGCCCCATCTCTGTTCCTGCCTTACCTGTACACCAATTGTGGCAGATACACGGAATCCCTGGTGGTTCATGGGTTCTTACTCCCACTCCCTCATTTCCTCCCCCTGCCACCCACTGTGACATCAAGTCATTTCCATCTCCACATCTCAGCCTCCATGTCCTCTATGCCCCCCAGAAGCCGTTTGGCCTTCTGTCCCCAGATCTAGATTCAACGTCCCTCTCAGGTACTTCCCTAGCCACTGGCCTACCTCCCTAAAATCACCCACACATCTGCCCAGTTGCTGTGTGCTGTGCAGGCGGGGACTGTACCAGTTAATGAGTGAATAAATGCATTCACATAGCATATTTCACAAAAGAGCTTCAATGTACAAGAGCTCATCTGATCTGATTCTTTTTATGAAGCAGACAGAGAAACAGGCAAAGGATCCAAGAGAGCGAGCGCATTACCCACAGTCCAGTGGCCAGTTGATGATAGCATGGACATTCTCATCCACTCAAGTTATAAAAACTGTGGTGTTCTAACCACTTGATACACGGCAATTATCAGATGAGGTAGAAACCCCTGGCCTTGTGTAACTTATATTCTAGAAGAGTGGGAGACAAACATTCATCAAATAAATGAATAAAATATACACTATACATTATATCAGTTTATCAGAGGGGAAAAGAAGAGGAAGGTTTCGTCTCCCTCAGATGATATAGTGAACAAAGACAGAAGAGGTGAAAAAGTGATCTATGCAGGTACCCGGGCTTTAGGGGGAATGTACAGTAACTGCCAAGGTGCTTCAACAGAAGAAGGTTCAGAAAGTTCCAGAAAGAACAGCAAAGGTCAGATATATAGCTAGTGAGAAGTGAGCTGCACCTCCTATCTGGAGATGAGAATCAAAACAGCTGGAATCTCCTGTGGAAGGAAGTTTCTGTCTCACCCAGTCCCACATCTATTTAGTTCCAAATACACACACGTATTCACTCACAGCATACAGAAGGACATCCCCGACCAGTCTCCTGCCTGCCTACTACGTGTCAAAAGAATGGAGTGATGACCCTCCGAGACACATTCTCTCTCCTTAAAGACCCTACAATGTGCCCACACATGCTAGTTTTACTTTTCTGGGATGAAATCACAATTTCTGAAACACAGGGCGCGCTATGGGAAGTGGATTCACTCCTTAGCCTACCAGAGGCCAATCCCTTGAAACTGCTTCGTCAAACCTTCTCATGAAGGAAGAAACAGGTGGAGAAAGCTGCTCCCATCGGGCCTTCCAAGGGATGAACCAGAAGTCATCTTCCACATGTAAACAGTGCCAGCAGCCACGTCACAAGGCAGGGGTGAGCTGCGGCTTCTCATCAAACATATGAAATTAACAGAAAACAGTTTTAAAACGTATTAGTGCTAGGGAAATGACGTCATAAAGACAAAGGCTTCCCTGTTACTTAGAGTAATGAGAACAAAAACAAGGATTTGTAAGCTTCCCGGCTCTAACCTAAATTTGCTGCACATTATTTTTCTACATCTCTTTCTGCTTTAGAAAAACCACTACTAATTGCATTCACATTACACAGTATCAACCAAACCTGGATTTCAGTTTCCCCCAAGACCACCAACAGTCTCAGGTTACAGTGACTTTATTAAATAGTTTCCCTCCCCCCCCCCCCCGCTCTGTTTTATGAAAAAAAAAAACCTAGACTGCTGTTACCTTTTGGGATAATTAACCAGATAAATGCTTGATAAGTAACATTTTAAAGAAAATCTCTGACACAGAAATAAGAGGAGTGTGCACTTTTTTTAACTCACTAAATAATGAAGGATTTTTTTTAAGTATACAGTTTATTGGTGGCTGGGAGCCTGGAGCTAATGAAAAAAACATTTATGAGTTTGGTTTCCATAGCTCTCCTTTGTGTTCGCTGGATACAGATGCTCCTGGCTGCACTCTAGGAAGGCTGGGAACTTGGCTGGAATCAGAGAACATGGAGACCTGGAGAACCCTCCAGCTTCGCCCTGCTTACACCCCACTGCCATCAGGGCTCAGCACCCTCACAAAAGATCAGCGAGGCACGCTTGGTCGTTTGCACAGCACATTGCTTTTGAATCTGGAAACATTTCCAGCCTCCGTCTTCCAACCGCGATCTCTGCTCCTGGCACTTCAGAACATGAACTCTAGTTTCTGGGCAATCCCATCACCCAAGTAGAGTCACATTAATACCCTAGCAACTACCGACATCAAGCACCTACCTCTTCTCCAGATTGCCCTCTTCTGGGCTCTGGCATTCTCTTTGTAATGATCACTTCAAACTCCCACAAGATTCTTACTGACTCCCATTAGCACAAGGAGGAAATGGACATGACAAGGACTGGGATGGGGGACAGGTATTCTGGTCTTGCAGTATTAGAGAAACCAGGACTGCCACTGCTCTATTTCTTCGTGTCTTCCTGTCCCTCACTCAAGAGGAAGCCACGTCCACCGTGTTGGAAACAGAGTGGAGGCCATTCAAAGGCCTCCATAGAATCTTTGTTCAACCCAATGGCTCAAACCAAACCTCCTGAACGTGAATTTTGACTGAAAACAAAATAAAAGCAGAATTTCTTCAAGTTATGGGGTAAACATGGAACATTCACATGATAAAATAATACACTATAAAAAATTCAGTTTTGGTTCAATATGGTGGTGCCTATCTGTAACCCAAGCGTTTGGAAGGCTAAAGCAAGAGGACTTCAGTGAGTTCAAGGCTAACCTAGGCTACAAAGTGAAACTCTATCTTAAAAATAAAATAAAATAAACAGTTTTCAAAGACTATACTTAACTATTACATTGTGCTATAAATCTCACTGAACATTTTGTCAACAATGTACAGCTTGGTGATTTCTATTTTGGGGTACAGTTCAGTGGTGCATAGTCATTACCACAGCCGCTCTTAGAACATTTTCTCCATCCCCCTAATTTCCTCTGGTCCTTCCTCTTGCCTCTTTTGCCAGGTATTTCAATTATCTAGAAATGTAATATGAAAGACCCAGACACCTGACACAATTCACTTGCAGTCTGCCTGTAATGTAACTCACACTGAATCACACCCTACTACACGAATGCACTACACTTACGCTTTGTTTATCAACTCACAGATGTTTCTGTTACTACTACACTCTGGTTATTGTGAATAACACTGGCAGTACAACTTGGACTTGGTGGATCACTAAATAATAATAATAATAATAGAGGACATAAAGTTGGAAGGAGGATGGGGGGTAGGGAGTGAATCTAGGAGGTATTAGGGGAAGAAGCAGAGGTGAATACGAACAAAATACATAGCACTCATTTATGAAATTTTCAAGTCAGTATTGAAAATATTGTATTTAAAAAAGAAACCACCAAACTAAGAATAGAAAGACAGGAAAGACTAAGGAGACATAGGAAGGGAACGAAGACACTCTCTCTGGTGTTCAGATGGAGTCTCTCACCAGCCAATAGTCAAGAACTCCAGCACTAATAACAAAATTTCCTGTGAAGGTTATCTACATACAGACAATATTCCTTTTCCAATAAGAAAGTCAACGCATCAATGAACCATGCTTAAGGCCTAATTAGGCTTGACCTGCCAGGGTGGCTTTACTCCTTTCCCAGATGCAAACTGGAAACTTCCTGGGACTGTCAGGAGCAAGATTATAAACTTTGTCTATAGTAAAAGCATATCCGCAGTTCCCAAGTACAGCCTAAGATCAAGAGTTTTAACTTAGAAGCTGTAACCCTATCCTGTACATACCATGAAAGACTCTATGATCTCATGTAGGGTCTTTAACTTTGAGATGTAACTTCAGAAGCCATCAAAACCCTACATATGGCTATTGAAAAGATAATGGTTACTCTTTCCCAAAGCCCCTATCCACACTTGGTGTCTCCCATCCTGTGCTGACAACCTGTCTATTAACCTTGTGTTTAAATCTATGGTGAAACCTCTTCTTAAACTCAGATCCATACTGGCTGGCCCTGAAATTCTTTTCTGCAGCAAAGTTGAGAGTCCTGTTTGCCTTTGAGTAGCTATCACTGCAGAGAACTCTCCTGGCTGCTACAGCTGTGTATGGCGTCTCTGTCCCATCAATGCTGACAAACATTGCTTCCAAAGCAGCTGTAGTACTTTCTATTTCCACCAAAACTGTATTAGAGCTTGCTTCTCCATAGCCTCCCTAGCACATGGTACTGATCACTTGTTTTTAATTACAGCTATCCTATGATGTGCAGCAGTATCTTCCTGCGGCTTTATTAAAATTGAAATATTCAAAAACACTAAGAAATGCTTGCCATATAATACTAAGAGACATAGAACAAGTATTGGCATTGTTTCTACAGAACAATCTTAGTACATATGTAAGTATTACACGGGCAAGAAGAGTGTAAAAAAAATCACATCAAAATCTTGACCCTGGATATGAGAGTATCTTTCCTTTTTTGTTTGATTTTCAGATTTCACTGTGAATTTCTTGTACAATTAAGTATATAGTAAAAATAATTCAGAAATTAAAAACAGTACTAAAACAGTAGATTTCACACTGAAGTCTTAAGAAACAAGCCCCAGCTGCACTTGGTTCTTGTTATAAATTCTGGGTATTATTTGCAAAACCCAGATGGCTTCTCTCTGCTTCTGAGACCCGACACCAGCAGTCAGCAGAAGGCAAACTGCAGCCCTGATCTGTTCCGTTTTCATATGACCTACAAGTTTAAGGGCAGTGCTTCACGTTTGTAAATGACTAAGGAGACTAACCTTCTGAAGCACATGAAAGCTGCACAAAATTCATATCTCACTCCTATGCATGCACACCTTCAGTGCAACCCATTCTCTGGCATTTGAACTGCCCGTGGTCGCTTCTGCTCTAGTAGAGCAGAGTTACAGATTCTGCAGAGGTCACAGGGCCTGAAAAGCCTCAAACCCTAACTAGCCAGCCTCTTACAGGAAGTGTGCTGACCTTTGCCTATGCATCCGCATAGCAGAAAAGAAACTCAGCTCTTAAATTTTAATGAAAGTTCACTGATTGGGTCAGCCACTCTGTATTCATTCATATTAATGTGGGTTTTTTTCCTAGAAGATATGTAATTGACAGAAACAATATCAAAAACTCCCAAAGCATTTATGCTTCTCTGCCTAGCAACTAGGAGGTTCTCAGTACTTGAACAAATAAATGGGTGGATGAAAGGGGGTGGGGGTGAGCAGGCAGATGAGTACCTGCATTGGGCAAATGGGGGAAGGTGTGAGGAGAGCATTCCTATGCATGTCTGTAATCCAGACTCATTAGGTGCTAACTGTGGACTGAGTGTGGCTGTCAGCCCCGTTGTGGATTAGGAGGGATCAAGGACAGAGCAATCTTCTGGAACCTCTGAGTAAGACAGTGAATATGAACCAGCAAATCTCAAATTAAGAAAAACAAATGAGCCCAAAGATGCTTGCCTGTCAATCAAAGAACGTTAAACCACAGTGTTCCCCCTTCACAAGCTAGAAAGCTAGAAATTTCAAGAGTCAGCAGAAGCAGAAGCATTTTCCCAGCCTTTATGGTAGGCACTGTGTTGTCTACTTCAGAAGCTTTCTCTCTCTGAACCAGTACTTTAATTTCTAAGAATTATTGTTAAAAAAGTAATCATAGATGTGCATAAGGATTTACAGACCACAGCATGTTTATACTAGCAACCAGAGCAAGAGTGGAAGGACAGAGAAATCCCTAATGTCCAACAATAGAGAACAAGAGAGCTGTCAGACAATCCCCCACGATGCCAAACTGTGCACAGATGAAACTCCACCGGTTTGAGACCTGCTTTTAGATATAAAAGGCAGTTCACACTAACGGCGGCAAGCAAGGGAAGAACTACAAATCAGCTTGCAGGGGCAGAGCGCATCTTATTAGACCAGACATTTCCATGGATAACATTTTACAGGATATAAGCTTAAATGAAAATAATCATCTCCTCTCTGCTTTTCTTCTTTACCCTTATTTTTTGCCACAAACAGATTTATGGTTATTATGGATTAGCTATGAAATGTCCGTCACAGACGCATGTGTATGAATACGTGGTCCCCAACTAGGGATACTGATTTGAAAGGTTGGAGAATGTTTGAGATGTATAGGACCTAGCTGGCAGGCACACACAGCACTGCAAGGAGGCATGGGACCTTGAAGCCATAAGTCAGCTCCTGAGCCCTCTCTTCTGCCTTTGGTCACTACCATGTGACTAGCTGCATCTTGCTCCCACAACCATAGAGCAAGTCAAGCCATTTATCACAACGCCTTTGCAATGATGGTCTCTTCCCCCTGAACAATGAACCAACATAAAGCCTTGTTTGTTTAAGTCAATCGTGCCAGGTATTTGGTCACAGAAATGAGAAAAGTAACTAACATATAGTGATTTAATTTTATTAAGGAACTGTAGACTTCACGATACAAAAGTGAAATGAAGAGGAAAATATTAACTAATACAGAATGGGTCATATGTCTCTGTGGGCAGAGACCGATAGTGACTCATTCAGTAAGTATCTCTATAGTATAGTCTATGTCATCAATAAACAAAATAGACAAGTCTCTGCCTTCGTGGAGCATCTAGAGTATTTATATGTCCCACTCTGTGTCTCCTTATTAACACACACAGTACTGGACAGTAAGTAAAGCCCTCTACGTTAGAAATCAATGATGGTTGACTTCTGAACCAAGGAATTCAGCCCACCAATGTACTTTGAGCATGCACTGTGTGTGTATGTGTGTCTGTGTGTGTGTGTCTGTGTGTGTGTGTGTCTGTGTGTCTGTGTTGAGTGTTGTATGCATATTCATGTATGTGTTTGAGTAGATAGGTTTCTGATGCACATACATATGAGAGCCAGACAAGCATGCAAATATCTTCCTCTGTCAATCTCCATCCTGGTTTTTGAGACAGAGTCATTCCAGTGAAAATTGGAGCTCACTGAGTCAGCAAGGCTGGCTGATCAAGGAGTTCCAGGGAGCCTGCCTCTGCCTGTCCTCCATCCCTGGTGCTGGAGTTACAGACACACCATTGTGCCCAGCTTTTTCCCATGACTGCTAGAGACTGGAACTCAGCCCTCATATGTGAGCGGTAGGCCCTTACTGACTGAGCCATGCCTCCTGGTCCCACCAACTGACTTTATATTCGCATACACAGAAAAGGTTGGTGCTAAACATGCCTCCTCATCCCACCCCCCAACTCTCTATGGCACAAAGTGGCTAAACCTGGGATACTGAAACATAGTCTGATAGCACTGGTTTCTGGAGCAATTCTAAGTCAGCCTCTAGCCGCTCAGGAGAGGGGAAAGCTGTCAGATAATATTTCATAACTAGCTCAGCTTAAGTTACTTGGACCAGCTGAGACTTTCCTTAAGCTACTTTTTCCTCTGGCCAAAATCATCCTAGCTGGAGCTGCCTGTTAAGTGTCACGCAGCAGAGAAGGGGTCTTTCTGTTTTCCTCATAACTCCAGGCACTGCCTGTTCTTTGGGCAGGGAAACCCACAGACCTGGGCTTCAGCTTATGTAATAAGTGGCTCCCCACTGAGCTAAGCTGCTGAGAGACTTGCATTCAGTTTCAGAAGACGGATTTCTCCTTTTGGGCCAGGGTGGTTCCCTATAGTTCAAAACTCAAATCAGTGTACAAAGGTATCTCAGTCCCCCACCATCATGAATCATGAGCACACCAACTCACTAGGATATTTTTTCAAACACAACAGTGAAATTGTAGCAGCTTCCAGTGGGTACCGATTATATGAACTGTGCAACAATGTGAAGGGTCTTTGCAACCAAAACTACCAACTTGGTGGGTAGGGGTCACTGAGAGCTGAAAATGGAAGCGAGTTGCCATACTCATCTGCATCTCTTACCACCAGAATTCTCACCCAGGTAAATCTGAGGGGAAAGGAACCTGACTCCTTTGTGTGCATGGATCAAAAAGGAAATGGTACCAAGGTAAGAATTAGGCAAAGCACCTTGTTTTGACCCACAGGCACAATGTAAGTAAGTACTTACTCCACAGTAGTTACAGTGTGTCTTCCCCTGGCATTATCTTGAAGAGATGGAGAAAAAGCACAAAGAAATCACTCCCATTGTGGCACTCCATTGGCCTGCTCACAGAGTACCAGCTAGAGAGCAGCCAGTGATGTAAGGAGCACAGTGCAGGTTGGAGGAAGAACCTGGTGCCAGAGGGCTAAATTCCAGCCCCATCTCCTCTAGTTCCTAGTTATATCACCCAGGTAAGTTAGCACTTCTTCCTCACCTCCTTTTGTATCTATAAAAAGGTAAAACAAGACCCACCTTATCATGAAGGTGCGGTGTGCAGATTCCATAAAGAAACATTATAAAGTCCTAGCACTGTTAGTACCCAACCATAAGATTAGGAGCTGCATCCAGGCACTCATCTGACCCGTGTAACTTCCTGGTAACTACTGGAATGTTAGTTCCTAATTCCACATGCTCACCAAGTCAAGAGAACCACATCCCACTAATGTAAAATTAACATCAAACGTAATCCATACAGGGCAGAAACTTCTCAGGAAGCTAGGAGAGAAAAGAAAGAAGGTAAAATTCAGCCTCTAGGTATTACCCTAAGATTTCAGTTCCTTGAAACAATTTCCCTCTTCTTAACCTCCCTAAAGTCCTCCATATGGTAAAATCAAAACAAACAACAGCCCAAGTCAGTGGAATTGAAGCTACAGTTTCCATAATCCACCTTACTGAACACTGGCACAGAGGCAGAGATTTCATCAAAAACCCAAACTGACATGGAGAACAATACTGCCAAGCTTGAAGGAGGCAGGGGCCAGAGAGAACCATCTACATCATAGTGTGCCATATAGAGACCACCAGAATTAAAAGGCTCCAAAAATGTCAACCAGTGTCCTCACCAACTTGAGCTTCCACCCAAATGACATCCACTGCTTAGAAGCCTTACCAATTACATTTCACCAAACAAGTTGGAAGTGTTTGCTTACTCAATTGACTCCCTTTGGTTTATTAAGAGAAAGAGTTTCAGTATCATCCGTGCTTCTTAGCATCTTCATAATATTTTGTGGTGACAATTGTAGACTACTTTCTGACTTGGATTATTTTGCATATGCCTTCCCCGGTTTTTACATATCTCTTAAACCAAGTACCTTGTATTGACAACCATGGTGTTAAAAGGTTTAGATATTATGCAAATTTAATCTTCACAATGATGCTATGAAGTAGACACCAATAATATCATTTTATGCTGACAACTTGAAGACCAAGGAAGCCAAATTATATGGCTACCAAGTGGCTGTTGTGAGATCAGAACTTCGCGTTAATTCCCCAGTACACTTTCTTCATCCACCCGAACACTCATAAGCAACAGACAGACAGACCATCTCTCTCCTGCTTTCCATGCATAGCCTTATCGTCTGCTTCCACAGCATCTCACAGCCACAGGTTGCACCTTTTCTCTATCCCTCTCTTGACATTACTGACACAAGAAGGCCCAGTGTTTAAGAAGCTAGTATGGACTGGGGACAGGGTGTGGTTCAATTGGTAGAATGTTTGCCCTGTAAGAATGAGAACCTGAGTCCAGTCCCCAGCACCCATGTAATAAAAGTCAGGTCTAATGGCGTGCATGTGCAATCCCAGATCTGGGGAGGATCCCTGAGCTCACTTAGCAGCCAGTCTAGTCTAATTGAGCTCAGAATAGTGAAAGACCTTGTCTCCAAGGAGTGGGATTGTGTTCCTAAGAATGGCTTCTAAAGAAATACACATTAAATACATATCCAACTGGACGTGCACATACATCTGCATTAAAATAACTAATACCACACAAAGAATAAGGTAGATTCAAGAACCATCGGTATTTTTTTTAATTTGGCCCCTTACACACTTGACAATTGTATCTGTTACTATGACACGGTGCCCACAAATACCATCTTCTGTCCCATAGAAGAAAAATGATCTGTTCATAGAACTAAGATGACCACGGGTAATCTCATTATTAAAAAGTTAGTTAATGATCCAATGATATTTGTATTGAGATTTATTTTTATTAATTATGCATGTGTGTGTGCCTGCATGTGGGCATGTGATGTGCACATGAGTACAGGTGCTAACTGAGGCCAGATGTGTCTGACTGAACACCTGGAGCTAGAGTTACAGACAGTTATGAGCTACATGGCATGGGTGCTGAGAATTGAACTTGAGCCCTCTGGAAGAACAACAACTGCTTGTAACTAGTGAGCCACCTTACTAGACCCTGAATTATTTCTAAGGTGCAAACATAAGATGTCAAATAGTTGTGAAGAACTCTAAAGTCACGAAAAACTTTAGGGGACACTCAGGTGGCCAACCTTCTCCCACTTGTTTGGAGACCACCCTGGCAAGGACCCTGAACCACACCTCATCCTAGAAAATCTTGAGAAGCCTCTGGTAGCTTCTGCTGGGACACCAGCAATTCTGTTGTATTAGTAACCTTCCCAGATGTCTCATCTAGACCCTGGAACAGAATCGCAGGGGAGCATAATTGGAAATGCAGAGCCATCATCCCAAAATCTGCACACTGGTTCCAAGTCCCAGCTCAGGAATTAACCACTGATTGGCTCAGTTTGCTCCCTATGAAATGGAATGTTCAAAGGACACATGGGATAAAGCAATACAGAAGTGAGTGCTGGTGCCATGCCTAGAAGAGGAGGGTAGTTTAGACCTAGGTATTTGCCATCAGCATGGCCACCATTTTATTTCTATCAAATCGGAAGCACAACACAATTAGAAGGATACAAAGGCCTGGGACTCCACCTTGAGCTGAGGGCACTTTCATTTTTTTTGTAGAATACTATAAAACACAGCCCTCTTTTTTATGAATAAATTCCAGTCAGGCTACTGCCACAAATAAAAGAGCCGGAGCAATGGTGCCCTGATGAAAATGGGTACAGGAATAAATGAAAGTATAGGTGCTAAGAGTAAGATAGCGGAGGAAGAATGTGAGTGGGGAGTACACAGATGTTCACTCTAAAGATTTTTTTACTTTCATTTCTGACACAATACATTATGGGGAGAAAACATATCTCTACGCTAATCCCACCACAGAGCTGACAGGGAAAAGCCCCTGCTAAAGGAAGATAGGCCTGTTGTGTGGCAAAAGGCATCTAGAAGTAACTCTACAGACCTCGTATTATTCAGATTTTCAAACTTCTTACTATTTCCTCAGAAGCTTGAAACTCTAAACTCTACCCTAGAGCCCTACTGGATACAGACCCCGCATATGGACCGAGCAAGCACTTTCTAAGCAAATTCCTACTCAAATTCAGAGGGTCACTGTGGGAGGGGGGTTACCCACTTTGTACTTCAGCAAACTCATCCCCAAAATGCTAAGAACACATGTCTCACAGGGATATTCTGAAGACGTATCATGCGGAGTCCATGCCCACCAGCACAAAAACTTCAGTCTCCACAGGTGGCTCTGGGGGACATTACATTTCACCCTGCCTTGGCAGCAGGTGGGTGGATCCCATGAGCCAAAACACCAAGGGAAGGGAAGTGCTAAGAGAAAGGAGGCATAGGGCCATACATTAGGACATTTGACAAACCAGGCAGCCTCAGCTCCAGGAGCTCTCCCAGAGAGTCAAGAGAAAAATAACCCAAACAAATGAAATTGAGACAAGAAAGCTGAGTTCTGCCCTCCTTCTAACCCTTCTCTCTCGCAGTTCCTGCTCTTTGGTTTTGATTAGAAAGCTCTTCTATGCCTTCTGTGCCCTCACAGCCCCTGAAGCCCCATCCCAAACAGGGATGGCCTCTTATTAAAGACAATCGCGCTTTAATCTATGTACCAGAGCTGGCTAATGATACTGTTCTGGGGTTTGGTCCCTTGCCAAGAAGCAAACAGTGCCAATATTTGCAGACTTCCAACAGGAAATTAAATAACTGCCCTGCTGGAAATATGAACCAATTTACAGTGGTCAAACCTGAATCTTCCAAAACACTGGCATGGCTTATGGGCATGTGGCACTTAGGGGTGTTCCAAGGAGATGGGGGAGACAGGGAGGAATTGAAGTAAAGCACCACAAAAATCAAGGCAGACCTAGGAAGTGGTCCTCTCTCCCCTCGCCCTGGGTCCATCCTTCTTGTGGACAGAGACAGCCAGGCATTTATATCTCACTGCCCCAGGAAATAAGCACTGCTGAAACCTCAGGCAAGGTAGCATTACAGCCACAAATCCAACAGCAGAGGCAGGCCGGAAATGCAAGACTCCACTTCCTCCCAGAAGATACATTCTACCCTCTCCAATATGAAATGCATATTGAGAAACTGCCCCCTTATATTGAAACTTTCCTTTTGCATATGTGATGTTTTGGAAACTATCTTGTTAGGGGAGATTCTCTTTTTCTTACTCCTCCACTAGCACCCAGCCCCAACCCAGGACCTGACACACAGTAAGTACTCAGTAATAAGTGTTATAATCACCTGCTGAGCAACAACAGGTGTGCAGGGCATCAGGCAAACCCTAACAGAATGCCAGCTGGACAAAACACATCCCTGCCAACTTCATAGAGCTGTCACACACCATAACAAAGAAAACGCCTGCTGTGGACTAAGCATCTGAGATATACTAGGCAAGAAGCAAGTGTGTTCGCTTTCCTTGTCAAATGCAATGATCACCATGAACAACTACTCTGAGCCTCATCCTACATGTGAAAACACAGGGAGGCTTACCAATGTTAGATAGCAGAGGCAGCCCTCAGCCTGTCTCCAGGGTCTGCTGTGTCAGCAACCTGACACCACCATGGACAAAGAAAGGGAAGTTTCAGAAACCCATGTTGGTGAAACCCATGCAATCCCCCATTCCTTATACCACACCTCCTGAACCCACAGGAGGTCTGCTTTCTTTCAGGGCCAGTTGGGAAGGCACTGGTTTAAATGACTATGTGAGACAGTGTGTGGGATGGGTCTCTGGTGGCAGGCAAGTGTCCCCAGTGCAGACCCTGAGCTGTTGTGAAAATAGTTAATATGGTTCAGCCTGTGGCCAGCTTCCAAGAAAGGCTGTCTGTGGGTTCTACACAACCCCAGATGGGGACTTTACTTCCAACCATAGATGGCATGGCATCTCTCATTCTGCCAGATGACAGCACCATGTTCCCCAAGTCCCTGAGGCTCTAGTGGAGAGAGTTCCGGAAAACTTGTCCAAATGGGCAGTCCTGACTCCACATGCGTCTGTGAGGGATTGGACTGGGAAACTGTCATTCACAGCAGCTCCCCAGCTGGCTGGGGGCTTGCACTGAAGAGGGTCCTTGAGATGAAATGTCTCAATGCATCTGTACAGACAGACAAGCTCACACAGAGCCACCATCACAAGGAGAAGTCACCATAAGCACCTTAGTCACTGCAGAGTACCCTCATACATGGAGCTATGCTTTAAAAGTTAAGGCCTTGCTATTGAAGTGGTATTGGTATTATTGCTTGTTTTGTCTTCATCCATAAAGTAGTGTATTATAGACCTGTACGCTCTCCTGGTTTCCTTTGATGAATATTCAGGGAGGAAAACGCAAGCCTGAGTCCCATGGTGAGTCAGTATACAACGGTTACGCATTTTCCTAAATACAAAATTACAGGCCACCACTCAAGAAACAAAAGAGACAAGTGCAGTTCAAAAAGAGCAGAATTGCCTATCCCCAAAATGCGTAATATTTGAAGATATAATGCTCACAGATTAGCATAATTACTGGTAACCCTCCACCTCTGCTAGGAGACTCTCACCAACCGATTAAAACGTGAGCAAAGAATGTTTCCCACATGGAGCAACCTGGAGGAACTCGGGCTCCCGAGGACCAGGTGGTCTCAAATTAGCCAAAAAACCAACTGTGAATCAGAGCGCATTTGGAACACAAAGAGGCCAGTAATGATATCCCAGAGATCCTGTGCTCTTTTCCAAAAAGATCAAAGCTGTAGGCAGGAACAAATTAAGTGAGAGGGAAGGGCAAGCAGAGACAGGAACTGGGCAAAGGGTCCACACTCCTAGCCTAGGGGGCACATTCCAGCAAAAGGCAGAAGTCATAAGAGGCTGAGGAAGGGTCTGACCCAACCCCTCGGGTGCCCAAAGGGCTGACATCATAAACAGCAAATCAATAGAGCAGGAGGGGGGACACTGAGAACCTGTTTGAAGGGGTCGCATTGGTCTGAACTGGGTGCAGGACTCAGCTTTCTTGTCCCGTTGCCAAGACGTGCACAGGGTGCCTGTGTCTGTCTGGAACTTCAGGCCAAATTCCTCTAGGTGACTGTGCCCTAGACCTGCTTCAGAGAGCACCCTAGCTGCTGCCCAGAACCCCACATCTAAAATGTTTACAGAAAGGAGCTGCTGAATCAGCCTTCTAGCCCAGCATGCTAAACACCAGGTTGAGAAGTATGTATTCCCTCCTCACTTATCCATACTCGCCTCCTGTCATTACCAGTGGGGATCAGAGGGCGAGCCTTTCAACCAGGATGGGCAGGGAAGGAATCAGCCTTTACATGCATTTTCCCACCACAAAGCGGTATTGCTAAGCAAATGAAAACTCTCCACCTCTCTGAAACTCACCTGTCTTAGGGTTATCATTGCTATGATGAAACACAATAGCCAGACAACGGGTGGTGGGGAGGTTATTTCACTTCCATTTCCAGGTAACAGTCTATCACTGAGGGAAGCAGAGGTGGGAACTGAAACAGGGCTGGAACCTGGAAGTAAGCATTGATGCAGAGGCCATGGGGGAGGGCTGCTTACTGACTTGTTCCTCATGGCTTGCTCAGCTTGTTTTCTTATAGAACCCAGGACTTCCAGCCCAGGGATGGAAACACCCACAGTAGACTGGGCTCTCTCCCATCAATCACTAATTAAGACAATGCCATACAGCTGGATCTTATGGAAACATTTTCTCAATTGAGGTTCCCTCTTTTCAGATAACTCTAACTTGTTTCAAATTCATATAAAACTAAGCAGCCCATCACTCAAATTTGTGTTTTCAAGGAATAGACATGCTCCTTCATTTAGCTTTTCCCACAGGATGATTGAGTCGAACCTCTTTTAAGGGGGGGATTCAAGAAGCTCCAGAAAGATTTAAAAATCAACCCTGGACTTTCTAAATGGCTCCATGGATAAAGGAGCTTGCTGCCAAGCCTGACAATCTGGGTTCAATCCTTGTAACCCACATACTTGAAGGAGACAACCAACTAATGTAAGTTGTTCTCTGGCCTTATACACCCAACACACACACACACACACACACACACACTAAATGTAATTTTTAAAAACTTCTAAATAATCCTTACTTGACAGGTTCTTATTTTGAGACACCACCCAAAAAAATAGTTCCTGCCTCTCTAATTAAGAAGGGAAAGACAGGTGATATCTACTAGGAGGCAGAGCCCAGACACCAGAGTCGGCTTCTCAACTCAATCTCTTACCAGCTGTGTAACCTCAGTGAGTGGCTCAGCCTCTCTGAGTTCAATCCCTTCTTCTATAAAATGGGGTCAAACCATTTCTACCTGACTGTGAGGGGCAGTGAGAACTAAATGGAGTAATAAAAATAAAGGCCTTGATAGAGTACTTGACACATAAAGATTAATGGGTAGTAGTAATATTTTAGTAGCGTTTTAAGAACTGCAGAGTTGTACTATAGAAAACAATCCTCATAAACACTGCCCAGTTCATAAGCACCACTGCTCTTGTTTCATTTAAAGAGAAACTGGGCTTGGGAGTGGAGCTCAGTTGATAGAGCACTTGTCTGGCATACATGAGGCTGTGGGTTCAGTCCCCAGAAATAGAGAGACCAGGCCTATAATTCCAGAACCCAAAAAGTAGAGACAAGGATCAGAAGTTCAAGGTCTTCCTCAGCTAAATTGTAAGTTCAAGGCCAGCCAAGGCTACACAAAACACTGTTTTAAATAAACAAACAGCAAAACTGGAGGTCAGCTATCAAATTATATATTCAGTCATTCATTTATCTATTTGGTCACTAATTCATTTATTCACCCATCCATCAAATCCATCCATCCATCCATCCATCCGTCCACCTGAAGCTTATTGAGCATCTCCGATGTTTCTATCCCTCCTAGAGTCAGCAAAATGCTTCCATAATGGCCCAGAAGCAAGTATTTTAGCCAGAACAAGCTTACAGTCTCTGCTCCAACTGCTCAACTGTGGCTTTTAACATGGAAACAGTTATAGGTGGGGTGTAAATGAACACATGTGGGCATGTCCCAATAAAGCTTTATTGGGGCCAGAAAGTTAGCTCAGTAGTTAAAGTCGCCTCCTGCTCTTCCAAGAGATCCACGCTAGGCAGTTCACAACCAACTGTAACTCCAGTTACAGGGAAAACCAGCACCTCTCACCTCCAAAGGCACCTGCTTTCATGTACACAAACTATAACCTCCACCCCACATATGTGCATAAACACAAATAAATGATAACCTAAGACATTAACAAGCCCCCTGCCTGGTTTGATCTGCAAGTCTTAGCTTAAAATAGTAGGACTTTACTTGTGGAAAACCTTTAAGCGCCCAGGATGGATCTAAGGAAGCAGACCCCATGAAAGGCAGCAGCCTCCCCCATGTCACCTCAACTTCTCTAGACCTTGTCTTTCAGCAAGTGCAGAGAGAGAACCCAAGCAGACCAGACAGGAAAGGAGAATGGCAGCTTATCAGCGTAAGAAACCTTTGTCTCTAGAACCTTCCCTGGAAGCACAGACAAGGCCCAGGGAAAGTAAGAACCATCCCTTAAGCAGTGCCTCATAAAACTGGAGCCAACACCAAGCCTCCAGGGCAGATCTTTCAGTCCCCCCACTCTCCCATTCCAGAAGGGACAATGACAGATTCAGGGAGGAGGCCCTGAAAGGCCTATCAAAAGTAGCTGCTGCCCCAATAGCATTTGGAATTTAGGTAGTCTCTCCTGGACCAACTTACTCCTCCAAAGGGACACAAACTCTTGATTTCAAAAGTAGTATACACAGCTGGGTTAGTTCCTAATAATTAATCATCTATTCGCCCATCTTCGGAACACTGAGCATTAACTACTTTCGCTCCCACCACAAGGCAGCTCTGTAAAAAGTATTCACCCCTTCCCCTGAGCTGCCAACCACTTAAAGAAAAGGCGCACAGAACTCTCAAAGGTAATTGGATGCAGACAAACTTTTCTTTTTCCCATTCTTCCTTCCCCACATTCACCTAAATTAAAACAAATTATCTATTAACCTCAGTCCCAGATGTCTGGTCCACAGCCTCTCTGCCTCACCTGTCTCTTACAGGGAATTTTCAGGTTCCCTTCAGGTCTCTGACACTCCAGTAGAAGCAAAGAGGAAACAGATAGCATGGAAAGCCTCCAGTTCACATGCAGGGCTTCTGGCCTCTTCCTTTTCCCAACTTACATTAGTAGTTATTGTCTACAAAGATATTATTTAATTCATGAAAGATGAGGATTAGATTCTCTAGAATGACACCATATTTATGGTCAAGAGCAGTGGACCTTCCTGATGCTGCGATCCTTTAATGTAGTTCTTCATGTTGTGGTGACTCTCTAACCCTAAAATTATTTTTGTTGTTACTTATTAACTGTAATTTTGCTACTGTTAGGAATCATTATGCAAATATCTGATCTCTCCGATGGCCTCAGGCCATCCCTGTGAAAGGGTTGTTTGATCCCCCCAAATGGGTCGCGACCCACCAGTTGAGAACCACTAGTTGAGAGATTTCCAGAATAGCCTCCATGAACCATCAAAACCCTGCTCCACGTACAGGAACTCTGCGTCACTCAGGTGGATCCCTCTATCTGGTCTTTCAGAACTCTTCGGTATTCACTAGGACTACCATCATTCTTGTCTTTCTCTCACTTCATCTTGGTGTCCTCAAAACACATGAACTAAATGGGTCTCTCATCTCCTAATTGCATGATGTGCCGTGGCCTGCCTTCCCCTACACAAACCCTTGCCCCTAAGCTGCAGGAACCTGGGCAGTCTGCTTTGTCACACTGACATCTTGGAGTCAGTGTTTTCAAACACTGATAAGGTGAGTGTTTTGTCTTCTTTTGTTTTGTTTTTATGAAGCTTCTCTGGTAAACAGAGCAGAGTTCAGGGTACTTTCCTTGTCAGCATCTCAGATTGCCTTCTTTTGACCTTCTGTTCTTTGCTTTAAAGAGAACTCAATAGCTTAAAAAAATTACATGACCAAAGTCATCATGATTTGAGAAAGGCACAGAAAATGATTTTGGTTTAAAAAATTTTTGTGCACAGATTATTTTCAAGATCCCATAGACCTGCCACCTAGCATGTCATATGGATGCTGAAGGACAATGATCCTTCTTTAGTCATCTTTCTTATGAAACTTGCCCTTCCGATGGTGCCATGTTGAAACTGGTTTCAAGTTCTCCAATACATAGATAGGCACAGTGCCTCAACTCTAGTCTTCTTGGCAAACATCCATCCCCACAGAGCAATGAGAGAAATGCACAAGTTGCCAAGCACACAGGTATTCAGAACCTCTGTTGTAGATTCTCCTTAGCAATGAAATCCAGAGGCTTCAGCTCAAGGCAGCTCCTGCCATTCTTCTGGATGACCTTCTATTTTGATGTCCCGCTTTACTCCAATGTTCTTACCATAAGCCCATTTGGCACTCAGGACACTCCTCCACTCATCTCCTTTCATTGTCAGTGGCAGAGAGCTCATTATGGGTCCTCAGCATCTGAACTGACTACCACACAATGGTACTAATAAGCGTCTACTGAGGATATCTCCAGGTAGGATAAAAAGTCAGGTCATCTATCAGCTTCAGGATGGCCAGACCCTACCTTGAATTGGGTATGGCCCTAGGCAAGCATTTAAGACTCTGAAGTGGCAGGTGGCCATAGCATCAACATTCTTCATAGTGACAAGACATCTAATCCATTCAGTTCCCAGCACCCATTTGGGCAGCTCACAACCTCTCATAACTTCAACTTCAGGGCACCAAATGCCCTCTTCTCTCCTACTTGGTCACCCCACACATGCCTGGCACACACACACACACACACACACACACACACACACACACACACACACTTAAATATTTTTTAAAAGAAAGAAAACATCTTATCTTCCAAGAATATGGCCCAAATTGGATAAGAACACTCAAATTAGAAGGTTCATACTTAAAAAGAAAATTCTTCATAAGTCAAAAGTAACTGTTGACAGGCTACACTTGACACACTCATTCTCTTCCTTTCATAATCCTGCCTCCTTCAAGTACAAGGACTAAAAGTGAAATTCAAATTCACAGCCTCCTTGCACCTATAGACATCCCTAGGATATAGTTCTGGCCAATGACATACAGACAAAAGTCACTTGGGAGATTTCCCTTTGTGGCATAAACATTTGACCATGCATTTAACTACTACTAAAGCTATGAGATAGCAAGGTATGGCAGAAATTTATCCAAGTATCTCCTGAATTAATGAGAACACATACTATGCCTTCATAAACACACACACAAAAAAAACTTCAAAATTACAAAGGTTTAAGCAGGATAGAAGTATATTTGTCTCTTCTGTAAAAGTTGTTTTCCAGATAAAACAATTCCAGGGATTTTTATTAGGATGATAGCTCAGTGATAAGGGCCCAGGATCCTTCTACCTTGTTGCTCTTCTATCCCAAAAGTGGTTTCTTTATTTACAGAGTTAGTGTAGTTCTCCTTCACCACAGTTCAAAAAGGGGGGAAGGAAAAAACAGAAATGGAAAAGCCCTACGCTTTCCATTTAACAGGACAGTGTGGAAATTAAAAGCCACATCTGCCCATACCCCTTTGATGAGAGTCTTAAATGACCATACTGACTATGAGGGAGGCTCACCTAAAGTCTTTATTAATTAGAGAAGGATGAGGAAGAAAAAGGATGGAAAAGAAAATGGAGGAGAATGGGAGACATGAAGAGAACCCTAACTATTGACAACACCAATGAGAAGCCCCAGGAGCTATCTCTGCCACACATCTGTAGGCCAGAAACTGTACTGGGCACCGGGACTAGAAATGACTGAACCTCAGTTCCTGTCCCCATGAAGCTCAAACATATTACGATGGACTGGAAACTCAAACATATTACAATGGACAAACACCTATTAGTGCCAATCAACTGCTGCTCTTTCTCCATACACCATGGATTAGCAGCTGGTAACTGAACTGGAGCTTGTGAAACAACCATGGATATAGCACTATCTTTGCCCCTCAGAGTGTCCCATCCAGAAACAGAGACAAGATGGGCCATCTTCATGGAGATACAGAGCTCAGGACCTCTGAAGTCCACTGCCAGGGAGGAAAAAGCTCTTCAAAGCTTGGAACAGCAGAAGTGGTTCTGCATGAGGAAGAATGACGTCAGTTAGTGTTTTCTTAGCAGGACAATTAAGTAAGATGTTGGAAAAGCAGGTGCAATGCCACCTACAAGTCCAGCTACTGCAGAGGCTTAGCTCAGACACTAGACCTGTTACTAGACCTAGTATTCCTAAGACAAGGAGCACCTCACCTTACCCATCCTGAGTGATGTCATGGTTGCAGCTAAAACACCATTTCCTTCAAGCAGTTTCCCAGAGAAGGCAGAAGGACGGAGATTAGCTTCAGGTTGCCATAGAGAACCCCATTTGGCCTGGCTGGCTTAGACTTTCATCCCTCTCACAGTTATTTCTCGAAATCAGAAAGTCTCCAAAGTCTCTCCCAGCAGTAAGATTTGGAGACTCTAAATTGAACAGGAAGTCAGAACACACCTAGTATCAAACTCCTTGATCAAATGAGGGAAGAGTTGTTTACTCAGTAAAACCCCTGACAAATATTAAGCCCTGGATCAAGAGCCATCGCTGTCATTTTTATTAGTCTGCTTCTGTTTCTCTATGTTCCTAGTCCTTCTTAACGCACTTTGAAGGAGCTTATCGCACAGTGATCACACCTGGAGCCAGTAATCTGACAAGAAGACAAGGAAAAACAAACTAGGAAAAAGGCACGCCAAGGGAAGAATGGCACATCCTGAAATGAAAACTTTCCTAGGTTACAAATTCCCCAAGGTTCCTTGAGGCCAAAGGAAAGGGGAGGGAGGAAGGAGAGGGGAGAGGGCAGGAAAGAGAGGGATGAGAGAGGATGGGGAGGAGAGAAGAGAGAGAGAACATTGTATTACCTAAAACTGACATGTCAACAAAAATTACCGCACTTTACTACGAAGGTCCAGGCACATGCCGATGGTAGTACATGTGCCCTAGATTCTATGCCTAGCACTAAAAACCAAAGGAATAACAAAACTGACAGTGCATCCAGGGGATTCAACCAAGTTATGTAAAAGAAAAGACAAAGCCAAGAGTCAGGAGGGAGGGCCGTAAATAGTAAAATAAAGAACTACAAGACCAACCATTGTCCCAACCTTTAGTTGGTTCACTATAAGCCCCCAAGAGGCTAGTGAGACACTCCTTACATACATCACCTAGAGAACTTGTTTAATGAAAGATGCTACCTACACGTAGGATGTATGGATCTCAAGGAGGAGACTGGACAGTCACCTCTGTAATATTGCTATTACATTATCAAAACAAGTCAAAACGTTTCTTTTTAACCTAAAGACCATCCTTTTCCTCTCCTTGTAAAAAAAGAGCAGAGTTATTTAATCTTCCTGTTGCACTGACAAATTCAATACATCTAGGTGATGTATCATAAGCAATCATTTAAAGTCACTCTATAGTCAGTCAGATATGATGGCCCAGGTATGTTAACCCAGCATTTGGGAGGCTGACGGGCCAGTCTAGATTACAGAGTTAGATCTTGTCTAAGAAGAAAGGGGGCGGGGAAGGAGGGAGGGAGGGAGGGAGGGAGGGAGGGAGGGAGGGAGGGAGGGAGGGAGGGAGGGAGGGAGGGAGCACAACAGAGAAGTTGCATTGGAGGGCTCTACTTCCCCTTTCAGTGGGTTTTCCCAGTCCTCCCCCTGCTATCACCATGTTTCTGGAAGAAGGAAAAGCCTACAACATTATCATCTCCATCTTTAAAAAGTGAGGAGATGAATCCCAAGGACTGAGCTTCAAAGTTGCCCAGAGTCAGTGGCCAATGGGGTCTGGAAGGAAGAACTCCGAACTCTGAGACACAACCAGGGCAAGAGCTGGCACTGGAGCTCCTGGTGGCTGCTGCTCAGGGCCACTTTCATTATACCCTGTGCCTGCAGGTGGCTGGCAACACGGCTGCCTGCTTTCTGGCTCCATGTGGACCCTTTTCTTTCATCTATTAATTAACTTGTGAACTTTTCCGATGGGGAGCAGAATCTTCAAAAGAGGCAGGGAGCCCTCCCCCATCAGAGCTTCCCAGGATTAAAGTTCATCCGGCTGTGGAATGCTCACGGGGACTGACTGCATTACTGAGAAGCAACTGCTGGAAGCCAGAGACATGTTAATATGGAAATGTGAAAATGGGCTTAGCTGGGAGCAGCCTGCAAAATCTCAGGCTGCAACAATCCCATAGTGGGCTCAAACTGGGAGATGGTGAGTGAGAGAGCCTCAAGGTGAGCCACCACAGTGACCTTAAGGGACAGCAGGGACGACATTGTGCCTCCTTGCCTTGCAAATATCTTACATTGATATCTTATATGATTCAGCATCCTAGAAAAATAAGGAATGCAAATAGGTATGTCCATGGGTCTTATTCAGATTTTGCCCCTTGGACATGGCTCATTTCCATGGGTCTACAATTCTGTACAATTTTGTTACCCACTCATATGTATAACTGCTGTCACAACCAAAATGTAGAATTGTCCCGTCCTCACAGGGATCACAGACATGCTTCATGCCACTCCCTGATTGCCTGGTCCTTGGTTCTAGTCCCCAGAAAATGTTAAACATCTAATTTTGTTATCTGGAAAATGTTTTATAACTGTGACCTGTTGAGATTTGTTTTTGTTCACTCTTCATAATCCTTTTAGATCTGTCCAACTATTATGTTTCAGTGATTCATTTCCCATAGTACGCAAATGTATGCTTAGTAATTCATCTATTGAAGAACATGTGGAGTGTGTCCAGTTTTTCACTACTGTGAACACTCTTGCACAGTCATATGTTTTCATTTCTGGGGACACATGTCTAGGAGTATATCTGTCGAGTTATATGTCGGATTTCTTTTTTGGTCTTTTTCATGTCGTTTTATTACATTTACTTATTTGGGAGACAGTGCAGATGTAAAGGTCAGATGACAACTTATGGGAGACATTTCTGTCCTTCCACCATGCGGGATCAAACTCAGGCCATTAGGCTTGGCGGCAAATACCTCCACTTGGACCCAGATCACAAATACTTGCAATTTTTTTTTGATGCAGAGTTTTCTAAAATTATATATCTCACACCCTCGTCTACCCTCTTAAATACAGTCAACTGGAGATAAGCTGTCTACTGTTGATTTTTGGAGTCATCAAACCGCAGAAATCTGCAGTCCTCTTGGGCTCATTCCCACTTCCACACCTCCTATATCCATCCTCCTGGAGTCTACAGCTACGCTGCCCAGAAGACCTGGCTCTTAGCACCTCAAACACAGCTAGTGTGAGCTGAGGTATCACATGAAGTAGGTTCTGGTTTGGACTTCATACAAAAAGAGAATATAAAATAATTTCATAAAATAAAAATTATGTTGAATTCAAATTAAAATAACACTATAAAATTAACTTCAATTATTTCTTTATACTTCAAAATTTTGGCTACTAGAGAATTTCAAATCATAGAAGTTCCTTTCTCCTGCATGTGGTTTCCATTATCCAGAATCAACCAAGGTCTGCAGATACTCAACGAAATTCTCAGAAATAAGTAATTTGTAAGTTTTAAATATGTGCCATTTGAGCATCATCAGGAAATTTCACTATTCCCCCATTCTGTCCTAGCTACATTGGGAATCTTCTCTTTAACCGGTGTATCCACATGGTATACCCTACTCCGCTGTTAGTCACATACCCATCTAGGTTAAAACAGTATTGCTATCACAGTAGCTGTGTTCAAGCAACCCTTATGTAACAACGTAATGCTATGACACATCACCATCCCCCTTCATTATTCACTTCCCTTCCGTTCATCAAAGACTGAATCATCTCACATCATTGTACTAATAGAGAACAAAGTACAAAAAGATACTTTAAGGACTGATGAGATGCTTCAGTAAATAAAGGTGCTTGCTGCTATCCTGACCACCTCAGTTCAGTTCCTGGACACACATGATAGAGTTGTACACACACACACAGAGAGGGGGGAGGGAGGGAGGGAGGGAGGGAGGGAGGGAGGGAGGGAGAGACAGAGAGAGAAATAAAATAGGTCTTTTTTTAAAGGTCCTATTATATGCTAAGGACATTATACTTTATTCATTCCCCATCCGAAAAAATAAAAGAAGAAAAAAACAGTAAAATATACATTTTATAAATGGGGGAGGGTACATCCAAGATTTAAAAAAAAAAGGATTGGATAATACTTTCTTCTGGGCAGTTCTGGGATTCAAGGATGGAGCAGCTAACTGCCATGCTACAGGCTAGAATGACAAAAGTCCAGACTATCCAGCTTCATGGTCCAGGCTGCTCATGCAGGAACAGATGAGTGAACCAAGACTCCTGTCTCATGTGGTATGTCTGTCTCTAGCAAATTCCAGGTGATACAGATGAAAAGAGCCTGCTCACACAGAAAAAGCAAAGCCCTGCTACACTAATGACCTAGACAATGAAGTCCACTCAATGTCCTCAGAAGCTTCATTCCTTATAGTGACAGAGGACACCAAGACCATCATGTTCATTTCTGCCTTCCCAGCTCCTGGTCCTCAGTCATTTGGTGTGAATTAATGCTGCTGGTTCCAAGAACGATTTCTGGGCATCACATTCATAAAAGCCTCATCTATGCCAGGCACTAGAGCAGAAAGTCCCAAGCCCCTTGGAGCTCACTTTCTATGGCAGAACACACTAGAACTCTAATAAGGTCATAAGCAAGTAGTGGCCTCATAAGTCACAGAGCACAGACATCTGAAAGAAGGTGGCACTGTCACAGAATATCTCTTCACATGTTTAACACCGAGAGACTCATGCTTGTAAGGCAACCCCTCTTATCTGTCTCTACAGTGTCCCCAGCCTTTCGACCTGGCTGCCTGCCCATCTCCTGGGCCAAGGAAAGGAAAATATTCACAATCCTGTCTTCATTACAAGGGGGAAATGTTGGCCTCTGCTTTTAATTAACCATTTGATACTGATTTTCTTCTTTGACCATAAAAGATATCCAACTGCATACTTTCTAAATGAGCCATACAGATCTAATAAACAATGTCTTTCCAGTCAAAAGGCAGCTCCCACGGCCTCTCTTGTCTGCCATAAAAATTTGAGCCTCCCAATATCCATTGATTGGAGAAATATTTCGTGAATGCCTCTTTTTCTACAGAGGCTCAACATGCTGAGCACTGAGATTAGAGAGGCCAATTAGACCCCCAACCCTTCCTTGCCCTATATGAAAAAGAAAAGAAAATCCCCAGAAGAGAGACTGGCTGTACAGAAACAGAAACACAGAACAGATGAAAGAGTGAGTGGATGGTTGGTTTTGTTGTTGTTTTTCCCTCTGACTCAATGCAAAACCATAACCCATTTCTAACTTGAAAAGGCAAAGAAGTATAAACACATGGAAAGCAGCAAAGCTGTCTCAGATTCCTGAAACCTCCCATGCTAGTAACCAAAGCCACACACTGCACACCAGGCACTCTGCTGGGCACACCAGGGATGGCCTAGGAGCAAGACAGCGACGCCTTCAAAATAGCCACTACAGGCCAGCAAGATGGCTCAGGTGGTAAAAGCACTACCATGAAGCCTGGCAGCCCGAGCTCATTTTCTAGGACCTACAGAGCAGAAGGAGATGCCCTTTGACCTCCACGTTCATGATATGGCAGGCGCACGTACACACACAGGCACATGACAAATAAATAAGTGTAAAAATAAAATGAGCCAGGCATGCGTGGTGTCACACAACTTTAACCCCAGCATTTGGAGGCAGGCGGGTGTCTGTGAGTTCAAGGCCAGACTGGTCTACCATCCAAGCTCCAGGCCAGCCAGGGCTGCATAGTGAGACTGTCTCCGTAAAATAAACCACAACCAGTATTCTAGAAGAGTTTTAAACCCTCGTGAGAGAAGGCCTGTAAACCATAGCTGGATCATGGAGAGCCTCGTCATCTGTAGCTGTGAATGTGGAGCCCTGTCACTGGGTGGCTCTAGAAGGTCCCTGAAATATCAGTGTTAAGTGCTTGGTCTCAGGGTGACACTGCTGGAAGGCTGAGGAACCCTTAGAAAACAGAGCATAATGTGAAGTGAAGTCGTTCACTGAAAGTGTGCCCTCCAAGGGGGCTGTGAGGTGCTGATCCCCTCCCCAGCATCTTGGCGATCCCTCTTGCCACACACGCCACCATGATTTGCTGCTGCTGTGCCCCAAGCAGCATGGTTGACCTAGAAGCCTGGAATCCCTGCAGCTATGACCCAAACCAAACCTCTTCTCTTTCAAAGCTCGTTGTCTCTAGTACATTCCTCGTAGTGATAGAGAGCTGACTAACGCACCAGAATTTTATGAGGAAGGGAAATGATGTGACAGAAGCTGTATACATATCTACCTTATAATAAGAAAAGCCACTGGTAATTTATCATGAAGTACTAGTCACCATTGCTCCAGGGACTTTCTATGTTCTATCTCTAATTTTCCTAGCAGTCCTTGCCGGGACACTAGTCTGTGGCATACTGGGAGAACTTTCCAGCATAGAAATGGCTCTGAAAGCTGTCCTTCGCTAGAGAGACCTGCCTGTGTCAGTAAAGAAAAGTGAGGTACCCAAAGGCTTGCCCAGATGCTACTCGACTGCCTAAAGATGCAAGAAAGCTCACTCAGATTACGGAATGAAAAATTTGCTACCTGACCCCAAATCTATGCACAGACTGTTCTGAGTGATGACAGGCTCTTCTGAGACATGACCTCAGAGTTCATCTGCATCAACACCATGCCCCCACCCCCACCATCTCTCCCTTCATTTCTCCCATACATTGTCCCTACCTTCCAGAAGCCCTGACACACAAACTTCAGTGACCTGGCTCTTAATTACTTTCTTACTGCAATGTATATAAACATAGTAAATGTACATGTGTTTTCTCCTATGCATCATCTATTGCTGGTCTATCCCAGAGATTTGGCTAGCAAACCTCAAGGTGACAAATCTCAAACTCCTTCCTGCTTTCCAAGAAGTTGTGGTCATCCCTTCCTAGAGATGAAGCAACTGAGACTCAGAAACATGAAGTCCACATGTCTAAGTCACGTGTTCTCAGTGGTGGAGCTGAGAGAGGCAGAGAAGTTACTGTGAGGCCCCCAGAGAGTCAGGGTGAGGTTAGTAGTGACACTAAAACTACAAAGGTTTGTAATGCACCTTTCATGAAGACCTGTGACTGCTTTCTCAAAGTTATTTACTGGTAGCTTGTTGTGGGGCAGCAAGAAAATAAATCACAGTGTGTTAAGGACCTACTGTGTGCTGGATGCCAAGAGGATATGGAAAGAGGTCAGAGATTTGCCTGTAAACTTATGAATAAGTGATAGATCAGAAAATCAGTTGCTCCCCTCTCATCCATGGTGTACAGTGGCCAGTTACATCCAGCCTGGCTTAAACCTGTGAGCAGTAAGTACTAAGACACACTACAAGGGTTCAGGAAAGCTGCAGCCCCCACAGTTAAATATCTGCTCAGGACTGCTGGTCCTGATTCTGGATATTTCCAGATCCATTTGTTTTATTCTTGTAAAACAAAAATTGGGAGTTCACATTTAAAATAGGAATTCCAAGATATCAATAGTAGACCATTAAACCAGCAGCCAAACTAAGACTGGGGAACCAGTACCATTGCACATCCTTAAAGGTGACTCTGATTTTAACTCAAGTTCTTTCTTCTCTGGTGGGAAGTGGCTCTCTTTCTTATTTTCTAAGGACCAGGAGACCTAGCCAAGAAGACAGGTTCAAACTCAAGAGTAGGCACATGTGGACAGTGAAAATTGGAGCTGCTCCAGGCCCCCAGTTTCCACTGTATGGTCCCCGGTGCTTCTGAGGTACATGGATGTCTGTGTGGATGGAATTTGATGGTCTCTGCTCTGAAAAGCCACCCTTAACACAGAAAAGATAAAGGAAGACAAGGCAGCATCCGCCAAACTTTCAGACAAAACTATTGCTACACTTAGTGTGCAAAGCCTGGTACAAAAGATGAACCACACAAGCCGATCTGGGTGTCTGCAGTTGCCACTGACTATGCAATCAAGTTCTTCTTACAGATGGGGCCCCTCCCAGTAACTGGGGGTACAGTGTTAGCAAGCCCCTGGTCTGCTTTCACAGAATGGCTCCTCACACTCAACCCGAAGTTGAGTCACACTCTGAGTGGAAGAAGCCAACACGAACACAACTGAAACTCATCCCTGACCTTGGCCTAGTCCTGTCCCCTCAGTAAGTCAGCTGTGCTAACCTGTAGGGAGTGTTAAGTGATTAAATTTAGTATTTAATCATGGGGAACCTTATTTAAACAGACTCTGCCCCAGGAGGCCTGAAGAGGAGTCTGCGACCACCCTTCTCCCAGGGTGCAAGGTTAGCATGCTCCTGGTCCATCAAGCTTGCCCAGGCCATCACTCTGTGAACAAGAACTTCCGGGTCAGAGAAGGCACGTGTTTTGCCTGGAATACCACAACTAGCTAGAAGCAGGACTAGATGCCAAACAAGAGCCAGCTGACCTCCAGGCCAGAGTTCTTCCTGCCACACACCGGTGCCCTGCTTCCTCCAAAGGGGAGAAAACACAGAAATTAATTTCATATTTATAATTTCCCTTTCCCATTAAAAATAATACCACACACATAAAAGTCACACGAAGAGAAGATGGGCTGGGTGGTTGTCTATTCCCCACTTTCCAACATAGATTCTTACAAACAAAAAATACTCAAGATAACTGGGCTAATCTGATGGGGGGAGTTATCATAAATAGCATCTTATTTATTTTTATCTAAGCAAAAACTGTTGTCTAGTCAGCTACTTCATATCTTTAAAACTTTGAGTAATTACATGCTAAGATTTCCTAAAGGCATTTCCTAAATTAAAAATTAATTGAGGCGAAGGAAGTCCAAACGAGCTGTTATTCTAAACCAATACTGAGAGTAGATAAGGGTCAACAGGGTGTGACATTCCTGTGCTCTGCACAGGCCCAAGGAGCCTGAGAAGTGTGGGTACTCTGCAGTCTAAGTGTTGGGCCAGGATTCAAGGCCTCTCACTCCTGCCACTAGGAAGCCTCAAAGGGCTTCTGTGGCTTGGAACTATATTTTCAGTATGGAGAGTTCAAGAGAGCTCACTCCATAAAATGCCTCACCTCAGAACCAAGAACACAGCAAGCCCACAGCTGCTCCTGACCCACAGGCACACCCGCCACTGAGCCACAAGCTTCCCAGGTCAGCCACAGGACTTTCCTTTATAGGGTCAAAACCATTCAGTATGAAAAGGCAGCTGCGTAGCCTCCTGTCTCTCTCCTCTGTCAAAGCCAGTAGACTCGGAATAAGGCTTCTAATGCGGACCTTGCAGCTGGGACTCTATAATACAGACAGTTAGTAAGAGGAAAAGCTAACTTTTCCCCTTCCTGGAGGAATCCAGTGCAGTTCAGAGAAGCCAGAGAGCCCTGTCAGCTGACAGCATGTAACAAAATGCTAGCTGCTATTACTACACAACACTGCTCCCTCTGCCTCTTCTTGCTCCCTGCTCCCTAATGAAGAAAGAGAGAAAGAGAGAGAGAGAGAGAGAGAGAGAGAGAGAGAGAGAGAGAGAGAGAGAAAGAAGAAAGAAAGGATGCCGTCGGTGGTGGCGCACGCCTTTAATCCCAGCACTCGGGAGGCAGAGGCAGGCAGATCTCTGTGAGTTCAAGGCCAGGCTGGACCGACAGCCTCCAAAACAATACAGAGAAACCTTGTCTCTGTAAACAAAAAAAAAAAAAGAAAGAAAGGAAGGAAGGAAGGAAGGAAGGAAGGAAGGAAGGAAGGAAAAAAGTTAATTCTAGGGCAGTTAAGATGAGGAAGTTCAGTCAGGTCTAGAAGTGAGTCCATCACTAGGGATTAGGTTTGGAAAGAAATGCTTCAAGCCTTGACAACTGTCCCTTAGCTGTCCAGCTTCCCATGGGGCCTGGTCAACAGGATACAGCCAGCCACACCACTGAGAAAAGGGAGCGGGTTTCTCCGTGGCCTAGTTAGTGGCAGACACCAGAAGGCCAGGCCCTGAGAGTTTCACTCCTTAGGCTGCCTCGAGCCTGTGGCACTCCTACCTCTGTCTCCACAGTACTGGTGTGATGGGTTAGCACCACCGCTTCCTTGCCTGCATGCTGATGGTCTCCAGTGTTCTCTAAGAATTATCTTCTTCCATCCAGAGGTAGTAAGGCACAGATACTCGGCACCCTGATTTGTGTGGGTGTGAAGTGTAGGGCTGTAGCTTTGTCAAGGCCCGGTCGCTGAATGGGCTCAGCAGATACCAGAGTCAGGATCGTGACGTCAGCCAGACTCACTCACTCAGGGGCCCCTTTGGAACTTGAAACGCCTCGGGAGAGATGAAGTCATTATTGAGAATGACGGGGCCCTCCTCCTCTGGGTTCAGAGCACCCAGCACTACCTAGCCTGACTGCAGAAGCACAGTTCTGCCTAACCCTAGGTGCATGAGGTAGAAACCAGACTCTTCTATAGGGGCTGGCTTCCTGGGAGATGGACCACAGATAGGACCCCGGCAGATCCTGTCCAGTCCCAGAGAAGAATGCAGCCTACCCAAGATGCACCTTACCTAGGGAAGTCTTGTCACATGGGAAGCAAAATGCACACAGGGTGACACCATCCTCAGATACAGTGTCAACTGGACAACCATACACGCCACTCACTAGCAAGTGAGGCATCTGCTACCTCCATGGACTTTTGAAGGCACCAGGAGGCATCAGGAAGCGTCCAGATTTAAACATGAATCCAGTGGCATTCCTGGGGTGGGAGAAGGGCCCAACTTCCATCCTTGAACGGCTGGATCCCCAGGTCCCTGTCTGGGTTACCATTGCACTCCCAGAACCTAGCTTTGTATGTGACATTTAAAGATAGAAGGGGCCATTTGGTACCCTGCAGTAAATGCAGAGATTTTAAAGGGGAGTGGTGGGGGGGGCACTTCACATTTCTGAGCACCTAACACAAGCACAACATGAAATCAGAGAAAGCTCCCCTGGGGGCATGGGCTTGAGAAAGGGCTGGTAGAGTTCTAGAACCTCCAAGGACTTCCTTAGAATTGCAAGAATCCTGGATACCAGCTTTTGTCTGTTTGTCATGAAGATGCTTCCAGCTCAATTGGACATTGTGCTGAGTTCAGCCACAGAGGCATTAGTAGAAAATACAGCTCCAGGCAGACAGGGGAAGCTTTGTTAGGTCTCAGACATACTTTTTTCTCATCATCTCTTTTCCAGAAATAAGGGCTGATAACTGACATAAACATATCAGTAGTAGTTAGCTGACACTTTATGATGACATGCAGTCTGCAATGCCTTTACCTGGGTTTTTATGTACTAGGCAGCTTTAAAACTCAGGAAACAGAGGCACTGCACACCTGCCCAGGATTACATAGCAGAAGAATAGCGAGCCAGACCCAGAGTCCTTTCTCTTTTCCTTGGTCCAGAGCTGCCTCATTTAACATTCACGGGTCTCTCCCTCTGCCCATTTGCTTGTGTGTGTGTGTGTGTTTTTTCCAATCTGGAAAAATGGGTATAATAATAGGCCTTACCTAACTATATTACTTAATCTTACTTTACATGTATGTGTATTTCTCCTACATATATGTCTATGTACCACATACACATTTGATGCCCACAGAGCCCAGAGGGCATCAGATCTCCTGGAACTGGAGTTATAGACAGTTGGGAACTACCATGTAGGTGCTGGGAATTGAACCCAGGTCCTTTGGAAGAGCAGTCACTGCTCTTAATCACTGAGCCATCTCTCCACCTTAACTGTATAATTGTGAAGACTGACACATGAATACAGCAGGCACACAATACACACATAAAAAATGTCACTACTGCCTGCGGGAGCAATTGATAATACTATGAACTGAGAACACACTCCACTTCAAGGCCTGATGTAGAGCTCATCACATGCTTCATACAGTCCTCTACTTGAGTCACTTTAGCTAGAAGCCTTCCTGACCATACAACAGTGATGACAGCCATTCCGCCACCATCAATTTCCAGTCACAAGCCCTTTATCCTACTAGATTTTCCTTGGCACTTGATATTATGTAAGAGCACATATTTATTTTTTTTGACATGCACGACCATGAGGTATCTGTGCTTTGTCACAGCCATTCTCTCAGTATCTAGAGCAATGCCTGTCATATCAATATGTGATGAGTGGATAAAGGGGGCCAGTTGAGTCCACTCACCCGGAAACACTCACCCGGAAACAAACACAATATGCTGCCTGCTTGCTGACCTTCTATCTCAACTAAGCCTTTAAAGATTGATTTCCCATTAACCTTCAGGTACCATGTTATAGTTCTCTCTGAAGAAATAGAGAAATGGAGACAACCTCACCCCAAGACCACCAGAAAGAACTTATTGGCTCTCTGGGGAGTCAACAAGTAGGGTTAAGCACAAAACCCCTTTTATCTGTATCCAGCAATCACATTCCAACAATCACACTTGGGGCTTCAGCTTTGACTTGCTTTGGACTTGGTGGCTTACAGAGCCTGACCTTGGAAATTATTATGCCATTAAAAATCAAACAGAACTGACAGCAGATTTTTGCGAACTTATTTATAAAATAAGTTCATATATTTCTACTACTATTAACACTTAGTGCCTAAGGAACTGTGGTGTGAGCATCTCTAGGGAACACTTTCTGCAGTGGAGCCTACCTTGAGAAGCTTCTCCCGGTCCTCCCTCCTCCCCTACACTCCCTCCACACTTCCCAGAACTAATACCCTTGCTCTGAAGCATCCCAGCATCTCTGCCATACTCTTTACAAGGCCAGAGTTAGAGATGCTAGCAAAATGTCTTGTGGCCCCAGCCACCTTGATGCACCTGCTGAGCAAACCACAGTGAGGCAAGAAGTCTGACAGCCTCAGCCCCCATGCAGTCCAACAAGGACCCCATAAAAGCTTGGCCACACCCCCTTTCTGTTTCCTGAAGGAATAAAAAGTTACCAACTCTGGCATAGATGAGCCTAAAGAGTCAGAGGTCCCTTTCAGGGTAAATTAGCACAGAGATGGCTTGCAAGTCAAATCTTGGATAATTCCCTCTCCTTGGAAAGGTAAAGAAGAGAGAGAAATTGCTCCCCGGGGAGAGATTTCCTAGTAGAGAGAATGTCCTCGGGGTTTTTTTTTGTTTTGTTTTGTTTTGTTTTTTGTTTGTTTGTTTGGTTGGTTGGTTGGTTTGGTTTTTCATTTTTGGGTTTTTCTGTTTCTCCGGTACAATATCCCAACAAAAGCAACATAAAGGAAGAATGGTTTATTCTGCCTCCTAATTCAAAGACAAAGTCCATCATGATAGGCAAGTTAAAAGAGCGGGAGCTTGAAGCAGCCATACACATTGCAGTCACAGTCAAGAAGCAGAAAACAACGGTTATACCGCTGCTCATTCCTTTTCTCCACTTACACAGTCCAGGCAGGGGACTGTGCCACACAAAGTGGGCAAGACTTCTTCCTTCCATAGTTAGAGTAGTGAAATAATCCCCCACAGATACACTCAGAGGCCTTCTCCCAGGTGATTTGGGACTTTTGTCATGTTAACAATTAACATCAACCATCACAAAGGACTTCTTTCAAAATTCCTCAAAGAGAGCAGGGATGGACCTCTCCTCTGTGGAGAGTGCACAAACAGCACACTTGCCCAAAAGAAGACGTGAGACACATGGTGGTGGTGTTGGGGTTCTATCAAAGGTAGTCAACCCAATAGTATTTCCTGAATCTCCCCTTCCTCTTTGTACCAACCAGGTCAGACTGTAAAGTCAGGCTTCAGCTAATGAGATGACACGCCAAAACACTTATGTCAGTGATAAAAGACAGAGGCCATGTTGACAAATTGTGCTCACTAACTAACCACATATGGATTCTGCCGCACCCTTTATACAGAAGCAAATAATGCTAGGTCACTTTCATTTTGGTCATGTGTTCCTCTTGTGACACCAAGATTGTTCTTTTCCTAATAAAAAGGACTGAGAGAGAAAACCTGAAATGTTGCCAATCAAAGAAGAGTGGGGATAACTTACACAGTAAAACCCAGAGTTGTGAAAGATTTCCCACCATGAGAGAGCAGCTACCTATGGCTCCCCTGCAGAGGCCACAGTAGGCTTAACTTGGTCTAAGTAGTAATCCTCTACTTTTGAAAAAGGTGGCCTTGAGGCATTCAATTATTCAGCAATCCCTTCTTGATTTCTAGAACAGTCAAGAAAACTGAGGCAATCCTCCATCTCTATGAGAAAAGGAGGCCTGGTGAAAGCCAGGAGATACCATACAACCAGCTATCACCCAGGCTGTGTGCTTTTTGGGCAGACCCTGAAGCAGACTCAGTCCAAGCAAGCATCCAGTGATGAGGGACTCATGGGACCACTGGACAAGCAAACACTTGCTGGCAGGTTGCATCCTTTAATCCTTACAACACAATGAGGGGAAGCAAGAACCCCAAATCTGGTGTGTATAGAGCCAGGGATGTAGTATCTGGGCCAGAGTGACAACTGTTGCTAATGTTCCCTCAGGAGAATAGATCAGGAAAAGGCACCCTATCCAAAAGTGCCAGGTGAGAGCCATAAAAAGACAGCAGGCAGCCAGAGATGGGGCCTCATGACACATAAGGAAATCCTTGATGACAAGTAAGACTCTTTGGTCTTTGCTCCTGAGTGCACCTATACGTACTTCCTTCCAGACACAGTGGCTCTTTTCTCTGCCCTGCTTTGTCATGTTTGTACAGACATTGCCACTTTGATTTGTATCTTCAGAAAAGCACAGGAGTAGTCCTTGTCTCTGACAATGCCCAGACCAAAGAGTAGAAGCACTTAGGTATTCGATTTTGCTGGGCCTCCCTCTTCAGGAAGCAAAGGAGACATGTCAGTATTATACTGTGTCCTGCTGTGGCTTAAAGATGGCTTCCTTACCACCCAATTCAATACTGCAATTTGCAACTGTGACAGCACTGAGGCTTTTAGAACTTTATAGAAGTCCTCACCCCTGGCCCTTCTGCTGCTCTAACACTGTGCTGCAACATAAGACCATTTCAAGCAGAAATCACCTATCTTGGGTTTGCAAGTTCCAGAACTGGATGCTAAAGGAACTATTTCATAACTTACCCCATCTCAGGTGCTCTGTCACAGCCATGGGAAACAGACGAAGATACTCATAAGCTCCACGTCCACAAAAGCTCCCACGAATTTTCTCTTCTTTACTCAAACACTTACTCTCCACATACCTTTGTGTGTGTGTGTGTGTGTGTGTGTGTGATGTGTGTGTGACATTGATTACGTTGATGCAGCATACTCTCAACATGGACCTAGCAACCTCCCCTTGAGTAAAATGGGCTGATGGTTCATGGATGTAAGACCCTGTACTTGCCCCAAAGACGTGGGTAGAGAAGAAAGCAGTTGAAAAGGGTCCTGGGGAAATTTTTCACCTGAGTTCCAGGTTTCTTTGGGAATGCAGGCACAGCCTCCTATAAATAGTGGTCTCTGAGGGGTGGAGTTCTTGGTGATTCTGTTTTGATTGCATGACACTACACTGGTTTTTTTTTTTAATCACTCTATATTTTCTCATTGGAAAAAAACAACAAATACTCCTAGGTTAAAGAATAATAATAATACTTTATGCGGGGTGTGGCCTGTGAACTAAGGCGGCTACGCAGCAGGACACGGTGACATTATGAGAATCACTCTCTCCTGCTCAGGCCAGAAACCTGGGAAGAAAAGAAACTGTAGCACAATGTGGGTTTTGCTGCCCCTCAGCAAATCCTGTTAGATAGTCAAGTTTTTCTGATGTACCCAAGAGCACCTCTCGGCTTCCCCACCCAAGAACGCTTGCCCCTAAATCCTGAGCGAATCTGTGATTCTCCCTCATAGTTGGGCTTAGGTAGCTGAGAGTCAGCCTGTAAACCCTTCACAATGAAACCAAAACAGCTCCCCTATAACTGGATGAAGAAACAGAGTGACAGGCACAATCATTCCAGAAAAGCCAAAAAACAGATTCCACTATGAAACATGAAATTGGGGCCCAGCAAGGTGGTTTATGGGTAAAGATGCCCACCACTAAGCCCGACAACTGGAGTTCAATCCCCAGGACTCACATAGGAGAAAGACAGAAATGAGCCCCCCACTTGCCCTTTGACCTCCACACCCATGAGGACCATACCTCCACACAAAATAAACAAAATGTAATGTCTTTTTGAAGATGAAACACAAAATCCTCTGCAAAGTCTGAGTCCCATAGCAGACTAGCACTGGGAAGAGTCAAAACCAGCTGTTGAGCCACTTCTGAGGGAGAGGGACACGGTGGGTGTGGAAGCAATGGCGGGGTGAGGGCATGGAGAGGACAAGCGACAAGCGGATGGGGTGGTGCTGGCCGTGGACACACTGAAGACTGGAGGGCAAGCAAGAGTTGAGTGCGGAAGGACAGAAGCCATAGGAGCTGAGAACTGGGCAGGCCCAGGGGTGGAGACTCTGAAAGGTGGCGAGACCAGGAAGAGGCCCTGAACAAAGACCAGGCTTTGTCTTCTGAGACCATTTTGGCTGAGTCAATCTTGCTTCCTTAATCAAAAACAGCAAACTTCCCACGTGGGAAGATATTGTCATATAGTTCCCCAGCATTCACTTTAGTTGTTAAACAAATATTTAACCAAGCGGAAGCAGAGGCGACCTGGTAGTTGACACAGGAGGTATCACTCGGCAGGTGGGGTAACCGTACCCCTCCTCCTCTTCATCCCTGCACACCAATGCCCTGGCTTAAACAGACAGATCGATGGCTATGCTAGTTCTGAGAGCCAGGGGAGGCCACGCCCACAAACGTCCCACATTAGCTAAGACACTCTCTAAACATGAGTCCTTAGACAAGGATGCAGGAGGGCTCTTTGTAAACATTTGACTGACTTACCTGCAGCTTTAACACCAACACGGCACTCGATCTAGTGGACTGGCCCTCCTCAACCTGCAGCCGTGTAAGGACAAATGCTTTCTAACCTGTGTCGAGCACCTTCTTCCAGGAAGGGAAACCAGTGTTTATTCCTGGACCTTCCCACCCCTTTGCGCTCTCCTTCTTGCTGGAACATGGGGCACCTATCCTGGATGGTGACCTACAGGTAAGTGTGGGTAGAATAAACAGCATGATCAGTTCCTCTCTTGCTTCCTTAATGGGATACTATTTATCAAATACAGGCCTAAAGATCCCAGCAGCCAATCCTGCCTAGGGAAGCTTATCTGGCCTCAGGAAGTTAGTTCTTCATTCCTTGACTTGGAGACACCAGATGGGGGTGGGCAGAGCACTATGCTGTGACTAAAGAAGAGACAGCCACCACCCTGGATGTCACCAAGCCTGCAGCTGGGTGTCAGCCACCTCTAAGCTGATGTTGAGCAGGCAAGCTGTCACCCTTCAGTCCTCTGAGCAGTCAGCACCGGCTAAGCACAGCTTCTTAGGATATCTCATCATCACACCACAGGTTCTAATGGGATGAAGGAGAACCAGCCCTCCCCTGCAGGGCACGGAAACATTATGGGGAAACAAAAACAAAAAAACAAAAAACAACTAGGCAACATTCTCCACTGGGGTGAAATCCAAGAGGTGAGGATATCGTCGCTCATGTGGAGAAATGCACAAAAAGCTGTTTTCACAGCCTCTTTTTGTCTAATCCCATCCGGAAACGGTGTCGATTCCCCAAGAAGAACAGATAAGAGCCTTTCAAGAATGTCCTGGACTTGAGGCAACAGGGCCTATTTTTATCTCACATCCTTGTCCTTGAGAAATACAAATTTAATTATAACCTAAGACTTGTAGATGTGGAGTCTCCCTTAGCGGTAACTACATCACACAAGTGAGCCTAACCAGGTCTGAGGCATGGATATTTTGTTCCATCTAGCCTGTGAAAAACCACAGAGAGTGTGGCTCCAAAGTTGAGGATGCAGTTGCAAATTAAACACTGACCACAGACCATCAGCCATGCGCTTGCCAGCATCCTGCCCAGATTCCCAAAGTGGCCTCACCCCATTGTGCCTCTCATTGGACAGGTGAGAAAAAAAATCTCACAGAGCTGCTGACACAGTGAGAAAGGGGAATCTAAGCTCTGTACCAAGACCCATGAAATGTCAAAGGCTTGCTCTTCTGGGCTGACTTACCAGCTGCCATCACCAGCCCCTTAGGAAAGTCCTCATTTTGAAATACCTTTCTCAGTTGATTTGCTCAGGAACTTTTGTAGGTTAAAGGAATATCAGTCTCAAACCATGCTTACAAATACTTCCAGACTGTTTCTTAAAATGGTGGCTGATTTGAGGATTGTATTAGTGGGACAAGTGAGAATCAGCAAATTTGATTGCTGGTTTAACAACGGTGAGACCTGTCATCTCTCAGGGCATAAATTGTGAGCACAAGTAATCCTTCAGAACAAAACATCCCATGGGACTTACAGAGAAGACCTATATTTCAGACAGACCCTGCCACTTGTAAGCATTATGGCTGGGATGGAAAGGGATTCTGGCACTCACAATAGGGAGCCACAGAATACTGAGTGTTACAGCTCAGATGGCAAGGGATTCTGGCGATCAGGAACCAAGGACTACCACAGGTCACAGTAAGCATAACTGCTTACAGCCCTGCTCCAGGAAAAGGCTATAACAGCTCTGCTCCTGTAGAAGAGGGTTTCCCCAGCTCCAGGGAAAGGTTTCCCCAATGTAACAGCTCTGCCCCGCAGGGGAGGGCTTCTCTAGGGAAGTTTGGCTGGAGTATAACAACTCTGCTTTGTTGGGGGAAGGTTTCCCTGGTGAAAATCATCTCTGCTCCAGTGAAAGAAGGTCTCACCCAAAGCTCATTCAAGAGATTAGGAGGGAAGAATCCAGGAGAACCACTGCCTCTGCCAGGGTGGAAGAAGGCAGTATTAAACAGGCACAGGGTTTATATAGAGCTTCTCAGGGGCGGAGTTTTCAAGGGAGATTTCCGGGGTGGGGATTCATCAGGTTTCAGTGCCTGAGCTCAAAATGGCCAGATCTCTGGCCCAGGAATTGGTTGGTTTTTCTGTTCAGGCTCAGGGTCAGATTTGGCTCTGGTTTCAGGGCCAAAGTGTGTTTTTTTCACTGTTTTTTGTTGTTGTTGTTGTTGTTTTGTTTGGTTGGTTTTTTTGTTTTGTTTTGTTTTTAGCCTTTTGGCTCTAATTTGAGGGTCAGGGCATATTTCTTTCACTGGTTCTGATTCTAGGGACAAAGTGTGTTTCTTTGGCTCTGCTTAGGGTGTGTTTCTTTGGTTGGCCCTTTTTTCCCTAAACCACCTACAGAGTGACCTTGGATAAACTGCCAACCTTACTTGCCTGACTTAAAAACAGAGGACTAAAGAGAGAAAAAATAAATCCATTTCATTAGATTAGTTGGAAAATTAAAGTTAATATTGCATATAAAATAATTCCTTAAGCCGCAATGACCTTTACAAATAGAGAGATTTAATTATAATTATTTGCTCTCAGCTATTTGGCTAGGATGTTATGTAGAGTTTTAATTACCAAGTAGAGTTTGGGGGATGGGGAAAACAGAACTATAGTGGTATAGTGGCATCATGATTAAAGACAAAGCCGGAGCTTCCAGATATCCAGGTTCAAATCCTGATTTTCCTTCTTGATTGACTACAGGCACACAAGACATTCTTTGTGCCTCAGTTTCTTTATGTAGAAAATAGCAATTCTATGGAAAAATAACAATTCAGTCCAACGAGAGTAACCAATTACTGCTTTTTGCATAAGGTTCCCTGAAAACCACACAAGTTAAAATACTAAAAGAATACAGAGGTCTGGGGTGCAGCTCAGGGGGAGAGCTGAAAACAAGCTCAAGGCAAAGGGTTCAATTCCAAACAACAAAACAAACTCAGGAAAATATGCAATACAGCATTCTGGGTGTGTAGACTTCTACAACCCCCAGGATTTTCATCAAGCAGGCAAAATAGGATTAAAACTTAGCAGCAAAGCGGCTGCCACAAAGGAAAAGAGACACAATCACATGTGAGCTTCTTGTCCAAGGCATCTGTGAGTCTCTGGGGCACTCATGGGAGAAGGAAGTGAATAGTCACGCTCCAGTAAAGTCCTGTCTCTTTCTTCCCCTTCTGCTACTAGGTGCCAGGTACCACTCAAAGCTTTTTCTTAACTCACCATTGCCTAGAGGCCTGTAAACTCCATGAGGGATCCCCACCTAAGGATCCAGAACAACCCTGAATGAGTCCTGCAGAGCAGCTAGCTGCAGGGTAGTGTAGAATGCAGCACTTTGCCGGCAGGGCCATGTCCTGCTCTGCTCTCCTCTTCATCTCTTTGCCTCTCATCCTCCTGACCACCCTCACCACCCCTGAGCTCTCACAACATAGCCCACACCTTCTCTGAGGGCTCTACCTTCTTGGGATTCTGCATTTTGTCGCTGCTAATTCTGAACTTTGAGGCTGTGTAATTATGCTACAGTCATCTATTTTATTGCTCCTAAAAGTGAACTACCCCACAGCCAATCACAATTCTTCTAGATTTTCCACAGTGATGACCTCCCCAGCATCTGCCATAAATAATTCAGGAAGAGGTTTAATTTATAGAAAAGTCCCCCAAGCTCCATAGGAGATAATCAGATCAAAACTAGGCTGCCTATTGTATCCTATCTATAAATGCTGGCCCTGGCTCACTAAACTAATCTTGCAACATGAGGCTATGGGTCATATCATTTGGTCAGGTGTGATAGATAGCCTTAATAGCTTTAGCTGGAAAACCCCAAAATCTGAGCTTTAACAATAAGCACTTGTTTCTGGTTTATATAAAATCCAAGCCAGCGTGGACCAGCAGGTGGCTTCAACCACAGAGCAATGATGAAGGGAAGCTCCTGGGTAATTCTACCATGCAGCATCGCCAACACATAACTTCTCAAGTTACCGTAGCAACCTGCCTGGGAAGGTCTTAATGGATCCTGCAAGTCAGCCTCATTCCATTGACCAGCATGGCCTCACTTAACAACAAGAGAGGCGTAAATGGCGTGCTCAAGAAGGGATGAAATCAGGTTTGCTGATCAGCTAGTAATCATTGCTGAAAATCTACTACTTGGAAATTCTCCAAGACAGTGGCCACCTTTGTCTCTCCAGTGAAACCACCCCAGAATATTCAACTCACAATAACAGCAAAGCGGAGTATGATTGGTGATGAAGGCAGTGAAGAGGTGTGTGGGGGCAGAGGTCTTGAATGCTGCCGTTCACGGTCACTGGTGAAGACTCATTGGAGCACCATACCTGAGCGGTTGGTTCCCTCCCTCAACCCAAAGCCTGGATTTGGGGCTGAAGGGGAAGATGCTAGAGAAACTGTCTTGATGTCTGTCTGCCCTTCTGTGTAGGGACAGCACAGCTACTTTCAACACCCAGATGCCATCAATGGGGCAAGAGCCCAAGGGTGTCAGAAGCAGACAACATCCTGCCCAGGCCTCTTGTTGGCCAAACAAGCATGTGATTTCTATATGGTACCCGGCTACACATTTTCCATAATCAGTTCCAAGGGCTCCCAGTCTGCCTGAGAATGAGGCAGTGTCCCCTTTGCCCTTCACCCACCAACTTCCTTAGAATTCATGCTTTCTACCTCCATGTTTCCATGATACTTTCCCACAGCCTTCAGAGTACGGGTCTTTCATCGGTGCAACTCCCCACGCCTCAAGGACTTGGAAACAGGGCACACGTAACAATCAAAATATCTGGGTTCAAATCCAAAATCCCTATTTTTATGATCATATGAGGTTGGCTGCAACACCGACTTCTCAGGGTCTGAGTTTCCTTTATCTGTAAATAGACTTGAAAGGACCAACCTCCAATGCTACTGAGACCCAGAAGTCTAACTGGAAAGTGATATGGGGCATATGGCGGATGCACAAAATGCTTAGGACTTCCTTCCTCCCTCTCCCTGAGGCGGGGATAATGATTTACTTCTCTGACACTGAACCTCACATATAATAAATACATAATAAATATGAGTGGGAATGCATTGGACAACAGGCTTTCCTGTTGAAAAGCAAGAGCCCACAAACTCTGCCTTGTCTTCAGAACTTCCTTTATCATCCTCCCCCTCTCAGTGCGTCATTCCTCTGCTTTCTTCCGGTAGGGTAGCATGAACATTGCTTGGTACTCCAAATCTTTAAATGGCCACCAGAGCCAAATGCCAGAGAGGGGTTGCTCTTCTCCAAAGAGCTAAAGGTTGGGGGTGGAGGGGGGCTTTGTTTAAAAAGCACTGTGGAATCTCCTCCTGTGGGGGACCCCTACAGTGACCTGAGACCCCCTCAAATCCAGAGTGTGCACGCACTCCCACAAAAGCCAAGCACTTGACAACCCTCCAGGAGACCCTGAGAGTACTGCTCTAGGGAGTCTCAGCCATGTCTCCTGCATACATAACAGTGCTTGACTGGGAGCCCAACTCTCTGCTTTTTCCAGGAAGCCCAGGATCCAATGGTAGGCACCTGCTTCCCACTTCCAGTCATGGTGCCTTCGGGTACTTTCTACCCATGTATTCTTTAATTCTCACAAAGCACCTGCAGCCTGGATACTATTTAACCCCCATTTACAGATAAGGAAATTATCAGAAGACAAGCAACTGGTTAGGGTTCTACTCTGAAGCATCACCCCCAAGGCTCCTACTTTGATGGTCCCCTTTGAAGGCTGTGTTCTGTGGGAGCTGGAGCCTGGCTGATGGGAGTATGTTCCTGGGGATGAACTGACTGTTGAAGCTCCTGGCCTGCTGTGATTCCTGCTCTGTCACAACAGGGACACCCTCTTCACCTCATGTTCCTACCACCCTGGACAGAGCTGTCCCACCCACCTCCGCCTCTTCCTCCTCAACAGGCTGAAATCCCTCTGACACTAGAAATCAAAACAGACCTTTCCTCCCATAAACTGTCTCTGTAAGGCATTTGGACACAATACAAACATGGCTAACATACAACCAAGTAGTGAAAGTAATCTCATTCTATCCCTGTTATGCCATATCACCTCTGTAAATGGCTATCGAGGAAGGTCTATTCTGTACATGCATACTTGAAAAAATAAACAGTCTAGACTGATTGATCTTTGAGGCTACTTTTTTTAACAAGGAAAAAAACCCAACGTTGGTTCTATGGAAAAGTGGGGGAAGCCAAACATTATGAGGTTTGGCTTATCAGTGTTTAATAACAGTTTCTGGATCAAAACTCTGTAGAACCTTATTTATGGACAGACAGTTACTGTGAAGCAGGGCCTTTTTATACAACCTTTTCATCTGAGGATGTTGTAGCCTTCTGCTGCGTTTCTGTTAGTGAGAGATGGGGTGTGAAATTTACTGGGTCTGCCAAGATTATCCCATTAAATTATCTGCTCTCTTCCAATGTAATTCACTCAAGAGCAACAGCTTGAGCCGTGGGACCTGTGGATGTCCAAGTCTGGGTGTTCTGGGGGCAGTGTGGGGGCAAAGAAAGGGGTCAGGTGGTGGGACATCCCGGTGACATCACAGCCATCGCGATTCATTGCCTTACCAAAATAAAGTGGATGCCACAATTATCCCATTCCTAAACAAACTGAAAACCTCGACCAAGCTTACTGCAACAAAGAGCGAGCCTTTTTCCTGCTGTTTATTTTTATTTTGTATTCGTTAGCTTTTGAGATATTCCTGGCATGCAAGTCAGGCTCCATGTAACAAGCAGCTGCATTTAGTTAAAGATTTTCGAAGCGGTCCCCTCACCCTTCCCCCTTCAAGCATAGCACTTTCCCGGAGTCCTAGAAGACCATTCTTTTCTCCTCCTGCATGTCCAGAAACCCATCTCTCCTGTCAGAACCCAGAGACTCAGTGGAGGCAGGCCCAGGATTTTCTGTTTGAGAAAGTGCCTGGAAAAGTCAAGTTTTTTCCAGCTACAGCTGGACCTGCCTGAATCCGCTCCTCTCTGGGACCCTGAGCTGGCAGTCAGTTCTCCTTCGAGATAGCACTCTAATAAATCAACCCTCCTCCACTTCCACCCCGGTAATGCACCGAAATGCAATGCACACATACTCCATCAAAAGACATCTCATCGCTAGCGGGAAGGAACTACCAGACACACTCCTCAAACCGCAGCAAAGTGACACTACTACACTGCAAAAATGCAGTCCTTTAGACCAAGAGGGCCTCACCGTCCCCAGCACTTTCAGCCTGCCTCTGTGCTAACAGCAAGGTTGGTGGGGACAGCGCTGCACCACAGGAACAATGAACTTGTCTAGCGCCCATCATTTCTTATACCCTCTAGGTGACGGCAAAGACAGCCTCTTTCCGTTGCCCTTAAAAGCCTAAGAAAGCATCACCTCTGCCCTAGGCATTCAAAGAAGGCAAGTACAAGAACTAAGCCAGAAGGGTCTATGTAAGACAGAAGTCAGTGATGATAACAACATCAATTCTCAGGGATTACAAGCCCAGCAAGTCATCCTGACCATGTGACCTTGAGAAAGCAACTTACCATCTCTGTGCCTCACCTGACCCACCTGTATAACAAACTAGTTTTACTGTCGTCACCTTCACAGGCAACTATCCCATTAACTGGATTGTACCAAGTGTCTGTGAAATAAGTTACAGGAACAGGAGCATCGTAGAACACTTGGATTCAAGGGATGTATGCTCAGCTGAGGTCTCAAGACTTTGGACCACCCATCAGCTTCTCGTGGGCCCAATTACCAGCTCATGCCAGAGGGAAGATGTGACATGAAAGAGAGAAGCTCCACAGAGTGGCTGTCCTGGGATGAGGCCATCAACACTCTACTACTTTAAACTCTCCAGTCAGGCGGCAGCTCAGTGCTCAGGCATCCCTTGCTGGAGGTCGATAGCTTCCCAGGGTTGCCATTTTTTGGAAAATCTGATTATAGTATAAGCCTATGTCTATCAACATATATATGAACTTTTGTATATTATTTCTGAGGATTGAACATCCTGGATTTCCTGTGGTTATCCTTAGTTAATTTCAATGTAGGCACCTCTAGGCTGGGGGCTCCTCCCAGCACTTGACAGCCATGACTTTATTTAGAACTCATGAAGCTCTTATAAGGCTCCCAATATGAATGGGACGACTCAAAACCAGGTCTGTCAAATGCCAAAGCCTGACTTATAGCCATCCAGCTCTGCTATTAGGTTCCTCTGACACCACTACACTTGGTACCACAAGATGGGAAATGAAAAGGAGTAATCTCTGATTATCGAGCTGTGTCTTCATCTAAGTGAAGGAAATAATAATACGTACAATGAAAAATGTTCTCTCTCCTCCACTCACTCAACAAAACTGTGGCCCCCTTAATATAACAGTGTGTGTGCATAGTTCTCTGCCAATAGACATTTATATCGGTGTACATAGGGTTTAAAAGTATTGATTCTTCCGAATATGCTGTGTATATTTTTTTAAATATCTGAAACGGTGTAGGTGCTTGTCACTGAACCATGGGCAAAACGTCCCTTTGGATGCAAGTGATACATATTTAGAAACAGTTTAAAAGTTTAATTTGGAGCCTATTTTCACATGCAACAGACAGAGAATAGAGTAGATCAAAATAGAGTTTTTGAAAGAACTCTTGGTCTTGGGAGATGACTCAGTCAAAAAAAAAAAAAAAAGTGCCTGCCATACAAACATGAGGCCCCGAGCTCAGATTCCCAACCTTCAGGTAAAAGCTGAATGCACACATGTAACCCCAGGCATAGACAAAGCAGATCCCTAGAGCTCATTGACCATGCAGCCTAGCTGGGGAGATGACCTACAAGTTGAGTGAGAGATCGTGTTTCAAAAAACAAGGTGAAAATTGAAGAAGAAACGCCACACTGACCTCTGGCTTCGTACAAACACCCACATGCATACACATGTGCACACACCCACAGAAACACATACATATATACCCTACATCACACAGTCACATGTGCACACACCCACAGAAACACATACATATATACCTACATCACACAGTCACATGTGCACACACCCACAGAAACACATACATATATACCCTACATCACACAGTCACATACAAAAATAAAATGGAAAAGCTCATAAGTGTTAGATAGTGACTCCAGGCGTTAGAGGAACAAAACAGTCTACTACATTTTCCAATAAAATCAATTACTAATAAGTGAGCCATGCCAGAGACAGCGTGACCACACACACTCACCTATCCTGCCTCTGTGGTGCCCCCTAGCCATTGAGGTCGGATTTTACAGGCATTCCTAATAAAAGCTGAAGCTGATTGACTTAGGCACTCAATGTATTCATTCACCAACAAAGCTGACAGGCTCATGGCCCTCAGGAGACTCCTATTCTAAATGTAGTCGGACCGACACCTACTGATATGGCAATTGGAGACTTGGCAAATAACAGCAGAGTCTTGGACACCCCTCCTCTGGCTTCAAGCAGCCAAAACACAAGATGAGCAAGATTTTGAGAAAGGCTCAAGTAGTTTCCAATGACCTGGAGCTCTTCCTACAGAAGTTCAGCTTTGGGCAGGCAGGAGGAAGCAGGGAGGGGGCAAGAACAAGCAGGCCAGAAACTATTCATATAAAGGCTTTCTCCTCCCTGCCAATCAAATAGGGCATGATGGGGAAACACTGATCCACCCCCACCCTTTTTTTTTTCAAACAACTTAATAGATAAAATATATCTCCCCTTAAGCTGATTTCCTGAGCCACTGACAGGGTTACCTCAGAAACCTCAGGCCAAAACAGAGATCAAGATTTTACAGAAAAAAAAAAGAAAGAAAGAAAGAAAAGAAAGGAAAAGGATTTAAGAGATAGTAAGACAGCAACAGATTTGAGTCCATTATTAGAAAATAGAATAGGAAGGAATAGGCAAAATGAACGTTCTAACACTTGAAAGCCCACAGTTGAAAGTGGGGGAATTTGGGGTTAGGTGTTGATAACAGTATCACTCGAAAATTCATTGTGTGGACTGTTATTTAAAAACAGATGACCAAAAAAAAGGTGAACAACCCTACATTCCCACCCCCTCCCCACCCCCGTCAGCAGAGGATATGGCCTAAAAAGCACTGGCTATTGAAAGGTTAAATATAAAAGGAGCCCACGGGAATAGTGGAATTAATCACGGCCACATGCCAGGAACCCAGCCTTTCTTAGGTAGAACCACCCTGGTTGTGCTGGACCATGGACCGCAGGAGAATGTTTACATCGGTCAGCAGCTCGGCCCGTTTTCTACTTTCCATCCAGGTGTAGTGGCACAGAGCCAGATGTTTGGCATCACCAAGCAAAACATCCATAAGACCAAACTGTTTACATTTGATCAGGGCTTCCCTCAAGAAATCCCTGCTGATGCCCATCTTAATGACAATTAGAAACTGTACACACACACACACACACACACACACACACACACACACATACACCATGAGGCTTTGAGATTAGCGCAACCACACTTTGGAACTCCAGTCCCAAAGTCATTTCCAGGAGATCAAAATCCGCACCCAGCTTCCTTGCAATGCTCTGGACCAAGAATTCGTCCCTAACTTTTAATTAAGACGAATTCGGCAGTCAAGTCAGTGAATGGATTTTTTCCCAGCTGTTAAGTAAACTAGACTCTTCTCTAACTGGCTGCGAGATGAATGATAAAAGAGCAGGGACTTATTTATCTACAGAAGTTTGGGGTTGGGAGTGGGGGCGGGAAGAGTCCAGGGGCTCCAACACCCCCTCAGGGGATGCATGTTAAAAGTGAGGCCCAAGACCCCTGGAGACTTTAATCAACTTTCCCCCTCCAACCTCCGAAGAATGAATTGGTTGTCTCCACTGGCCCAGCGGGCTCTTCCCTCTCATTGTGTACCGGCTCAGACCCAGCAAGGATCCAAGCTTCCCGCAGAGAACTAAGACGCTCTGACTGATGGTGGAGTTTTTCCCCTAACTGTTGCCATTATCTCTGGAGATGAGCAAAATCAAGTATGCATTGGATGTCTCCTCCTTCTTTCGCCTTGAAACACACACACACACACACACACACACACACACACACACACACGTGCACACCCAGAGCACTTTGAGGCAGAGAGAGGGCTGCCTCTGACTGCATACTTTGCTCAAAGTGGCAGTGTCGGTAAAACGTTTTGGCCTGCAGAGTGACCCTCTGGAGGGCGGGAGGCTCTGAACGCCAAGCGGTGAAGATGTGAGACCAAGGGAGTCCCTGGGAGTACAGGACTTTTGTTTGCACGGGTTCGCGAACTGCCTGGGCTTAGTCAGAGGCACCACAGAAAATAAAAACTCCCTCCAGGACAGAGAAGTAGACAAACTGGACCCCAACTGGGGTGCACTAGGAATCCAGACAGAGACAGGCAGAGGACCAGCATCATCCCCCAAGACCTCTCCAAATCCTTCTATACTTCCTGTCAGCGCTGACAACCGTGGCTGACACCGAGGACCAGTTCCACAGAGCACCCCATCTCAAAGCAGAGCTTCAGGACCAGTCCTTGCTGGCCTCCTGCCGGCAGCCCGTGCTAGCGGCGGCCAAATGCCCTGCTCCCGGCTGGGCAAGGCGCTGGCTGGCCACCCAGCTCTGCGGGACAGACGGTGGAACCCGGGCGCGGGCGCTGCTTACCTTGGGTAGCAGCCCCGCGTGCGGCCAGCAGCAGCGCGGCCAGCAGCGCCAGCGGTGGCGGGCGCGTCCCGCGGTGGCGCGGCCGGTGCATTCCTCCTCTCGTGGCGGCGGCGGTGGCTCCCTGGCGGCGCGCAGAACATCCACGGGTTCGCCCCGGGCTCCCGGCCACCTCGTCCCGCCCGCGGGCACTCGCAGTATACCGGGGGACCTTTGCAAAGCTCTTTGTCCCTCTGACCTGCTCCCTCGCCTCCGCCCGGCCGCCTCGGACCCGAGAGCGCGGCTTCTCCGGGTACTCGGAAGTAGCCCCGCCTCGGCTGGCCGTTCAGTCCCAGGCTGTCCCGGTCGCTCTAGCGCACCGTGTATCTCCGGCTCGGACTCCAGAAGAGCGTGCCCGGTGCCTGGGGCTGCGGACTCTGGGCTCACTCGGCGGCGGCTCCTCCAGCTCTCGGCAAACGCTCTTCTCGCCAAACTTGTCACTTTCCACCAACTCTACAACCCAGCGCCCCAGCCCGGACCAATGGCAGAAGAGGACCCAGGCCGGGGTCCCAGCGCCCTCTGCTGCCACCTTCTGGACCTGCACCCTCCCGTGCATCCCAGAAAACAGCCACTGCACCTCTGGCAGGCCCAACATCCCTCCCCTCCCCCACATGCTTGGGACCTACCGTTGTTATTGACGGGACCCTTGAGGCCTTTTGACAAAGAAAGACTTTGGGGGGCTCCTAGCCCAGTGTGTGACTGGATGACTTAGAAGACCCAGATTTTAGGCGTCTGCTCTGCAACTCTTTAGCTATGGCCCTTAGGGAGGGAACATGTCCAGATACAATGTCCCTTTGATTTCTTCCTTCCCAAGAATTGCTGAAGAGGGAGTCCTGAAACAAGTGTCTCATGTGTCCTTTTGTTTTTAATTCCTAGCCGCACTACATTTACATCCAGGTCACCTGTTCTGCTTCTTTGGGGACATTTATTGTCATTGTCCCCTGGTCTCCTGAAAGGGTTTTTTTCTGCCTTCCGAATATGAACATAGAGTACTACAGCAATTCGACCTTTTTTATACTTGTTATGTCACTTAGGTATTTTTCTTTGAATAGGGTGTGGTTCTCTTGCTCTATCCTGGACTAGGTAGGTCTTTACACCTCCTATTCCACAGTTTTTATCCTTTTTGTCTGGTCTGCCATTTATTAATTTTGTAATTCATAAATACACTTAGTGTTTTCCTGCAGAGAACATCCTAGATCACATAAAATGAGCACCTGCTGCATGCCAGGCCCTGCCTTAGGTTCCAAAGTTGCAAGAGTAATTAAGGATCCCTGTCAGTATTGTCTCCCAGGACCTGTCAGCGACCACCTGGCCATTGACTAAGTACCTCCTGCCTGCCTGGTGCTTTATATGCACTGAAACTTTTTAAAAGTCATTAAAATTGCATGCTACTTTGCTTCACTAAATATATTACTTCCCATATTACAGTTTTAAAAATTGGTGAGCAGAAAGAAAATGAATGACTTGTCCACACTCCCTATGGACAATGGATGGCAAAGCCAACACCCAGACTCATTCATATGAAGAGACAAAAAAGATCTTAACCCAAGCCTGGCATGTTATAATCTCTCTGTAAATGGTACTATTTATTGTAGTACCATTCTGGCCTCAGCTCTAGGAGTTTTTGTTTTGTTTTCAAAACAGGATTTCTCTATAGCTTTGCAGCCTGTCCTGGAACTCACTCTGTAGACTAAGGTGGCCTTGAACTCACAGAAACCTGCCTATCTCTGCTTTACAAGTGCTGGGATTAACGGCATGCATCACCACTGCTCCCCATCTCTAGGATTTTATAATGATCTGTCACTTTGCTTTGAATAAGAATTCTATTTGATTGTCTTCAAACAACTGGAAGACAGTAAGAGCTTGGTCTGAGAATAAGAATTAGACCACCATTCGGAGAATCTTTTTATCTGATTAGTTCCTTGTTTTATTTGTCCTATGGGTTTCCTATGCTCCATGGAAAGCAGGCCTCGGAAAGCAGAAACATGGAGAGAAGCAATGTACATCCCAGCAGGTCACAGACTTTAAACCTCCAGCTTGGTGCCTTCAGGCAGGTGAACAACTAGTCCATGTGGGACAAATAATCACCTATTCTTTGCTAAGACTTGAGGGCAAGAGCCTGCCCAGCTGCCTTAATAGTTTTCCCTCTTTCTGTGAGTCTGACCCGAGGTCAGGGAATGATAGACAGATGGGCCTGTGGGTCAGCCAGTTCACCCCCACAAATTGGTATGTCTTCCAAGTCTTACTGCTTGGGACCCGCTCAGTCCCATGTCAATTATCTCTGTTCACTTGCCTGGGGAACTTATTGCATAAGCTTCTCTTGTTGGGAAAGTGTCTTTGATGGTTGGCTTTAGTATAGTGTGACCCAGAAATCAAAGGAAACTCAGTTATCATGCCCAGCGCAGGTGGCCTTCCCTCCATCTCCGGCATAATGAGCCATCCGGCAGACAAGGAACCTTTCCTGTCCACTCAGCCTGTCCCTAGTCCCTCACCAGACTGGGTATCTTAGGTAACAGACAGCTGCCACTGCTGAGTATACAGAACTTAATGGCACTTTTATCAGCAGTTAAACCTTCCAGGAACTTAATCACCGAATCACGGACGTGAGGAATGTGAGAGCAGGAAAAGGCCTTGGAAATGAACGAGTGCTCCCTCCTGGGCATTTTTATATAAGAGAACTGTGGCACTGGGAGAGGTAAAAGTTCCCCACTCAAAGTCACAAAGCTGGCCAAAAGCAATACTGGAGCCCAGACCAACCAGTCCAAGGTTGTACTTAAGCCCATATCAGCCTCTCTGTCTACTCTAAACACCCCTGCCTCACATCCTGTGGCAGGTTAGGAGAAAGGCTGCGAGCACTTGAAACGTCTCCCTTGCAGGCCTCCTCTGACCCTGCCCTCGCCTTTGCCAAGCCAGTATTGACACAAGCAGATCGGAAAACACAAGTGAAGCTGGTTTCCTCACTGGGGTCTCAGCTCAGGCTCCAATCCCGAGGCTTCTGACACCCAGGGAGGCAGTCCTCTGCTCTGGGCTTCCCCTCTAGCTCAGATCATCACCACTGTGTATACTCAAAAATATAGGCACAAGCAGGGTCAGGTGGCACAGGAAGTACATTTTTAAAAAGCTGTTTTTCATGTTATTGACATTATTGAATAAGAGACCTTTGAAGTGCATTTTCTTGGTTCAGTCCAGGAATATAGCACTAATTTTTCTTCTTAGAGAAAGTATGTGGCAGGATGGCTGTATTGTGCAGACCCATGAGCCAGGTGGTATGTTTTTTAATCCTGCTTCTGCTCTCAGTTGGCTGTAGGAGCTTGGGTCCTAGTACTTCGGTTTCTTCAACAGCAAAGAGATATATTAATACCTCCCATCTAGCTATGTTCTGAACACTAAATTAGTTAATGCTTCTCAAAAGCTTGGCACAGTGCCTGTCATAGACTAAATGGCCACTGTGTGTTAGTTGGTTTATTAGTGATCAAGAACATAGGTTTAGTGTGTGACAGACTTGCTAGGTGGCCTGAATGAATTATTTAACTTCTTTATGATACAATATTCTCTTCCAAATAATAGAACCAATTATACAAAGTAGTTTTAGTGTAAAATAGTCATTATAAGTTTATTTATTTATTTGAGATGAGATCTCACTTTGTAGTCTTGGCTGAACTGGAACTCATCATGTAGACTAGGTTGGCCTTAAACTCATAGAGATCCACTTTCCTCTGCCTCCTAAGGTGTTGGGTGTGATTAAAGGCATGCATTATCATACTAGGCATTCTTTATACAATCTTAAGGTGTGTACACTCAATAAATTATTACTATTATTCTTTTTTTGCTAAAAACTCCTACACTAGAACATAGAACAAGTAGATCAACCTGAATTTCTAACACAAACTTGATTTCATGTGTTTTGATTCACTATCCTTCTAAGTCTATTTATACATGAACAGAAAGAATTGTCATCAGAAATGCATAAAGAAGAGCTCGAGGGGCCGGAGCACTTGCTGGGTTTGAATCTTCAGTACTAATAGAGAAAGTTGGCATTTCTGCACAAGCCTGTCATCCCAGCACAGGGCTGGGCGTTAGAGGGTGGGAGCTGCTGAGACTGGCTTATCCCAAGAGCTCACTGGCCAGCTAGCCTAAGGAAAACAGTGGGCCTCTTGTTCAGTGAGAGACCACTTTTCAAAGGAAGAAAGTAGAAAGAAGTGGAGGGAGACTTCTGATGTCCTGCTCTGGCCTCCACCGGGCACGCACAGGGGCATGTGTACCACATTCGTGAAGAGCCACACATGGATTACACGCACACAGCTCTCAACTCCTGCTAAAAACAAACAAGCAAGCAAACACAAAAGAAAGCAAGGCCTGTAAGAGGCTATGAATAAAGTTAGTGCTGAGCCAGTACTGGATACAGAGGACCATACTTCCCAAGGACACGTGTAGGAGAAAGTCTTGGTAATCTTTTATTCAATGTGAATTTCTTAGTCAAAAAGCAACTTTCAACATTTTTAATTGACAAATCTTGCTTTTCAAAAGATGTTGTTGGAATTTTTGAGGTGGCTCAGTGGTTAAGAACACTTGCCTGTGGGCTGGAGAGATGGCTCAGCAGTTAAGAGCACTGGCTACTCTTCCAGAGAACCCGGGTACAATTCCCAGCACTCACATAGCCTCTCACAACTGTCTGTAACACCAGTTTCCATGATAGCTGAAACCCTTATACAGATATACACGCATACAGATATGTGTGTAGGCAAATCAAAATGCACATAAGTAAAAATTTTTCAAAGAAAAAAAGACAATTAAAAAAGAATACTTGCCATTCTTTCAGAGGAACGGAGTTTGGTTCCCAGCACCTATGTCAGTCAGCTCACAATTGCCTGTAACTCCAGATTCAGGGACTCCAACACACTCTTCTGGCCTCTGAGGCCATCCACACGTATGTATATATCCTCACACAGACACATAGACATAAATAGTACAATAAGTCTTTTTTAAACCATTACTATAAAAATAAAAAACTAAGTCACAGACTGAAAATAAGTACAAAGCTTCTGTCTGATGAAGAACTTGTCTCTAGAATACACTCCCACAGCTTGAGAACAAGAAGACAACGTAGCCTTTACAATGGGGGAAATACCTGACAAATGCTTTACCAGAAAAGATGTATGAATGGGGAGAAAACATGAAAAGATGAACAACATTCATGATCAGCGAAATACGTATTAAAACCATCATTGGACACTACAGCCCACAAAGAGAGGAGGTGAGGTTAAAAGGCTGAGCCCTGTCCAGGTGAGGGAGGCTCCAGGATTTGGAACAGCTTGGAACTTTCACGTTTTGCTTATGGGAATATAAAATGGTACTGTCACTTTAGAAAATAGTTTTTTTTCAGTTAAAAGCAAGATCTATACCTACCATATGATCCAGCCATCCCTATCCTAAATATTTATCCAAAGGAGATGAAAGGATATGCCCACAAAAAGACTTCTGCAGGAAAATTGATAGCAGTTTTATTTGTAATGGCCAAAAGTTGGCAATAACCCAAATGTCCATCGTTAGGGAAATGGATAAACTCTGTTATATCCATATAATCCAATACAGCTCAACAATAAAACGTAATAAATTATTAACACACAATTAAATGTAGACAATAATTATGCTGAGTGATTGCTACATTTTAAATATATATACTATTTGAGTCTACTTATATAAAATTCTAGAAAAAGTAAACTAGTCTATACAGATGGAAAAAAAAAAGAACAATCTTGACCTGGGGTCAGGGAAAGGGAAGGATGAATGACACATGGACATTAAGACATTCATTGTACTCATTGTGGCGGAGGTTTCCTACATGAAGCATGTGCATGTATTGAAGCTCATGGGAGCAGTTTGAGTCCAACCTGGAGACACACAGATTGAACAGAAGGAGTTAATGAAAAGAATTAATAACTATGATTTTAAAAAAATAAAAGATTATCCAGGAATATAAGGTAATTATGTGATATCACAGGGCAGAGGAAGATCACTCCATGAGTGGCAGATTGAGAAAGGGGTCAGACTTCAATAGAGAAGGCCAGATTCGAGTGACCAATGACACCTTGATGGCACGGAAAACTGCTGGTCTCAACAGTCTGAACAAGTCGTCCGTGTCCCGTTAGAGTACAAGCAAGAGGGCTGGAGCAAAAGCAGAGACGTGGAGAAGTGTGAGCCCTGGGGTAGCAGGAGGCCTTTGGGACAATATGGGGTGTACCATGACCCAGCAGCTCTCCTCTTCTCTTCCCACCCTGCAGCCTACAGATAGACTGTGGGGACCATAGAAAGGGCAGCTGCTGAGTGTGTGACTCTCCAGGCAAAAAGTGACTATATGCAAGTCATGTGGTTTCTGTGTTAGTTGAGGTTACTATTGCACTGTTGGAACTCCATGAGGAAAAGAAACTTGGGGAGAAAAAAAGGGTTGTTTGGCTTACAGCTCCCGAATCATCGTCCACCAAGCGAGGCCAAGGCAGGAGCTCAGACTGAGCAGGAAGCTGGACACAGGTAGCAAAGTGCTGCTTACCTGCTTGTTCCCCATGGCTTGCCCAACCTGGATTGTTATAGCACCCAGAACCACCAGGCCAGGGATGGCCCCGCCCACAATGGGCCGTTGGGCCCTCCCCCTTGAATCAGTAACCAAGAAAATACATTACAGGTTTGTCTCCAGCCAGATCTTATGGAAGTAGTTTCTCATTTGAGGTTCCCTCTTCTCAGACAACTCGTTTGTTTCAAGTTGACATTAAGGCTAGCCAGCACAGTTTCCATATTGAAAGACTTTGAGCTAGAAGGCAGCGCTGAGAGATGCTTCTAGGTTGGTGGGTAGGCAGACTCCACAGACGTTACAGGCAACATGATGATGGCCCGTGATGAAAATTACAAAACGCCTCCTCTTCCTGCAATTGTCCTCCAAATTCCTCCCCTGAAAATGATTGCTTTAAACGATAAATGCTTAAAGAAATCTCAGTGTTTCTAATACGGTATACATTAAGGGCAAATTCAGCACTGACTGAGAGCAGAAAACTGACACTCTAACCAAAGTATACACCATTCATTTTATTGTATGCATAATTTTTATAGGTAAAAATTTTTAATAAAGCCACCACACATCCAGCGCTGGCAAATGCCCAAAGAAGAAGCCTTGAATAGAACACTTTGCTAACTTGTACACACCTTAGGCTTACACAGTCTTACATATGCCATCATCCTTAAACCTCTGTCAGGTCTTGGCCCCAGGTTATACTCAAACGCTTTAAATGGAGACAGAAGACAGCAAGTCTGGTTATTTAGGCAGATAGGAAATGAAAACAGCAAAGATGTGGCCAGAATTCTTAAGTGCAACAGCTTTGGTTATTTCATACAGTTGTCACTAGGGTCACCTTGCCCACCTGACAGAATTACACTTCTTAAACAAGCTTGTTGACTATTTTTGAGATTATAATTACATTATTTCTTCTTTCCCTTTCCTCCCTCCAAGCCCTCCCATGTGCCCTTCCTTGTTCGCTATCAAATTCATGATCTCTTTCTTTCCCTCAATTGTTGCTGCATATATATTACTGTGTGCATATTTTAAAAAAATATTTGCTCAATAATACTTCAAAGACATTCTCAAAATAAGCCTTTGAGGAAAGACTCAAAACACAGAAGACCGAGATTGAAAAAGTTAGAAAAGGCAACTGGGATAGATTAAACTTTGTGGTAGAAGAAATCATAGCCATCTCCACATACTTCCATAACTCAAACATTCAGAGAAATAAAGAGAAATATTCCTTAATAAGTCAAGAACAGGTTGCAACAGGGCAAGAAAGAAGATTAAGAAAACAAAGATAGCACTGGTCTTTACAATATCATGGTTGAAATTGAAAGCTGAATATAGGGGAATGAAAACTTAAGCTCAGGGTACAAAGGGATTGTTGTCACGGAGGTAGGAGGAGATCACAGGATCACCAGAGGAGGAAGTCCTCTGAAGAATAAGGACTCTAGAAGAGATAATTGTATAAAACCGGATAAGATAACTAACAAATAAAGCTTGCTTCAACTAAACGATGTGATTTAACACATAAAAAGCTCAAGTTAGTTTTAGTTGTTGTGATAAATACCTGACAAAAATATCTTAAAGGAAAAAGGAATTGTCTTGGCTCCTGGTGTTAGAAATTTCAATCCCTGGTTAGCTGGCTCCATTGTGTTGGGCCTGAGACAGGGCAGAAGTGTCCTGCTAGTGGCCTCTTGTAGCTGCTCACCCAGGGAAGTCAAAAAAACAAAGAGGTGGGAGATAGACTATGACTTCCAAAGACATACTTTCAGTGATTCACTAATTCCAAATCAAGCCCCATATCCTACCATCTTCCAGTGTTCCATTCGATTATGAATCATTCACAGATTAATCCATTGATTACATCAGAACCTTCATGATCCTATCAATTTCCAAAAGTCTACCAGCTAGCAACTAGGCATGATTCTTCATAGCCTAACCCCAACAATCCTAGTAAAAGCCTAGCATAATAGCATAATAGATGAGAGTAGACTCCTAGGGTTTAAAAAATACCATAACAAAAATACAAAATAATGAAAACAAAGAGAAGTTCCTTAAAACTTTCCAAGATATTAAATAGTTAGCAAAAACAAATTAGTAGCTTTAGTATTTATAACCACAATATTGGAAGCACAATACTTAGAGTAATGTTTTAAAATTCTGAAGAAGTATTTTCACTAAGAATTCTATACCCAGCTGAATTATCATTTAGAATATGAAATGACTGAAAACCATATATGAACCTTTTAACGATTTCCTGTAGCTTCAGTAATAAATTGCTGTAACCTTGGGGGCTTAACAAACATAGTTTATTCTTTTATAGACTAGAGGTCTAAAGTCAGTTTTATTAAAGTCAAAATGTTAACCAAGCTCATTCCTTCTGAGGCTCAAGAGGGACAGCTATAACTTATTACTTTCTCAAGCCTCATTCTTTGTGTTCCTTCCTCATGATGCCATTTCTGTTCTCAAAGCCAGGAGTGTCATCTTCAAATTTCTCTCTGCTCCCATCTCCACAGTGCTTTCTTTCTGATGAAGACCTATGTGATTTCATAGAGTTTACTTGATAAAGCCAGGGTGACATTCTTATCTTACCTTAACTTAATTACATCTGCAAAGAGTGTTCTGCCATGCAACATAAAATATTCACATATTTGTAGATCTGGAATACAGATAACTCAACCTATCACAAACTAACAGGGGAAAGGGAGAATCTGTCCCATGCATGGAATCTCGAGTAAAAGAAGCTGAACAAAAAAAGGGCAAAAAAAAGAAAGCAATATATTCTATGGTCTAGTTAGCTATAGATAGAATCAATGTAGACAAACTATTGAAAATACTAAATCTGATCAAAATTATGTTTTGTTATTCTGGGAAAACAGGATGGGAAGTGTACAGTGGTGCTTGTAGAAATGGGCAGTAAGCACATACTTCACAATAGAAAGCCAAGAGACAATGTTGTGACTGAAATATCAAGATATAGCTGCATGTTATTTGAAGCTATGAAGATAAATATTGAAAGATATTTCCCAACTGTAGGGATGGAAATCAAGAAACAAGTATGGGAAGAATGTATTCTGAGGTTATCAGTATCACAGACAGAAGCCCAGTAGTACCGTCCTTCTGTAGTCCAGAGATGAAGATAGAAGATGCTATTATAGTACAGGAATTGCTGATAACAATGAAGACAGCAATATCCCCAGATGAAGTCCAGGTAGAAGTGCTTAATTGAAGAAGCAATGTAGACAAAGTCACTGTGGTGAACAGTGGGGTTAGAAGGGCTGGCAGGGAGTGTACCTGGCTAATAGAGTTATGGAGCTAGGCAATAGAACTCAGCAAGATTTGGATATACATATATAAGGTCACTGTGTGGACAAGGCCATTTTCAAACCATTTGACCAAAATAAACAAATGATGGGCAATTAAGGATTTTACATCAGGAAACACGCACACGCACAAGCACACACAGAACTAACTGGTTCTAGTGCATACTCAGCTTTCAAATGCCGAACACATTCAGAGGACAGATGCGTAGGGAGAAAACCTCTATGACAGTGCAGTAAGTATATAAAAAGAACCAAATCTTCAGAAGCTGTGGCACATGGCTTCTGTTTGGCCCATATGACCAGAATACTCTGTGTTATTAGATGATGGCTGTTGTGAGACAGATGTTGTATAAAGTAAAAGACAATTTTGAATTGTAAAATTACAGAATAGATTGCTAAGCCTCTGTATGACATCTACTAAATGCTAAAAAAATAATAAAATAAAAATCAAAGCCACGTGTGGTGACACATGCCTTTAATCCCAGTTCTTGGAAGGCAGAGGCAAGTAGATCTCTGAATTTGAGGCTAGCGTGGTCTAGAGTGAGTTCCAGGACAGCCAGGGCTACACAAAGAAACCCTGTCTCAAAAGCAAAACAAAACAACAAAAAACAAAAACAGCATTCCCCTCCCGAAAATTATGGCCAATTACTCTTTCAGAATGGCAACTTGTTTACTTGGCTATTAGTCTCTTGGCATGATGAATCTGGTTTAACTAGAAAGCAGACAGCCATAACTAGTTTTTTTTTTAATATGAGTTTTGTTGAGAGGTTGGAAAGGTTCCATAGAGAAACACAGGAGCGTAAATGCCTTACATACCCTACTCATGAGATATAGTTGAAACATGACAGACTAAAAGCAAATGTATTTTAAAATATTATATAAATAATTATTTAAAAACTGGCTGAGCATGGAAATGCACAGCACTAGAGTCAGAAGCAAAATAATTAAGAGTCTGAGATCAGGGTGAGTGAGCTCCAGCCCACTTTAGCTTCACAGTAAGACCCTGCCTCAAAAACCCAAGAGCTGGACCCCAGTACAATACTCAACCAAAGAGTCAAAAAGCCATTGGTGTGATTCTGCAATCATCATATAATCACTTTTAAAACAAAGAGTATCTCTAAAAAGGTTAGTTCATATGACTTCAACTTATCAGAAGCACGTAAAAACTAAATTTTGGTATGTTTATATGTATGTTTTCAATAAAAAAGGGAAGCAAAACTTGGCAAATCTAAACAGAGGACAGAAAATAAACAATCACAGTCAGAGATTGGAGTCCTCTCAGTAACTGAGAGGATTATAGAAAATCAGTAAAGATACTTAAGATGGGAGCATTATCAACCAACTCAATTCAGTAGGTGTTTATCAATGTTACACCTAACAACCCAAGAGTATACATTATGTGGAGGAGCTTTAAAATACTGGAAATAGAACTATCATGTGACTCAGATAGACCATCCCTGAAAATTCCTGAAGTCAAATATCATAGGAGATTCTTGTACATCCATGTTTATAGCTGCAATATTCACAACAGCCAGAAAACCAATTCAGCCTAGATGTCCACTAACAGATGAATGGAGAAAGAAAATGTGATACATTGCGTGTGTGTGTGTGTGTGTATGTGTGTGTGTGTGTGTGTTTTATATGCAGTTACAAAGAAAAATGAGATCATGACAATTGTAGGGAAATAAATCCAACTGGAAAACATTATAATAAAAATAAGCCAGACTCAAAAAGATAAAGACTCCTTGGTTTCTCTTACATATGGAACCTACATTTAAAAGTGTATGCATGTGTGAATATAGTGTGTGTGTGTGTGTCAGCAAACTCTAAATCAGAAGAGATCATGAGAGAAGAGGAAGGGATATTAAAGGAGATGTGAATTAGAAAGGGAGATGGAATATGTGTAATAAAGAAGGAGACTGATAACTTGAGGAGCAAGGGAACCAGCTGGTTTAGAGGCCAAGGAAGAGTACGGGTGAACAAGAGGATGAATGAGAACAATATATAATAGTACATGTGTATGAGATTGGCTTTATGAAACCCAATACTTTGTATGATAGCCTAAAAAGTTAATAAATATTCCTACTGGATGATAAAAAAAGAAAAACATGTGTGTGTGTGTGTGTGTGTGTGTGTGTATGTGTCTTTTCAGGCATTTGTAGAACATTTTTCAAAATAGGCCAAGTGAGGCATGGTGCAGCACACTTATATTGCCAGCACTTGGGAGGTAGAGATAGAAAAACCACAGTTTCCAGGCCAGGAGCTAGCCCCCATTACAGAGTAAGACCCTGCCTCAAAAAAACCAAAAAATTAAAAGACCATATACTGAGTAGGAAAAAAATCACAAGCAAAACAATAAAAGCAGAAACTCATAGTTAAAAGGCACAAAGAAAATTGATATGAATTTAAAAATTAATCAATATGCTATAAATCCTAATAGCAAAGATTTCATAATGGCTATGTGTAGGTAAATGGCAAGAAACCACCATCCAGTAAAATGTAGGGATATAGTTAATATGATATGAAGAAGAAATTCATAATTATAAATATTTGTATCCAGAAAGAAAGGCCAAGAACTCTAACCAGGGCATCTAGAAGATTCTAGCAAAGGAACAGCAAAGAAGGAGGAACTAGGAAGAATAAAGAGAGAGTGAGTGAAATTAGGAAGAAGTAATAGAGATAAATTGGCAAGGCCTAAAATTTGTCCTTGACCGTATTAATAAACTTGCTAAACCTTTAGTGATATTTGTCAAAAATAAGATAACAAAACACGAGTTACCACCATCAAGAATGAGAACAAGACTATAACCACATGTTTTAAAACACCACATTAAATGATGACAAACAGATGGACAAGTTATTTGAAAAGTGTAACCTACAATAGTGATAGAATGAATGGAAGACCAAAATAGCCATGTTCCTATAAATAAAATTCATTTCACAATTAATAGGGGAGAAGGCAACACATCCTAACTCATACAAACTGCCTTGGTCTTCATTCCAAAACTGACAAAAGATCTCAAGAACAGAAATGCATAATCCATTATCTTTTGTAAACTAAGCATAAAATTAATTATATTATAGCATCAAAAACAAATAATCTCTGATTTTTAAGTAAGAAAATTAAACTACACTAAAATATAAAAAAATATTTAGAAAATGATGAAGAAGACCTTATAAACAGAAAGCTATATCATGTTCATGGATTGAAAGAAGCCATATACTATAAATATTACAGAAAAATTATCATTAGAGCAGAATAAGGAGTCCAGAAAGAGACTGTCAACATACACACAATTGACTTTTCCAGGCATTAGTGTAATTCAAAGAAAGTAAAATCTACTGAATGGTGCCAGGAAAAAGCAAACCTTGATCTTACCTCATAGTGAAAACCCAAGTCAGATGAAGAAAGGCTTAAACAAATGCTAATGCTGTAAAGCTCAGAGGATAAAATATAAATGAGGGGCTTTGTAATTAGGGCTATGTAAATGTTTCTTGGGACACAGAGAGCAATAATTATAAAAGCAAAATTGGCAAATTGGACTCAGTGAAATTAAAAACATATGTTAAGCCAAAGCACCTCTAAGGAGGTGAAAGACTGACTCAGGCTGGAGGATATTCCATGTGAGCATGTATGCCCATGTATCTGCGAGGTAACATGTGTAAACTATATCAGCAACTCCTAAAGTCAATAAAAAGAGACTCAATTTTTCAAATAGATAAAGAACTAGAATGGTGTTTCAAAAACAAGGGCACTTGAATGTAAACATTCAATAAGCTCATAAAAATGCCCACAGCAACTAGAGGGAAACACAAATAAAACTACAATGAGCCAGCATTTCCAATCAAGTAAGATTAATTAATCAGAGAGTAACACACAAAATTTTAGAAAGGAAGAGAACCTTGGGTTTCTCATACATTGTTGGTATACAGTTTAGCTTTCTTCAAATTAGCAAAATAGTAAGAGCAATTCAATATCCAACAATGAAAACATGAATAATACAATGTTGATAAATGAAATTCATATTATGGAATGCTATCCATTAACAAGAAGGGAAATATTGATTAATCAAATTAAATGTGCTCACAAGTCAGTGTACAAATACATGTAATTACAACACTATGGAAGCTAAGAGTTCAAGTCCAGCCACAGTTACCTGGAGAGCCCTCATCCACAAAAACAAATACTCTGAGGACTAGCTTTTATGGTACCTTTTGGTACCCAAAGGAAGGAAACAACCAACAATCCTACCCAGATATGACGCCTATGAACCACAAAAATCACCAGCATGACACAGTAATTCTAAGGGCCCAGTAGTGACACACATGCCTGGCAGTAACCAAGAGTTCTCCAGTTGGTATTAAGACCTACTCAACAATATGGAAATCATGACTGATACTGTAAACTAGCCAACTACCAAGGACTAGTGAAGTCATAAATCTCAGAAAGAGCTCACAACTGCTACTGGACTAAACCAGAATTGTACCTACCTATATTCTAAATATTTGTCCTCATACCCACAGATAAGTGTAGTCCTCACCTCTCATCAAGAAAACTTTTTTTTGCAATAAATAGTGACCAGAAAACAAAACCAATCAAAATGCAGAGATGTGAATCCCGTCCCAACTGATACATCAACAACACAACTCCTGCCCTCATTGGGCAGGAATCATTGATTGTAAGAGTCAGAGGAACAGGAGTTTTTCTGTGAGACTGTGTCTCCTAGGAATGTCAGAAGTTAAACCTATGAAGTCTATATAATATTGCTGCCTAAACATGACTGAACAAGGACAACAACAGACATACTAAAGTGGATGAGGGATTCCCCACGAGGACTCAGCCCTACACACAGAACTACAGCAACGCTGAGAGTGGGAGAGAAGAATAGTATTGTGCAGGAAAGAGTGCATCAATTGGTTATTCAATACTAAATTATCATCCCAAAAAACATGCATACAAGTAACGTCATAGAGAATGAACCAATTATATATTTAGGAATATGTGTGTGTGAGTGAGTGTGTGCATGTGTGTTTGTGTGAGTGCGCATGTGTGGAGGGTAACAACAATTAATTAAAAAAATAGTCTTTCAACTTGAAAGAGAATAAAAATGGTATATGGGAGGATGTGAAAGGAGGAAGTGATGTAATTATATTGTAATCTCAAAAAATAAAGGAAACAATTAAGAAAAAGAAATTAGTATGCCCAGAAAAAGGAATGAGGCACAAAGAGGATCTACTCTTCTTTGACTCTCCTTTTATAATTTTAAGGACACACACACACACACACACACACACACACACACACACACCTGTTACTAGAATTATATTTACAATTGATTCTGAAGGAGGAAATAGATAGGAAAAGGACAAGATGCATCCAGGGTACTAGGAATTCTGTATATCATAACTGGGTGGCAGTTACATTTTCCAACACTCATTAAGCTGTACGTATTCTGTGTGCATTTATGGTGTATATTTATACTTCAAAAGTTTTTAACTTATAACAGAAAGCAAATGAGGAAGACTTGGGGCGCACCCACAGCTAAGTCAAATCATTGCTTTCCAGAATTAACTACTTCAAAACCTTCTCCAGATTAGTTAACTCTACCCTTGTGGTAAAAGTGAAAATAGTAACTGCGGCCATCCTTCCAGAACCTCCCGGTTCATTACAGTTCCACCATGGGGGAGCTACCCCTCTTGACCTCCTGAGGGAGGATTGAAGGTATAATAAATGAACCCTTTTTAGAATTGCCAAAGCAGAGCCCCAAAGGGCCCCAGAGCACATCTAACTGTGACCTGGCAGGTCTCTGTACACACCAAAGCAAGATGGAGCACCTACAGCTAAGTCAAACCATTGCTTTCCAGAATTAACTACTTCAAAACCTTCTCCAGATGAGTCAACTCTACCCTCATGGCAAAACACAGTAACTACATCCATCCTTCCAGCTGAGGCTGCCTAGTGAGGCGGCACATTGAAGAATAACTCAGTTGGAGCACATCCTGCTGGGTGTGAGCCAGAATTGTCAGGTCTCTCAGTTTTTAAGAAAAAGTGAAAGTTCCGGAATCTTACCTGAAATCTTTCAAGCTTTAAATGCTGGCAACCATAGGCTGAGCATCTCTGACTAAAAACCCAAAGTCCAAACTTCAAAATGCAATGCTGAGGGATATCCCACAAGTAAGTAATACAAATATCCCCAATTTCAATTACGTTCTCAAAGTTTTTAGATTTGAGGTAATATATACCCTCAGTTTCTAATTTAAAATATATGTAGCATTTATAGATAAAAGCCATGTAGAAAAGACAAGGTAAAACAATTGCCTATTTGCTTAATTTGTTTATTGGGGCAGGTCTCATATCACAGGCTGGTTTTGAACTCACTGTGTAGCCAAGGATGACCTTAAACTTCTGACCCTCCTGCTTCCACATCCCAAGAACAGGAATAACAGATACAAGCCACTGCAAACATTTAGTACTGTGCTGGGGGCCAAGCATTAGCATGGGAAGAGAGCACTCTACCAACTGAACTACATCCCAGTACCCAAATATCTCCCAGCAAAACTAAGTGCACAGTTATTTAAAGGGTAGATGGATAAATTGAACTTTATCAAAGTTGGAAAATAAACTTCCAACCAGGTGGCTCAGTGGATATAATGCCCTTACCTAGACAGCCTGAGTTCAGTCCCCCAGGAAACCACATTGTGGAAAGACCAGACTCTCCCAAGTTGTTCTTTGATGTTCACATACATGCAATGGCACAGTAATATATGCAAGCACACACACATACATATGATGCTATTTATATAATCACAGAAAGCAAATGTTAGTAGTGTAGTGTAGTATAGTGTTAAAGAGCAGATGCATTGCTACCCAGGGACAAAGAGACAAGGATGGGTTACAAAGCTACAAGAGAAAACCTTGGGGTGATGGATGTGCCTATCATCTTGAATGTGTTCATGGTTTATGTGGGTGTGGTCATGTGTCAGAATTTATCAGATTGTACACATAAGACATGTGCTCTCTATTTTATGTGGGCTATTCATCAATAAGCCAGTTTTAAAGGGGAAATAGCATTGGTTGGCAAGATGACTCCACAGGTAAACACACTTGCCAGCAAGAGTGAATGCCTAAGTCTGAATTCCAGTATCCAACAAATGGAAAGAGAGGACAAACTACCGGAAGTCGTACACTGATTTCTATATACATACTGTGGCCTGTGATGCATATATACATACATACGTACACAAAAACAACATAAATAAATAATGGTAGTATTTTTTAAAATTTTTAAACAAAAAATATAGATGCAGACAAACACAACTGACCTGAATATAGCCCCCACAATGCCAGCTTGTAGCGGTTGCATGCTTCTCTCTCCGTCTAAGAATAAAGAAAGCTGAGATATAGAGGGACACATTGACCTGCCCTAGTCAGGGTCTGTTGGTTAACTTTGTGTAATAAAGCTTGATAAGAAATTTCTCAGGGATACTGGAGAGATGGCTCAGTGGTTAAAAGAACTGGCTGCCATTCCAGAAGGCCTACGTTCAATTCCCAGCATGCACATGGCAGTTTACAACTCTCTGTAATTCTGACACCTTCATACAGACATATATGCAAGCAAAACACAATGCCCATAAAATAAGAACAAATAAATGATTTTAGAATATATTTTTTTAAAAACTTCTTTCAAAAAAAAAAAAAAGAAGAAAGAGAGGACCAGACAGTATTCTCACTATTTAAATAGATCTTAGTTCTGTTTTAAGAACTGCTTTGCAATGGAAAGCAGACCAAAAATCAAAAGGTCTGCTCTGGATTTCCCCAGCATCTTAGCTTATGACCTTGAGCTGTTTTGCTAACATTTGCAAGATATCAGTTTCTTCATCTCTATACACGTCATGAGTGTCTATGTAGGAGTCTACTGGAGGATGAAATAAAATATACTGTGTTCAAAAATCTTTAATAAATACTGTTGGGGCAAGATGGCTAGGTGTTCTGTATTCTATGAACCAGCTAACATTGCTGACAAAAGTAGTGTAGCATTTTTCCTAGGATGGACAGCTTTGGCCAGTCTAGCACAGAAATACCAGTACAGTGTTACTTAAAAACAGGCAAACAAACAAAACAAAAGTTACTAAAAAGATAGCTACAGAAGTTATTCTCTTTCCAAACTGAAGACTCAAGGGTCTGGAAATGGCAGCCTGACAAGCATCTTTGGTCTTCTGACTTATTTAGCCTTCAAGTCAAGCTGGTTTAAGAAATTTTAACCATTGATGTCAGCCTGGTCTACAGAGCAAGTTCCAGGACAGTCTCTAAAACAATACAGAGAAACCCTGTCTCAAAAAACCAAAAAGAAGAAAGAAAGAAATTTCAACCAAACCAGCATGGTGGTGCACACCTTTAATCCCAAGGTACAGTAAGATCTAGGCTAGCCTGGCCTACAGAGCAAGTTCCAGGACAACCAGGGCTTCACAAAGAACCCCTGAGTAAAAGAAAAAAAACAAAAAAACTAAAAGAAAGAGAAAGAAATGAAATTCCATCCAACTTATAAAGTTTGAGAGATTTCATATAATTGGATTATTTCGTAAAGTTAAGATATTTCATACAATGTGAATTTCTTGGTATAGGGGAGAAGAACTGCCAACACAAAATGAACCAGAGGACAGGAGAATCTTCAGAAGGACTGGATCTCCTTACGTCCTCATGGTTCCCATGATCCCCTCACACTCTGGCGATAACCCTTCCTTACTCTCAATCTGACCCCAGCCAATGGAGGAGTTCATGCTTGCAAACTACATCTTCTAGTCTACCACAGCTAGCCACTGCTTCAAGAGAACCTAGCATACCTATGATTTGTCATCTAGAAACACTAACATTTGGACAGCCATTCAATGGCATCAAATCCTCCTGGCCCTGCACATCAATGAAAGCAGAGATCAGGCAATCTTCTACCAGGTTTTGAACAATAGAGAAACTCAGCATGGAAGTTACTACTGTGTGTGTGTGTGTGTGTGTGTGTGTGTGTGTGTGTGTGTGTGTGTGTGTGTGAGACGCACACACATACATGCCATAGCACACATGTGGGACATCTCAGAGTAGTCAATTATCTCCTTACACTGTGTGGGTCCCAGGGATTGAACTCAGGTCATCAGGCTTCCAAGAAAGCACGTTTGCCCACTGAGCCATCTTATGACCCCCTCAGCCTGAATTACTTTGGACACCAAATTACATATTTTGGATACCCTGACTCTCAAATGATCCAACTTGACACTGTACCTATCTGGCATGAGAGGGAAAATGTGCCCATGAAATAATATGGTTTCCCAAACAACGGCAGAATAATGACAACACTAGTTGACATGCCAATGCAGACAGGGAAATTTCACAAGGCCCTACATTAGATAAATAGTTACATATGGTCAATGGCTGCTGAGAAAGGACTCCTCCAGGGATGAGCTCCCTCATAAGATGTCAATCCTAAGTAGTCAGCTCTAGAAAATGTATACACAAACAACATTAAATGGACTTAGTAGGTTTATGTGCATATGTGTATGTATACATGCAACAACAATGGTTAAATAAGAGATCATGAATTTGTGAGGAGGGACATGGAGTAGTTTGATGGGAGACAGAGGAGTGGGAGTGATATAGATACAGTGATTTTGTAGAAAGTTCTTGAAAAATGCACCCCCATCCCCATAGACTCCTGCTCCAACAGCTGTGACCCTAAGTAGTTTTATACCCACACTCAGTTTCCTGGGGAAATTGCCAGCTCTACCCAGATCCCTAGTAAACCTTTAGTGGGGGTGCTATGCATGGTTAGGATGAGAGATGAGGAAACCCACAGTAAAAACACCATTTCCTCTGCAGAAACCCTTCACTGCCTACAATTAATGCTTATAGATCACATTCTGGCTCCAAGGCAGTTCCTCACAGCACACAAAGGTAAGTTAAAACGTATGCTTTCAGACCTTGGAGTACATCTGCTCTTGATATTCTGTCAATACAAAATATTTTCACTCTTTCAACCTAAACACTAAATCAGGAAGCCTGCAAGGAAACCATCCTGTTTCAAAACATTTTTCAAGGCCAGAATCTAGAAGCAGATGCATCGTCTCATTTGTCTGGCCTCCTAACTACAAATTCAGATTGCAAAGAAGAACTTGAAGTTTTAGGTATTCTGATTGCCCTGGATTTTGCCACCAAAGGCAGAGGTCACTCTGAGAATAATCACCCCAGACAGTTGTGTGTAGCTACGAGAAAGCCTCTGTGGAACAGGGCAACCCATTCCCTGTGCCTACAGTTTGTTTTATTTTCTTTTGTTTCTATAAACAGTGAGATTCTTGTGGTTAATATTTTTATGGGTTTCATTTCCCTGGAGAAATGTGTGACATAAGACCCATTTTCTATAGTTACTTGTTAAGTGACACAGTTAATGATCTATTGTCTGGTATATTTTATAAATACTGTCGAGCCAAGAAGGGAGCACTCAAAAACAAAACCAAAAAAGCTCAAAATAATTTTAAGAGAATGTTTTATAAATTTTAAATAAACACAAGTACAGCTAGACCTGAGACATCAGGGTGCATAAACATTTCTGTTCTCCTTTCTGTTTTACTCAGAGTCACCATCTACCCCAGACTTCCTTATCTCTCTAACAAATGCCAGATTTTATTGACACATTTCATCTGCTTCTTGACCTAGACACCCAAAATTCTGGAATGTGGTGTGTCTTTTCCAGCCACTATTATCCCCATGCTTTCGCAGCACAATTCTTGGCTATTGTTTTCCAAAGCAGACCCATTACACTCAGAGTGTCTGTCCCCCTTCTCCTCAGAGAAGCATCTTGATTACTCTGCCTCCTGTTCTAAGAAATGCACTCTGCACAGATGACACAGCCTTTGATCAGCAGGCTTCCAAAGAGATACAGATTCCTTTGCCATCAGCAAGCAGGCTGCAGTCAATTGGTTTTTTTCTTAGCTACAGTTTTTAAAGGTTAGGTAAGGGGGACGCAGGGAAAAGGATCCTTTAGGGGTTTTCCTTTAGGGGGATGAGTACAAAACCATTTGCAGGATCCTCCCCCAGGGGACTACACAAAAGCTATCAGCAAGGACGCAGAGTCTAGCACAGTTTGAGCAGAAAGCGCATTGGTCTTTTCCTCCTCGACGCTGTGTCCTATTTTATGCTAATGCTCCCTGAACTCCAAGCTCTAGATTCATAGCAGTATTAAGCATGTATTGTTACTACAAGGTTTTTCACTTGTGCCAAGAATCCCAGGTTAGAGGGAGTTAGCAGCATGCTTGTTTATAACTGAAGAAATTGAAGGATAGAGGCAGCATTTCCCACTGAGTTACAGAAAGAGTCTGTGTGAGGGGCTCAGTGCTCTGGTTTCAGAGTCCAAACATCCACTCAGAGCACTCCACTAGGGCACAGGCAGGCTTCTAAATCTAGCATGAAATGCTAGAGCTTGTTGGTTATTATCTTTACAATGTAATTGGGCAGATTTGTGTGGCAGGCACAGGGAGAACAGGAAAAAAGAGTGATTAGGCTAACTATGTCCAAAATTGTCTTTTTATACATAATTGAATGTGATAGAAGAGCCTCTCGTGTCACAGACACTAATTAAGCCATGGGTGCCAAACACAGGAAACCCTCTCCTTCGACAGTATGTTTCACAGCAGTTTGCTCTGTCAGTATGAGCAGAAATCATCTGGGTGCAGCAAATCCAGAGACCACAAAAGCCTTCATTCACCAGAAGGAAGAAGAAGAGAAGAAAGAGAAGGAGGGGAAGAGAAAGAAGAGGAGGAGGAAGAGGAGGAAGAAGAAAGAACTGTTTCCTGATCATCTAAGTTTACAAAAATTTCAGTAACAATATGGAAATCTCTTTCCTATTGAGAAACCCCTACACTGGTGATTTACTGGTTCTGCTGGAAGCAACAGAGAGAGATAGAAAGAAGATTAGTTAGAAAGTCAGCATAGTATGCTTGCAGCCCTGGTAAAAAAGAATAATCATAATCATAATCATAGTAACCATGGTAGTTTAGTGACCATCTCATATGCATTTCTTGGTTTCATCACAGCACTTCTTTGAGTTCAGTATATATGCTCCCATTTTACAGATGAAAAAAAAAACTCCAGCTTAGAAGGGCTAAGTGAAGTTCTCATAAATCTCTCAAGGCCGGTGTTGTTAACAGCAGCTATGTGACACTAGGGTCAGTTGTGGGGTCTGAAAAGAACTTACCGTTTTGCTCAGGATTCAGCTGTTTCCCAGAAAGTAGGAATTTCAGTGTAAGGTGGGCCAGCCCCTCCATGAATAGTGTGTAGCTTCCAGAGAGTGCCTCCCCCTCTCTGGAGCGCAGGGGAACATGGTCTGAAGTATGTCTCTGGTCCTGCAAAGTGCTGTAAATCTGCTTTCTCTTTGCTCAAGGACATTATAGTGTCATCTCTGCTCTGCAATCATGATGTGGTTCTCTAATTTAGCCCAGACAGCACTATTTGAGTAAGTTTGCACAGAACTCTTGGAGCAACTGCTTTCTATAGAGAGAGGAAACTTCCATTTGTCTGTAGTTTATTATTTTAGAGTTCTGCATGTTGAGGTCTAGAATGGGTCACCTGGACTATGATGGCTTTGGAGAAGCTGTAGTAGCATCACTTTCTAGTTCTAGAATCACTTACTCTCCTGAACTCATGGCCATCTTATTCTGAACCCCCTTCTGCTGTCACATCTCTTAAATAAAGACATGTGTAACTGCATTGGCTTACCCAGATTACACAGGCTCATCTCTCCACCCCAGGTTCTTAACTGAATCACATCGTCAATAGTAAATGTGTAATTTTTAGGCATTTCTCTTATGTAGAGTACCAGGCTTGTTCAACTTTCCACCTTTGGATTACATGCACTCCAGGATAGCTACAAATGCTCCAACACAAAATTATAAACTTACTTAAAATATTATGAAGGGTGTGTGTGTGTGAGAGAGAGAGGGGGAGAGAGAGAGATCTATAACTCTATTGCATAACTATTGCATGTGAATTTTGTAAATGGCAGTTAAGAGGTCTAGAAAGATGGCTCAGAGGTTAAGAACACTGGCTACTCTTCCAGACATCCTGAGTTAAATTCCCAGCAACCACATGGTGGCTCAAAACCATATATAGTGAGATCTGTTGTCCTCTTCTGGTGTACAGGCAAACATGGAGACAGGACACTGTATACACAATAAATAAATAAATAAATCTTTAAAAAGTCCAACTTGGACTAAGTGTTATTACTTTTTTTACATACATCATTTCATTTTAGTCTATCCTTATCAACACACCAAAGACAAATGTTAAGTCTCTGGAAGGCTGCCCTCAGCACTCCAGCAAAACATGGTATTTCCCCGAGAATTCCCATAGTACTATTTTTTATGTGAGCATTCTTATATCAAAACTAACAAAATGTTTACTTAATGCCCACTGTATGTCAGTTCCAGTTTTAGAAGTCATTATATGGAGATCCCATCCCCGTAGTTCAGCCCCCAAAGAGCCCAGATTTCCTATCGCTATGAAATGTGTCTCGTGCTGCCTCTGTCCAAACCCATGTACAAAGGTCCCAAGCCAACTGCGCCTGACCTAGGAAGCAAGTTTGTGCCCACATCCTTATTGCCCAAACACCCAATTTGGTATAGGCTGTTACAGATGGAGCTTTATAAATTAACATTCCTGAAGCCCTTCTGGATTTAGCCAGAATTCCACATGCTTCTCAGCAATCAGGAAATAGGAAATTCTGTGCATCAAGGCTGGAAGTAAAGATTAGGTATGGTAATGACATAAATAAATTAGTTAATATATTTAGAGGAAGAGAGTAGTCAACTAATTCTTTATGGTGTTCAATGATCTCTTTTCTTACATTGGAAAATTATTCAGATCCTGGTTAACTCGAAGAAGTGCATTGGAAATCAAATAAAACATGTATGGAAGAGCCTTTCAAAGCAGGTAAATGATCCTAAAAGTTTAACTGGTAAGTGCAGTTATGGACATGAATGAGAATCATACATATACAGTCCGAAGTTTCTACTTTTAAAGTGAACAAATGAAGAGTGAAATAGATAATGACTTGCCCAAGAGCACACAGCCTAGAACAGTGATTCTCAACATTCCTAATGATCAAGGTCCCTTTAATACAGTTTCTCATTTTGTGGTGACCCCCCTAACCACAAAATTATTTTCATTGTTATTTCATAACTGTAATTTTGCTACTGTTATTAATCATAATGTAAATATCTGCGTTTTCCAATGGTCTTAGGCGACCCTCATGAAAGGGTGGTTCAATACCCCAAAGGGGTCATGACCTATAGGAAGATGAAAACTCAAATCCTGCGGTTCTCAGTTTAACACTTATGAGTCATGAAGGCTTTCTTGTTTTAGAGCCCCTGGGTACAGAGGGTTAATTTATTATTGCATGCAGTGGGAAGGCAGACAAGAGAGGAGACAATTCAACCTGATTTCCAGCAACTGGAAATCCTGGGAGAGCAGCGCAGATCATACACTACTATGGCTTGTATCTGACCACATGTGCACCTTGAGGCTTCTATGTTGAAATCTTACTCCTATTGTGATAAATGAAGGAGGTAGAATTAGATAATTCAATTCAATTATTATGTCTAGAAGTGGGACTTCAGAGGGCCTAGACCCTACCCTGGATGACATGACAGACTCTGGAGATCCACCATGGAGGGTCTCACTCTACCTGGGGATCTGAGTGGAGACTGGGTGGGAGACTGGGGGGCCTGGTGGGGAGGGATGGGGAGGAGGGGAGAGAGAGGGAGCTGGGATTGATATGCAAAACAAAGTTGTTTCTAACTTAAATTTTTAAAAAGGGGGGGAAAATCAAGTATTTTATCATTAAAAAAAAAAAAGAAGTGGGACTTCAGAGAAATGAGTAGGATTGCCTAAGTTTGCAAGTGCGGATGGCCCATGATTGAATACATGTGGCTTTATAAGACAAACAAAAAGACTCATGTGTATACTCCATTTCATGCCCTGTGACACCATGCACCACTTTGGAACTCATCAGCAAAACATACTCCCCCTCTTCACCTTGGACCAGAACTGTGAGCCAAAATCAGCCTCTTTTCTTTGTAAGCCTCAGGCATTTTGATACAGTACCTGGAAACTAACAAAGACATGTGTGTACCTTACCTGATGGGACAAAAGGTCAAGGCGTTTATCCCATCAGTCATTGAGTGTTACTCGGCTGCTCAGGATTGAAAACTCCCCACCTGTCCAGCAAGCATACAGGAGAGCTCCAGCGACTGCATCTTGGGCTGGTCTGCACACCACCGTGCAAGCTGGGGGAACACCAGCTAACATGGATCACATCTGCTCAGGTAAGGGGGCCTCAGGGTAAGGCATGGCAACTGGGCCTCAGCTGAGCCCCCGTAAGTGTTTCTGCATATCAAACCCATCCATTTCCTTACAATGCTCCCATCTGGAGCTGGCCTCTCAGAGCTGGAGGGATGACTAAGAGCTCTGTAGATATACTTGGGGGAACTGTGATTGAGCCCACTTTTTACACGCATGAGTTTCAGATCTCTTGCTGTGTCAACAGTAGGAAGGATGAACATGAGTTTAAAAGCAGCTGCTTTTGTCACCTTTAGGGGGAGTAACCTTGGTAAATGTCTTCTCTTATGAAAAGAAAATGGAAAAAGAGGACAATAAAAGCATTTCAGGAAGATTAACTGGGCCCAGAATGCAGCAAACTGGACCTCACAAAAGCAAGCTTCATTCCAGTGCCGGCAGCAGCTGCCAGTCAGGAACTATCCAGAATTGGTCCTTCTGTGCATCTGAGCAGGGTGTCTCCAGGTCTTCTCCGGGATACTACAAAATTCCAAGCTGGGAGACCAAGAAAGCTCGTGGTGAATTGAGTGGTGATGAAATGCCTGAGAACCTGTGTGTGTGTGTGTGTGTGTGTGTGTGTGTGTGTGTGTGTGTGTGTGTGTGTTGTGTGTGTCACGGACTACAATATCAAGAAGAGAGAACAGATACTGGAACTCCACCCTTTGGATCCTCAATGGAGTAGGTGATGCCCACCCATACCGTGAGTGGGAAATTCTTTACTCGGCTTATTTATTCAAATGTTCACATCTTCCAAAGCAGCCCCCTCACAAACACATCCAGAAATAGTTTTATCATCGCTTTCCTTGCTATCCTTAGGTCCAGTCATGTTGACATATGAAGTTAGCCATAACGGTACTATGAAAATGAAATTTCTCTTAGACAATCTCATATCCGTATTGTTTCTTACTGAACTCATACAACAGAATCCCCAATGTCATTTATGAGTGCTATTGTTCCTTACCATGAATTAAGTGCCACTGTCTTTTCAGCTTAACTGTGGGATGTCTGCATTGATGCCCATTGGACACACACTCCTCTCTGTCTCTCTGTCTCTCTGTCTCTCTGTGTCTCTGTCTCTCTGTGTCTCTCTCTCTCTCTGTGTGTGTGTGTGTGGTGTGCATAGGTTTATTTGCGTGGGTGTGTTAAACATCAAACTCAGGGCTTGACTCATACTAAACACTCTACTACTGGCAATCAGTTCCTCTCCTACAACATTATGCCTGTCCTCAGACTAGACAGTGCTAGCCTACAGAGCTCCACGAGGTTCTTCTCTGCTCATGACGTCGTCTTCTGCGACATTCCCCCACAAGTGAACGGGCAACAGGGGAGGCAGGCGTTTATCTGCAAGTTTTGCTAGTTTTGAGCCATTCTTTTAAAACCCTTCCTTGAACTGGGCACAGAGCTAGTGAACCCAGCAAGTGACTGGAAGGAAGGACATTTGGCTTATCCAAAGCTTCCCAGCCTCTAATTTCATGGATTCAGAAAAACAGTTTAACTGATGAATCTGAGTTGAAAGAGAAAGCCAACAATGCCAGCTCTGGACAATGTCAGGAAACCAGCCCAGAAAAGTAGCAGATGCGCTGGACTGAAAGTTAGAAGGCTTGCTTGATTTTTTCCCTCTTGAAGTGAGTCTTTTTCTCAAGCTCTTTATTATTGTACCTCAGGCTCTGGAGTCTTAGGATCATAAATATGTGCCACTATGACCAACGAGACCTGTTTTCAAGACCTAGCCTCGTCACCACCCAAAGGCCAGGGTTTGAATGAACTGTTTATCTGATTAAGATCAATCTCTCCTAAGTACAAAATGATGGAACTTGGGCTACAAGGAAAGAAAAGAAGCAAAAGCCTTTCCATACATGAAAAAATGGCAACAGCATGTATACCTTCAATATGTTGAATAACCGCAGCATCATGTATACCTTTTGTTGTTTCTACTAGTTTACAAGTGAGGAAACTGGGAGACTGAGGCTGGGGTGTGAATGCCAGTTGTAACCCTGGAGTATGGACCTTCTGACCACAAGTGCAGGAGGTTTCCTCATTTTCTCCATGTTCTCTGCCTTACAGATGGCAAATTTGCCTCATGTGGCGTCTGTGTTTGTTTGGAGTCTGGGATGCTCTCTGCACAACTATTTCCCCAATTCTGGGCTCTTCATGGTTGATGCAGTCTGCATGGGAGCAACAAGGCATAATCTCTAAGGGCCCGGCTTCAGAGTCATTTGCTGACTATATAACCTTGGGCAACCCCCCCAAGCCTCCATTTTCTCATTCAAAGGAAAGTCATTAGAAAACGGAAGTCATGATGGTACTTTATCTCTGAGATGTTGTAAGGATTCTGGGAAATCTGCCTCCTAAGCATTCAGCATACTGCCTAGCATCTGAACCCAACACGGTTCAGATACTAGTGTTTTCAGAGACATAGTACAAGCAGTAAATAGTGATGGCAGTTGAAAATCTGGTGACTAGACCTGGGAATTGGTTTGCCTATGATTTGTGAAAATCAGGATCCAATTCCCAGCAACATACCCCCACCCCGCTGCCCTGCTACACACACACACACACACACACACACACACACACACACACACACGATAGATGATAGGTAGAAAACTAACTGAGCTTAGTTCAGATTAGTACCTGGCATGGAAGAAGCCCTTGTATATATGGCTACTGATGCTATCTGCCCCTGACTCCTATCTCTACCCTCTCTCTCATGCTCATGTCTGCAAACAACTGTAAATTTGCTTGAAATATATTCCCGTGAACTTTCAGCAAAGAGGTGGATTCCTGTGGTGGTCTCCTTACCTCTGCCTTCGATTTAGACTCATTTTGAGTGTGCTACAACTGTCTCTACTATTCTTGAAGACCACTAGTGCCAAGTCCTCACTGAAATAAATGGCCTGGTGAGTCTGATTTGAACAGGATTGGCAAGGTAAGCAGAGCCTGAAGAAGCTTGAACTTCAGAGTCCTGGGAAATTAGCCATGACCTCCTGGGAGGAGTCTCGAGGAAGGTGTACCATTGAGTGATAATGGGCCTCCTCAAGGGCCCTAGCGACACAGCTAAGCAGACAATATTAGGTAATGCACAACATTACAATTAACTCCAAGGCCCTCAGTCTCATATGTAGACCTTGTAGGTGAGATTCCCACACAGACAGATATTTGCCTCTGCTTGCACCCACATTTATGCTTCCACTTACAAAGCATGTTCTCCTCTCCCTCAGTATAACTCCAACGCTAAAGTTTGTCCTCTTAGACTTCGAGCCACTGAGCAATCCTGGCAAGTGTGTCCTTCCATAGTCATAGGCACAGAGGATATCTGGGACATGAGTTAAAGAAGCCTCTGTCAACAATTCTAAGTAAAACATCCCATACTTGCTAGACATGGTGACACGCAGCTATAATACCAGCATTCAAGACACTGAGGTGGGAGGATCCTGAGTTCTAAGCCAGCCTGGTCCACATAGTGTGATACTGTCTTGAAAACCAAGTAAAGGGTAGAGAGATGGTTAAGCAGCAGTTAAGAGCACTTGTTGCTCTTGCAGAGGACCTGATTTGGTTTTCAGTACGCACATCAAGTAGCTCACAGCTGCTTGTAAGCCCATCCCCAAGGGCTCTGCCACCCTTTTCTGGCCCCCACAGGCACCTGCCCTCATACGCACACATACATAGACAAATACACCTAAATGTAAATGTAATTAAAAACAAAATAAGCTTTTTTAAAAAAACAGAACAACACCGCATCTTTATTGAGGTAATGACTCATGAAGCCTTCAGAAAAGGTACAGGTGCTGCATCCTTGCTTTCCATGCTGCCTGGAAGCTGCCTGAAGTTGCCAGGAGTGAAGAAGAAACTGCTTCTATGCAGGTCTCCTAAGCACAGGCTTTAGGAGAACCTAAGACAAAACCTTACTTTCACATTAAGAATACAAAATATATTTGATGTAAATATAATGTAAACAATGAAGGCGAATCCACAGTATGAATGAATTGTTTACATAAAACATGGGCACTGGCAGCTCCTCATACTAGGGACATTCATTCCTGCCTCCTTGCAGGGAAGCCTCCATGGGAAAGTTTCAAAAACATCAGGCCTAAATCATGGTGGGAAATTCACAAGCTACAGCAGCATGATGCAAGGTGCTGAGGACAGGGTCCAGAGAGCTGTACATGAGCCCAGTCTCTGTCATTCACTGTGTGATCTCAGCCCTTGCCTGGATGCTGACCAGGGACGCAGCTTCCCAGGGCTGCCCGGGAGTTCAATGAGATGCCGCCTGTGAAACGCCAGCACTGAGGTGCAGAGGGCTCCCCAAGTGTGAATAGTTATGATCCAGCATGTTGTTTTTGGAAATCTCGTTTCATTTTATATATCACGTGGGCTCTCCACCCCATCTCACCGTGTAATTGCTTTTCCCTTCGGAGCAAGGAACCTCTGATCTGACAAAAGGCAGTGAAGTCACCAGGCTTGCTCTCGCCCAGCTTCATGTCTAAGCTTTGGACAAGCAAGTTCCCCATGAGCCAGCTGGCAGCCCAGGCCTTGCTAGGGCAGTCCTGGGGGATGTTAGTCACTGCTGTCTGAGCTTCCTATGCAGGTCTCCAGACAAAGTGGGATGGGGGGGTGGGCGGAAAGGGAGAGAGTCGGTGCAGAAACGTGAGAGGGGCAGAGTCTCTGCAAAGCACGTGGGAATGGAAGAAAGCTTACCCCTGCTCTGGAGAGGAGGGGCCCGGTGCATGATGGGAAAGTCATCACAGGGCAGCAGAGCAGGGACTTAGGGAAGCATACTCACCCATTGACACACTTGAAACATGGCTGTGACATGCACCAAGGGGCACCTGGTATGTCAGTCTGAGTGCACACAAGACTAGAAACTGGATCAAGAGCCAAAGAGACAAGATTCCAAGAAAGCGACATGCCAGTAGAGTAGGCGATATGAATCCCAAATAGGGCTCTGAGGGGGGAGCCCAATTTCAGAACTGGGGAGAACAGGCTAGATAGCCCACCACTTAGTCCCCACTGCATTCTAAGCAGTCACTCCACTTAATCCTCACAACACTATGTGGAGGCATGCCCACTTCACATAGGCAAATTGAGACACCGTGAGTTAAGCAACTTCTCCAAGAGCACACAGCTAGTGTGTGGCCAAGACAGAGATTGAATTCTGGCCTGTGCAACTAGATTCTTGACTGAAAGCCCTTAGCTGGTAGTCTCTCTACATAGGAAGTAGAGCCAAGGTCAGGAACTAATGAAAATCTGATCAAATACATTTAGAAGTTAAACACACACACACATTTATTGTTACTAAAGAGGCTGCCTGAACAGTCACCCTAATATAAGATGGATTTAGATAGTGTACCTAGAACTTGTGTCTACCCAGAGCTATAGAATCTGCTGGAGGTATCTGATGTGAGTACTTCTCCAAGCTTTACATAGTGTCTCAGCTCCTAGAAGGCTAGCTGGGCATTATGCTATCACCCAGGCAGGGGGCATGGGAGAAAGTGGTAGTCTTCCAGAACTCTACCTTAGAGCTGACCTACAGGTCTTGATTCAAGTCCTTAAGCTTGCGATTGATGGCCCATACCTTCTACCACAATCTACTACTAAACAAGGTGACAAGACAGCCCAGATTCAAGAGGTGAGAGCAAGGCTCCATCTATCTCATAATGGAGTTGCTGGAAAAGTCACACTGCATAATGCCTCAAGGATATGCCTGCATTTTGCAACTGTTCTGCCATGGTGGTCAACCCAATTCCATAAGTAGGTGAAAGGCAGTGACCCCTCCCAGTATTCTGAACTATGCTGATTTCCCTGCCAAAATCCATTTGTCCATTAAATACCCTTTCCTTGGCCAGTCTTTGGGTCTTCTTAGCACTAGAGTGGGAAGGAAGAGATGTAATGGCTTAGAGTTGGGCAGATAGAGAATGTATCTGCCTTCCTTCTTTTAGAGGTAGTAAAATCTAGACTGTTTACCCACTTACTTCATCTCTATAGTTTTACAACTAACACAGCTTCATGAGAAAGTACACTTAAACTTTCTCAGTGAGCTGTCCAGCCTAGCCATTCTTCTCTGAGAATGTTGTCAGATTCCAGGAAACAGATGTTCTTTAATTAGATGAAGTTTTACTAGGATTTCTACCCCACTGCTAGTACTGTTTGCGATCTGAATTTAAGACACAAAATTCCTGAGATGTGTTTCCTACAGTACCACTGAGATCACAGACTCCCCAGAGGTGTACCTCTGAAATCCCTGACATATGAGATTGCTGGAAGGATCCTTGACATGTTTGTGCCAAAAGCTGAGTGTTTCAGTGTCTTGGAGAAAGCAGTGGACTTGAAGTCAGTATTGGCGGACGCAGAAGTCAAAGAGTACCACAGTCCAACCTGTGCTCTGAGGCCAGACTGCCTGGCCTTGCATTCTGGCTCTTTCATGTGTGCTATGTGATTTGGCAGGCTGTTTAGCGTCTCTGTGTCTCAATCTCTCCACCAATAAAGTAGAGTAATATAAACGCTTCTTTCAGTCATGTGTCATAATTCAAGTAAAATGCTGAGAACAGCGCCTGAACCAGTACATTCCACCTGCATGTTGCCTGTCATTACTGGCACCTACTCTTGCTGCCTGGAGAGCCTTGAGCAAAATTCTTAGCATGTCTCCTGTCCAATAGTGACATCTGTACAATGGGAATACTATTACTCCTCACTCTTATTGTGTCCCTCTTACAAGATTCTTCAACTTCAGATCTCAGCGGGACTCTCCTGCCCCACCCAGTGCACTTTGATATGAGACCTCTGCTCAAGGTAACTGGCAGAGACAACCCACTGGGAGCAGAGAGAACACCAGTCACCTCTCTACAGTGCTCTTTCTCATCCTCCCCTGCCTCACTGACTTGGCGCTCACTCTCCTGGGGAATACCGTCACACTGCTCAGCTGACTTGCTGCCTCAGGAAGCAGAGGCTGCTTCTCACTTCCCCTGCTCCCTGCTCCATCAGTCACCATCTGAAAAGGCAGATGGCCACCCCAGTGGACCCCGTAGTCACTCTGCCCTTTGTCATGCAAACTGTAGTCAACATAGGCATGGCTTCCTACTCTCCCGAGCTCCCCTTTCTTCTGCCTAGGTTGCAGCATCCAAGGGCTGAGAAACAGTTTCTTTCCTGGCCAAAAGGAAGGGCGGGAAACCATGTAAACACAGCAACATAGCAACATGTGGGGACAGAGGAGCAACAGTGTGCCTCTTGGCATGGTTAGCCACGTCTCGGCAGGCTGAATGAACTAGCATTTGCTCAGTTACTATGCTCTTCTGCATAGCATGGGTACCACCTCAGGCATGCAGATCGAGTCCTCACCTGGACACAAGAAGCATTTCATCTCTGCTCCATCCTCTCCCTTCATTGCGAAAGAAATCTCTCAATGGTCATCGGCCCTTCTCATTGAAAGCTTGCAGTTTTAAAGTTCATCAGTGAATCTCTCCCTCTCAAGGCTCATCACTTGTCCATATTCAAGTCTTGCTCTAACTTGAACATTTATCCATCTCCCAATCTAGTATGTCTTTCCCATGAAATCTCTTCTTCCTACCCCCTTTCCCTACAATCTCGGATTTATATGGCATACTAATAACCTCTGCCTCCTCCAGGAAGTCTCTCTAGCTCTCCCAAGGAAGGTTAGTTGTCACAATCTGTTCCCCCCTTTGTACTTGCTCACAGCATACTCTCGTGATGGGTTTGATTGTGTGTTTATACAGGTGTGTTTACAGTCTCATACAGCTCAGTAAGACCCACTTCATCGCTTTGGTGGCCGATGAAAGTCCAAAATCCTCCCCAAAGCTACCGGGAATTTCCTGGTTCCCTCATCTGCACCTCTGGCTTCTATGCCTACCCACTAGACTGTGCTCACTGCAACCCAGGTGTGGTCAAGAATGTCCTGCACGGCGTATGTGGATGGTACAGAGTTCAAGGGCACTCTGCCAAGAGGACCAAAAGATCCTGACAGCTCAACCCAGTCAATGCTCACTCTGCATCCACTCACAAGAAGTCTTTGCCATTTTTCAGTGTGCAGCAGGAGCTAGCTGTGCTCCAGTGTGCTTCCAACAGTTCTATTACAAAGCTGTCCTGCAGCAAGCTTCTGTGATATAGACCTCACTGAAATCCGGGGTGGCATGGCTGCTCAAACGTCTTTGCTCTCCTCCTGACCGTGGGACCTGTGTGTTAGCCCTTCATTATTCACAGTCTCACGTCCATGTCCTGCCCCTCCCACCCTTCCTGCCTCCATTCACTTTCCCTCCCCTTCTCTCCATCTCCATATCCCTTTCTCCCTATCCCCTGCTTTCTCTCCTTCTTTTTTCCCTCTTCTATCTTTTTCATCTTTTCGGAAGCAACTTAACCACTTCATTTGTTCTTCTACCAACTCCAGAGGGTGACTTTATCCACTGGCTGCTTATTAAGACATTCTGGCAAACAGACTGACTTTCCCTGCTCCAGGAAGACGTTGTTGCTCCATGCCATGAAAATACTGCTCATCCTTTATACGTGGAACTGCCTGTGCCCCACCTACTGTCTATCAGCTCTGTAAGAGTAGAGGAGGCAGGTGCCCATCCATGGTAGCCATCATAGCAGAAAACCCGTTAGTAATGCAGCAAATGAAAAACTGAGCATCATATACTAATCAAGACCCGGCTCAAATTCTTCCTCTGTCACTTATTAAATGAGGGCCTATTTAGCTCTGCAGGGTCTTAGTTTCTTCATCTTCAAAAGTAGCAGAATGAAGCTGCATAGCAAGTAATACACTCAGGAGTGTGTTTGCCCAGATTCATGAGACAGGTATAACAAAGACAAGCCCCGTAGGAATGCTGTGAGGTTTGCTGAAAATAAAGCGTACATGATGCTAAGCATGGCATCTACCATCCTCTTGACTATTTCAGGGTGTTTTAACTTAGTAAATATTGCTGCAATAATGTCAAGCTACTGCAACTCAAGGAATCAACAAGTTTAACAGAAACTTTAAAAAAATAAGTGTTTCGCATTGTAATAATCTAATCAGATCCCTAATAATCTTAAACTTTGTTTTAGAAAAAGTCATTATATGCACAATTATCCTGCTGGCTGGAACATTAAGCATATTTCATGTGCCGCTCTGTCAATGACAGTTGTCCTGTTTGGCATAAGACATTCCTTTGTACATCTCTTCTCTGGGCCTCAAATGTCTTTCTCATTCTCACTGACATTTTATGTTTTTTTTTTTCTTTTGAAAGAATCCTTCCTGGCCTTAAGTTAATGCCTTTAAAGGGCATTCCCTCCTCTACAATTTATGCATACTCGTTAAGGGGGAACACGATGGATATTTTGAAATAGAACAAACCCAAGGAGCTTCCTCATCCAAAGAATTATAGCAACTTTTAAAAATAGAAATATCTGACCCTAATGGCATCCTGAGATTGTGACATCATAACACTACTTCTGCAAGACAGTAAAAGCACTCCCTTTCACTCCAACCTTCCCATGATGGCATCTTAATGTCATGTAGCATCTATTTGAAATGAGGCCATCCTCAAATACCCTTCCTACTGGCTGAAAATTCATCCAGCTGTTTTCACACGATGGGGTGTCAAAGAAACAGAAAGGGATGGACTCCTGTGCATATCGTCGATAGTGGTGGGTGAATGGGCCTGTGGACTTGTGGGAAGGTCAAGCCATCAGACGGAGTAGCCTGAGTAGCGGCGGACAGTACCTGGCATCCAGCAAAAGGCTTCAGTCAATGCCGCTAGCTGTTCTGTGAAAGATCGGGGTGTGAAGCATCGTTATCAGGGAGGAACACACACAAACAGAACAAAGCCCCCAGGAAGTGTGCTGAGGGGTGGAAGAGAGCTGCACTGACAGAGCTGGGAACCCCTGCTCCCCTTGTCTGCGGGCGGCTTTTCCTCTGTAGTTATCATGTGCACCACACAAACAGTATTAGGCGTTAGTAACTGTGGAGAGACATTTTCCTCCTAGAAACTCATTTTCTCACCGTTTACAAATCAGATGTGTCCCAAACCTCTGAACCCTTCAGAGCAGCAACACAAACGAGGAAGACTTTGGGAAAACTGACAGGGACCCATCCTCTAGCAAAAAAGACGAATCTCCTCTCTAGCCTCCATTTTTTGTTTTGTTTTTTCTTGTGTGTCTCCCTCTCTCTCCAGAGGGGCCAAATCAATGATCTGCAGCTGTGAAAGCTGCCATGTTTATTTCTTTAATTATTTTTTTCTGCCAAAAAAACTCGCTTTGTCAAGGCTGCCTGTGCAAAATGAAAAACATAAACATTTAGACACTTGTTATTATTTTCAATGCAAAACAAAAATGAATTTATCCTGAACACAGCCAGACTGGTGGGTCAATGTTTTTTTTCTTTTAAATTCCTTTATACACCAGCAGATTTAGTAGCTAGAAACTGCTAGAATTGTCTTTACAGACTGCAAGGCATTGACCTCGTTTAAACTGAGCACCCCAGTTAGTGAGCAAAGTAAACAAAAAGTCCCACAACTTAAGCCTGATTTTATGCCCCAGCTGTGTAACAGGAGGCGGATATCTTAAAACAAACAGCCAAACAACAAAATGCAACCACCATCAGCAACTCGAAAGTGACAGGGTGTGGCCCACGCCACTGGGAGCAACACACAATAGTCATTCCCCTCTCAAGTGTCCTGTAGGAACTCTTGAGGGATGGGACAGGGAACTGCGTGACTGGCTGAGTCGAGCCGGAGCTCCCCTGCCTAAGGAGGTCAGTGCGCAGTGACTCTATGAGCCCAAGCTGGTGACTCGGTGACTTCTGAGAACATCACCCTAAGAAGTCAGCAGTCCGATGTTTTGTGGTGGAAGGGAAATCGAACGATCGATGGTATGCCGGTACAGACAGGGCTTCTCCCTGCCCCGCCTCCTCCATTTTGCACAAGAGCCCTGTGAGTCTAGGGTTATTGTTCTCATTTAGACACCAAGGCCTCAAGAAGTAAAGTGACTGGAGTGGGAGTCATCTGTAAGTCAGCGTCAGAACCAGAAATAAAGTCAAGTTCCCCGCGGCAGCTGCTCAGCTACGAGTCTGCTGGTGTGGATGAGTTCCAGAAGCTTCCTGTAGTAAGAATTTGCAAGCCTGATACTTACTCAAAAATTCAAGAGCTTCAACCAGACCCTGCGATGAAGGGGGTTTCCGAGTGACTGAGAAAGGGGCGGTGTTCTTTTTAAATGTTGCGTTTGCTGTCTGCACAGCCTCTGTACCTTCCCTCTCGTGGGGAGGGTGACGGAGACAGTGTCTCCTCTCTGAATCCTGTCACCTGATCGTGCAGTGACCAGTTCTTTTGGCCTAATCCTCAAATGGCCTCAGTCTGGCAAGCAGGCTTCATTTTAGCCTGGAGGGTTATGAGGTTAGAGGATAGTGAGTAAATATTTTAGTACCAACTCCTCGTGAAAAAACAGGGTGGCCTGGGAGAAAGTTTCTCCAGCCTAAGCTGTTCCTGGTTAGACAACGGTCAGTCTTGAAGATGGTGCCAGTCCACAGGAAAAGGGCTGTTTACAGCCAACTTATCTAGTCTTCAGTGTGGTATTCTAAAATCAAGAGAAAATACTTGCTTGGAAAACACACACCACATGAAAATAATTCTGAATTAACAGTCAATGCTGAGGCATTCAGATGATTAGCTATCCTAAAGCTCTTGTCTTAACTACAAAGCCTGTCCTTTCTAGGGTCTTAGCCCAAGTTAGATGGGGCACTAAATAATTCAGCAAGCAAAGAGGCCATACATCACAAAGGGTACAAAGAGGTTTAAACTTTTGACAAGAAAGAGTAAAGATAGAAATAGATGGCCCATAAGAGATGTAAAAAGTTTCCCTCAGCTGGACTGGAATGCTAATCTGGTAGTTGGGCCTCTGTCATATATGAAAATGACCGTGAAATTTTGAGTCTAATTTCTTTTTTGGCCATAATTATCTATTCCCATAATCCTATCATTGATACATGCAAAGGTCTAGAGAGTAGAAAAAAGTATAAAATCACTGCTAATCATCTTACTATCAATAACACAGTGGAGAGTTCTCCCACCTTCAAGTCTTTGCTTGAGTTCATATATCCTTTCAAGGACTATTTACTGAGCAATGACTACATGTTGAGCACTGTTCTTTTAGGATGCGGCAATCACTGTGTGAACATAATCTTTCCCCTTATTTTTCCTGAGTGATGTAAACATTGTGTGTTTCTAGCATTTGAAAACACAAAGACAGCAGAAAAAGCACCCATGTTAAATTCTGAGTGATGTCCCAGAAACCCGGTGGAACACCCTTGATGAAGGAAGTAATGAGGGGTCTCACAATGAGTTGTTCCTCGTCATTTGTGTTCTGGGATGTGGGCTGCTTTAGGTGGTTAGGGAACAGTGACATACATGTCTTTCCACAGTAATTGAATATAAATGGATAAATTTTCTCAATAAAAAGACAGACAAACAAATTAGGTTGTAAAATGGGAAAACAGGAAACATTACAACAAAGGAAGGCTTAGAGCTTGTGGTGGTTTGACTGAAAATGGCCCCTATAGGCTTATTGGGAGTGGCACCATTAGGAGGTGTGACCTTGTTGGAGTGGGTGTGACCTTGTTGGAGGAAGTGTGTCATTGGGGGTGGGCTTTGAGGTTTCAAATGCTCAAGCCAGGCCCAATGTCACTTTCTCTTCCTGCTGTCTGAGGATTTGAATGTAGACCTCTAAGTTACTTCTCAAGCATCATGTCTGCCCCTATGCCACCATGCATCTGGCCATGTTGATAATGGACTAAACCTCTGAACTGTAAGTAACAATTAAATTATTTTCATTATAATAGCAGACAGGGTCATGGTGTCTCTTCACAGCAACAAAACCGCAAGACAGAGCCCAACATCAGCCAACCAGCCTCTGAAGCTCAGACTTCTCATTGGCTACCTCTTTTTTTGTAAGTCAATTGATTTCTCTGAATATAAGTATCCTTGTTTGTATAAAAGGGAAAATAACACCAAATTGCTAGTGCAGTTGTGAGAATCAAATAAAATACTGGACATGAGAGCCAGTTGACAACTCTAGATAGCTACAGAGACATAGACTATTGTAGATACTAATAATAAAAAGCTGGACTGTTATTGTTAACCATAGCATTACCAGTGTGCGTGTGCTGTACATTTGTGTCTATGCATGTGTTGCATGTGTGGAGGTACACATGTGTGTACATATGCATGTGGAGGCCTAAGGTTGACGTGAGGAATCATCCTCAATCATTCACCACTTTATTCATTGAGGCAGAGTCAATAAAACCCAAAGCTTGCAGACATGGCTAGTCTCTACAGCCAGCTGTTCTGTTTCTGTCTTCCAAGGCTAAAATTACAGGCCCATTTGGCATTTGTCTTAGTTAGGGTTTTCATAATTGCTGTGAAGAGACACCATGACTCTTATAAAGAAAACATTTAATTGAGAGTGACTCACAGTTTCAGCGGTTCAGTCCATCATGTCAGGGAGCATGGTAGCATGCATGCAGGCATGGTGCTGGAGAAATAGCCAAGTGTCCATCATCTTGCAGGCAACAGGAAGTCAACTGACTGACTGAGTGGTATCCTGAGCATATGAAACCTCAAAGCCTGCCCCCACAGTGACACACTTCCTGCAACAAGGCCATACCCACTCTACCAAAGCCACACCTCCTAATAGTGCTGCTTCCTATGAGATTATAGGATTATGGGGGCCAAATAAATTCAAACTACCATGTCATTGATATGGGTTCTATTGACTCCAACTCCAGTCTGCACACTTGCACAGTGAGTCCACAACCAGGGACAGTATTAGCACATGGAAGAAAATGCTCTGTGAGCATGATTAGTTTGCCAAAGAAAACACAGATCTCTGGGGAGAAACACCAGGGCATAGACTTTGATGAGAAGGGAGCCACAGGAATCAGGAGCATCAAGTTCAGTAAGTGCACCTCTGGTGTCTGAGAAGTGCCCCACAAAGAGGCCAGGAAACAGAGCTAGAGCAGCTTCACCAGCTGGGCGAAGAAGGACTGAGGCCCTTGTAATGAAGCCTGCGACTTGTGGCTTTAGAACTGTGAGACAACATCACGCTCAGTTATCCTAGTACCAATGATAACTGCAATCATGTCTATTATTACTTATCACACACAGCTGTTTGTCTTGTGCTAGGCAGCATTCTAAGCATGTCTTATAAACCATTCAGTTGATATTCCCAATAAACACAGATGGCTAGAAATCTCTATTTTACATATGGGGGATTTGAACACAAAAACTCAAGTTACAGTGGCAATTTGCCTTTAATATGAGCAAAGAGAAAGGATGGGAAGGTGACATGATTATGATTTCCCATTTTGCAGATGAGGAAACTGAGTTTTGGGTTGATTGAATATATTGATTAAAACTTCTTTCCAGTTCCATCATTGGAGGCAGAGCTGTTGAGCCACAGGGATCATAATCCCTTAGGTCAGTGGCACATTCAAGCCTGGAAATCACATCTTTTAACTTCCAACTTGAGCCCAATCACGGTTGCCAATGTTTTTGCTACAAAGACTTATTGCTTTGAATACTCAAGTGGGCAATTTGATGACTGAGGTCACCCCAGGAGCCAAAAGCCATCTGCCTGCTAATCAGAAGAGTCCTGTCACACTTGCAGCCAGAGGGGACCTGCACTGACCTTCCCACCTTGTAACCAGGAAAACAAACTCACGTGATTCTACAAGGTTAGAGGCACCGAGCTCTGGTCTCTGGCCCAAGCTGTAGCTCCCCTCAGTTCAGCTCCTTGGAGGCAGTCGTGTAATCACTCATCTGCCATTCAACAAGACTCATTTGCCCCATGTAGGTTGATTATGCATCCCTCCTGTGTTCACATGGGCCAGCACATATACTAGAACTGAACACACTCCTGCATTCAGTTACTTTATTGGATCGATGGGAAAACTTGAGTCTCTCCCATCACCCCTGCCCACATCACCAAGAAGTGCAGCCATAGCAACCAGTGGAAGCTGTCAGGGAAACAACTGGCAAGAGTCTCACTCGTCATTCTCTCAGTTAAACATATGTTGAGTTTCTCTCCTTGGTTGGACACTGTATTAGGCACTTGGGATGAGACACACATTCACTCTTCCTAACAACTTTTATGTGGCAATTATTATTGCCTTTATTTTACACAGACCCCTCCATAGTAGAGAGATATTTGTGGGAAGTGCCCGCTATTTGCCTATTGGTGTGGCTAAGCAACTTCTTGTCACTAATGGGATGTAGGTAGGCATGTGGGTACCACTTCTGGGCCAGAGCTAATGTGTTTCTTTCCCACTTAAACGTTCCCCCAGTAGCTGGCTGAAAGCAGAGGGTCTCTTAACCACAGAGCCTACGCTTCCCTGCTTAGAAAAGAGCAGCTTGGAAAACACAAACACAAACTCACTTGATAAACAAGACATGAGCAACTCTGCTTGATCATTTACACCTTTGCAAGGTTTGTGACAACACCCAGCATTGCCATTGTTGAATACGGCACACGAGCAAGTCAGCTCGGGCTCACAGAAAATCAAGAAGCCAAGCATATACACAAAAGTGAAGCGGCATATCTGAAGCCAGGAAAGGCCCAGGGCCGGAGGGGTGGCATTCCCTGGACACACGCACCTCCAGGGGTGAGACCTACCTCTTGTTTTCTGCAGCTGTGCTGTGCCTGGCTTGCAAGAGCTACTTGGCTTGTGCTTGAAACCCCATCCATCTCTCTGGATTTGCCTGTCACCGATGAGTGAGTAGCTTGTAAGGTTGGAATTTGCTGCAAATATCCTGTCACTAGAAACACCAAGGCTGTTTCTAAAATGTCTCACAGAGAATCTGAAGGAAGCTTGAGCTTCCTCTAACTAGCAACTAGACAAACACCATAGATGGAGATACAGAAATACTTCAGACTTAAAACATCATACTTATAAAATAGAAGCTGAATCTCCTGATGAAATACCCTTTGGAGTTCCCATCAGGAAAGGCTTCCTCTATGATGAATTGGAGTGTTTGGAGCTACCCTCTAATCCATGACCATCCCTTGTATTCCCAAGGGCTCGTTCTGGTTAGGAAGTTTTATGGGAGAGCTTGAAATACCCTGGGGTGAGTGCATGGTCATAGTTATCAGGATCAGTGGCGTAGAGAGTGGCTGAGAATCCAGATAATGCAATCTTCTATACTATCTAGGGAAAGACTTTCCTGAGTTCCAATACGCATACACAGTGAGTCGCCTCGTGGACAGTCTGCTCTGACACCTCAGCACAAAGATCTCTTTATCAGTGTTACGGGCAGGAATCTGGACCTGACCTCTGAAGCCACTGAACAGTGGCAGGGTTCAAATCCTGCAGCTAAGAGATGTTCGAAGGCTCACACTGATAAAGGCCCATGAAATAAGAGATGCCAGAGGTTCTGCAGATATGCTTTTACCAGTGGTACTTTGAAAATATTTATCTTTACAACTCTTAAAAGCAGCTATCATTATGTTGCTCTATGTATTTGAGGCATGCAAGTCACTCAACCTGGAAATGGCAGAGTTTGGTTTCAAGTCGAAGACACTGTGCGCCAGGCCACACCCCTCTGGATGTATGGTATATCTCATCTTGTCACTGCTACCCTGGAGGAAGAGGAAGATAATTACACTGTTGCCTCTGCATCAGGATTGTGCTTTGCTGAAGGGATAAGACCAAAGCATTTTAAAAGACCAGAAGCCAGCGTATGCATAAGCTCAGGGGAAACCTCCAGGGCCCTAGCTTTGGAGCCTGGCTAAGTCAGCTGCCCCACATCACCAAAGGGGGTGACATAGATTTCCTTCTATTTTGCCTCTGTTCTCAGAGGCACAGTCCTAACTATTTTGCAACCCTATTTACGACAGGATACCTCAAGTTTTGCACTCTCAGCAGTTTCTAGCACAAAATTGATCTGCACACATTATGGCACATTTGGGGATCCAAACCCCTTGGAAGCAGGTCAACTGCTGCCAACACTGGGCTTTGCTGGGGGAATTCAGCTCACAGGGCTGAATGCATAACATTGCCTGTGCAGTCCAACCTGCTGCACCTCTAAGCCCAGCTAGACTATTTCCCCAGGCCCTGGTGCTCATGAGTGCCAAGTTCATTCTGGCTGGAAACCAACTATGATTTCCAGAGTTCAGACCAGAGTTGGTTGTTTCAGAAGCCCTTGACAGATCTGTGTCACCTGCTTCCCCCTCCAGGCCTCTAGGAATTCCTCTTTATAAGACAGCCATGCTTGCCTTCCCTTGGTCTCCCGCTCAAGAATTTCTAAAAGCCTGCTACCATGTAGTATAATTTTCTATTTACCTTTTAAAAACGTATTTAGGTATATCTGTGTGCCTGCTTTTCTGTATGTGAGCCATATGCAGGCCAGTACCTGCAGAGGTCAGATGAGAGCATCAGCTCTCCTGAGACTAGAGTTGCAGGTGATTGTGAACCATACTATGTAGGTTCTAGGAACTGAACTCACGTCTTCAATAGAAGCAGCAAGAATTTGCCATCGTAGTGGCAGATGCTTTTAATCCCAGCACTCGGGAGGTAGAAGTAGGCCGGTCTCTGTGAGTCTGAGGCCAGCCTGGTCTACAAGTGAGTTCCAGGACAGCCAGGGCTGTTACACAGAGAAACACTGTCTCAAAAAAAATGAAATAATAATATAATAATAAATTAAAAGGCAGCAAGGGTTCTTAACTGGTAGGCCATCTCTCTTGCCCCAGTTTTCAATTTTTTGCATGCCTTCAGTATTTAAAACTGCCAGCTTATCACAAAAATACGGCAGATAGCACCATGTAGAGTCCTACCATTCCCTCAGTTTGTTCACGTGCAGACGCAGAGCTAGGGAGCCGGTGTTGTCATGCCGCAGACAATGTTGACAGTTACAGTTCCTTTGTGGTAGATAGCAAGTGTGTCTCATCTCTTGCCACAATGCTGACAATATTCCTGGAGCTTCAGAGTGAATCGGATAGGTGGAATGTAAGCAGTCAGGGATACATTGTGAGGAGGAAAGAGTCTGGGAGCAGGCAGACACATCTGCCAGGTTCTGCTACTTCTACTTGCCATAGATTGTCTGAAAACATGGACTCCCCCGGGTCTCCCTCCTTGGACAAGAATACGGGTCCCTCTCCTCCGAATCTTGGCTGGTTTCCAATTCCCTTTGAGTTGTGGGATACCCTGGGAACGACGCCGTGGTGACTTCCAGACTTTGAAGATTTTTTTCCTTCTCATGAGATCCAGACACCATGTAAGAAAATTTGAGTTCCACTAGACAGTTCTGGTGGAGAGAGGGGCAGTTCCAAACAGCCCCAGATGTCCCCACCACACCAATGAGGAACCAGGCCTGGAAGGTGGCCAGCCTAGGTATTACCCACATGCCAGACCCAAATCCTTTTCTGAAAAACCTGCTCAACGTAAATGTTTCAGAACGATTGGCAGAGCCTGGCTACTCCTTGGAATCAGGAGAAGTAAGACATGCTCTTACGTCATGCTTCTTTTGTTCCACAGCAATAGACAAGATACACAACACATCTCCAAATTTCCCTTCTGCCCTCAATTGCCTCTTCTATCACACCTCCCCGAACTCCTTCCATAGAGATGGAAACAGCAGCTCTCTCTTTTCTGTCCTCTTTGACTCCCCACTTTCCAGTGAACATATCTGTTTGTTCACCTCTCGCCTCTGATGTACTGGAAACTGCTGGGGGCTCCTGTTTGGTTTTTATCCGTATCGGTGTCAACTCCACAAGAGAGTATTTAATGATTCAGTTACCCTAGCCATTGTCCTGAAAGAATCACTGGTCTGGTTCGAGGCCCCTGATCTGTGCTGCACCATCGACCCTGGGCCCTCACTAGGATTCTTCCTGGACATCCTATTGCTGCCCTGTGTCGTGGGGATCCTGCAGCCCTGGGCCCACAGAACTGACACACCCACACCCCCACGGGGGGGGGGGGGTTTCCAGCAGATCACAGATGGGGTGGATGTTGGGGTGGGCCAACACACACCCTGGTTCTGGGCCTGAGTAGTCGCAGGGTTGGTGAGCCCACCAGCTCTCCGGTGTCATTGCCACAGGGTGAGCTCTCCGGCATTGCCCTGGCTAGCACACCCTTTGCAGTGATGAGCAAGGGGCCGGGCTGGTTCTCCAGCTTTCAAGTCCTCAGGGTTGGGTCTCCCACATCTACATCTTCAGGGCCAGCTCTACTGTGTTGCCCAGGCATGGTCCACTCTCCTGAGTGCAGCAACTGGTGAGGGGCAGGGACAGCTCTCCTGCTCTTTTGACCTCAGTGCCAGCCCTCCCACCTGCCCAGGGCATTGATGGGCAGGGGTGGGGTGGCAGTGGTGGTGGTAATTTCTCACTTTTAACTCGGGCTTTTGCCTTTCCACGTGAGCCCTTATAAATATGATTGGTATACAGATATGTGCAGGCTTCTCCCTCTGCCCTAGTCACACTAATCAGGACTCTTCCTAACAATCTTGAGATTGGGCATGATCATATGCATATTTCTGGCTGGGCCCAGAGAGGAAGTGATGGGATACGCTTCTGGGCTGAGCTACGAGCCTATGCCTCCTGCTGGCTCTTGCCTGGCCCTGTGTTGAGATGATGGAGCCACCAAATCAAAGGAGTCTTGGATTGCTAAGCCACTGTATGCAGAACAGCTGTCCTGGAGAGCTGCCCATAACCACAGGGGACATTGCATGAGTCAGAAATAAACTTTTGTTAAGTTAAGCCACTGAGATTTTAGATTGGGCTGTTATGAAACAGCCTAACCCGTCCTGATCCAGGAAAGCCTATTTGGTTGAAACAGAAAAGGAAAAGGCTGAGAGAAGAGGAGTATGAAGTCGTCCCGTCACCCAAATCCCGGCTTACCATTTCAAAGTGCAAAATTGTCTCGCCTGAGCCAGGCACAGAACCAGGCAAGGCCCCAAGGGAATGCGATGAGTATGACTCAGTCCAGTGAGAGATGGTGTGCTACTGAAATGTAATGTAGAATCACATGGTTATAGCTACTCCTCATCCCCAGGGACCAGGCACACAAAGGATGCCCTGCCTCCCATGTAAGATTAGTCTCAGTCGATGGAGCAGGCACTCCTGGGATAGGCCTAGGAGTGCTACTAGGTCAGGCTAGGCAGGTGGTGGATAAAATGGGCACATAAAAACGGGATGCTGTCCCTTCTTGGTGGTCACATGCCTACTGACTGGCTTCTCTTTCCCAAGATGGCAGTATTCACCTGATTCTGTGGGTCCTCACTTAGGCCTGTCATGTAAAACCAGAACCTTGACATTCATTGCCTTGTCCCATTTTTCGATTATTCATGGGCAGCTTACCTTTGTAAGAAGAAAGGAGAGAAGGAAACATGCAATACCCACACTCACAATAATGGCAGGACAAGTCTCACCATTCTAAAGGCTTCTGAGAATAGTCAGGGGCGTGTGTGTGCATGTGCGTGTGTGTTTGTGTGTGTGTCTGTCTTTAAAAATAGGTCTTACCTACGATCACAGTGATCCAAGACTGGAAACCAAATCACCCTTACTCTCATACTCATGCATCCTCCATGCCGCTCGAGTCAGTGGCATGGTGAAAAAAAAAAGCAGTCTTTCTTTGCCTGCTGCACGGGATCCTGGGCTCTCCACAGGGACTTTCTGAAAAGCACTTTAGCCAATTGTTTTAGTCTACTCTTGTGTTGCTATTATAAGACAGCTGGTGCTGGATAATGTAGAAAGGAAAGACGTGCACTTGCTTTTCGATCTGGGGGCTACGCAGTTCAGATGGGAGGGCATCGGGTCTGACCAGAGCTTCTATCTAGATCATGCTGTGACGGACCGCATCCCATGGCAGGAGCAGGTGTGAGGGAAGCGGTAAGAAGGAAATCAGGAGGCCAGGGAGAGCAAGGCTCGCTGTTTTCTAATATAAATGTTCTTTTAGGAAATTAGTCCACCAGAAAGGCCTGAGACGCTTCAATATCGTCTCCTCACAGGGGCACTCCTGTGCCTCCCAGTAGGCCACACCTGCTAACACTAGTTACCTCTTCGTTTTGTCACTGTGGCCAGGCTTCCAGTACACGAGTCTTTGGGAGTCGTATTTGTCAACTATAGCCAAACCGCAGAAGCACTGATCCTTGGTCTTTGTTTTTGTCTACAAACAAACCAAAAATAAATATTCATGTTTCTGGCAGGAGCAGTAGCTTACTGTGTCGCAGGCAGTTTCCGCGCAAGGCAGGCAGGGAGGGAAGAGGGCAAGCTGAGGCTAAATAAGCCCCTTGGGTGCTTTAGGTGATGAACAGAGATAACTGGTGTGGTCATCTACACTGCAGAGACCCTAGTTCCCATGTGTGATCAGGGCTGACCTTTCAGGAACAGGACTTGTTTTTTCCTTTGTCTTTTTAAAAAGATGATTTGTTTGTTTGCTTGCTTGCTTATTTGTGTGTGTGTGTGTGTGTGTGTGTGTGTGTGTGTGTGTGTCTGTGTGTGTGTGTGTCTGTGTGTGTGCTAAAGGAGGCTAGAGAGGATGTAAGCTCTTTTGGGAATTGTAGGCAGTTGTGAGACTCCTGCTACAGGGAGCAGTATGCGCTCTTATAGGCTGATGCAGCTCTCCCCCCCCCCCTTTTCCAATCAAATTTAAACTGATTATCATTAGTAAAACAACTAGAAATAAACTCTAATCTCTTTGTTCCACTCTCTGGTCCTTTGCTGAGCTACACTTGCAAAGGAAGAGGACATTGAGAGCACAGGGCTCCCAGCAGGGCAGGAAACCCTTTAAGCCTCAGTTTCCTTACTTGCCCTTAGGACCGGATACTTCCGTTGCCTTTCACAATTTGGAGAGTCTTCCACGGGAACGCTGCCTCTCTTATTGAGTGTTATTTCACAAGAGCGTTTCCAAGAATTGGACTCGCTGGTCAAGGAGTCGCAACGGCTTTGTAGCCTTTGTTATTTACTGCCAGATGAAATCTCATTTTGTAAGAAAGCTGTGAGCTGGGACATCGACACATGGAATAGACGTCATAGGCAGCCGCTCTCACGGCTGTTTCTGCCACAAGCCCCACATTGAAATCCATCCTCAGCCCTCTCTCTCCTCCAATAGTTGACCCTAACTGGCAGGAAATACGGATTAAATAGAGAAGAACGATGAAGATCTCCAATGGGCAGAGCTGGGAGAGGGGAAGGGGCTGGAACTCTGCATTCAGGGTACCTTCTTTTGTGATTTAGCTCTTTGGTTTAAAAGTAAACAACACTAGGAAAAAGCCTCAGTAGATTAATGCTTGTTGCTTTTATTCTTCATGAGTGCTTTTGCTTTCTTCTTGTTTTGTTTTTTAATTTATTTTAACTAGCATACAAAGTAACAGGTTTCCTTCTCTCGTTTTCATACATCCTTAGACTCTGTCGACTTTGCACTGCCTGCAGCTCTCCTCTGTCTCCTTGCCTACCCCCTCCCCCGTTTGTAGACCCCCAGGATTCCTTTCTACCTCTACATCTTTAAACAGTCCCGATGAGCTTCTTCCCAGTTTCCTGACCTCCACCCACACTCACGTCCACATAATTATAGACATAAAAATTAGACACTAGGATCCACCTATGAGAAAATATATGCAGTGTTTGTCTTTTATGTGCCTGGCTTACCTCATTCAATATCATATTTTCCTGTTTGATTCACTTTTCTGCAGATTTTACATTTCCATTTCTCATTGTGGCTGAATAAAACTCTATTGTGGGGACCAGGAAATTGACTCAGTAGGTACAGTGCCTACCATATAAGCATGAGATCTGGAGTTTAGATGGTTTTCAGTCACAAAGTGGTGATGGGAATCAAACCCAGGTCCTGAGTAAGAACAAGTGCTTTCAACCCACTGAGCCATCTCTCCAACCCCTAAACTTCACTATTCCTGCCAATAATGCTTTCTGCTTGGTATACCAATAATCAGTAAGGCGGTATTAAAACATTAGAGTCTTTTAATGACTTTTTATAGATTATTTCTTGTTAAGATGTTGAAGCTATGATATTAGGAGACAATGAGCTTTCAATGTTGTCCTCCTAATATGTTGAACCTCTTAACAATATATACTCATTTTTTATCTTTTTGACTGATTTGTCTTTGATATTGATTTTGTTTTGTACTGATTTAATAATATCTGGGGAGTTCCCATATTTGAATAGCTCTGAAGCAGTGTCCTGAACTGGAACAATGGGATGAACCTTTAGAACTCTCAAGCAAGGACTCAGGAAAGTGAGGGCTGTCCTACAGAAAGGTGTGTGATACAGTCCAACACACCACTCACAGGGTAGCAGAGCAACCTCTGCGAGTAGACTCAGCAATGCATTGTGTGTTAACAATATTCTCACCAGTTGGGGGAACAAGAGCTTTGGTCCTGAGGCAGATAGGGAAAACATTGACAGATGAGTCACAGTGTCTGGTAGTCTTTACTGCCACACTGCTCAGGTCCACTTCTTGGGGGGGGTGTCCTGCAGCAGGAGTTTCAGGATCCCAGTGAACTCGTTCTTCTGGAAGAATTTAAAATATGAAGGCTAGCAGTTTAAACGACTACACTGCCTGCTGTACCTTGTCTCGGGATAGAACAAATGCTGAGCATCCCCTTCCTGTACAGCCCAGTCCCCTCCCCTGCAGGCTGGGGAGAGGCGGGGGGGGGGCTTGCCTGACACTGTGATTCAGACTCTAATCTCAGAGAGAACAGAATGCTGGATCTTTCTGCCCTTCTCAAGGAACGACCGCTACGTTTAACTATTTACCTCTAAACGTAGACCTAAAAACTAAACACTGAAAGAGGTCATTTTGGGTGCCAAATATCTCGCTTCCTGTCCCCATTATGTGATATAAACTGTTTGTTCCTGATAAAGACTGGGTGCTGTCAGTGAGAAAAAAGCAAGACCTGGGGTGTTACCCTCTATGAGTGGGCTCCCGAACATGCACACTCCAGAGGTGTGGCCGTGCAGTCCAAGTTCTCTAGGTGAATACTGGGGAATGATGATGAGGTTTCCTGCACAAATCCCTTGGTTCCTCCTCTTGCATGCCCAACATGCTAGAGCCACCACACCGTACTGTCTCCCTAGCTCCTGCACATTGGGCTTTTCCTATGTTGTCACTTACTGCGATCACTGTACTTTTGGTGCTTCTCACTGGTAACTGCTGACATCCGGTCTCTAGTTTTGATATATCATCATTGCTGGTGTCATTATTTACCCCAGTCTCCCAGCACAGGTTCTAGTCTGTAGATGACAGCCAACCCTGGGCTTCCATGTGATAGTGACTTTCCTTTTGGCAAGGTATGGTCTGCTATTCCAGCAAATGGAACACTACTTGAGATTGCCCTGTGGATTTATCATCTTCTGGTGAATTTATCAGCCTTCTATAGCTGCTCTCTCTAGTAGTCATACTTCTACAAGCCATTTGCTAACTCCTTCCAACAGGCTTTGCACCAACTGTGGTGCTTGAACTTCAGTTGCTGTGATTTACAGCCCTTTCCAACCTTCTGAGAGTCACCCTGGAAGTGTGCTAACACCATTTCTCAGAGGCCTTGTCAGGGACATTGTCCTAGCAACAGATTTTTAAAGTCTGATCCCCTCCTACCCACCTACTTAATAGAGTAATCTCAGGATCCCGTTCCACATTATTTCCCCAGTCTCTGTTGACATATGTTGTTTAGGTTCTACATTTTCTCTGGGGTATAGCTCTTTTTCTTCCTTCAATAGGTCATTTTCATGGCTAAGGTGTGTTGTAATTTCATCCCATTGTTTTCTTGTCTGGTGGACAAGGAAATAGAGAGATCATGTGTTATTCTATAAGGCAAAGGTCTCTGCATCACCTGCAATTGAATAGGAAGCATTAGACTTTAATTAGATGTGAACTACACGTGCAACCCAGAAGAGTCCAAAGATTGCCAAGTACTTCCACCAGGGTGTCCTCTGCCACAGCTGAGGGTTCCATTCCTACCCAGTTGCAGTCAACACTAGTGAAATAGCTCTGCATAGGTTCAGAAGCCCTTAGGATTGGTTCTGGGCGTTGCTCTAAATTCTTCCCACTTGAGACTTCAGGAGATGAGGGTTAGTACATGCTGCTGAGTGTGGTGCCTCTGTCTGCCATCACTTTTCCCTAAAGCAGTGTTTGCTCTCAGCCATACCCACTCCATTCCATTCTCTTCTAAGCCATAGCCCCCTACACCGCACAATACTTCCGCATTGTGTCGGACACCATCCACACACCACCTACTGCCGGTTACAGCATTAGTGTTGCCAGCTCAAAATTCAGCTGCAAATTTTCCCGTTAACACCCATGTCCTTAGATACTTGAAGAACCTTCTTGCATGGGGCAGATTTTCTGGGAGGCAAACTCAAAATGGCCACTGGCGTTATTTGAGCCACTGAGAACACTAAAATGCAAAAAAACAGGCCTGGCAGAAAGAAGCAAGAGGCCAGCACGCTGAAGCCAAGGCAAACCCAGGTGGCAATCAGGAGTTTGGGTGAACTACAGAGTGATTCTGAGGTGGGGGGTGGAGGCTGGCCGGAATCCAGTGTGTTTGTGACTCATCAGCTTCAGAAGAAGGTATGCTCTGCTCCTCAAAACCCTTTGAAGTTGAAGAGAAGGAGGGGAAATGAAGCCTCAGTCTGAGAATGCGGTATAGACGGGATCTCTTTTAATGAAGGGGCTTCAGCACTGCCCAGCCTAAAGGACGGCGCTAGAGGAAGGAGAGTCTCAGCATCAGGAGGTTAGGGTTTGGCACTGGCTTGGATGCTGTGCAGTGGAAGCAGGCCAGGGGGTGGGGGTGGGGGAGGGGGATCGGGACATGACACTAAAACAAGAATGTGCTCACTCCCCTGTTTCTAAAGAGAACAGCAATATACACAGAGAAGTGCAGTCAAGAACCATTCAGGGAAAGCACTGTTCTGAGTGCAGGGGTGTGTGTGTGTGTGTGTGTGTGTGTGTGTGTGTGTGTGTGTGTGTGTGTGTGTGTGTGTGTGTAAAAATTCCTCATTAAACAATTGAGAATGGGGTGGTGGGCCTGAGATCCACGAAGATGGAGAGATCTTGAAGGGAACCAGATCTGGAGGAGAATCTATGCTTTGAAGACATTTGCAATTAAAAGATGTTTTTTTGTTGCTGACATTGAGCTTATTGAATCAGTATTTCCTAAACTTACTTAGCTACAGAACTTGTGACTTTTCTGGAAAGCCCACTGGTGTGCAAAACAGTTTGGGAAACCATGCGCTAAGTAATGATTGCAAGGCTTTCACCAGTCTCTGAACAGCTAGTTTTTAACCAGGAACATTGGTAGTTGATTCCTTACTACAATCAGGATACTGAATGAAACAGTAGGACTATTTTTAAAAAGTTTTCTTACTCATGGATGTTTTTGTTGGGAAACGGGCACCAAGTGGCACCCACAAAGTAGTAAATACTGTTCCATGACCTAAAGACATGGATGACTGGCAAAGGCTATGTCCCAAGGAGTTGAGGGAATGTGGTAGGTTCAGGGTGCCTGTAAGTAGCTATTATATGAAGTAGTGTGTGCCTGGGAGGACGGGGACACTGACTGACAGGGATGGGGACACTGACAGGGACGGGGACACTGACAGGGATGGGGACACTGACAGGGACGGGGACACTGAGAGGCCCTCTTGAGCCTGCGTTTGTACAGACACATCCAGGATGTCTTCCCTTTCTGAAAATGGCAAGCAAGAGACACGGACCCTAGGCCTGCATAGGGACTCTGGGGGAGACGGGGGGGGGGGTTAGAAGGGGACTCCAGGATTGGGGCTCAGGATTTGTAGGGACTGTCTTGGCAAGGCCTATTCATGTGGTTTTAGCCCAAGCCCATCTATTTGTCTCTGTGACCTTGTGTTGAGGCAGCAAGATGAAGACAGTAGTCATTCACACCCCTCAGGGACTCCATGAGCATGAAACAGGAGAAGAGGCCAGGAAATTAAGGATGCAGTAAAGTACTATGCAAAGATGGGTCTTGGGAGGTACTTACTCCTTCACAAAGTACATTTCAAAGAAAGCTAAACAAACTCCCCCAAACTTTCCACTCTCAGGGCTATTTTTATTTTGTGATTTTCCAAGCCTCAAAATGAAATTGGAAAAAAAAAGAAGGAAAAGAAGAAGAAAGAAAGAACCCTCGGCGGCTGCTTTTTATATGGTAGTTTATAAGAGTGAGGATGAAATAGAAATCATGATAGCATAAGGTCCCAAGTTTACATTCTCAGAGGGAGGCCGAGCTGGGAGCACTGATGACTTTAGGGAGGGCAGCTGAACTCACTAACGCCGGCCTGGCTCTAACTAGCCTGTGTAGTTTTAAGTGGTCTAATCAGGCCCGCTTTTCACAAACACAAATAAATAAAAATTGACATTACATCGGGCAACAATATGGCATGCCCTGTGCAATTAGAACCAGCTGAGTTTGTGCACCCCACGGTTTACAGAAAAGGCAGCCATGCACTGCACTCCGGGGACAGATGTCTCTGTGGCTTCTCAACACACGTTCCAGGGCAGCAGTTCCCAAGCCCCTGGGGGGCGCGAGCACAGAGTTACTTCTTTCAGATGGTTCTGGGCCTCATATGCTACAACAGTTGTGTCATAAACTGGCAAAGCAGTGTGATGAGAGGTTTTCCCTTAATTAAGGGTGGATCCCATTGTTCTAGGGTGACAAAACTCCAGTTTCCTGGGATCCCGTCTGAGGATGCCTTGACTCCCCGGAGAAAAGGAACAATGGAAGTCTATGGAAGAACGGGAGGCCTGCAAACATAGACTAGCTCTTTCAAGACCAGGCCTGCCACTTCAATGTAAACAATTCTTCTGCATCATTCTCTCTCTAAACCACGACCCTGGCTCCGGGTTCTCAGCCTCATCTCCCTCCAGAGGGAGCTGCACACTGCACTAGGAATAGTCTTTCTAAGACCCAGAGCTGAATGGGATCACCTCAGTTCAGGTGGGTATCACTGCCCTGGAGATAGAACCCAAGGTGTGGTCTCCCAGTTCTGGTGGGTACCAATACCCTGGAGACAGAACCCAAGCTCTTACAAGCTGCTCAGGAGCTTCTCAGCCAGAGCTATGGCAGCCTTAGCTCTCCCTGGCCCCCGTGGCTATACTCGCTGGCCCTCCCTCCACTGTCATACACATTCCCCCTCAGCTAGGAACCCTTTCCTCTTCTCACTGCTGCTCAAGCAACTCCTGGCTTGCAAATTTCAGGTATGACTTTCAGATGCCGTTTTCTTGGAATGGTTTGCCAGAATGTTTCTCCTCAAAACTGATGTCAAGAGACTGTCTCAGCAGTTAAGAATGCTTTCTTTTCTTGCAAAGAGTACCAGAGTTTGGTTTCCAGCACCAACATGGCAGCTCACAACCTTCTATGGTTTGTTACTGCAGGTGGAGCCAACGTCCTATTCTGGCCTCCACAGACACTGTACATATGTAGTGAACATATAGACCAACAGACAAAACACGTAAACATGTAAGATACTAGAAAATAACTAAGTTTGGCATTAGCCTTGAGCTTCAGTTGCCTCTCACATGTTTGTGCTCCCTATAACCGAGTCATGAAAGCATCACATATGGGTGACCCCACAGTCATCTCTCCGTTACCAGCCCATAAGTTTTAGGAGGGTCAAGACTGAGTGTTGTGTACTCCTGAGTCCCTCTGGAAGAAGTGTAACAGGTCAGTTAACAGACACAGTGAGTGAACATTTTTCCCATTCTGTGATTTTCTAAGTCGTGTTCTCAGACAGAGAAGCCTCTGACCCCTCTCACCCCATCATATCACACCCCCACCCGTAGCTGACCATTCCACAAGCCCATGTTTTGTTCATTAAAGAACAAAACTAAAGTTTTCAGACATTGCTATCCTGAGACAGAACTGCTTAAAGGGAGGGCATAAACAGCAAGGGAGTTGGCTCAATGGAACAGAGAGAAGGAAGAGATGGCTTAAAACGCTGGCATGCTCCTCCACCCATCCCATCTCATATCCAAGCCATTTATTTGCTCACTGCAAAACTATCTGCACACTCTCCGGCTTGATGTCGGAGGATGGTGAGGGCATCTGAGGGTGTCCAGAGACAGAAGTAAATTGTTAGCTTTGTCCAACAACCAAGGAGCAGAACTCACCTCTAGTCATAAGCTACCTCCTCCTTTCAGTGTGTCCGGAGTGCCCAGACCTGTGTGTACACTTCCTGGAGACTATGCAGACCCAGAAGTAGGGTATGTGCCCTTCAGTCAGAGACAGCCGTGGTAAATATGGATTGCTCCTTGGCTTGCAAAGCAAATATTTACTCAAAAGCCACATAGCATGGTACATAAGTTCCTGATGTCCCCAGGCAGTTTCTAACTCATTTATCGTTTATTTTTAATTTGTTTTTTAGTGCATATATTTTCTGCATTAGGCCCGGAATAAACAAAGTTCAGAATAGAGGCTGGTTAAGTTGAAAAAAGCAGTCTATACTTAAAACCCCTAGTCTCTGCCCATTACCTCTAAAGTCCCATTTCTGACAAGTCCAGGAGCAAAATCAATCAAGTTAAATGGAGTCAGAGTTGCATTTAAGGGCTGTCTCTCAGGCGATACAGCATGCTGTCCTTTGGGAAATGACTGGAGAAATAAGGAGACATAAGTGGCTCCCTGCACATGCTTCATTCTGCTAACCAAGTGATCTGGGTTTTGCTTATGACCTTGTCTGTAGCCAGTTGCTGACCTGGGCAAGTCACTTAACCTCTCTGAACTTCAGCTTCCTCCTCTGTAGAGTGTGATTAATGATCATTTCCTAAGTGATTCTCTCTATATTAACAAGAGACAAAATGAAAGCCTGAGTCTAACGTCTGGCCACCAAGGATTTGCTAAAGCCTTCTAGGAGCTTGGCTGTTCAGTGGAGAGGACAGAAGTAATGGGCACAATGAAATTCCCTCATCTTAGAGCCTGTCTTCCAGTGGGGCCAGACAGATGATAAAGATGAATATGCAATAGGTCTCATGACAAGTTGCATAAAGAAAGTCACCATGAAAGGGAACTAGAGGGTGCAGGGGTGTGTTGTTATTTTATAGGGGCTTCTCTGACATGGTGGGTCTCAAAGGCATTGAGGGAAGGGATCGGGGGGAAAGAGTGGGACGGAGACTCCAGGTGGGAATACTGAAGTATGGCAGGTGGAAAACCAGGGTGACTGAACAGAGTGCATGGGCATGTCGGGAAGTGGGGGAGGGTGAGCTAAAGCGTCTTCCTTGCAATGAACTTGAGCATGTGCTAAGACCTCACAAAATAAACCCCACCCCAACCTGGCTCAGGAGTGAAAGATGCTGCCTGTTTGACCATGAACGTACACCCATCCACACTAGCTCAGCTCATGTAGATTCTACCAACATAATCTGGCCCTGAACTGTATCCCATCTTTTGGTCAGATTACTGTTTTGAACTATTTCACCTACCGAACTTGGCACTGACCTGCACATTGTTCCTTGTGAACATGAGAGACGGGACAACTTGTCCAGACCTGCCTTCTTCACCAGCAGCTTTTGGTCCCTTACATGAAGTCAGGCTGAGAACCTCAGCCTTTATCTAATACTACTACTGTTATCTTCCAGTGCTTTCCAAGATTCATACAAAAACAAGCTTCTCTTGCCTGGGTATTCATCACAGACTAGGAGTAAAAGGAACTTCTGCTGGACAGGCTAGAGCCCGTGGAGGCCCACATGAGCCAGGGCAGCCAGTGGAAAGGTGAACAGCATGGCCTGACAGAAGGTGGTCAGTAGGCTTGAGGGGGAAGGAGTAACCTCTTTCCAAAGATCACCAAGTAGGGGTGGATAGCAGAAATACGCGAGGTTTGGGGATTGACTTGACTCGGACAACAGGAAATGAGAGAATGATACAAATGCCCAGAAAAGCTGGGATCAGGTAGGCTGTGGGATCTGGTGGAAATTCACCAACGGCAGTGTAAGAAACTCAGCACCAATTTTACATACAACAGGTACAAGGAGGTCTTTATCTAATCTTAGTAGGAGATCTTTGTAGGGGAGCAGTTTCAGGTTTAGTCACCCAGGAAATTGTGGAAGACAGTTTCTGCATATAATGCCAATGTCTAGAAGGAGGAAGGTGCCACTGATACATTCTGCAGTCACTCAACTACTGGACTAGGGGAAGACATGCCATTCCTGTAGGTCTGAGGCACTGGTGTCCTTGACATAGCTATGTTCATGTCAATAGTACACCTTGTCTTAGAACTTCATCTGATTCCCACAATGGGAGATGGAAGACAGCATTACACTAAGCCCTGGCTGCTTTTTGCACAGTTTCTAAAGCAGTCCTTAGCAATCCTCAAAATAGTAGTATATCATTTAGAAGAGGTAACTGCAACCCAGGGAGGCTGAGGGAATGGCCCATGCCACCATAGCTATTAAGAAATAATTGGAGGATTAGAACCTACTGACTCCATGCCTGGCTTCTCTCTGGATAGTAGGAATATTGCTTTGAAATGGATTATTATCTCATGAGATAGAACACTGCTTGGAGTTCAGGAGTTGAGGCAAATTATCCTCTATGGGGATAGCCAAATTGACCAGATAGATTTTCAGTTAAGGTAGGGGCAGGGTTTATTCCTGAGAGTACCAGTGACCTGGTTCTTTGAAATGAGGCCCATCTCTTCTCCACCCAAGCTCTCATCCTTACAGTTCCAGCTGCCCTCTAATGCTTAGCCAGGGCTTCAGCACCAAGATCTATCACCCTCTTCACATCTAGCCAGAACCCTGCCAGCCTGCCTGCTTTTGCTTCCCTAAGCCAGCCTAAATGAGTCAGAAATGTCAGCTGCAGCACTGACTTATTTTACAACCGCCTGCCTCTGCTTCCCTCTCCCTTCTTAGACTCGTTGGCACCCACTCTCTTTCACAAGCACCGTTCTTCAAGAAATATCATCTGCATATATGGGAATCTCTGCCCTGGCCCTGCATTGCTGATAGCTCTGGAGTTGTTTTATAAAAATATCCCTAGCATTCCCTACTCAACATGGTTCCCGTCATGCTCTGCTTCCCAGCTAGCTTTGCCAGGTTGATAAGAAGCACTTTATTTGTCCTTCGGGAATTTCTGACCCACTTCACCAGCTTTCCTTCCCAGGCTCACATTATTCATTAAAAGAACCAATATAAAAATTAGACAGATGGGTCCTGTCCTGAGTTTTAAACTGTGTGTAGGACACACTTGAATCTGTGATATTTTGTAGCTAATTAATTTGACTGGGAACTACTTAAATTATCTAAAGACTGGTTAGCTCCGTCCTTAATGTGTCCATTCATCTGGGTACTAGCTGACTAAGCAGGGGACTAAAGAACTCAGGTGGAGGTCTGGTCCACAAATGCAGGGCTGGGTATCTCATATTTGATTGGAAATCGTAGTTGGTTAATGTACTTGTTGACTGATAAGCTCAACTTCCTATAGCCCTGAGCTTTGGAAGTAAGATCTTTATCTCACCGAAAGCAAGTCAGCATCACTCTGCCAGGTTCACTAACCACAGACTTTCGACTTAACTCAGGTACCAAATAGAGAGGTATAGAGAAAATTAATAAATCCCTGCAGCACATCAGCATTTGTGAGAACAGTTCTAAGCATAAGCTCAACCTTTAACTCTCTTCTAGGACATTAAGTCTAAGGCATCTTTGAACCTCAAACAGGGTATCAGTAAAGATAATTTACTCGACAGTTTACTAAGCATCCACTGTATCCTAGACATCATGCTAAGCCAGCCCCAAGGATGCAGAAAGATAATGCATACGATTTGATGATACTTTCCAGTCCCTAGGAATGGTCCTGTAAATAAAGTTTGGCCAATAGAGCATGAGTGAGGCTCATTAACCATTAAGCATTCCCCATTGCATGGCTAGCAGGCCTGCCTCTTTCTGTTCCAAGACAGGCAGGCCATTCACGGGGCCTTCAGCATCTTTCTGTGACATCTCCGGCTTGTCTGTGATTTCTTTGCCCTTGTTTTCTCCATCCCACAACCCATCATCAGGAGTCCTCCACCTAGGATTTTGGCATGTCCCCCTAATAAGTTTTGCATCTGCTTCCTGTTGACTTTCTTACACCTAAAATCATGCATTTAACCCTTCTCTCCTTAAATAAGAGTCTCCTCCGTGAGTTGAATAGTTGAGGCAAGCCATCTTTCTTATTATTCCAAGAGTCTCTAGACAGATGTGGGGTTCAGATGGGGAGGAGTCTGTGTTTTCCAAGAGTTCCATTGGTCTGGCCTTTGGAATGGAAGAATTCTTATGTTAAATAATGTGTTTGGGAAAGTTTGATACTCTTGAATCCCTCTAAGGCAACTGATGCTTGTGACTGTCTGTCTTAGTAGATTCAGCTTGCTTTAAGAAAATACCATAGCTGGGCGTGGTGCATGCCTTTACTGTCAGCACTATGGAGACAGAGTTTGAGTTTGAGGCCAGCCTGGTCTACAGAGCTAGTTTCAGGACAGCTAGGGCTGTTACACAGAGAAACCTGTCTAGAAAGAAAGAAAGAAAGAAAGAAAGAAAGAAAGAAAGAAAGAAAGAAAGAAAGAAAGAAAGAAAGACCATAATCTGAGTAGATTGTCAACAACAGAAATTTGTTTCTCTTGTATTTGGAGACTGGAAAGTCCAGATTTTGTAACAGTAAGGGCTGAAAATCTTCCACAGACAATGTCTTCTTACTATGTTCTCACATAGTACAGGGGATAAGAAGTGTCTCTCCAGCTTCTTGCAAAATGGCACTGATCCCATGACCATGGCCCAGTTAATCTTAAAATCTCCACTTTCAAATGCCATCATCATCTTGATAATTAAGATAGCAGTGTATGTATTTAAGGTGACAAAACATTCAGACCACAGCACCTCACCACCTGCTGTACTACAAAGATGTCAGAGTCACTATTCTTACTGCTCATAGACTCCTGAACCTAAAGCATCTATGTCCTCCTGCAAGGGGCTGTCATTGTTTTCTTTCAAAGATCCACGATGATCTCTGTCAAATCCAAAAGTCATCTTCCAGCTTAATGTCCAGAAACACCCAGCATGTGACTGAGCTCACTCGTCTTTACTCAATGTTTTCAGGTCTTCTGACTCCTGGGTCTTTCTGTTACCTCAGTAGAAGCATGTCTATTCTCAGTCACCTCTGTCTGTATGCTTGCTCGCTTACTTGTGAAATCTTGACTCTCTTGCCTCAGCCCCATTCCTCTCTAAATCCCCCTCTTTGGTATGTAGACCATTACTATTACTTTTGAATACACATGTAACAAGTCCCAAGAATACCCCTGGTATCACTCTACTTTTCTTCAAAAGAGTTCTGTGAAGCTGAGCACCCTAACATCATGCTACATACAGGAAGTCAAGGCAAAAGGTAGGGCTGGGTGACTTGTACAAGGGGTGGCACTAGACAAGGCCAGTGTTTGTGCAGAGGGTACCCTTTTCACACTGGAAAAGGTACTCTCTCTTTCTGAAGCAGTACAGCCCAATTTCAGAGTGTTTGGCTTGGCAAAAAGAAGAAGCATTCATCATCACTTGTACTCTTAGCCATATCCCTTCTTGCAGGACTAGAATGCGGGAGTCCACGGTGGACTCAAGTAGCTAGAATTCCAACCCTGGCCTCTGACTTCAGGGATGCTCTCTCAGCAACTTCAGTTCGTTGGCCTCACAGTCTGCTGTGGGGATTTAACTAAACAGATCACAGATGTATAGCGCTTGGCTCAGAGTCTGACATGTAAGAAGTACATGATATAAGGTAGTCATTATTATTCACATCACCATTCTGACCCACTTCCAATGCCTCAACAAACTCATTCATCAGATACTTAATTGGCTCTTGTGTGCCAAGCAGTATGCTAGGTACTGGGGTTGCAATGATGATTCAAGTTCACTCCCTGCCTCATCAAATTGCAAATGTAACAGGAGAGAAAGCCACAGAAATGATGAACTAAAGCACAGGGACAGTTACAGTAATAACTGTGTGGACTCAGAGGAGACAATCATGTGTTACCATCAGGATGGATGGGATCCGAGATGAGTTTGGTAGCAGACTTAGAGAAAGAATGTTTTTTAAAACATTTGAATCATTAGATGTTGGTCAGCCTGGATCACTGGGGAGAAGAGTACAGAGATTGGTAACAACATAAGCAAAAGCAGAGAACTAGGCAAGGGCACAATGTATGTGGCCTGGAGTTAACACTTGGCAATGGAAAAGCCACTGAAATCAGGTAACCAGGCTGGAATGTAAACAGAACACAAACTCTGGCACCTAGAACAATATTTTGCACATAATAGGTGCTTAGTAAACACTTCATGGAGTATATATGGATGGAAGAATGGACTTGAAGGAAACAGTCTCCTGTGTTAGCGCTGAGAGGTCAGATGTAAATTTCAAAAGCCTCTTGCCATGTGAACACATATTTGGATATTTGTTTTGATCTACTGTGGAAGAAGTTTAGGCCAAAATGGAAAATGTTAACACTGAAGGAGTCCCTGCTGAGGAACTATTCCTGTCTTCCATGACTGACCCAAAAACCAAGGCCCAGGGAAATAAGAGGCTTGGGGAAACCATTGCTGTCACAACCTCTGGGGTAGGATTGTATCACTGTGACCATCCCTGAGTCTAGTAGCCATTATAAGGGTCTGATTGGAGCTGAAGCTCCATACCTTGCTTGTTCATCCCACTCCTAAGAGGATGCCTATATCTGGATTCTTTCTGCAAATTGTCCATCCTTCAGGACTCTTTGCTCCAGGAAGTCTCCCAAGAAACAATCCAGTCTTCCCTTCTACTACCAACTCTGTGCCCAGAAGTTTACATGATTTCTTCCTTACCCTGAGTCTGCACAGCAACTATATGAAATAAGGACCTTTGTTTTTCCCAGTGTACAGAAGAGGAAGCTTGCAGGCCATGGTGGCTTGTATCCATAATCCCAAAAGGATCAGAAGTTCAAGACTAGCCTGTGCTACATAGAGAAGCCCTGTTGCCAAGGAACCTAATCACAGCAGACTATGTACTTTTCAAAGGCTGCACCGAGTATCTTCCACAGTCCACTAAATTAACAGTTGAATCCCACAGCACTGTTAGAAAAACTGAGGCTCAAAGCAGTGAATGTGTCCAGTTTCTATAGAGATCAGAAGCTGCTCCCAGGATCAAACCCAGCATTGGTTACTTGCAACTTAGGGTTCCCAGTAAGGAGGAGGATTTGTCTACACTCACCCTATGATATAGGAAAGCCAGGGTACCAGGCTTTCCTTACTTCATCCCAGTGCTCAACAGTCTTCCATCACAAGGCTGTCCATCCTAAGCACGCACACGGCTGCTTTTGTTATTGATAAACAGCACTTATAACTTCCCTGTGCAGTTTTCAAATTCCTCTGGACAAAGACTATACTTTGGAGATCTCAGAGAGCCACAGACACCTATGTACATCAACTTGCTGAAGGATCAACTACACAACTCAACCCTGAAGATGATCTTGTACTTTGTTGAGTATGTAGAGGTCTGTATCAGCCAGCAGCCTCAAACCACAGTGTATCGTTTCCTTTTCATGTCTTATAAAGCACATCCCTAAACAAAGCACTAAGTTCACGTGCTCAAAGCAACCACGACACATCTATTTCTCTTGATGATGGGTTGCTTCCTCTGAAGGCTCTTGATTTCCTAGAGTATCACCAAGTAGTTGCCTTACAAACACTGCAGGTCAGTTGCTCTACAAAGACACGTATCTTAATGCTGATGGATAGTTTGTGTTGTTATTTTTGTTGGTGGTGGTTTGTTCTGGTGTTGGTTTATTTTTTTATTTTTCCCCAAACCTCACTGATTTTACATCAGACCTGGTTTCTTTTTAGTATAAAGTATAAGAACCTGAGAGCAGACCATAAAGCTTTGGAATAGGTTTCTACAAGAGAAAGGGGAACAGATTTTTACTGCCTGTCTTTATTTTTCCAGCTCCTGCATAACATCAAGGAAGTTAAGCATACTTCCTGTGGGCTTCCCACTCCAAGGACCAGTTTTGAGCTATCATGTTGTTGCCCTCTACTGGTAGAAATGGCAGGCAACTTATTCTCTAAAGTTAAGGGTGGATTTTTTTTTTTTGAGGCTAAAACCATTTTGTTTGTAAGAGAAGACTGACCACCAGAGGCAGATACAACTTTACTCCCTAAAGTACAAGGCTCTCCTCTGCTTCAGAGCCCTTCAGAGTAACTCTACTGTGGCGCCTACTTTCTCTTCTGTCATAATCATCCTACAATAGGATTCAGTCAACACTGTTTATATTTGTTTGCTGTCACAGGTCACAGGTCTTGAATTATGCCAGGTGATCCATTAATGGTCACCAAATACAGATATGTGTAAGTGCAAGGAAGAGATAAAGGAAGAATATGTCACATTTTTCATTTATAGAATGGAGGGAAAGTGGGAGGGGCAGAGTTTTTTATAATAGATGTTAAAATCAAAGTAATGCCTTTCTCCTACAACTGAGAAGGATAAAATGCCTGGCACTGTTTAGATTCGGATCATTAGACTTTCAAACTAATGGCTATACTTTTCATTTCTTTCTTTGAGGTTCTCAGTAATTGAGGGGTAGTAGAATTCTTTTCTTTTTTCTAGAAAGCTGAAGAAAGGAAACTAAGCCGCACATAGTTGTGGCTATCCAGCAGCAATCCACGTTCTACGGGAGGAAAACCTGCTCTGGGTACTCTTGCCTCCTTCTCCAGGCCTCCTGGCAGCCGCAGACCAAGTATGAAACCCAAGATCAGTCACCTGAAACCCTTGCCATGGGCTTAGGCTCCTGTGGAAAAGGAGGCCTATTAAACGTTTTTATGGCAGCAGTTATGGAGTAGGGCAGAGAGAAGTCAAGTCTTGGCTGGAGTAGTTGAGTCTCTGTCAAGGGGAAGTGTCCTGAACTAGGGATGTAGCTCAGCGGCAGAGTGATCGCTTAGCATGCACGAGCCCCCAGTGCAATCCCCATCACCGTGGGCAGGAGACTGGGAGACAATTAGGAGGCGTTCCGCCCACAGGCTACAGTGCTTATAGTACCATCTTCAGAGCCTTGTGGAACCGTCTTCGTTCTCACCTTTATTCCAAGCATCGTCTGCCAGATTTTCTGGAGTCTGCAATGTCTAGTTAATTCTCCCTTTGCCTTAATGAAGCCAGAATCTATTTCTGTACTTTAACAACAAATATAATATTGGCCAACAGAAAAAAAGAGAAGTCAGAAAAGAAAGAGAGGAAAGAATGTGAGGGAGGGAGAGACGAAAGGAGGGGCAGGAGGAAGGGAGCAAACAATAGGAAAAGAAATAAAGGCGTCTTCTGCTTGACAGGCAGTGCCAGGCACACGCTCAGTGCATGGTAGGCATCCAAAGAAGTTAGACTACAGGAAAACCAATTTTCATCATTTATCGTTTTGGTTGCTTTGCCTTGGTTTCAATTTGTTTGTTTGGTTGGTTGGTTTTGTTTTGTTTTTCTGAGGAGGGCTCTCACTCTGTCTTCCTGACTGGCTTCAAACTCTCACTGACCTTCACCTTAGCTTCTGGGGGGATTAAAAATGTGAACCACCATGTCCAGCCCAAAGTCCCCTTTTCAATAAAGCACAGGATGCTTGCTTGGTAGTCTCCTTATCTGACTTCTACAGCAACCTCAGCAGCTCTTTCAGGGTCAACCAAACCTAAATTAACAGCTCATAGTGTTTGGCCCATTAACCATCAGGAACTACATGGGAGCTCCAGAAAAAGCAATTACCTGCTCCCCAACCCCCAGATCCACTATCTGCATTTTATCAAGGACCCTGCAGGATCCTGAGCACAACCCAGAGCGAGATGTCAGTGAGACACAGGCCATCTCACCCTCTCAAACCTCACAATTCCATCCACACAATGAAGAAAAGAAATCCAACAAGCCTGTGGTAGGAACCTTCGAAAATTACTGATATGTCACCATTTCGACCTACAGAAATAGCTTTTCCATATGATTCCAACTAGTTTTTGTTGTAGTTTATTTTTACTTTTTTAACCATTACGTACAATTGTCCATAGCTGGAATGAAGGTGAAGTGAGTAAATATGTCCCCAGCCTAACTCCTAGTTTGTTTGTTTGCTTTCAAGTTCTACACGCTCAAAATTCTGAAAGTAACCATTAGTATTTCTTGGTAGAAAGGGACAAAGTCAATGAGTGAATGATTCCATTCAATTCTACATTGTTTTCTTTGAGTCTTGCTTGTACAGTTTATTATACAAGATACTGAAAATTCTGAGTTCCCAGACTGGAGTCTTTGATGGAGAATGAATGAAGTCGGCCATGTATTCAGTCTTGCTACTAGCAGACAACATGAAAAGTCATTAGGTCCATTTTTTCCTCTCATTCATTCTCACAAAGCCTTAAGAGGGGATTTAGTTCTCTATGAAAATAAGACCAGCTGGTAAATGGTGAAATTAGACTTAGAATCCAGTCAAGGTTATCCAACCATTGTGGTCTACATCAACATATATATCAACCATTGTGGTCTACATCAACATATATATCAACCATTGTGGTCCAAATCAACACATATATACCAAGCATTCTCTATATCAACACTCTATCAGCACGGCATGGGAATCCCACAGAACTTACTGCTTCTTCTTTATTTTTTTTAACTGCTGCTCTCTTTTCTCACCCTATCCCCTCCTTACTTCTTCTGACATCAAACTCTAATTTGGTAAATGGGTGAACAACTGCTTCACACAGCATATGGCTTAGTTTGGAAAAGAAGGATGGCTTTTTATTTGGGTCAACTTGGTAGCATCTCCGGTGTGACGATAAAAAAATATTATGGATCTCTACTATCCAGTTTCAACTTGTCCTGGAATTTTCTAGTTCTTTATTCATCCTCTTGACAGTGGATTCCCAAGACAGAATTCCAAGTGTGTTACAATTATTTCTAGAGGCCAACAGACAGAATCTGCACTTCCGTGTCCTGCCACTGCATACCTACCCATCCTTCCTCTGGCCATTTCCAAGTGGATGCAGTTGTACATCCATTCATTTAATGGGAAAATACTGAGTGACTGCTATAGTCAGGAATTTTGCTAGGGCTGCCAACACTGCGCGGTAGCAGCAACTGCTGTATCCCCCCATGCTCCCATCCCCCGAGGTCTTTCTCTCCACTGCAGGGAGAACTGGTCCTGAGGACTCTTATCCTTTCAGTATTCACATCGCTTTGCCATAAGTTCTTCCTGTTCCATTTCCATTTTCTTTCCCAGTTTCCACCCCAGCCTCCCTCCTGTGATGATTCAGATTGGATCCAGGGCCTTGTGCATTTCAGGCAAGAGCTTTATCACTTGCTTACATCTCAGTATTTTATTTTGTTTTGCTGTGGTCTGATACAGGGTCTTATTAAGTTACCAGGCTAGCCTCAAACACACTCTGAGACACACACAGGCCTTGAGATTTTCTGATCCTCCTGCCTCAGCCTCCCAAGTGGCTGGGATAACAGGCGTGTACAAAGAGCCCAGGCTTCTTACCTCTTCTCTAATGGAGGGAAGAATCTCTGCACATAGATGAGGTAAGACAGATATATCCTGTAACTGATAGCCTAGTGGCAGCCCTCACGGTGACTCCCTCACTCCTCAGGCAGGTTGTCAAGCTTTATATGCCATCTTTCACGGTAGTAGCAGTACTATTATCTATTTTTTTAGCTCAGTAAGCCTCAGCCCCATGTCTAGCTAGCTTCCTGGCTGGCCACTTACTGTATGCCCTTACCTGCATGATTGGTGCTCATTCTGGTGACCCATCCTTTAGTATCCTTAGCTCTGGCTTCAAGAGACCCCAGTGAGGCCCAGATGGTGGTTGGGTTATAGAGTGTGCTTTCCTGTCATATTTGGGGGTCCTGGGTTTGATCATCAGCCCCCATGTCCTCCAGAGAGAGAGACCCCCCAATAAAGATCTAGGCCAAGATGACTACATTATCAGTCGTTTCTGCAGCTGCCTTCCCCAGATGTTGGGTGGAAGAGTTTTGCTGCCAAAATGACCTGGCAAGAGCCCCAACGATGCAGAGAATCCCAGGACCCAGAGGGAGAGTCTTACTGGAGCCTCAGTATAAGCCAGCACGTCAAGCTCCAGACTCCATGGAGCCCCCAGAGATTTCCTGAAAAGCTTCCTGACTCCTTTGTTTCTTGACAACTGAGAGAAGTAGGTAAACCACTGAAGATGTGTGATCCAACAACTATTAAGTAGGCATCCAGTAGGTCTCTGGGATCATGCACACTCCAATGAAGATAGAAGAGGACGTAAGACATCACTATGCACTTGAGGATTTACACGGCTTCTAAACTCATTAAACAATTAATAATTCTCCCCCACTAATATGGTAACTCCATTTAAATTCTTTTTATATGTGTATATGTTTCAGGATGCTTTTAAAGTAGTAGGTTTATGATTTTTTCCCCTTTGCTTTTGAGACAGGGTTTCTCACTAAGCTCATGAGCTCTGCTAGCGTTGTTGTCAGTGGATCCAAGAGATCTTCTTTCTACTTCTGAAGCACCTAGATTGCAAGTGTGCACTGCTACCACATTTTATGTGAGTCTGGAGGTCTAAACTCAGGTCCTCAAGCTTGAATGGCAAGCACTTTACCAACTGAGTCATTGCCTCTGCCTCTAAGTCTTGTATTTGTACTGTAACACCAGTCTAGAGTTAGGTTGAATTTATTTAGGATGGTACAATAAGGGGAAAAAAGCTTTAAAGAAAATTAGGAATTTGAGCTCAGTGTGAAAAAAAAGAGTAGAATCTGTATGAACAGAGAAGAGGAGGGAAGCTATTCTGAGTGAAAGAGATGTTAAGAAAAGCCATGAGTCATGGGAATGGATTGTCAAACCCAAATACTTGACTAGAACCATGGAGGACTACAGGATGGATGTGATAGTTAGATAGAAGGGTGGGTGGGAGGATGGGTAGAAAAATGGATAGCTGTATAGAGGGATAAATGGATGGATGGGCTTACGAATCGATGGGTAAATATGTGGATGGACAAATAGATGCATAAGTGGGTGGATGGGTGAATGACATCAATAAATATATTGTATGATAGTCACAAAACATTAATAAAAAGTGGTAAAGACTTTTCATTAGTGTGTTGATTTCATTTTGCAAAAACATTTTGCTTCCAGCATATCTGCTGCAATAATCTGAAGGCATTTTACCAGGAGGATTTATTTGCCTTTAAAGGTGAAGTTGTGTAGTCCTTATGATCAAAGGTTTGACTTGACCCTGACAGCTCAATTTTCCAGTAGTGTGGTTCGGCGGAACATGCTTCTTCTCCTCTCTGGGCTTTGGTTTCTTCAGCTGTATAATGTGAATAGCACCTTACAACATTCTCCAGAGGGTGGATGAATATGTGACTCTTAACTTGGTGCCTGTCACACAATAAATAGTAACTTTTTTTTTTTTTGGTTTTACCAGACAAGGTTTCTCTGTATTGTTTTGGAGGCTGTCGGACCAGCCCAGCCTTGAACTCACAGAGATCCGCCTGCCTCTGCCTCCCGAGTGCTGGGATTAAAGGCGTGCGCCACCACCACCCGGCAATAAATAGTAACTTTAAGAATGAGTACACACTGGAGTTGTGATGGGAGATGTTATTCTGTATACATTTCTTTTATTGGTTGATGAATAAAACATTGATTGGCCAGACAAGAAGATAGGTGGGGCTAGGAGAGGAGGTGGATTCTGGGAAAGGTAGGTAGAGTGAGCCCACTGGACAGAGTCACAATGCTGCCGGAGGAGTAACACCATGCTGGGCATTACCAGGTAAGTCACAGCCTCATGGCAATAGATCCATTGATAGAAATAATTAAGACAGAGCTAGCCAATAAGAAGCCCTAGTCATTGGCCAATAATTTCATAGTTAGTATAAGTCTTGTGAGCTTACTTGGGGCTGACACAGTTGTGGGACAAGGCTGGCGGAAAGAATCTTCTGTAACAGAATTGATTCATCCAAGGCCTTTGTGTAGCCAAGAGTCTATTTACCAAGCATGACCTACCATGTGTTAAAACTAACTTCAGGGAGACAGCAATCATCTAGACTAAAGTATGTTAATTAAGACTTCAAAAGAAAGACAAAATGAGCCAGAAAGAAGAATTCTAAGTTCTAAAGGAGGCTCAGCAATGCAAGGACTTCATCTCTAGGGATTAGAGGATGGAATCATCTAGAAATACAAATATGCCCAGTGTTCCTCTCCACATGGGCTACCCAGCCTGCAGTCATTGCATTAGAATTGCACTAGACTGCAGCCAGGGTAATGGGACACCAGGCTCGTATAACCTGACTCATAAAGACTGAGGAATCTTCATGCAGAAAAAAAAAACTGCCCCGTAGAACCCTTCTCCGTGGTTTCACTTTTTAGACTGTTACTGTAGGAAAAAGGGACCAGCCAAAGAAACACCCTGAGCAGAACCAAAGAAACACACTTTGGCCCTGCAACCAGAACCAAAGAAATGTACCCTGACCCTGAAACCAGTGCCAAAGGAACATACTTTGTCCCTGGAATCAGAGCCAGTGAAAGAAATACACCCCGGACCTAAAACTAGAACCAAAAGGCTAAAAAGGACCAGTGAAAGAAACACACTTTGGCCCTGAAACCAGAGCCAAATCTGACCCTAACCCTGTGCATAAAACTAACCAGTCCCTGAGCAGGAGATTAAAATCTGACCAATCCCCACCCTGGAAGCCTTTTATAAACCCTGTGTCTGTTCAGCTTGTGGCTGTTCATGCTACCCTACTGTCCTCTCACACTCTGGCAGAGGGCAGGCACTCTCCTGGATTCTTCCCTCCCAATAAACCCCTTCAATGAGCTTTGGGTGAAGATCTTCTTTTGCAGCAGAGCGGAGGCGACCCTGGGCAGAGTGGAACAAGCAGGGCTATAACACTTCTGCAAGGGAAACCTTCACCTGGCAGAGTGGAGTTACAATCTCAACTCTCCCGGGAGCAGAGCTGAACTGTAGCAACTTCTCCCGGGGAAACCTTCTGCTGGAGCAAAACTGCTACACTGGACAAACGGGAAGCCTTTCTCTGAGGCAAGGTTGTAAGCTGCTACGCTTACTGTGGCCTGTGGTAGTCCTTGGCTCCCGAGCTCCAGGAAACCTTTGCATCTGAGCTGTGTAACATTCAGTATTCTGTGACTCCTGAGTGCTAGAATACCTGTCCCATCCGATCTGTACAAAATGTTTACAGTTGCCTCAGGAAAACAATGAACAAAAAGTATTAAATGGAAAATTTCAGAAACCAGCACCTTCTAAGTTTTTACTTGTACGCCATTCTGTACTGTGGAGATATAAATCAGCCTTTTGGCCAGTGTATCCGTGCTTTCTAAGCTACCCACCTGTTAGTCACTTACTAGACATCTTGCTTGTTAGATCAACTACCGTGCTAGTATGTTGGATCTCTCCTATATTATAGTTTCTCATTTTGTACTAGCATAGTACCAAATTAGCACATTGCGAAAATCTTTTCCAGGGGCTTGGAGGACCAATGAAGTATGGGACTCTGAAGCTTAGATCACTAGCAGGCAGTAGTATATCTTCCTCGGGTCATAGGAAATTTGTCCCACCTCTAATTAGGACTGTGCTTGTAAAATATAACCTAGCATTGCATACAGAACAACAGAACCTCAGTACTGAAATACAATTCAGAAAATGTCTATCTAGCACATTGTGCTTATACTTGAGAAGAAAAGAGGTGAAATATTTTAGTCAAGGTCAGACAGAAAGCCTGTCAGCAAAAGGCATCCTATTGTATAGAAAGCACCTTGGAGACTTTAGCTATGAAAAGTCTAAGCTTTCTTTTTGGGATTAGATAGTGTCAATATTAATGAGAGCCTGGTTTTACATTAAAAAAACAGGACACCACAATAAAAGCATAAATATATAGACTATAGGACAGCTGAAAAGAACTTTAATATCTTCAAATCATATAGCAGAGAATGTTTTCTTAAGTTTTGAAATCTTCTACTATGATCTAACCCTGAATTCATGAAATGCAAAATAACAATGTGAATTTGGGCATCCTTGGAAGCAGAGCCCAGGACAAATTTCGGGATGCACATATTTTATTTGGAAGATCATCCCCAAAGTAGGCTTTATGAGGGGGGCATAAAGAGTAATACAAGAAGGAGGCAGTGGCCTCACAGGTTACTTACTGTTCTCAGCTAGATGGAAGAGCAAAAGTAGAGTCGCTGCTGCAGTGTTAGTGACAGGCGACAGTACCATGAGCTGTGGAGTCTCAATAAAGAGAAGAGCAGCTTCAGCTCGTGCTTCCAACGTTAAATAGTTAAGCACTCGCAGGTGTCTTAGATACCAAGCATTAGAAGATAACTACAGTAATTATGCCCAAGAAATGTTTGCTGAGATGGTGAAAAATGTGTGTGTGAATCTTGTTTCTCTGGAGAAACAGAATGCATAAATATGCCCTAGGATAAACAATGAGATAGGTTTATTCTAAGCAGTTGGATCATAGGTAATATGGCTACGAGGTTCAAGGCTGAAGACTGAGGGTGGTCAATGATGTGGTCCTAATACAAGTCTGCAGAATGAGGAGATGCAGGTTGTATCTCCAGTCCAAGGCCTAGAGCAAACACAGTCAGGCACAGACAGAAAATTCTTTCTGAGCTTTTTTTTCAAGTACAGTCCTAATTAGAGATGGTACAGCTTGGATGACATCCACCATGTTTGGAGAGGTAATTTGCTTTCCTCAGTCTGCAGATTCAAATGGTCACCTTATGCAGAGACATCTTCATAAACACACACAAAGAAATGTTTCCCCAAATATCCAGGCACTCCATGACCCAGTCAAGTTGAAGCATAAAATTAACCACCACTCTAGTGAAAAAAAAAAAAGATGATTATGGTAGTTCAGAGGCCTGGGTCTTCTGTTTAAGGCACACGAATTTGTGATGCCTGAAAGACACTTCAGTCAATGACAAGTTTGACAGCAGAGTTTGGAAGGTTGAAGTACTGGGGAGAGCCCATGGCTGGAGACCTAAACTTGAAATGTATTGATCTAAGGGTGGCTTTGAAGTGAACAATGGACCTAGTTAGAGAGAAACAAGGGTCCATTGCAGAGTCCCGGGGCACTCTAATATATCCACCTGCTACTGGTTTTCAAAGCTTCCAAACTATGTCTAAATATCCCCCATTTTATAAGGACACCAGTTATAGAGGACCCAAATGAACCTTTTTTTTTTTACTTTATTACCTGTAAAAAAAAAAAAAAGAGGATCACATTTTCAGATTCTGAGGTCCTGGGGGTTTTGGATTCATCTCTGTTTTGGGTTTTTGCCAATTCCATCCCATTTCTCTACAGATCCTGAGCCTGCTCATGCCTGTTCTGGGCACCCATAAAAGTTTCTGCCAACTGACTGATTCCTGGGAAACTGATGCTGGGTCCCAGGACCCAGAACTTGATGTTCGATTGCCTGGGCTTTGCAAGTTCCTGTTGAGAACAGCATGACATTGAAGCAACCAGCACACAGAACCCATCCTCAGAGTCGGTAACCGGGTTACTCAGTATGGAGAAACAATCACCGGGAGTGAGTGGGTGGGTGTCTAGCTGACTCCTGAGATGAGGATTTAACAGAGATGTGTGCAGAATAGATAACGGGAAGATTTAGGAAAGGAGGTGGGACAGTGCAGAAAACGGACCCTGGCTGAGGTCACACATCAGAGTTGTCAAGCTCATTCTGCCACTGACTCTCTGCTTCCCCTTGCTGAACTGCTCTTGGCTTACTTTGAAAATGCAAAGACCACTCCAGCTCCAGCCATCTGGAATAATAAAATACTGACCCTAGGGGGCCAGGGAGATGGCTTGTTCTGTAAGAATGCTTGCTCGGCATGCATAAAAACCCAAATTCAACTCCCCCGGCCCCACACACACTCACATAAAAAGCCAGCATAGCTGAGTATACTGGTAACCCCAATGTTGGGGAGCAGAGACAGGCAGATCCCAAGAATTCACTGGCCAAGCAGCCTAGCTGAAACAGTGAGCCTCTGACTTTGCGCTCTGAGCCGAGTCTTCTGCTGGCCCTGCCCTCTCTAACATGATCTTTCACCTTGCGATGCACGCTCTCATGTCTTGACACACAATGAAGGCCTTCAGAGATATGAGAAATGGTTTTCTATTCTTTTTTTTAAATGGTATTGCATTTGCAATATTCTGTTACGGTGACACGAGACAGACTAACACACCTTCCAAACTGAGGCTCCTTAAGGGCAGACCGTGCCCTGCTCCATTCACCATTGCATCCCTGGCTGGCACATGAATATCTGCAAAAGTAAGCAGGCAAAGGAACATCTCAGTGGGCTTTGAGAAAAGATCGCCTAGGAAAAAAAAGAGGGAGGCCAAGCTGCTGTCCGGTGACCCGGTGTATCCCACACAGCTCTGGACAGAACAACCAGCACACAGCAGCTATTCAGTAACTGCTTCTTGCTTCATCCTGCCAGCTAGGATAATTAGAACCCCTAGGCCTGCACATGAGACCAGGACTTAAACCCCACCCCTACCCTGCCTGCAAAAAAAAAAAAAAAAAAGAGTGGGGTAGATCTTCCCGCTTGGACTTTGATCCTCCTTTTGGCAGCATCCTGCACTGGCCTTTGGGGAAATGCATAATGAAAGACTCCATAACTAGTAGAGGGCTTGAGCCAAAACCAAAGAAGAGGGGCCCTGGTCCCCTTAAAGAGAGTATCCTGGAGTGGCTGTAAGGTATTAAGGCTATGTGCAGTTCTCTCTTGAGTTCATATACATTTTTTTTTACCTTTTATTATCAAAGAAACTAAGGTCTTTAGAACCATCAGAATGAGAAATCCAGGAAAAGAGCAGGTAATGGTATCTATGCTTGTATGGGGGGGAGTTCTTGACAGGCACTGGGTTCTGCCCACAACCAGGTTCACATGTGCTACCGCAACACATTAACTTGACATGTTAGAATCACGTGAAGGTCAGTGTTTGGGCAAACCTGAGGCCTAGGGTCTCCAACCTTCACCTCTATCTCCTGCTCTTTCTGGGAGGAACACTGTCTATATCCTCATTCACAAGGTGCCAGTCTTTGGGCCATCATCTGCCTGCAGAGTCTGAGGCCACCTTCTCCATTTCTGATTGGCTCCTCATCCCATGAGCATCTTCACAGGCACTCCTTGAACTCCTCTGCCCACTGATTCTTCCTGGACTCAGCCAATGGGAGACACTAGTGGGAAATGGACCAGGGAGGGAGGCTGGGGTATGGCAAGGAGTGTGGCTGCTAGGGCTGGTTCATTGCAAATGCCTGGACAGTGTTAGGCTTTAGGATAGAAATTCAGTGATGTCAGCACATACAAAATGAAAGTGAAAACAAATAGTTCCCAGAAGTAAATCTTTATTTTAATGAAATTATCAGGAACCATATAGGTAGGCATGTATACAGGTTCAGTATGGCATTCTGTTCTCTGCAATGTTTGTACTTAGTTGTGGGGCCAGAGCTGTCTATTTGAGCGAAGGAAAAGCACTTCCTGCCCTTCTAATTTAGCTCACCAAATGCACAATACCCACATTGATGCCATTCAGAAACCGGGCATCTGAAAGATGCTTTTCTACCTGAGGTGCTCGCTGGTCTCCAGATCTTAGTTTATTTATGCTTTAGATGAGAGCCAGGCTCCTCCCAGTCACTTAGGAGTAGGGTGACCTGGGGTGTGACCTCCCACACAGACTGCATTTCACCGACTCCCAAGCACTGCTGCTGTGTTAATGCAAACACAGGACTGTGCACCGCAAGACTCCTTCGGCGAGTGGATGCTCCTGGGTATGAATAGAGAAACATAACTGGGCCAAAGGCTTCGGGGGAACCAGTGAGTATGACGAATTCCCTGAATCTCTTTATCTACGAACCTCTGGCCGTTGTGGTTGTTCTGAAAGTGCCTCACGGTGCTGCCCAGGCTAAACCCAAACTCATGAACTTCCCTCTTCAGTGCTGGGTTTATACCACACCTGGTTGTACTTTGAGGACCTGTCTGCTGCTTACATGACTAGTGGGTATATGGGGGAATACATATTTAGCCTTGGGATCTTTCTTCCCAAACATCTCAATGACCAAAGCATCGTTTTTAAGAGTGTTCTTTGGCACATGTACTTCTGGGAACCAAATCCTTACTCATTACTCCCAGTCCATGATTCCAGGAGAGTTGTTAACAATGAGAAGGAATAGGGACTGCATCCCCGGCTTCAGAACAGGGTTTTCCCTGGAGGTCAAGATTTCAGAGAGATTGACTGCAAAGGCAGAAATGGTTCATGCTGTAGCTGGAATTGTACACTTAGACTTGAGTTTTCATTCCACAGCTCACTAGCTGTATGTCCTTGATCTCTGAACCCCATTTTCCTAATTCGTAAAATGACGCCATTACATCCATTGCATATCAGGGATATCGTGAGAAATACGTGGAATGTATGTAGAGGCCTCCCTCAGTGTTGAGCACACAGTAAATACCCAATGGAAGCCTTTATTATAATCATGAGAAAATATCACATTTCCTAGGCATCCCATTTTTTTTAAAACTCTGGTGCTTATTTCGAGAGAGGAGAAGGGGACAAGGAGAGAGAAGGAAAAAGTGCAAATAATCTGGCTTGGAAGGGAGCTTGCACTTTGAAGCTGACAAGTGTAATTTGTCTTGAGACTGCCAAGCACTCGGGTTGAGCCTTCGTGTGGGAAAGGAGAGACAAGCAAGATTAATCTGGGGCCTTCATTCCTTACTCCATCTGGCCTGGTTTGGCACAGCCCCTTCCCTCTATAGGCAGATTCTTCTTTCAAAGCCTCAGCAGAGGGCTCTCTAATGGGCCCTGACATGGCAGGAATGGGGCTCACACAGCTCTGAGATAAGGCCCCACCAGGAGGCCAAAATGCTTCCAGCACTACAGCCCAGATGCTCTGCCACGGAAGACAGAAATGGACTGAAAAAGAGCCAAGGCCTCTGGGCCACTGTGAAGCCAGGATCCCAGAAGCACCTGGTCTCTACCCTGGGGAGGGAGCAGCAGGAACCGCCTTGTGGGATGGGCTAGTGACATGGATCACCTAACTGGGATGTAATCCAAAATCCAATGACCACAAGGCGCTGGGTAACCTGGTTTTGCAGTCGCACTGGGGCTGGAAGAGGTTGGCTTTAGACACTTTCTAGTAAAAACCTTGTGGATTTCCCCACACACGCTCATCTGAGTTGAGAAAGGTGAGGGAGCGTGAGGAGGGGTACTTACTGTGTTCCAGGGGTACTTACTGTGTGTGTCCCAGTCACACTCACGTGGTTGCCTAAATCACAAACCCAGGAACCAGGCACTGTTACTGTCATGAGGGGTGGCAGTGAGGGGCTTGTCCCAGGTCACATAGTGACTGGTCCAGGATGACACGTGGGTCTGTGGGTGTAGTTGGATCACTCTATTCTCACTGTGGTTTCAAGGTCTCAAGAGAAAAATTATGAGCAAGAAGAATCTTCCATGGCCCCCAGAGGTAGCAACTCTATGGCCTGACTCTTGTCTTCTGGGGACGCTAGAGGGGCACTTTTGAGTTATCCTGAGACAGATGGAGCTCTCAAACCACACAGAAAAGCAGATGGATCAATCGGGGTTTGTTTGTCTTGGATTTGCATGCGTCCGCTCCTTGGACAACGGCTCTGCTCTTTTGAACACACACAGTTCTTTCAGAGAGCTCTCACTTGAGGTCCTGGGCTCTGGAGGACAAAGTCCAGTCTGATAGCTCCCAGGACTTGAGAAGCGTTTAAGAGCCTAGGCAAACCAGAGGCTATACAACACTGCCATCTCCTGGGAGTAAGAGCCGCTCTGGTATGCAGACAGAAATCAGCATAAAGAAGGCTTTTGCCTTCTTTAGGGAGATTTCTGTGGTGGCACTGTGACAGATCTCATGGAGATCAAAAACTTCCAAACTGAACACTCATTCTTTTTGTTTTCAACTGACAAATATTAAGGGGACGCCTATTTTCTGTGATGCACTGTTAGATGCTAAACACATTGTGGGGTAAGATGAGTGGTTTTCAACAGAGCATAATGACTCCCAAATATAATTCTAGTACTCAGGAGGCTGAGGCAGGAGAATGCTTTTAGACCATGGAGGGGGAGAGCCCGGCTGGTCAGACAGCTTGGGAAGCCTTCCCTAAGAACATGACCTATGTGCAGACACATGGCCACACTGTAAGCGGAAGAGCAGATCATGTGATGACTCTGACACAGGGAGCCGGGCACAGGAACAGAAGGTTTGTACGGTTGATCACTGAAAAACAGAAAAATGGCAGATGATAACGAGATCACACAGGGCCTCACCCTGTGACTGTGAAGGAGTTGGCCCTATCTTTATATGTGTGTGTATATATATATATATATGCATTTAAGAATATTAATATTCTTTTATTATTATGTTATTTTTTACATTCCAATCCCACTTCCCCCTCCCTCCTTTCCTCCCACTCCCTACACTCACCCCTCCTCCCATCTGCCCCACGGAAAGGGTAAGGCCTCCCCTAGGAAGTCTATTATATTAAGTCTGTCCCATCATCTCCTTGAGGCAGGACCAAGGCACCTCTCCACCCCCACACCCTGTGTCTAGGCTGGGCATGGCACCTCTCCATAAAGAATGGGCTCCACTAAGTCAGTCATGAGAGTTAGGTCTCGGACCCATCTTGATCAAGTCTTTTTTATATGTGACAAAAACTCACTATAGACTAGTTTTAGTTGAAAAACCAGTTTACTGATTTACATGACTATAAGTTCCGGTATTAAAACTTCAAGCAAGACTGGATTCAGGAGTTTAGATAGTGTCATCAAGATTCTCTTTTTCTACTAGTTAACTGCCTTGGTGTGTTTCTGCAATTCTTTTCTAAAGTTATGTAAATGTATGTGCATGTGTGAACAGACACCATCAGAGGTGAGAGGGCAGCAGATTCGGTGGATCTGGAGTTACAGGTAGCTGTGAGTTACCCTGTGTGGTGCTGGGAACAGAACTCAGGTCCTCTGCAAGAGCAGCAAGTGATCCTAACTGTTCAGCAGTCTCTCCATCCCTGATTCTCTATTTCTTAGTTGGACTTATTGTCTCTTGCATCAACAGATTCTGCTAATCTGGTAAGAAAACAGTCACGGATACTTGACAGACCTCTATCTTTGTATTCTAAATATGACCCCCCAAAAGAAAAGAAATGTATCTTGCTACCTTCATAATGGGAGGAAAAGAATCAAGGACAGGGGGCTGGAGAGATGGCTCAGAGGTTAAGAGCACTAGCTGCTCTCCCAGAGGTGATGAGTTCAATTCCCAGCAACTACATGGTGACTCCCAACCATCATATAATGAGATATGGTGCCCTCTTCTGGCAGACAGGTATACATGCAGGCAGAACACAGTATACATAATAGATAAACAAATAAACAAGCAAATAAATAAATAATCAAGGACAAAGTCTGGCACAATTTAGCTCATATATACATACCTGATGAACCAATATTTGTGCTGTCGAACCTGGGCCATGTTCCTACCCCTATAAGAGTAGAATTCTATAACCAGAGTACAATTGAGAATGAAGAAAGGAACAAATGGATACTATGGATGATAGCCATAAGACTCATGGAGGAGTTTCTAGCAAGAAATTAAGGACTATGAGTTATACCAGGCCCCAGAGAAAACAGCAGTGACAAACAGAATTCTGGGACACTGCTTGGAGGGTTATGCAAGGAGAAAAGAAAGACTAATTTTGTAAAATAAAATAAAATGGGTGTGGCAGTGTACACCTTTAAACCCAGCATTCGGAAGGCAGAAGCAGGCAGATTGTTTGGAGTTTGAGGACAACATGATCTACTCAGTGAGTTCTAGGTTAGCCAGTGCTACAATTTCATATTGAGACCCTGTCTCAAAACAAACAAGCGATCACTGTGGCTGACATAGGGGGGCAAGCATAGAAGCAGAAAGGACTTCAGATTCTAGATAAAAGGAATAATCTCCCAACCGCCTAGGGATTGCATAGAAATGCTCAAAAAACCAACAAACAACAGCATTTGCTTAGTGTATGCAAGACCACAACACCAGCAAGCATAGAAGCAGAAAGGACTTCAGATTCTAGATAAAAGGAACAATCTCCCAACCGCCTAGGGATTGCATAGAAATGCTCAAAAAACAAACAAACAACAAATAAACAAAAATAAATAAATAGCATTCGCTTAGTGTATGCAAGACCACAACACCAACACCACACCACACACAGCCATAGTAAAAGCCATTTAAAGCACAGTAGAACTTGTAAGGAAATATGAGACATATTCATGGAACAAAGACAAGGAGGAAACGGGAAAATGGAGGCTTCAATGTGTGAGTGATGCTGCAGCTAGCTTCCTTGACGAATTCTTCCAACCTTGGATAGCCAAGATGCTTAAACTGTTAACAGCTATATGGGCAAGGGTGACAAGATCTTGTCCTATAATGTGTCTGAGAATCTTCCTCCTGCTACTTGAAGTCCACATACCACGGTGGACTTCATCAACGGTGAAATAACGGATGAGCATAAAAGAATGCATCCTTTGCCAAGAAGAGGTCATGGGGATGAGTGTCTGCCTTGGCCTGGGCTTTGGGGGAAAATGTCTTTGCTGTATATTTTTCTCTTTTGGCTTTTTGAGCGGTCTACCACCCAGCACCCAAATAAATATATGGAGGCTTATTCTTGGTTACGAGTGCCCGGCCTTCGCTAGGCTTGTTTCTCACCAACTTTTCTTACCTTAAAGTAACCCATCTATCTTTTCCCTCTGGGCTTTTATCTTTCTTACTTCTGTATATTTTACTTTCCTTCTTACTCCACTGCTGGCTGGGTGGCTGGGTGGTTGGCCCCAGCCGTCCTCCTCCTTTTGCTCTCGTACCCTCCTTTCCACCTTATTCCTCCTTCCATTTATCCTCTCTGCCAGCCAGCCCCGCCTATCCTTGCTCCTGCCTCGCTATTTGCCATTCAGCTCTTTATTATATCATCAGGTGTTTTAGACAGGCAAAGAATCCCAGCTTCACAGAGTTAAACAAATGCAGCATAAACAAAAAAGTCACACACCTTAAAATAATATTCTACCGTGTCTCTATAAACATGTATATATCCATGGGTTGGGTTTAAATTCACTTCACTTGCAATTGACTCTAGAGACAGGTCCATACTACCCATGCCCCAGAGGTCCCTGCAGAAACATGCACAAATGTCCTAGAAAAATCCTAAAAATTCCCACAGAAGTGTTCCCCAAGTGCCTTCCACCATCCCTTGTCCCCTTTAATACCACTTGGACCTTTTACTGGCCACCAATCCCTTTGTGGCCCCTTCTAACCTGTGTGGGTCTTTAAGAAGCCTCATCCTGCTTGTCCTTGAGTAAACCTTTTGTTTACATAATTTCTTGGACTCAGAACGTCTGCCTCCCACCTAATTTAGTTCCCCTTCAGTTATGAGACCTCTGGCTGCCCCACTAACGACTGTTTTCTCCACTTAGGTCTAGCCTAGCCCTGGGATCCTGCATCTTGCCACGGACCTATGTAGATTCTCTCTGTTGACCCAGACAGAGGAACAGAGAATTAGGAACAGGCTAAGTTGCTCTTCATCCCAATGAGTGACGTCTTATGTAGCACAGCTCCGTAGAACACAGATCTCTCCCAAAGCTAGTCCACTGCTGACCAGGCTGGGTGTGGCAAATGCCGACTTGGACTATAGAACCACTAGGACTGTAGAAGCCTGTCCTGGCCCTGGCCCACCTGAAATGAAGAGTGTGTTCCGTGATCACACCACTCCCCAGAGCCCCATTTCCACTTCATATCATGGCCTGTGATGACAAGACTGGTACTATGGAATGCTGGCACGGAGTTCTGAAGGAAAAATCTAACAGCTATTTGGCTTAGTAAAACAGATCCAACACAGCAGTGTTTGTGAGGAGAGAAAAACCCCTGAGCAGGCTCCGAAATCCAAAGTAGCCAGGTTGGCAGTGACACCCTACCCTGCAGCAAGGAGGAAGCCACTAGGCACACCATAAGAGACAAATGCAGGGCCTTGGTACCCATGGCCAGGATGGGATGCATTCCTTGGACCCTGAAAGCCAGAAACATAATAACCAAGACCAGGAGCCCTTCCCATCTGGTCCCTGAGGGTGTGAGAAAGGATTCTACGAGCCTGAGAGCTCACATGCCAGTATGCCTTGCAGAAAGTTGGCTCTGGTCTTGGACTACATATGCAAGTTCATCAGACCTCACCAATGAGGGCCTTGCACAGAGAATTCCAATTGTAGGTCAAGTGACTCTCATTTTGTCACTGTCCTGCAGCCTCTGGGGGTGCCTTGGGATTAATAGATGCTTTCAGTGCATCAAAGTCTTCCATTGCTCACCGCAGACAGAGCAACCTCTAACTTTGCATTGTGCACACCTTGGAAATGCAGGCTCAGCCAACAGAGAGAGGAATTCCACACTGATTCCACCACCCACAGTCTCAACAAGCATTTGCATCATAAATGCACTGTGAAGGAAGTACTGTTGACAAAGGCCAAGAATCTGCTTTGTGTTGAAGGACCCCAAAGTCTAGGGCCCTTGCTTTATTTAAATGAGAGCTGTACAGGCACAGAAGTCAGACATCTACAGCTTCAGTTGTATGAAATGTCCAATACAGACAAACCCAACACGCAGAGACAGACGTAGGTTCGTGGACACAGGAGCTGGGTGATACGGTGAGTGACTGCTAAGAGACACTGTGTGCATTGTGGTGGTGAAGAAAATGGTCCTGAATTGGATAAGAGCGATGCAAGCTCACCTTGACAGGCTCGTGAATATAGCACACATCAAAGAACTCCACACTTCAAAGAGGTGAATTTTATGATCTGTGGTTATGTCTCTGTTTTGTTTTTTAGGGTTCAGTAAAGCACCACTCTTTATATAACTACATCACAAAGGAAAATATATCATACTTTAATGGCAAAAAGATACAAGTTTGTAGCATCTTATTAAAAACTACCATTCAAAAGTGATCTTATTCATTTGATAGTCCCCTCCCTCAGAAGAATAAGTATTTTTTTAAGTGGAGCATGGTATGAAGGGAATTGAAGCCCAGGGCCACAGCAAGGGGAAAGGAACCTGGAAAGAGGGGTGGAACTCCACTCATCCAACCTTTCATGTCAAGTCATGGCACACAATCAGTAGCTAAGTGATACCAGGAGGCTGTCGGGATGGATGGGAAGGACAGGCAGCAGCAAGGACAGGATGGTAGGGCCTAGCGCAGGTGCCCACCCAGGGACTGGGGTTACTCTCCCCCACCCAGCCCCACATTCACATTTTGATCTTTGAGCACCTGCCTTCTCTTCATTTCCCTCTTCTGCACACACCTGAGGCATCTGTCCAAAGCTAACATCCCATCCCAGCAGATGGGCAGCATCAGGCCCAGGAGCCTTTGCAGCTATCTGTGGTTTCCCTGGTGTGGAGATGTGGTTCCCGGGCCCTTGGTGTTCTATTACTCATCACCCCAGAGCCTGTCTGTCTTCAACCACTGCCAACCTCTGGGATTCTTACACCTAGGCCTTGGCAGTGTGGTTCTGGTCAGACCACCTGGATACACATCCCGAAGTTCTCTCCATCTCTCTGTTTTTGAAAAGGAGCTCTAGAGACTGCCTGCCTCCCAGCCAGAACCACCTTACAAGTCACACAGCCTCCCTTTGCCTCAGTTTCCCGGCATGCACATGGCAGCTCACAACCTTCTGTGAGCCGAGTAATAGAGAATTCAAAGTTCTTAGGGGATCCAGTGTCCGTGTTCATCAGGCACACAGATAGCACAGGTAGACATTCATACTTGCAAAATAAAACCCTATCTTTAAGAATAAGACCCACTTGAAACACACGGGACATATGCTTATGTGCTTAGGTTTGGTCACATCACATAGCTGACAGAAAACATCCAGATTAATCAGAACCTGTCCCATTCTGTGACTCAAGGAAAAGCAAGCCAGGACTTAATCAAAGAATCTGGAACATTTTGTACATGACTTAAATTTTACAAGAGAAGAATGTCCCAGTATAAAAAAGAAAGCTTTGTAATGCAAGAGCAACTTGAAGTAATATTCCAAAATATATCATGTCCAGCTATATTTAATCAGGTTTTCTCTACATCCCTTGAATGGCACTTGGCATTAGAACTAATTATTACAGCTCCTGAAGTTCTTTGAAAAAGGTGTGGGTAAAGTGAAGATGAATGGAGTAAGTGATGGTGAAACACGGAAGAGAAAGAGGAAATAGATTAGGGGATCAGACAAGGATCTCAGCTGCTTATTCATTCATGCTTCAAATAATGGCTAAGAAATCTGAGCATTAGATTAGAGTAGGGACATGATGGACTGGGGATATAGCTCAGCTGACAGAGTGCTTGCTCAACATGCAGAAAGCCCTGGGTTTGATCCATAGCAGCATATTAAACCAGGTGGGGTGATGCACACCTGAAATCCCAGCACCTGGGATTCAAAGTCATCATCAACTTACGCAGTGAGTTCTAGGCTCGCCTGTGCTACATGAGACCCAGATTCAAAACAGGAGTAGGGGCATAATCACATACGTTCAATGTAATCTCGGGCAGGTTGCCTAAACATCTGTGCCTCTGCCTTTTCATTTAAAATAAGAATAAAAATCATACCAGCTTTATGGTCATGAGCTATTCAGTGTTCAATTAAGAAAAGCCATCCCAGATAGCTAATGGAATGAAGGTCAGAGTCAAGTTTCAACTACTTAAGATAAAGAAATGCAAATATGTTTTGTCTATCTGAACTTGTGCTCTAACTGCACATCCACAGAGGCCTTCTCAGGGATGAAGAGCCTAGGAATATAACTCCAGAGACCATCTCTGAGGAAGAAGGAGGGTTGTGGCCATTCAGAGGACATGTTTTACTCAACGACAGCCAAAGAAATGAAGCAAATTTGTTCTTGGCTTCCTGGAGCTCCTGAGAGTCTGATCTTCCTGAGAACTGGTCACAGGTCACAGACTGAATGACAGTAGGTTGTGGTACCAGCTCTGCCTTTGGTTCCTCCAACAGAAGCCAGTTACCTTAGAAGAATAGAGGTGGAAGATCCCAAGACATTCTTGATATATCTGGGGAAAGTTTTGAGCAGCCAGAACAGCGCTTACCACATCAGGCCACCGTGGAAAATGGAAGAGGATCCAGGTAGCTGTGGAAGGAGGCAGAAACACTACATTGTAAGGGATGACAAAGCTGGAAAGGAAATCTGGCCAAGGCCGACTACAGTTGCCTTCTGCCTGGCTCTGAAAATCAGGACACCCTTTCCTTGCAGGGAGGGAGTGATAGCGAGGGGGTCATTTTTTTGAGTCAATCACCATGGCTGGATCTGGATTAGGGATCACACTGAACATTAGGCTGAGAGTTCCTGATCACTGCCATCAGAGATCATAACTGCGTCCACCCCAAAGACATTTTGGAGCTAGTCCTTCATTGTTCAGAAGGGTGTTTTTAAATTCTCTTTCTGTGTATGTGTATTATATTCATATGTGTGAATGTCACAGCATGCATATGGAGATGAGACTACCTCAGGTGACAGTGTTTACCTTCCACTTTGCTTGAGATGGGATTTCTATATGGTGTATACCGTACTAGCTGACCCGTGAGCTTCTGGAGATTCTCCTGTCTCTGCCTCATTTCTGTCCTAACTAGGGCTACAGTTGCTATGATGAAACACCATGACTAAAAGCCGATTGAAGAGGGTATGATTTCTTTCACTAAGGAGGAAATTATTTTTTTCACATATACTTCCACATCACAGTCCATTTGTGAAGGAAGTCAGGACAGGAACCCAAGCAGAGCAGAAACCTAGAGGCAGGAATTCATGCAGAGGTCATGGAGGAGTGTTGTTCACTGGCTTGCTCAACATGGCTTGCTCAGTCTGCTTTCTTATGGAACTCAAGGCCACCAGCCCAGAGGTGACACCACCCACAATGGCCTGAGCCCTCCCCCATCAATCACTAATTAAGAAAATGCCCCTCAGCTGGGTCTTATGGAGGCAATTTCTCAATTGAGGCTCCCTCCTTTCAGATGACTCTAGCTTGTGTCTAGTTGACACGAAACTAGCCAGGTAAGGGACCACACCTGCTGTGTGCCGTGCTTGGGACTGAACCTAAGACTTTGTTCATGCCAGGCAAGCATTCTATTAACTGAGCTGCATCCCCTGCCCAGCAAATGGTTCTTTTGTTCCCATTTCTGCTACACTTAGACTGATTTTTTTTTTTTGGTCCAGTACCTCATATCGAGGCTTCTGGAGCACAACCTGAGGTTACCAGAAGTAGCATTGCAATTGATTTGCTGTATCTGTTATGGGCATGTTATAGCACATGTCCATAGCTAGATAACGGGCAAAAGGATGGTCTCAGGAGAAAGGATTTCTAAGTTACAGCCATTCTCATACCCACACAGCCCAGAATGGCAGATTTACTAGTGGCGAGGTATAATTTAAGAATGCAATACTTTACAAAGAAGGCCACAGAGATTCCCATCAAACACATTTTCCTCCAGTATGTCTTCAGGAATCCCTCAAGAAGAGGTAGAATGCAGCTCTCCTACCTTTGAACATAAGCTGGTCTGAAGGACTTGGTAGAACCAACTGGTTTTGGTCAAAGCCATTCTACAGAATTCCAGCCTGCTCCCTGCCTCCCTCCTACTGCCAGCATCATGCTACATGGAGAAGTCATATGAAGGCACAAGATTCACCTGAGCTTCCTATGTGTGACTGAAACGTGGGAGTAGGCGAGGATTCAGCCCATTTAGGTATCTCAGCTACTCGAGGGTTCTCAAGTGAGGTTGCAGACATTGAGCAAATATAAAGTTATCTCCACAGTGCCCTGTCTAACTTCCTGCCCTGCAGAAACTGTGCGCACATTAAGGTCATGACTGTGTTTAACATCACTCGATTTGGTGGGTACTTTTCTATATAGCAATAGTTAACCCTATACAAAGTTGCCATAGCCCAAGGGTGGGTGAAGGAGGCAGGCCCACCTTCTTCATTGACACTGTGGGACTCTCAAAGCTTCCGTTTCTTCCTCTGGTCTAGATGTGGCTCCCTTATCATGGTGTAGAGTAGAGTCTGTAGGAAAGCAGTGGAGATAGAGGAGACAGAGCTCCTCTGATGGGCTTTCCGGTCAGCTGGAGAGCAGAAGTGACTCATGGAGACATGGAAAAGTTGTTAGCCCACACCCTTCAATCCAACTTAATGGATCTAGGTGGAGCTTTTGCATCAGATGGAAACCAAACCCAGGGCAGTGGGCAGGCAGCCATCAAGAGGCTCTGCAGCAAACACTGACCTCACTCTTTCATATAATGGCATGCCAGCATCTCATTCTGGTACTGAGAACCAACAAGGCCAAGCCCCCAGCCTTCCAGATTGGCCTGAAATGTGAGGCCCAGGGCCAGGTACCAGTCTCATTGCAGACTGGGTTTCTCCCATGAACTGGTTTCAAAGAATGTTTTAGAACTTGAACCTGCTTTAGTAATTCCTTGAAGGAAAATAAGTTGGTATGGGATGTCTTTCTGTATGCTGTGAATATGTGTTACTCTCATTGTTGATAAATAAAGCTGTTTTTGCCTATAGAAAGGCAGGATAGATCCAGGTGGGAAAACCAAGTAGAGATACAGAAGAATAAGGGCAGAGTCTAAAAGATGCCATCTAGATGCCCAAGGAACAACATGCCAACAGACAAGTAAGAGCCATGAGCCACCCGGCAATACCATAGATTATTAGAAATGGATTATTTTAAAAGTAAGAGCTAACTAGTAATAAACCTGAGCTGCCAGCCAAGCATTTATAAGTAATATTAAGTCTCTGAGTGGTTATTTGGGAACTGGTTGGTGGGAGAAAAAGCCTCTGTCCAGGTACAATAACTTGTTTTCACAAGCAATAGAAATAACTTTTCTGCAAATTGACCCCAAAGTTTTACAGTAATGAGTGATAAAATTACTTGTAATATTTAATAATTATTCCACCTCCCTTTTCCCACCCCCTCTTTATTCATAACTCTTCCCTGCTTTTTTCCCTCCTCTTCTTTCATTCTTTTCCCCCAACCCCAACCCCTGTTCTCCATGGAGATCTTGCCATCTTACTCAGGCTGGTCCTGAACTCTAATACTGAGAGCTGCTTTTGCCTCAGCCTCCTGTGTGCCTGGGCCTACAGATGCCTAACATTGCATGCAGCAAACTGCGTCTTATTCTAAGAAACCCTGATGTATATTTCCCATCTGTTACCAGGATTCTCTCACTCCCCAGGAAACTTTCTCATTTCCAGTTGTGAAAGGTTCTCAAGAGTTCTTGGTTTGCCAGGAAAAGTGGGTCACTTCACTTGGTATCTCTAAGTTAAGACATTCCTACCTCTCAAGCCAGAAAAGTCACAGCATGATGAAACTGCCATGAGGGAAAGGTGGTTTCACCCCCTCGGTGCAAACACACTAACAGTTTTTTAAGTACCGGGCATGAATTTAGAGCACGGGAGAAGGTGCAGAACCAGCCTGCCCACCACGGAGCTTCAGGCAGAAGAGGAAAAGAACATCAGTTAGAACAATGTGGGCTCAGGAAACAACTTTGCAGGAAAACACCTGTGATTAGGGACACAAGGAAGACGGATATGGAGGGCATGATTGGGGAGAGGCAGAGTGAAGCAGACAGGAAGGAGGGTCTAGAGGCAGGAACGTGGCATTTAGAGGAAACCGCAAGTGTTTCCAAAGGCAGAAAGGGGAAAAAAGCTGGCAGGGCAAACAGGCAGGCAGGGCAAGGGGTCTTTGGACGTCAGCATTCAAGAGGGAAATAGACCCTAAACAGTGCTAACAGGTGAGTGAAGGCAGAAAGCCAGGAAGCCCTGCCATGGCCAGGGAGATGTGCAGGGAGAGCATCGGTGAGCTCTCTCACCATACCCGCTCTAATTTGGGGTCAGATCACTAGGGAGGGGTGTGCCTCCTGCACACGGGAACGTGTTTTCTGGAGGATTGCTGAACAGCAAGGCTAGCTTTGGACTTGTCAGTCATGAAATGCAGCATGGAACAGCTGGGTGGAGTCTGGAGCAGAGGAGGAGGAGAAACCAAAGGAAAGCAGTGCTGCAGGGAGCTTGGCGTTTGCTCTCCGTCTCCTTGAGGGGGGCCCGGGGTAGGAAGCCTGGTCTAATCAGGGTGCTGGGGAACGTATGAGCGAGAAACTGCTTCTCCGCGGGGAGCAAAAAGTCAAGACAAGGGGAAAGCGAAGTTTCCTCAAACAATCGGGGCCCAGCTTTCTCTGTGCAATCCTCACCACACCCCAAACAAGGGCGACTCCACAGGCACATCTTTGGGGGAGGTGGGGTGTTGGCTGCCGAGGCAGGCCAACCTCTCATAAGCCTCCTCCAGGGTCACTGTTGCCCCCATCCTCACCCTCCAACAGGCAGGATGACCTTGCCCCACCCACCTGGCCTTGGCTCCAGTCATCTCCCCCATCCTCTATTCAGCTTTGGCTTCCACGCAGTGGCCATGTTGGGTCAGGAAAAACAGCTAAATTGTGGCTGGGGCAAGCAGGAAGTTTCTAAAGTCGCCCCAGGGGCTGCAATACTGGGAGTGTCTGCAGCTCATTCTAGAGAACTCCAGAGAGTTGTGGAGAGTAAACAAAACACGATGTTAGAAAGGGGCCCCTGCTTACAGTCGCTGAGAACACAAGGCAAGGTGCTTAAACATCTGTTAGGTTTCAGCTGACCTCACTAACATGGGGCTAACTTCTTGGTTGGAGGGTTTCCGGATGGCATCTGTCTCCACATTTAAGAGAGAATAGATGCTAGGAAAATGTGAATGCCAGCAGCAGGTACTGTCCTCTCAACTCATGGCATTCTACTTATGCTGGATCTGATCCCCCAGCCAATTCTACAGGCAGTTTGAGGGCAATAGTACATGTTTCACATCATTTCTTTCCTCTGACCCTCAGCCAGTACTTATTTCCTGGTGGACCGATATATGCAGATGTTTCGATTTCTTGAGGGAACAGTAGTATTACACTAAGTCTCTTAACACTCTGGCTGCACATTAACAACCTTTAATAAGTAGAATAATGTTTTCACACCCTTCCCACTCTTAGATGTAGTCTAGACACAAAGTGGTAATATTGAGCAGTGGTGAACTGTGAGGTTGGGCTGCTTGGGGGCACCCACACTTTTCCAGGGGTTGTGACTCTGGTGGGGAACTGCACCTCACCTGTAACATGGGAATACCTTTCTCATGGAATCACTGGGCATTCCAGGGCACACGGGAAGCACTTCGAGCAGTGCCTGGCATGGAGTGAGCTCTACAGCAGCACCCATCCATCACCACCAGCAGCATCTTCAGCTGCTGGCTGACTCCCTTGTTAAATGGTGACATTGGAAACCTCATCTGTCACCTATAATGGAGAGTACAGTGGAGGTATGTATCTCTGAGCCCTTTCCGGAATAGTCAATAGAGTGAAGTACTTTTGTGTTGCAAGATCCTTGCAACACATAAAACAAACTGTGAATATTATAATTTGTGTTCCTCATCACAACCCTTACTATCTGACAACTTACCGTGGACCAGATACTGTACTCACTCACGGGGTTATGCCACTAATGATCCCCACATTCTCAAAGTCAGAACCAATCTCATCTCTCACTTTGACAATCAGGGTTTCAGGTATGATTCAAACCCAGGTCACTTGGCTTCAAGTCCACACTTTTAACTGCTATATTATCCTTCTGGGCTGGATATAAATGTGTAAGATTACACAAAGTCTGAGGGTTCTTCTGCCTCTTCAGAAGGTCAGAAGGCCTGGGGCAGCTAGTACTGCAAACCACTCATATGGTTTTGCTCTACCAGATCCACCAGATCTGAAAATTACTTTCTTTCCTAATTCCTTTACTGCACCAAGCTTTCTTTAATACCCTTGGAGTATCCAATGGTCACTGTCCTGATGGAACTGAAATTTATAGTTCTTAAATCTAAGTATTTTCAACTTACCCAGAAACCAAGGTTTTCTTGCTAGGACATCAAAACAAAATATAATCCTCCCCCCATCAAACAAACCACTACCCCTAAACAAAATACACTACCCCGCTTCTCAAACAAGGCAGACAGTCTATTTTCTTTCTCTGAAGTTAAGAGTGAAGAAGACAGCAGGCAACAGTAGTGCATTCTGCTTTAATATTCCAAATATCTGTGCAGATGGGACCATGCTGCAAAATAACACAGAGATCTGTAGACAAGCATGTCTCACTCAGGGGGAGAACTGATTCGAGAGAAGGCACCAGAAACCGTACTCTGTCAGGTTGCATGTAAACAGTAAATGGGGAGACTTTCACAGTGGAGCTGAAACTTCAATATCGTTTCACTGGCACATTCTGCCGACAGAAGATGGCCTTTGTTGCTGCTGGGGCTGCTGTCACATCTTGGGCACACCCTACAGACAGAAGATGGCCTTACTGCTGACCCTCAGCTTCCAGATTTACACTGTGATGTAAACAGTACCCGATGCTACGAGACAGAGGCCCACACAGCAGCAGTTCAATAGGGTAAGAGAGGGAACAGAGGTGAGTGCGAGCCCTCAGGTCTGCTTTCCCTCCCCCACATACAGTGGCAGTGTCTCACAAATGGCGATTCATCAGGTGGGAAGTAAAAAAATGAAGTCCTATAAAGCCCAGGCGAATACACTGTTTCTGTCCATGCTCTTCAACCAGGTGGCGTGGCTAGGTCCTGGGTGGAGGGGCGTACCACGTCGGCCATTTTTCTAGGTGATGACAGTGGGGGCAGTGCGTCCTGTCCTCTCCTGGAGCTGGGACACCTTCAGGGCTATGGAAATCAGGGGAGCCAGCATGACCTGAGAGAAACACAAAGGGAAGAACTTTTCCATCACTTTGTAAACAGATCCCTGGTCCATGAGTCCAACCACCTACTCCAGGGCTCCAAGATACCTGAAGCTCTTTTAAGTAATAGAGACTGACCCTAGCACCCCTTAATTCAGTGAGCCAACTCCAGGGTCTACCCTGCAAAGCATTCTGGGTATTTCCTCTCCATATCCCCCACATTCATCCTGTCAAGCATCAAGCCTAGGAGACTTTTGTGCTGTAAATCATCACCATGGTACCCACTTCTCTGCAACCCTCTACCATGACTCTACTAAAACCCTGCTCTTTTAGCTGGGTCCTTCTGCATCCTCTAAGCTGATCCTCCCACTGCATCCAAAGAGATCTTTCAGATGCAACCCCCTCCTTCACAGCTAGTTCTTACTGGGGGATGTGGATTCCACTGTTGAAAGGAATCATCTTTGATATTGGACAAACGAAAACTACATCTAGTTAAACTACCTGTTTTACAGAGGAAACTGACATCACACCATACCAAAGGTGTACGGTGACTGGACACAAATGGCCCAAACAGGACATTTTCTTGCCGCCACTGTCTTTCATCTACATCAAATCAACGCTAACTGGGAAAGCCAGCTCCAGCAGCTGAGACCACCACACGCCTTAGACACAGCAGCTAGAGGAAAGGCAGACACTCCCCAGGTCGCTGGTGGTATCTGCAGGCACGACAGAACCCCAAATGTTTTGCATGATCCTCCATCCTGGGAATTTAGGTTCAGAAGAAATATGTTTTTTTCATCCCTTCTGTCTAGCGCAGACTAGGCTTTTATCCTGCAGATAAAAAGAGAGATAACCATTCCCGATTTCCTCCTTTTCTCTTTCTCTATTATCCTAAGGGCCTGCAGTGCAGGCCCCAGGGCCTTTGGATCAAGTTTTAGGGAAGCCAAAACCACACAAGGATGTGGAGATTACTGACACTGGAACCTGGCTGCTGGAAAAAGTGTGACAGAGAAGCAGACTCCTTTGGCTCTTTTTTAACAAACACAACTATGCACGATGTATCTAGTCAAGTTCAGACTGCAGCGGGTTGGCTGCAAGGACTGACAGAAAAACATGCTGTATCTAAAGGTCAAGTTTCAGTTTTGCAAAATGAAAAGGTTCGGACACTTTGCTGGGAACAATGCAGATGGGTTCTGAATCACTAAACCACATATAAAGCAAAACAAAACAAAACTAAAACCCACCAGGATGATATTCTTTGCTTTTTTTTTTAACAATTAAAAGTTCAGGGTCAAAAAGTTGAAAAAGAATCGTTCTTTATTACATGTTTAGAGTGCATGCATGTGTATATGCACACATACATGAGCACAGAGGCATAAAACAGCACACACGAGGAGCTAGGAAGACAGCTTAGGGGAGCCAGTTCTAATCTTTCACCATGTGGCTTCTGGGGTCCAAACTCAGGTCATAAGACTTGGTAGCAAGTGCCTTTACTCGCTCAGCCACTTTGTCAGCTTTGAACTTCTTTTGATTTTTAATTTTTAATGTTTTAAAGATGCCTTTATTTTGTGTATACGGGTGTTGGCCTTCATGTATATAGGTGTACCACATATGACTAGTGCCCATGGAAGTCAAAATAAAGTCTCAGATTCCTGAAGGTGGAGTTATGGATGGTTCTGAGCTACCACGTGAGTGCTGGGTACCAAAACTGTGTCCTCTGTAAAGGCAGCCAGTGCTCCTAACCTCTCTGTGCATCTCTCCAGCCCTGACTGGACCTTTCTTAAAAGCTGATCTCTTGTGCCAGCCCCAGTGATGAAGCATTTAAAACTCACTGTCTCCCCACATCCCTACCAGGATGTAAAGTTGTCACTGCACCATTCTATATACAAGAAAACACAGACACAAAAACACGGAACAATTCACCTACATACACGGGTCTTCTGTGATGGGAAGAGAATTTAAAATAAGGCCTTCCTAACTCTACAACCTATATGCTTAAAGCCACTATACTAGGAATCTCCAAATTCAAGTTTTACAAGATTTTATTATGCACTAGAAGAAAAGGGGCTTTGTGAAAAAATACATATGACACACATTATTTCCTTTCTTTTTCATAAAAATTGGTTTATATTTAAGGTATCAAATATAATTTTTAACAAGTTGGTTCTCTGCAGAATGATGAGGTTTACAAATGTTAAGCAAGCACTCTGCCATCAGGCCAAACTCCCAGCTCCCAACAGGAACTATATAGTGAAGTGATTACTGTCAAACTACCTGACACATCCAATCTCTTCACGGTTCTTAGAAAAATGTATGCACTTGATGCAGCATTACTAACTACAGGCATCATCGTGGCTATGAAGCCTCCAGACCTCCTGCATCCTGCCCAACTGCAAGTCCCTACCCCTTTTTAACTAACATCTCCTGACCCTACCCAGCCCCTGCTAATGACCCTTCTCTCTGTGTCTGAGTTAAACTGTTTCTTTTGCTCTTCCACAAATAAATAAGTTCATATTGCATCTGTCTCACTAGGACTGGCTTATTTTACCCAGCATAATGCCCTCCAAGTTTACCCTGCGGCTGCAAATGGCAGGACTCCCTTATTTTTAAGACGGGATGATTTTGTATTGTGTGACTCAGTCACACTTTATCTCGTCACCTGCTGACAGTAAGAGAGCTGGACCACAGTGGAACTGAGAGAAGAGCTGCACAGCAATTGGCTAGGAGGGGCAGCCATCTCTTCAGCATAAAGGCTCCAGTTTCTCTGGACACACACCCAGACGAAGACTGTTGATGGCAAGGAAGTCCTTTGTAACTGGTTTGTTTGTGTGTGTGTGTGTGTGTGTGTGTGTGTGTGTGTGTGTGTGTGTGTGTGGTCACACATTTTTAAAATTGCAATACCAGTGTGCGTCCTATTCCCCGGCATCAACACTTATCTCTGGTCCCTTTGCCAGCAGTCAGTTGGGATGGGGTTGTAACTTATTGTAGCTTTCATCTATATTTCCCTTAGGAATTGTGACAGGGCCTCCTTGTCACATACCTCCCGGCCATTTATATGCCTTTGGAAAATGTCTGTTGAATTCTTCAGCAGATGCCATCCAAATGAGCATCTTTTAGAGTACGTTTCCTTAGCCTTTATGGTACACTATGGGCAGTGAATTATGGAGAGAGCAAACATGCTGTGTTCCCTGCACACTTTGGATACAAGCTCTGGCTCAGAAGCATCTGCCAAGATGAGTGCTGTGGAGAGCACACTTGGGGAAACTCCTCAGTGCACCGTTTATCCTCTTAGCTCCTCCATTTGTGACTATCCTGGAAGTCCAGGACCCCTGTTCATTGCTACATACTCCACAGGCACCCAACCCAGTAGGCTGCAAGTCAGTAGACTTTTCCTGCAAGACACATAAGACTACCTGTCCCTGCTTGTCCCTGACCTGACAAAGCTGGAACCAGCAAATGCTTTGTCAGAGCAGGTGACCCATCAAGCAAAGCGATATATGACCAAGGGCAGGCCAGACATCATACATGAACTGATGCAAAGGTCCATTCTGGTGCAACTGTCACTGAATAGAGCACATGCCTAGAAAGTGCTGGTTGCCTTTCTGTGCAACAGTCTATACAATTTGAGAATTAAATGAATAGGGACTAGGGAAGGTATGAGGGCTATGTAAGTATTACCACATGAGTTACATCTCCAGAACCCACACACAACCAGCTGTACATGGCTGTGCACATACTCAGAGCCACAGAACTGTGAGGCACTTGCCAGCTGCCAGCCTAGCTGCAGGCTCAGTGAGAGACCCTGTCTCAAGAGAATACGGTAGATGATAGCAGGGCACTGGACATCTTTCTCTGGCTTCCAGGAACACATAAGCATGCATCACTACATATGCCACACACACTCACACACACACACACACACACACACACACACACACACGACGTAGACAGAGAGAACGAGATTGGTAACTGAGTGTATTTATGCAATGGGCTCAGAGACAAAGGAGAAAGCAAGTAGAGCTTGTGACCTGATGGGTCGTTGAGAACTGGCAGTGATGCCACAGGCTCAGCGGACCACAGTCACTCTCTTGAACTAAAATAATGAATCAGGGTGCAGGGCATAGGCATTACCTGGGGGTCCTGATTGATCTTGGCAGCGTCCTTCTCATAACTATCAATATACAGCCGAATGGTGGCCCCTGCACTCCCGGTGCCACTCAGTCTGAAGATGATACGAGAACCATCTGCAAAAATAAGCCGCAAGCCCTGGAAAAAGATAAGCAAAGGGTTTTCCCCATGAAGGCTGAAAGGGAGACTGAAGACTGGCAGACATGAGGGGTCCATTTGGAGACCCAATCTTATCCACTGGGGGATTAGATCCTTGATCGATGGCAGCAATCGAGCCCTGTGAGTCTGCCTTCCATCAGCCTCACTGCATCCAGACAGAGAGGCTTAACTAATGTAGGAGCAGCATTGCCAGGGTCATCTGGGAGATACAATCTTGGTGATGCTACACGGCATAAGGCTCTCATCCCTGCCCATTTCCCTGTGATTCATGGACTGGTCATTTTGGCTTGAAGCTTAATAACTAAGTAAAGCTGCTAGATGCAGGATTTGACTTGAGGCTCTGGAGGGAACTGCAGAAGAGAGTAAGGGCTCTGTAGAGAGCACTGGGAGGGAATCTCAGAAAGGGGCCACGCGCCCTGGACAGTAGGAGCAGATGTTCATATGAACCCAGCATGATCCAGTCATGGATGACTGACCACTCAAAGTGAGATCCGTGGTGGTGCAGGGCCTTTTTCTCCTTCCCTTCCTTCCAGTACATTCATGCCTTACTTAGGGAGAGGTTGAAGACGCTCAGACAGCTATTTTCCAGTGTAAGCAAAAGAGGCTACGTGAGACGTTTGCCTAGGGGCCCTTCACTCTACATGAGTCTATGATGCCGAAGACTGATCAGAAGGAAGGACACTCTCCTGGTGCTTGTCACCACTTCGCAGCCCTAGCTGTGCCATTCTTTAGACTTGACGTGAGGACAGCAGATGGTACACACAGAGGGTGTTCTCTAGCTACTCAACAGAGAGGGTACGTTCACTCCCACCCAGCAGGTTTTCCTTTCTAGAAGTGTACCAGGGTTGTCCTCACTCCCACGCTTCAACTGGAAGCTTCTAAAACCTCCTCCCTATGTTTACTTTGGGCCATTTTCTCTCCTACCCCATCTCCCACTAAGTGCTCCAGTTTCCTACAAAGTGGCACTGCTGTCTCCTTCCTTGTGGCACAGAGCACAGCTCCAGCTTCCCACGATGCCACCGCCATCCCCCCCTCTCATGGACGAGGTGCCTGCAGAGTTGAGGCCTTGTGTTCTGAACTTGTCTTCTTGCTCTTAATGCTGCACAACCACCTCTGGGCTGCTCTGCCATCCTCTGGGATGCTCTCTCCTCTACAGGCCTCCTTCCTGAAAAACCTAAGCTACGGCCATCGGACTGATCCAGAGTCCTCATTCATGGTGAAGGCATGAGGCTACACCACTTGCTAGAACCAGGCACTAAAAGTGTCCATGGGGAGGCTCTACTCTTTACAGGGGGATTTCCAGTGTCTTCCCACACCCACATCCTCAAAAACCTGGCAGATGCCAGGTAAGGAAGCAAGGTAAGCTCCGCATCCCTTCAAGAAAAGCAAGCAGGAGGGTTAAGGTGCACCAACACCTTTATCCCCTTAATTGTCCCTGCTTCTGAATTCCCAGGCATGACCTCATTCCTTGACAACAGGAAACAGATGTAAAAGTGAGCAGACCCTGGGTGCTGAATGACTGTGAGAAGGAGCAAGAAGGGTGACCAGCTGGGAGCCTTAGGTACCCATCATGAGAAACCCCAGACATCTGTCACCACACAGGACAGGCCAGATTCTCAGCTACGCAGTCCTACTAAGCACTGTCTTGTCAGATGGCCACAGATAACAACAGTGGGAATTTCTAACCAGGAAGCCTTCCTTGGGGAGGCATACTCTTTATTAGGAATCTAGAGTATATTAAAGGAGTACATACAATGTCATTCATGACATCATACTGCTATCATGTCTGAAGAAAGAGAATGATATCTAGGGCCACAGCAATTTTTTTCAACATCTTTAAAACTTTTCTAGACATTCCACTTGGCATCTTGGGTATAATTTTAGGGTGTACAAAAATCTTCCTGGCATCTAGGCTCAGAGTTCTAACATGGAGGTATAGGGGGCTGCAAAGAATTATGGCACCCCCCAAAAAAAAACCAACTCCCTGCGAGAGTCACATGGAACTTCCAGAAAGCCAGTTGACATCCACCACCCCAGAAAAACAGGCCTACCAAGGAAACACAACCTAGAGTCGTTGTCATTTTTCTGCTTGAGGTTCAGAGATGACACTCTGGGGTAAGTCTTACATACTCGTGATCTGTTCCTACCTGATTTCTTGAAACGCTCCCATCTACCGGGTCACTATATTCAAAGTTATCAGCCTTCTCCACAGTGTAGACTTTGTCGTTTGCTGAGAACTGCTTCCCCACAAAGGAGCGGTCCAACATCAGAGCCTCCAGGTCCTTCATCATTTTGTTTGCACCCTCGGCCTCCACCTCCTCATAATCGTACCTGGAAGAAGTTAGGTAGTTGAAACCCCTGGGCTGACTTTAGGGCATCAGAGGCAAGTAGCACTGTCATCATCCTTTGCTTGGTACTCCCCCAAAGCCAAGTAACTTCAGCAGGCTGGCAAAAGCTGTGAGCTTGTCAGTCAGCAGGGAGGGTGCGTGCTGGGGATGAAAGGAAGGCTCAGAAGAAAGGGTCAGGACCTTCTGAACCCAGAGAACTCCTTGGTTGGCTTTTCTAAAGAAAGAGGTTCAAGGATGCTTTAAGGGCTTCAAGGGGATAGCATCCCTACATCTTGAGGAGGGAACATGACCAGTTCTATTACCTCCAATGAACTCTCAGTCATACCACACGACTCTGGTCCTTCTAGTTTAAATGCCTTTTGCTCTTATGAGGAGCAGGCTGGGCCTGCCCTCAGTTTTGGACCTGTGTGGAGCTATGAGACTGTGGCTGAGCAGGGTTCTAGTAGCCACAGAATTTCTTAGGACAAGGCTAGAATACCAGAGACCAGATAAGCAGCCAAAAGTTAAGTAGGTATGCTAGTTAACTCCCAGCCTCCTTCAGCAGGGAGTATACTCTGCTTTAAATTCAGCCTGGCAGAGGGATGCCTGAAGTGGATGATAAGGGGTCAAGAAAAGAAAATAGCTGTAGCGCAAATGAGAGTCTGTGATTATTATTTTTTCTTTCAAGACTTGTTTTCAACCTCTTTCTTGTGAAGTTAAAGACCTTGGCATGCTTTCTTAACCTGATGGTACATGTCCTCTTGAAACAGTTAGAGGCTCAAGATGGCAGAATCCATTTGTTTGCTATAGCGAAACGAGTACAAGATGTGCAAGATAACACCTCTGAGACACGAGGAATACTGGAGAATTAAAGCCAACTTACTCTGGCTCCGGGAGTCTATGAACTCGAGACAAAATAGCCCCCTCTGTCCTGAAGTTGGCACTTTCCCCCAGTTAAAATGATAAAGAGCAAGAAATTACAACCAGGCTTCTGTGCTTTATGCCTGTGACCTTTGAGTGTTTGGGAAAGACGATTTTTAAATCCCAAACACAGAGGGCTGGAATGGAAAGAATCCTGGCTTTGTAACCAGACAGGCAAGCTACGTCTCCAGCTTCTACTTACTAGCTGCTACCTGCATTGATGGTTCAGCTGTCCTGATTCTCAGAATCTCAGTTGTCTCATCAAATAACTGTCTTAAGGCTCAGGTGAGACACCGGTGTCGAAGTTGACTAGCACTATTGCTCAGTGAATGGAGGGTACAATGGAGTCAGCATAATCATAAATGGGGGTTCTGGATTTGCAGTCCTTGACTTGCAGTTGTATTTGATAGGCAGTAAAAATATGGTGAACCATTTCCAATATGGAGGTGTGTTTGTATACCAACAGTGAAGCTCTGACCACCACTCAACCTTACTCCACTCTGGCGGCTGTCCCTCATCAATTCATGCGTATGTCTATTCAAGGAGTGTTTACATGGTGTCTGTGTGACTCAGATGACACCACAGAACATAGTAACAAACATGGTGGTGCTTTTGTGACACTCTGGATCTAGAGTGTCCATGATTGCTACCGTCAATTACCAGGTGTTCTTGCTCCTAGGAAGGACATTCCTGATTGGTTCCAAGAACTTCTTCATTGATAACACAGAGCAGTTTTTTATTTATGCATTCAACAAAAGAGCAATTTAATCAGAATCCTCTTAAAAGGTTAAGGAGTTCAAGCTGCTTAAGGTTTGATATTTTTGATTTCCTGAAGACCATAGACTATCAGTTCTGGAATTTACATACTTTTCTTTTAAAAACATCTAGTACCCATTTTATAAAAAGTTCAACTAAGGAAAAAATAAGAATAAAACAAACAAACAAACAAACAAAAAATAGCCAGGCATGGCAGCACATGCCTTTAACGCCAGCACCTATAATGCAGAGGCAGGCAGATCTTTATAAGTTTGAGGCCAACCAGAGAAGTATAGTGAGTGAATTCCTGTTTTAAAAACATAAAAATAGGGCTGGAAAGATGACTCAGAGGTTAAGAGCACTGACTGCTCTTCCAGGGGTCCTGAGTTTAATTCCCAGCAACTACATGGTAGCTCACAACCATCTGTAATGAGATCTGGTGCCCTCTTCTGGCCTGCAGGCATGCATGCAGACAGAATACTGTACACATAATAAATAAATAAATCTTTTTAAAAAAACATAAAAATAAAACAAAAATGTAACTGAGGGCCAATGAAATTATATTTATAAATTTCTTAAATATAAACACTTTATCTAATATCCCTTTTCATAAAAATACTGAGATTCAGGGAAACAACTATTCGATTTTTACACTTAGTAGGGATAGTCAAGTTAGAAATGATGAAAAACACTACTGGTAAAAACATATTTTGGGTACTTGGAGTTGAACCCAAAGCCTCACACACACTGACCACATGGATGCCTCACTATTCAGCTACCCTGTAGCCCACTCCTCACATTTGAACACTTCTTAAAAATACAAGTGTATATGGCAAAGAATTGTTAAGTGTTCTTAAATATTTCTTCCCTACAGAACCACCAGTACCTGGGAGAAAGAAGAACAGATAGTAAATATTTGTTGATCAATGGATGAGATGCTGACCAATATCATGGAGTTATATTTAACGAGTCAGAAAGCTGATTTGAACTGAGCATTGTTTCCAGAATATGTTTTCTTTTTAAATTTAAATTAGAAACAAGGTTGCTTCACAAGTCAATCCAAGCTCCCTCTACCTCCCCTTTCCCTACGCCCTTCCACCAAACCCCCCAGTCCCTCCAATCCTCACTCTGTTCCCCAGGGAGGGTGAGGCCCTCCATGGGGGATATCCAGAGTCTGTCATTTTGTTCAGGGCAGGGCCTAGGCCCTCCCCCAAGAGTCCAGGCTGAGAGAGCATCCCTCATTGTGGGATGGGCATCCAGAGTCCATTTGTATGCCAGGGATAAATACTGAGGAGAAACATCTTCAGACTCTGATTTCACTTATTCCTCTCAATAGCCAAATTTACAATATTCACTATTCCTCTTTCTACAAATGAGAAAACTGAACACAGAAGTTAAATGCCCTACTAACTCAGAAACAAAATAAAGCTCAAATCTATTTCTGTGACTCTAAACCCAATGTTTTTACCCTGCCTATCCAATGGGTATATTTAAAGTGCTTATAAATAATGGTTATTCTTTTGATTAGGTTAACTAATTTTTTAAAATCCTTGTTGTTTCTGGTTGGCTTAAAAACTGACTTCATCTTCACCCTGGGCAGATCACTTTCAAAGTCCCCAGTTACAGAAGCTGTGTGAGCTTGGGTGCCAGTGTCATTACAGACAGGATAGACACTGTCCCTGAGAAGTCTCTCTGCTCACTTCCCCACAATCCCTCAAACCCAATCCAGACTGTGTCTGACCTGGTAAAGAAGTTCCGGCCAAACTTCTGCCAGTGGTCTTTCAGGATGTCCTCCACGCTCTGCTTACGGGTGGCCAGAATGGAGAGCCAGGCCAGGACAGCCCACAGTCCATCTTTCTCACGAATGTGGTCGGAACCTGCAAGGCAACAAGAAACTTGGCTTTTCAAGAGGCCTTGGGAGCAAGCCCAGCAGCACACAGGCTAAAGCAGTGAAGGTCTCTCCCGAGGACTCCAGCCTGTGAAAGGACTCTGTGTTCAACAACAGTCCTGACAAACAATGGAAGAAACGTAGGGATCAAAGGCAGACACCAATAGCATCTGTGGGATGATTCTGTACAGCCTGGTGTATCAATTACGAAGAATTAGTGTGAGAGCAAAGGTCCCATATCAATCTTAAGTAAACAATAGGAAAATATGTCTATTGTAAATTTCAGTAAATAAAACAGCCTGAAGCACCATGGAACAAAGCAAAGCACCCAGATAGAGATAGAGATGTAGACACAGGGGAGACTCAATAAGTCTCACCTTGAGCCTATGGGAAAACAACGGGTTGCTTTGAATGATGTTAGCATAACGGGCTCACTACTATAAAGAAACTCCAGGGTTCTTCCCTTAAAAAGCAAACAGTTCAGACTTAGAAGTTGAAACCCCTGCTAGATAAGTAAGATGGTTTATGCATGTCATCTCAGCACTGCAGAGGTGAAGAAGATCAGACGTTCACAGCCAGTCTGGACTACATGAAGACTTGTCTTAAAAAATGGTTAAAGGTGTGTGTGTGGGGGGGGGAATGAAAGCCTTTAAATACCAGAACATATGTAAGTTTCCTTTTATTCTTGAAAGTAATACATGTAGGCAAATCCATTATTCATAAAGAGAAACCGACATGTCCATCTACTTTTAAAATGCTTTTTTTATTTCTACATAGTACTATGACATAAATAAAATTAAAGGTCACTGATACAGTTAAAGAATCTATATTATTTATAACTGTAAAACAGATATTTACAATATTTAGTCTAGGAAAGAATGTTATTAATAAGAAGAAAACAAGATCTAAATAAACACAAGTACACCAAATATACAATGGAAATTCATATAAAAATTAGTTGGTTATTCTGTAATTAACTAATGTAACAAAAAGCTGACACTATTTCTAGGAAGATAAATTAAAACCACAATGAGCAACTAGTACTTCTTCACAAACAGCCACAGATTTAAGTTAGAACCTTGGGTGTTAGGGGAAGTATAAGGGAAATGAGATCCTACTACAGTGCTCTTGTATTACATGGGTACCACCCTTCTGAGAAGCAGGTTGGCACAAAATATCAAACTCTAGTGGGCAATCCTGTTCTAGGACATCTTTCTTTAAGCCTGTAAGTGACTGGGACACATCCTTCTTTTTGCTGAGGTTCTTGCTAAAATCTTCACCAAAATTAAGAAATTACCTCCTCTGCATGAATGACTGTGTGTGTGTGTGTGTGTGTGTGTGTGTGTGTGTGTGTGTGTGTGTGTGTGTAGAAAGACCCTCTTTAGAAGCCTGCCATAACCCAAAACTTTCACTCTAAGGATTTTAACTTTTTAAAAATCAAAACAAAGTATACACCATAGTAAACTCATTTTCTATTTTCTGAGGACTCCACATGGTCTTCAGAATCTTATTTCCCATTCTGCCACATCGTGAGTTCTTTACTTGTCCTCTTGTCCTTCTTGCCTTTGCACTTGATTTTGTTTTCCGTGGTACTTTGAGTATCTGGAGTGATGCTAGCCACTGTGTGGACATGGCTCAGGGTGTCTTGAGTATGAGACTCTTAATCTCAGGAACATAGGCTCAAGCTCCATGTTGGGTACCAATTGTAACACAAATAAATAAAAGACCCAGAGACAGATAGTGGGGTTCAAGCTTCAAGCTGAAGATCAGAAAAGCAAAGCAGCCAAGCTACTAGCTCTTACCTCTACCTCAGGCTGAAAGGGCTAACCCTGTCTCCAGGAGCTCTCATCAAGCCTTGGACTGCCTTCCCTCAATGTGGCTGGAGAATGAATGGCAGTTCTGTGACCCTGTTCCTGTCTTAAATACCTCTCATGAGTCCTGAGTTAAAGGTGTGAGCTCTGTTATTCTTTTGGACTGATTCAATCTCGTGAAGCCCTGGGTGGCCTTGCACTCAGAGAGAGATGCATCTGCTTTTGTCTTCTGAGTCCTGGGATTAAAGGTGTATGCCACTACTGCCTGGCTAGCTAGCACGGCTGCTGGGATTAAAGGTGTGTATCACCACTGCTTGACCTCTATAGCTTGTGCCTGGCTTTACTTTCTGAATCCTCAGGCAAGTTTCAATAAATCATAAATAACATATCAATGGCATTTTCCTTCGTGTCTTCATCCTTTTAGCCCCAACTCAAATATCCTCTCCTCTTTAAGACTAGCTCCCAACTTTCCTGAGCAGTTATGAGTTCCTTCCTCTTTCTTCTCCTATAGTAACCCAAGCAAGACCTCTGGGGTGATAACCATAGTCCTTGAGCCCCTCCCATCTGTTTCACCACTAACCCTTTGCTTCTTAGAGACTTGTTGTTTTTGGAACCAATTCTGATGGCCAGTATATAACATGTGACATTTAGCAATGAACTAACTGTGGTTGTGCACATGAATGAGCAAGTTAATTAATTCATTCTCTCCAACGTTTTCTCTCTTTTTTAAAAAAATAGTTTGTCTTTCCAATATTTTTCTCTTTGATGGATGCCACTTTTAGAGTACCTTTGTCAGGGTTTCTATTGCTGTGATACACACCATGACCAAAAGCAATGCGGGGAAAGAGAAGTTAGGGTAAGAATTCAAGGCAGGAACTGGAGCAGACGTCTTGGAGGAATGCTGCTTACTGGCTTGATCCTATGGCTTGCTCAGTAAGCTATTTTATACATCCAGGACCATCTGCTCAGAGGTAGCAGCACCCCCAGTGGGCTCAGCCCTTCTACGTCAATCATTAATCAAGAAAATTCCCTACAAGCTTGCCTAAAGGCCAATCTAATGGAGACATTTTCTCAATTAAGAGTCCCTCTTCCAGATATGACTAGGTTTGTGTCAAGCTGACAAGAAGCAGCCAGGACAAGAAGTGAAGTGACATCTTAAAACCCAGATGCTATGCTGCAAGACTAGAGACTACAGGCAGTACATTCTAAGGCTTTATATAACATGTTTTGGAAATGTTTACATAATTTCATTATCTACAGACTTTTGCTTTTACTGCTATTTTAAGGAATAAAAAGCTCTCCGCTTCTCATGGCTTTTACAAATGAGATGTTTTGGAACAGTTCATTCTGAGAATTCTGGCAGCTTCCCCCAATATACTGGAGATTCGTGATAGTTTGGAATTATTTATCAGTACTCCAATAGTTCCCCTTTTCCTTTTTGTTTAAGAAAACAAAAAGTTTTCTTAAGCTTTATTTATTTTTAGAGTATGTGTGTGAACCTGTGTGTGTGTTCATGTGACTACATGCATGCAGGAGGTTGTGGAGGCTGAAGAGGGTATCAAAAACCCTGGAACTGGCCTTACAGGAAGTTGAGAGCCACCCAGCATGGGTGGTGGGAACTGAGCTAGTGTCCTCTGCAAGAGCAATGGGTGCCCTGAGCCGCTGCACATCTCTCCACCCCTTCTGCGTTGTACAGACAGGGCCTCCCTGTGTGTCCCTGCCGGGAACCTGTAGCTCTCCTGCCTCCACCCTCAAGAGCTCTGATGACTGCGGGTGTGTGACATCTCACCTGGCACCTCCTTTTAAATTAAATTAATAAATAAGAAGAGTACATTAACTTTTTTCCTTCCTTGAGAGTTGGGAGGGTGCTAGACTGAAAGCTTGGATATGTTTCCATTTCTAAATAAGAAACTTAGATTTTTTTTTCTTTTATGAGAAATGAAAACGAAACCTAAAAGTCTTATCAACTCTGACCAAGTTATTTGGAACTAACTAAATAATCCACTCACTACCATAAACGAAGCACCCACCTTGGGTGACGTCAACATGCATTCTAGTCTACTTGTGGGGTCTTCAGTCTCTTGTGTTCTACTGATCTTGGATGGAACAAAACTTCAGGTAACCTGGTTAACCCCCAGGAAAGCTGGCTAAATTCTATTTCCTTTAGTTTCCTGGTGAATAGTAAAAGTTCTTAATGAGAAGTGGCTAACCTGCTTCCATAGCTGTGGCTCAATAGAAAATGCTTTTTAGTAAGAGACAGAAAATCTCAACTTGAGTTGCTGTTTCAAGGAGACATTTGGGTCTAAATCAGTTGCATTACTTTTTCAAAGCCTCTGTTTTGTCATTTGCAAGAGGGAGAAGGCTGCCTTCTCACACAGCCGTGAGACATTCTTTGGACCAGCAAGTGGAGACTTACAAATTGTTGCATGTTTTATAATGCAAATGCAAGATGCTATTAGCAATAAGGAGAAAAACAGAATTTTTAGGGAAAAGTAATATTTTCCATTCACCATATTAAACTTTCAAAAACAATGTCTTTCATTGTACATAGTGAAAAGAAAATGGAAAAATATACTCCAATATGTTTTCTCCTCTAGGTCACAGAAACACCCCCAACCCCTAAAGGTATGAGAATGCAAGCTGACTAAAATGTAAGAAAGAGAAGCCAGTCACCCACGCTGGCAGGAAGGGAGTGCTGGGTTTCTCTCTGTGTCTTCATTTTTGCTCCAATGCAGGGCCTAAAGGCAGCCTGAGGAAATCTGCCCTTTCAGCATCTTGCAACACCTGTCATTGAACGTCAGCTTAATCAGCACCTTGTGGTAAGGACACACTGGGTTCAGTCAGGGCATGCTCTGGGTCATAGGCAAGAAAAATGTCAACCCAGGGTTAGCAGTTTAGGGATTTGGTTACATTTATTAGCATGGGCATCTCCGGAGCTGCCCTGGCATCTGCCACTGCCAGATGCCAGCCTGAGATGGCTGGGACAGCTGGAAAACAGCAACACAGAGTTCTGAAACTATCAGTGTCTTGTCTGTCTGCCTGCCTGTCTCCCTCTCTCTCTTCCCATTCCCCTGAACATGCAGATCTGTGTGGAAATTTCCATGCACTCCTGGTGAACGTCTCCTGCAAATGCTTTCACCTCATTCTCATGCAAGATGGCACCCTTGACCTCTCTGTGCTATGGCCACCATCTCCCATGACCATACTCTACTCTGGACTATGAGCTGTGGCCACTGTTGGCTCAGCACAGTTCTCAAGAAGGGTTTGCCCAAGAAGAGCCAGTCCCTAGCTGTGTGATGCCATCAAGTCCTGTTTCCCTTCCTGTGCTCTACTAGCATTAGCTGGGAAGGACTTTCCTCAGAAAGCCTTCACTACCCATTCCAGCCCTCAGAGGGCTGTCCCCCAGGAACTCCCAGCTCTCCACTTAGCACATCTCCTACACAGCCTCACGATTGCTCTAGAATTGGGTTTTCCTTCTACAGAGGGCCTTTGTTGGGAGCTAGTAAGTGCCTGGACGGCAGGAACTGTGTTAACATGAACTTGACTCTATATTCAACAACCAAGAATCAACGCCAGCATGTTCCAAGTACTAAGGTGTCTCCTATCCTTACGGAGTAGCACAAAGACACAGGTGAGGAGGCAGGCATGCAGGTAACAGATGCCTGAGATAAATATAAGCAGGGTCTAAGCCTAGTCCCATTGGGATGGTTTGCCTGAAGCATCCCAGACATGGGACGCTGCCGTCTTCCCTGGAAGCTCTGTATAACTGAGCTGTGGATGTAGCTCTCTGGTGGAGTGTTCACCTGGCATGCTCAGCTTCAGTTCCTAGCACCGAAAATGAAAAGAGAGGAGGACTGGAAGAATGGCTGGCGCTACACCTCCCCCTCAGCTGGCTGAGGACCACATCTTGTGAAGTAGGACAGGACTAAGCAGTCATTTCACATTCTCTTATTAAAGACTCAGAATTCTGGAACACCTAGCATCCTTTAGGGACTTTGTCCTTTCTTTTTTGTTGGGGGGGGAGTGGGGAGGGCTTCTATGTGTAGACCCGGCTGTCCTGAAACTCAGTGACCCACCCGCCTCTCCCTCCTGACGGCTGGGATTAAAGGTGTGCACCACCACTGCTACACTCCACCTATCTTTTTTAGTATTCAGTTCTACCAGGTCACTTTGTTATCAAGAAGCACTGCCCCCGTCCTGGGAACAGTGAACTGCTCAGAGCTTCAGAGAAACCTGCCTCGAGTCTATCAGCTCACACCTACCACCACAAATTATAGGTTCGGAAGAAAGGAGATCAGTATTTGGTCCTGATTATCCTTGCACTCAATTGCAAGGCTTGGCAAATGGTTGGTTTTGACTTTTTGTTTCCTAAAGGGTGATCAGATAGTAATAAAGAGACACAAAGATGAGGCCCTTTACTTTAAATGTTGGGCAGAGAGAGACGGGACTACTTGAGTGCCCTGCAACCTGGCTGGCTAGAAATGAGAACGTGCCTGTGCAGACGTCTGGAGAAGAGCAAGTGACATAGGTGCAATGGGAGGCCAGAGCTCAGGCCAGCATTGGTACTGGCAGAGATGAGAATGGAAGGCACAGGAATGAGGCTCAGAAATCACCAGGCCCTACTCCACGCCACACTTCTCTAGCTATAATTCACACCTAGGCCCTCATGCAAGGCTAGATATTTACATCTTTAGCACCCATCAACTTAGTTTCACCCTCAAGGTCTCCTTCAGTTAACCCTGATAAAACATCATAATTTGTTGCTATAGAAAACTTGGCTCTATGAAAGGGAAAGATTTACTGACATGCCAAAACCTTTTCTTACATAAAAACAAAACAAAACAAAAAATCTGATTTGCTCTACCATATTTCTCCTTAGAAATGAAAACATTTGTTAAGGTTTCCTTGGCCACTAAGGGAAGAAAACTGTGTTTATCGTGTGTTTAATCCCTAGAGAACTCAATGTGCAATGCTGCCAAGGAGGCCCCCAAACTTCCTGTCTCGGTAGTTGTGATCCTCTGAAAGTAAAGCCAGCCCTCCTGTCCAAATATGCCCACTGCTTTGCGACTGTGTATACTTCACCGGGCTGTCATAAATAAATCATGTCTTGATTTAGGGTTCATTGGCTCCTGCTGCTATTCTAAGATCTAGGCAGTCTAAACTTTCCCCCGAGGCAGCAGTTGTGGGAGAGAAAATGCTAGCATGAGGGCAACTTACCAGTCCCGAAGCTCTCCTCCCCACAAAGGGACAGTTTGCTTGCATCCATCAAGTTCCCAAAAAACTTCCAGCCAGTTGGGGTCTCATACAAAGCGATCTTTGTGGCGTTCGCTACCCTTGAAAGGCATGAAATCAAAGTTACATCACAGCAGGACTGTGAGCAGAGCCATTGCAGGATGGAGAGGAGCAACCATCACTGTAACCAAGGGTCCCATTGAACACTTCTTAGAGGTAGACATAATTCTATGTATAGTGGAAAATCAGAAAAGAAAACTTGGGCACAAGAGGCTCTTCTGTATGAACTCAGAGGAAGGTGGAGAAGAAGAGAAGAAAGGATTTATTCAGATCACAGCTTAATACTTGAGTTTAGCAGGAGTAAAACAGCAGGGGCGGGGGATTTAAACCTATGTGTCTGGGTACAAAGCACATCGGCAAGCATCCCATAAAGGACAGGAGAATGGTGTTTTGATGTGTCTCCTAACAAACACAGGGGTCAGCATTGCACAGGGAAGGTGCAAAACAAAACACACAGGCAGATGGCCCACAGCCTGTGCTCAGCTTCCGGCCAGTGCTTCTTTCTTATCACCAGATGTGCTAGATGTGGGGTCTCCATTCCTAACAGCCTCACCCATTCTGATAAGCAGTTTTGTTCTCCTCCAACAAATCTTTTACCCCCTCCTCTACAGCTTTACACTACAGAAGACCTCTGGGAAGGGCTGCAGTTGTAGCTCAGGAGTGGGCGCATGCTTAGCATGCACAAGGTCCTGCAGCAGATTCCCAGCACTGATAAGTAAAGGAGTGAAGGACAAACTGGAATGACTTTTTAAACCCCGCCTGCTCCCCCTCCAAAAAATCCCCTTCTGTCTGAATAACTGAAGTTGCCTGATAATACAATCTCAGTGAGGTTTGCATTCCAGGATGCCTGCCTGCTTCTTCCAAGTAAAGCTGAGTGGCAAGCATCTGGATTCTAACAGGGAGGAGAATCAAATCTACGATTCTGGGGACCAGGAGAGAACTTTTATTTCAGATAAGATGTTTCAGTTTTGAGTCTATCCATGTTATCAGTTTTTCTAAAAATTCTAATTAAAGTACTTCTGAAAAGACACAGAAGGCATTTCAGGGCCACCAAGCAGCTTGGAGCACCAGTGTCAGGTCTGGAGGCAGAAGCATGGACTTTGGTGCGGCCCTGGGTCAGCTGTGGCATCTTAGCAAGGCTGACAACTCCTGACTCTGCTTCTCGGTCTTGCAGTCAGGGTGCCAGGGAGGATCAGGCAATAGAGAACATGAAGAACTCCAGGGAAGCTCACCATCCCAGCATCAATCATGCTTTTCTTATTAACTGAAGAGAAGCCAGCAGTATTCTGTGACCACCTCGCCTCCAAAATGAAAGCCCTGTATGCTCTAGCAGTTGGGAGCTGAGGCTCTGCATTCAAATCCTGACACAGCCACTTCCCAGCTGGCTGAGCCTAACAGCCTCCTTGACTTTTTGACATCCCCCAGTAAAGTAGGGCTATCAACAGTTTTTTTTTTTTTTTTTTTTTGGTTTTTTTCGAGACAGGGTTTCTCTGTGGCTTTGGAGGCTGTCCTGGAACTCCCTTGGTAGTCCAGGCTGGTCTCGAACTTACAGAGATCCGCCTGCCTCTGCCTCCCGAGTGCTGGGATTAAAGGCGTGCGCCACCAACACCCGGCTTATCAACAGTTTTTAATATTAACAGCGCTTACATGAATTACTTAATCAGAAGGAAAATATTTATTGTCCTGCTGAAGGGACCATTCCTAAGGCTTAGCTACTATTGTAAGTGCCTAGACCAATACACTCTTCTCTTCCCATGGTCATGGCCTTTTACTCATTCACTCTTGACCAGTTATTTAGCAAAAAAATTCCTGAGCACCCCACATGTTCTAAAAGCACCCTGTTTATTTATTACTTTTTATTTTCAATTATTTTACAAGCACACTGCTCAACAAAATTGATCCTGCATTGTTCAAGAATAATGCCTTGACTACAAAAAAAGTACTATACATTCATTTATTTACTAACATTCACTTACTCGCTCATTTAAAAAAAACTGAATATATGTATACCCCATGATATTTAGGCACACTGCTAAACAGAATCTAGGATGCTGATAAAACAAACAAACAAACCAACAGTTTTCTCTGTAGAAGTGGCAGCCTAGCCGGAGAGCCAATCAAACAGATGGCCTGAGTACTGAACAGGAATGCAGGACGCTGGGGGAGCCTAGGAGAGGGCTAACCCTGAAAACACCTCATTCAAGAAAGACACTGCAGTCTCTGGCTATGCTGAAAGGGAAGGACAATTGCTCCAGGCGCAGTGAGTCAGGTGGCCCAAGAACAGAGACCTACCGATCCAGGGCGCCACTTGTGGGCATGCTGCGTGCAAAGCCACGGACCCCAGTCTGCTGGAAATACGGAATGCTGAAGATGTTGGCAGCGATGACAGCCACAGAGTCGGAAGGGTTCACAAAGAACCCATGCTTGCCCAGAATCATGTTCCGATCCTTTGGAAGAAGGGAGATTCAAAGTAAGACCTTTTAACCAAACAGTCAACAAAACCAAACCATCACCCATGGAGTGATAGAAAATTCAAAATGGATCCTATACTCACACTGGCCTTTAAACACTGGGTTTTTAATGGATTTTGTACAGTGCTGTTGGACCAAAGGCACCTCCATGCTCAAGAGTTAAAACTGGTTTCAATTAACGTGTAAGCACAACCCCCGCTTTGAGCTAAACTCTCTGTTCTCCCTCCAGGGGCCCACTAACTTTAACCTCCTAGACCTTTCCAGACTCTGGAACCAATCATGCCTCTCCCAGAGGAGGGGGAAAGGATGTACAAGAGAGGAAATGTTGGCTGTTGACGCAGTTTGACAGGTCTGCTGGGCATCCTTTGAGGAACAAAGGCAGACTTCCTCAAGGAAGGGCTGCTAAACCAGGGTTCCTCATCTGATACTGGACCCAACAGACAGGCTGCCACCTTCACTGCTCCTGAGGTGCCTCACACAGCTGAACACCCATGAACGGGAGGGGAAATGCCAGCCCAAAGTGCATTGGAAGGTGCATTGTGATCTAGTACCTGCTATGAGCCCCTTTAATTTTCCTAAATTTGGATGTGGGGAAAATTGGTTTTCAGGAAGCAGTAGCTTTTAGCTGGTAAAGCGACAAAAATAAAAACTCAGTGTAATAAACAGAGCACTTACTGTCTACGACACACCTAAGACATAATCTCCTTTGTTTTCACATGGTCACCAATGAAAGGGGCAATTTATACACAGAATTTTCATTTTACAGAAAGAATAAAATGGCAATTCTCTTAACATAATCATTATATTAGCTTTAAATAGCTTCATTATCCAGCTAGTATTAATGGATCCATGGATACATTATAAGATGAAAACCTTCTCTAAAGGTTAAATGAGACCTACCTTAGGACAAGTATCTAGAACTCCAGCAGCTTATGAAGTACAGTCATTAAATCCTAACGGGGCCTAAACCCTCTCCACTCACCAAATTTGAGTGCCTGAAATTAAATGCACTGGTCACATTTCAAAGACTCTTGTTTCTGCTCAAGGGGGTCTTTTAATCATTTGGCTCTGGCCTCCAGTGCAATAAGAGGCCCTTGAGAGCCACTCACCAGACTCCTGTAGCCAGATAGAAACTGTCCACCCTCCCCCAATCTTCAAGACTCAGCTTGCATGAGAATTCATTTAAATGTACTTATACCCACCCCATCACCATCAAAGGCAGCCCCAAAATCATGCTCTCCTGACTTCATGGTCTCCACCAGCTCAGCGGCATAGGTGAGGTTGGGGTCAGGGTGGTGGCCTCCAAAGTCCTCCAGGGGAACACAGTTCACTGCTGAGTTTGCGGGGGCACCAAGCTCTTCACAGAGGATCTTCTTTACGTACGGTCCCACAACTGTAACAAATTAAAGTACGAAGAGTCAAAACGTAATACTGACTAAAACGTTTGAAGGTTGAAGGGTGACATGCACACACTTTGGGAATAAGAACAGTCATTGAGGGGAGTCAGCTGCCAAGTCTCTGCCCATTCCCCAAACACGTACAGAAGAGGCCCTCGTGTCTGCTAACTAGCTGAGGGTGACGCAAACCTTTCTCATGAAGGAGGAAGTAGGCTTGTTCTGTCAAAACCAGGGGGCCAATGGAGGGATGCAGCCCCGCAGGGGAAGATTTTCTCAGGGTGGCCTGCAGTGAACCAGGAAGCTCTGCACAGACCCATGGAAGGGCTTAGGCACAGGCATTCTTCCCCAACCACAGACGAGTGTGTGGGTTCCACACCCCTGCCACTCAGATACATTACAGTTTTCAACCACTGCGGAACGGGCAGAAAACCTAAGTAGTCAAGAATCTTCATGTTCCATATGTGGGAAAGTCTCATGGCTTCGGCTCCTAGACATGGTTGTCCCTTCCGGCCTGGTCAAACAGCCCACAGGGGAAGAAGGGGGAGATACACGTCCCGTTGCTGCTGAGTCTAATTCTCGGCTTGCCCTTGCCCTCGGCTGAGAAAAAGAGTATGTGGAAGCAGGTGGACGGGGGCAGGGCTCGAGAACATGTCCACCACAGAGCGCTAGCAAGCATACCAGTGTCACCCTTCAGAGTGTATGTGGGTGCACAAGAAGAATGTGAGTGACCTGCTGGGGGACAGAGGAGTATCCACAACAGCTGCATGGGACTCAAAGCCAGGGCTTAGTGTGAAAACCCTGTCCTTCACACCAGCTTACCGGGAGGGACATCTCTACCATTCTGCACGCCTACGATGAGATTTGTAACTGTGTAAACAGAGGTCTGAAATGGTTGTGAAATAACTCTGTCTAGGCCACCAGAGGCCTAAGAAGAGGGCTGTGAAAGCATCATGGCACACACAGCAGAAAGCAACCCCTGTCTTTGCAGAGCCACAAGTCTGTACCTCCATGCATGGCGTCTATGCGGATCTTCAGTCTGTTTGGACCAGACAGTAGCTCCTTCAGGGCATTGAAATCAAAGATGTTTCTCAACATTGTCGCATAGGCCTCCACCGAGTCTACAATCTCCACTGGGAGAACATGTGATGTTGAAAGGAAAAACAAAACATATCCAGACATTATTATACTCCAAACTAATGATATTTCTACAAACCTGCAGTAACTATTCAAAAGGGCAGCTGTTAAATGTCATCTTATACACACTAACACTTTTCCTTGAACACAAATGTTACTCATATGATTTTATAGACAAGGAAACTCAAGGTTTGAAAGTCAGAACTTACACAGCTAGGGTGGGACACTTGAATTCCCAGCAGAGGACAGGTGAGCTCTACAAGCTGCCACCCACTATCTCTACACATCCTCCAGATCGCTTCCATTTTGGCATCGTGGATGACAGAAAAGATAATGCCCACTTTTCAATTTTCTTTTCCAAGGTCCAGTAAAAGGAGAAGTTCCCTAAATGAATCACCTTCTGTGTGTACTGCTAGTGGCTAAAACCAGAATTATCTTTTTCAGTGCACGAGGAGTCTATAGAGCTCTCTAGTGGTGGCTTCCAAACCCTAAGAACATGTGGAACTTTATTGCAATGCAACTGTCAGCCCTTGATGTACCTCCCAGAATTGTCTAGTGGAAAAAAAAAAGACAAGTTGAACTAGGTAAACACAGGCCACACAGATAACCCTCTCATTATCTTCTTTTTTTTTTTTTCTTTTTTTTTTGAGACAGGGTTTCTCTGTGGCTTTGGAGGTTGTCCTGGAACTCGCTTGGTAGTCCAGGCTGGTCTCGAACTCACAGAGATCCGCCTGCCTCTGCCTCCCGAGTGCTGGGATTAAAGACGTGCGCCACCAACGCCCAGCCCTCATTATCTTCTTTTTAATATGAATTTATAAATGTTTATTCCATATAGAACTGTAATACCTTGATGTTCAACAACAAAATGTGACCCATGGCTGCCTTTTCCAGGAGTTTTGTGCAACCCAAACAAATGGTCTGATGGATCTGACTGAATGTCAGGAGAGGGGGAAGAAGCTGAAAAGCTAGGCTTGAAAACCATTCAGAGTCTGATGCTAGCTTTCCTGTTCACTGACAAGTGTGAGCCTGTTTCTCTGCTTTTGTTCTTCCTCTGCTGACAGTCTGCAGTGATAGTGCTGGCCCCACAGGCTGGCCATGGGAATAAAATGGAACGATACAAAAAAATCAAATATAGCAGGAGCCCAACAACATTAATCGGACAGGTCTTCTAGTCAACGCTGTTGTGGAAACTGAGGCCTAGAGTCGGAAATGAATCACCCAAAGGCATACAGCCTAGCACTCACAAGGTCAATGACCCAGCTCTCTACACTCCCCAAACAAAGCTCATGGATCACCATTTTCCAAAGCTGAAGACCTATTCCCACAAAAGCTCAAAAGGAAAAGTGTTCAAGTTGGAAGCAGGGTATGCAGGAAGAGGAAGAGAGTACCACGGCTGTGAAAAGGGCAGGAGACAAGGAAAATAAACATGCCTGTGAAGGGCTTGAACTTGTTTTCCAGGTCAAACTGCTGCTTTCCCAGAACACTGAGGTCTACCTTCAAGTCAGGGCAGATGGCATATTCTTCGATTGTCTTGCTGATTTGGAAAATTTTATCAGTGATTGCTTCTGGAGCAGGACCTACAAATCATACAGCAAGCAAGGGTCATCATGTGCAATCCACGTGAAAACACCCTGTCACTCTGCAGTTCCTCTACCCTAAAACATACTTCCACCAAATCACAAAACATCAGGACTCCTTTCCAGGGGTTTTTGAGATACAGGCTCACTATATGATGAATATTGGCTTTGAAATTCTCCTGCCTCAGATTTCTAAATGCTAAGATTACAGGCATGGCCGGGGCATTGGTGGCGCACGCCTTTAATCCCAGCACTCAGGAGGCAGAGGCAGACGGATCTCTGTGAGTTTGAGGCCAGCCTGGTCTACAGAGCGAGTTCCAGGACAGCCTACAGGAAGGCATATGTCAGGACATTGCTGGTTTTGTTCTGCAGATTTCCTCTAGGGGCTCAAAAAAAAAAAAAAAAAGATTACAGGCATGTGTTAATTAACAGCAATTAGAATTTCTAAGAGAAAATACCATGTTAAGTTGCAATTCATATATGGCTCCTCTTACAAGGAAGGCACAGTAGAGTAAGAAGTACTCCATATCTCCAAAGGGAAGCAAAGTCCCTTCTTAAGGTGAGAATCAGAGACAAGGCCTTCCAGTGCTTTGAGTACTAGCTCACCCAACTGAATATATACCTGGCTGTCCTCAAAATGACAGAATACTCACCCCCATTAGAAATATTGAATTTAATCCCAAAATCTCCATTGGGCCCTCCTGGATTGTGGCTGGCCGTCAGAATGATCCCGCCAATGGCTTTGATTTTTCGAATGATGCAGGACACAGCAGGAGTGGAGAGGATGCCATTCTGTCCAATAACCAGGCGGCCAATCTAGGAGAAGAAATTCAAAACACATAAATCCAAAGCTACCACAGAGAAATGCCAAGGCAAGGAGAAAATGGACTATGAAAACAGGGCTGGATCAGCAAAGGTATTTTCTTAAGAAAGCATCAGTGTCTTGCATGTCTCTACCACATTACCAAGATAGAGTCAAGGCTGCTGGACAAAGTCATTTCTTTTTCTTTTTCTGTTTCTCTCACTCTCATCTCTCTCTTTTCCTTTTTTAATATGGAACTTTATAGTTTTAGAATAGTGTGCTGTAGCTATGGGAGTTTGGGCCAGCTCCATTCACTGTTCTGACAGAATCAAGAATGACTTTTGCTTTATTTATTTACTTATTTACTTATTTATTTTTATAGTAGAGATGACTTGGTGGTAGAGGATGTGTTTCCTTTTTAAAAATTCATTTTTATTTTTAATTATGTGTGTATACACGCCTGTGTGTGAGTATGTGTGCCTGTGTGTGGGTTTATGCACATGAATATAGGTGTACACAGTGCCCATAGGTGTCAGAGTTCCTGGAGTTGCACTTACAAGAGACTATGAGCTGCCCGGTATGGGTGCTGGGAACCTAACTTGGGTCCTCTGCAAGAGGAGTGCACACTCTTAACCACAAGCTATCTCTCCAGCCCAGAAGATGCATTTCTAATGTGAAAAAAAATGCCTCGAGAGACCTGGATTCACTGGAGACTATGTAGGGAAGCCTTAACGTTGTGACTCCCATCTGCACATACAACATGCCACTCAAAACTTGACTCCCTTATGACTCACCCCTTCCCTATTACCAAACTCCCTTATGACTCACCCCTTCCCTATTACCAAACTCCTTCCCTATTACAAACTCCTTTTCCCTCGCCTCCTAATTCTCCTGCCTTTCTCTAACTAAGAGGAGCCTGCAGAAAGATATGACCACTGCATCCCATGCCACTTTTAGTCCCTGAAAGCAAATTTGTTCCTCCCAGGTGGCATTTCCAAAGCTGTCCCAATCTCAACATCTCTTCCTTCTGGTAAGGACTCATGGAAAAGAACCACAGCCATAGCTGAACTAATGTCAGTAGCATGTCCCACAGCCACTTAGCTGGATCTGGGGAGGGAATTTGGGAGAGGAACATCTCACCCCTCCAGAGGTTTCTTTATGTGACTATTTTAGAAATAATGCCAGGAATCAGATAATTTAGATTTCTCAAAGATGAACTTGGAGCTCTCAATGGGTATAGTCAAGATGAAAACATTCTAAAGATGTGGGCCACAATGTGAATTCAGTTAACACTATCGAACCACACAATTGAAATGGCTATGCCAGTGGATGATATTAAGTTTTAAGCCACAATTAAATTACTGTTTAAAATTGGTTACTGTATTCAAAGATAGCATTGCTGTCTATAGATAGGAAAGTGACTGGGAGGACATCTGTGGGATCAATATTCATTTTTTTTTTCTATTTGGAGACAGTGCCTTGCTATCTCCAACCCAGCCCAGCCTCAAACTCATCAGCATTCTGCTTTAGCCTCCCAAGTGCTGCAGCTACAGGATTTGACAACCATGCCTGGCTAAAAATCTTTTTAAAACTCAATAAGGAAATGAAACTTTGACCCCATGCTCCAGCATGACGCGTCTTGAAATAGGTCAGACACAAAAAGACGAGTACGGAACAACATGAGGGATCCAGGACAAGCCAATGCAGAGAGGCAGAAGGTAGCACTAGAGCTACCAGACGCTGGAAAAGGTAGGTGTGGGAGTGACTATTTAATGGGCATGGAGTTTCTGCTTGGGATGATGTGTTCTGTTTGGTGATGGGTAGTGATGACGGTCGCACAGCATTAGAAATGCCGCTGGAAATGCTTAAGATGATAAAGCTGATGTTGTATGCTACCATCCCTAGTAAAGGGAACACACAGCTTGGCGGCTCATGTTTCATTTAAAAGGAGGAGGAGGAAGATGTCCCCTCATTTTCTTTGTCCTGTTAGCTACAAGCAGTCCTTCTTTGATTTAACCTCTGAACTTTCTCCGAGTTCAAATCTCTGCAGTCTACATGAGGCCCACCAAAAACTCATGTTGTGAATTAAAATGTCAAGTAAAAGTAGACAGCTCTATGCAAATGAGAACAAAAAGAAATCCCGAGTATACACACGGACTATGGACTCCGATCCAACAATGTGAGATGCACTCTCACCCTGAACTCTTTGGGGAGGGTCTGGGCCCTGCCCTATATGAAATGACAGACTATGGACACCCCCATGGAGGGCCTCACCCTCCCTGGGGAAATGAGGGGATACTGGGGGGGTGTTGGGGGGAGGGCACGGGAGGAGGGGAGGGAAACAGAGAGGGACCTGGAACTGACTTGTGAAGCAACCTTGTTTCTTATCTAAATTTAAACTTAAAAATAAAAATAAAAAATAGCTGATAAAAGACCTTGTAAAAAGGACCTTATGACAAGTAAAGTGATACTAAGATTAAAAAAAAAAAAGGAAATCACTAATGAAACCTAATTGCATTCTATACAATGATGCACCAGATTTAGAAAAGAAACAGATTGGTGCATCAGTCAATAGAAAGGGGAAGATGACAGGCTCCATTGAGCTTTGTATGCTAAAAAGTCCTCCACAAACAAGTTGGGGGGGGGAGTGGCTACTGACAATGGGGAGCCACACTGTCTTCTGCTAAACTCCATGATAATCACTATCTTCCCTTTAGACTTCCTGTATCCTGCCACAACCAGAGATGGTAAAGCCACCATCTCCGGCTATGTTAGAAAAAGAAGAAACTAAGCAAGGTCTTTAAAGTTTTATGGTTTTTTATCAGATTAAAGCACTTTATCAGTCCACTAAATGTCTTTAAAGTGATCCAGCCAGCCAGCATGACTGCTTTCAATGCAATGCTATTTTTAATAAGGAATGCCCTTGAAAACATTGCTCAAGCTGCCACAGCCTTAACAAATATCAGTTACCATATTTTATCAATTATTATCTCTGAAATGTATTATTTAGCAAACCTTCAGACAGTCAATCAGAAAGTCTGGAGGGTCTGCCTGAGTTACGCACCCCCACCAAATCTTCACATCCTTCATCTCCACACACAAAAAAAACTTTAATGAAGCCGAGTCTATCATAGCCAAGGGGACAGTGTACCAGATCCATTCAACAGCCTAGATATATGGGGAAATAATGCTCCATTCGTCCCTCTCAAAAGATTAAAGCATCTTTAATACCATTCCCGGTGCAGTACTCCTCAAAGATGAAATTTACGGCGTGTCACATTTTATCTTAAAAATGTGTGTGCTTCATAATAATTTCATATTTGAGTTCTTTATCAGCAATCGTTACCTGACAGGCATTCAGATTCTGAAGCTGACATTAACGGAAACCCCACACCGCAGACAACGGTTTACAACAGTCTACGTTTACTCTGGTGGCTTGCTGTTTGCTGGTGTTTGCTTTTGCCAACACATGCTTGGCACATTAGTCAAACAGTCTGCAAAGGATTGCCCAACACACTTGATTGCAGTGCTAAGTAGTATGTTCTTTCTTTGGACCAGAATTTCAAGAAAAAGGTAAACAACAAACTTTAAGTATGTATAGCTAGTAAAGGAACATGTGCCCCAAATCTTAGCGCGTGCGCGCGTGCTCTCACACACACACACACACACACACACACACACACACACACACACACACACACACACTGGTTTGGAGCCCCCAGAGGAAATCTGCAGAACAAAACCAGCAGTGTCCTGACATATGCCTTCCTGTAGGAGTTCCACTATCAAGACCAGGGCTTTTGCCATTTTACCTCTAACTTGCTTCGCCTGGCCCACATGGACCCATGAGGCAGCACTTTGGCAGGGCTTACTTACATCATTGCCATACAGGAGCTGTTATCGCTACCCTGTTGCAGAAATTCACCCTCACACAGGGCTTCTTCGTGTCTGAGGTCATCATAAACAGATCCCTCCATTAACAATCCTCCCTGAATGCTCACACCTAACATCCAACCCACACCCCCCACGCCCCGCCCCCAGTACTCTTAGCTACTACTAAGATCCACAAACAACAGCACGCCCTACCTTTGTTTTCCTGCTTGATAAATGACTGAACGTCAACAAGGAAGTCTTTGAACAGGCAGTAAACCTCTTGCCACCACTCATGACAGCTCTCCTTGGACATGGGCAATTCTAGAGGCTAGCTAGCAAGCACTCAGAAAAGCCTAGGGCCGGGAATATGGTGTACATGTCTACAAAGCAACAGGTACTTTCCATGCTACAGAACTGAGAACAACACATATGAAGCTGAACTTAATTCCCACATGCCCATGCCACTGCTGTAATTCTGAAGTTATTTTCACAACATCCGACCTTTGAGGTCACAACGAGATTAAGTGGGTGTTAGAACAGAGTGTGGATCATACACACCTCTACATATCTCAGTATTTCTACAGAATTAAAATGTTACTTGGAATGCCAGAGACATAGTAATACTAATTGTATACCAACCCCATTGGCAGCTGCCATCTGCACTACTGTTTCTATTGCTGATTTATTAAAATACCGCCCATCTCCACCGACCACCAGTGATGATCCCTGGCGATCTTTTAGGTCTATGGAAAAGAATATGCTCTGAATAAAATTCTCCAGATAGCAAGGCTTTGCCTCAAAGCAATAGGTGTTCTTCCGTAATCCACTTGTTCCCGGCTTCTGGTCCTGGTAGGGCGCTGTGGCAAAGGTCAGCAGCGGGAGAGGACCCTCTTCTGTTTTCCTGTATGTCCCAGAAAGCCATTCTTCAAAGTCACTCATCTTTCCTATCCACCACTTGGCTCTGTGAGGCTGTCCAGAAAGTAGCTGATGGTCCCCCAAATTGTCTATCCGACCTGAAGCTGCCACAGTGTCCTCCGAGTAAGTAACAGTTTTTTTCCGGGACCATCACTCTCGGTGAGAAAACCTCATTAGTAGTCTCCTATGGTGGTTGTCTCTTAAGAAAAAGTTATGGGCCACACACCCACCCATACCCCCACAAAGAGCAGATCTTCAAAGTTGCTGGGATGAAGATTCCTCTGCCCACACAATGAAGCTGGACATGGCTTCAATTATTTTTGCCCCCGTTCCCCGTTAGGGCGATGTGCTGACTTTGGTTTCTGACACCAGACAGCTGCCAGCCTACTCTTGAAGCCAAGGTTAAGATGGAATAACTGCAGGCCCCCAAAGCAAGTTAGGACAAGATACTTGGTGTGGCTCTCGCTATTCCTGCTGCCCCATGAGCTGGAGCCTCTGGGCCATTTGCAGCTAACGTTGCTTGGAGCCTCTGAGCAAATTAAAGGTCAAGCTTAAAATGGAAGAGAAGGACAGATCTCAGTCGCCTCTGGTGTCTTCGTGTTACTGCTGTCTATTACCCACAGGGTTGTGCCCTTCCTTAAAATGGAAGAGAAGGACGGATCTCAGTCGCCTCTGGTCTCTTCGTGTTACTGCTGCTCTGTTACCCACAGGTTGTGCCCTTCCCACATGCAGTTATAGGTGGAAGGGGAGCAACCATCCAACAGAATAGACTTGCTCACTGGCCTCCAAGAATTTCATCAAATAGGGCTGGAGTACAGCTTAGTGGGAATGTGTTTTTCAGCATAGGCACGGCCTAGGGGTCATCTCCAGCACTGGAAGTAAAAATAATTTAGTAAGAGTACCCACTGACCAACAGCGTGACTGTTCCCTTAAATTTAGAAAAAGGAATCCATGGATCCACACAATTCTTGAGAAATCTAGAACAATGAAGGGTTGATATACGGATCTCCATAAGTGTATGAGGTTGGATCAGTTGCTAGTAATTCGACAAGTATAAGGGCAGTAAGATGAATTATTTTAAATAGGGTCTCAATCTGTAGCCCAGACTGGCCTTGAACTTGCCATGTACCTCATACTGGTCTGGAGCTTGAAATCCTGCTGGCCTCTGCCTCCCAATTGCTGAGATACAGCCACGTGACACCATGCCTGGTATAAACAGACTTTACTCTCAAGAAAACATTTTTAATGTTTACTTTCATTTATGTGCATTTTTGTATATCTAGGTGTATCTAAGTCATACGTAGTGCAGGCACTTATGGCGGCCAGATGACGACAACGGATGCCCTGGAGCTGGAGTTACAGGAGCTGTGCAATGTGAGCATGGTGTGGGTAATGGGAACCAAACTTGGGTCCTCTGGAAGAACCGTACCCACTCTGCCACGGCATCTCTCCCACCCCTCAGGAAAATTCTTCTGGTAAAGCAAATTGTCTTTTGCACTTGAAGAACCTACAATGTTTTAGAACATTTTACCTGAACAAATTTAGTACCTAATCTCCTCTGATCCCTGAGGTTTTCTTTTCCTAACAATCTATTTAAATACATACATGTGAGTTTCTTATTTGGGTCAACAGAAGTTACCAATTAAGAAGCCCAGCACTCGGAAGGCAGAGGCAGGCGGATCCCTATGAGTTTGAGGTCAGCCTGGTCTACAGAGTGATATCCAGGACTGCCAAAGCTACACAGAGAAACACTGTCTCAAAAATAAAAACGAAAATGAAGTTTATATAATCAAAGGCAGCAGTGAATCACCACCTTTGAAAAACAAAATGGTTTCTCTACTAGTGTGACAGTCGGGGTGCGAGAGCAGACGCTCTGGAAACAGCGACTTGCCCTCTCAGAGGTGGGAATAGCCCTGTGCTCTGGGGATGGCCCAGCACGGGGACCAGCAGATCTAAGGGGCCCAAATAAGCAGTTTACTGACACGGGAGCCTGGTCGCCTTCACAAAGTGAACAAGGCCACACGTATCAGCCACTGACACCTTAAGTACCATCGGGTCTGCTGGATAATATGGTCCAAGAGGTAGAGCTGTTTGCACAGCAGCCTGGACCTGCTGGGAAGAGCCTTCTCCAGTTCCAGGCCCCACTCAAAGCTAACAGCTCACCAAGTCACGTGTTATACGGGCCAGACTAACACACCCCAGTGAGGAATGTGCTGTCTCTAAACAGGCTTCTTTCTTGGTGGTAGGAGGGGCGGGTGTAGTGATTTCTTCCTTCACCTTAGAAGGAATGCCTCTGCATACCCTATACCACTGGAGGCTTAGGGATTTATCTTACCAATTAGAAGGCCCCTGAAATTTGGTTGGATTTATTGGATGTGCATATTTGTTAACAAGTCCAAAGTGGCTGCTACCTCCTGCTCACTTCATCCGATTAGCATAAGGCCATCAATACAGTGGACCAGTGTGATATTTGGTGAAAGAGACAGATGACCAAGATCCCTTTAAACTAAGTTATGACACAGGGTGTCGAGTTAATATACTCTTGAAACAAAATTGTAAAGGTATAAATAACGCTGGCCTTGTCAACTGTAAACAAAGAGAAAGAAAATCTTCAGTTGTGGAAACAGTTCACGAGGCACAGGTAGGTATTAGGTTGAGAACTGGAGAGCCAAAAACCAACCACTTGTTAGTAGTTTATTTAGGGCTCCTGTTTTAAAAAATGAAATTCTTGGAAATTAATTTTACAAGCAAGCTTATTTTATTCATGACTATATACCATGACTTTCTTTACTTATTACAAGTAGCTTTTTAAATTCATCTATTTTAAGTTCTGTGCCAAGTTCCCCTTCATTTCTTATAGCCTTGCAAATTAGACCAACATATGTGCCTTGGCATATGCAACCAGAGAGCAAGATTTATGAAATATTATTGCAGTGATCTCTTCATTGGACTAACAGAGCAGCCACCCAAGGCACTGCAGCCCTCTAAATGAGATCTCGATGTCCCAGGGCCTGAGGGTGCTTGGGGCATACCCACTCGAGCTCTCTGTCCACCTAGCACATTTCACTCCAGCATGCTCCCTGCTCCTGCTGGGCCACTTGCTGGAGAAGTGCTTTCTGAAGCTGAAATTAAAAAGTTAAGTTTAGGTGGCTGCACATGCCCAGTATTTATCAATGTGCAAAGGGAAACCTGAAGGATACATGGTGGACGCTTGCTGTAGAAAAGCTTCCTCTCTTGTGTGTGTGTGAGAGAGAGAGAGAGAGAGAGAGAGAGAGAGAGAGAGAGAGAGAGAGAGAGAGAGAGAGAGAGAGAGAGAGAGAGAGAGAGAGAGAGAACGAACAGGTCGTAATTTTACGGACACCATAGAATTCAACCTCATATAAAAACATTACCAGAAGCAGCGCTGTTAGATGGCCTGTGAAGCGGGGTAAAAAGGAAGAGGCATTAAAAACATTAAGCTCCCTGGGCCGCCTGGACTAAGTGGAGCAGCTATTAGGAAACTCATCTGTTTTAGCTCTCCAGCAAAGGTTGAACTTCATCTTCAGAAACGCTACTGTCGAGCAGAGCGAACCCAATTTGGCCTAATGAATTCGCCTGCATTGCCAGTACTCCTTCACAATGACACAGATTACATTTAAACCATATGGGGGATTTAAGGATTGCTCCCTTCAGACAAGGAACTTTCATACTGGTCTTGGGCCCAATCAATTTCACAATGGCAGAGTTATGAACCCCTTCACTTCTGGCTTCCCAAAGATTCAGGTCCCTTTCTCATCAGAAAGCTGGAAACCTCTCTCCTTTCTTTCCCTACCTTCCTTTCTTTCTTCCTCCTCTTTCTTTCCATCTACACATATATTCGTTGGTCAGTTAACTACTATGTCTATTCCCCATACAAGCACTGGACCTAGGGCTCAAGTGGGTTCACGTTTCCATACACAGAATTTAGTTTTAGAAAATGTCACAAAAGTGGGCCTAACGGACAGATGTGCTAATTCTGATTTGGGTACAAAGCCCAGGAAGCTGTCTACTCATTCAGCTAAAATCAACAGGATGTACCCAAACCGCTGGTCCACAGCTCTCTACTCTAGCATGGTCCCAAATGCATACCACTAAGAGCCCAGAGTGTCGTTCCATAGTGGTGGGAAAAGCCCACTCATTTCACCAGAGAACGCAGCTCAGCATTGCAATATGTGACGTGCACAGGATTAGGATACAGGTGCAACCAGGCCCCAAATTGATGACACTCATGAAAGATAATTTAACTGAACCAAGCCTGCAAAATGCAGCCACAATCAATCAAAATGGGTAGTAAATCATGAAAGCACCCGCCCCTCCCTGCTCCAAGCCTCAGTTTATCTCTAAAGTGAAACCTAACACCTGCCTCACTCATTGGAGCAAGGTAGAGATCACCATTCTCCTGAACCCTGAGGCAAGCCTGTCAACTAGGAATGATGTAGAGGTACTAATTACTGCTTTTTCACACTCTGGGTGGGGGTAGGGACAGAAACATGGGTGAGTGGGTCTTTGCTGGGAAAGTCCCATCCAGAGGAAACACTCATGGTATGTACTCACTCATATATGGATTTTAACATGAAGCAGGAGAGTGTCAGCCTATAATCCCATTGCCAGAGAGTCTGGGAAATAGGGAGGACCCTAAGAGAAGGGGAATGGGACAGGATCTCCTGAGTGGATTGGAAACATAGAGGAAGGGGACAGGGAGCTGGGGTAAAGTAAGGGGGAGAAGAAAAGGGCAGAGGAGGACATGGGGGAGCAGGCAAGTTGAGTCGGGGGAAGAATAGAGGAGAGCAGGATGAGAGATACCATAATAGAGGGAGTCGTTATAGGTTTGAGGAGAGATCTGGCACTAATGAGGTGCCCAGAGATCTACAAGGATGACACAAACTGGCAATCTAAGCAATAGTGGAGAGGCTACCTTAAATGCCCTTCCCCGATAATGAGATTGATGACTACCTTGTATACCATCCTAGAGTCTCCATCCAGTGGCTGATGGAAGCAGAGGCAGGCACACACAGCTAAACACTGAGCTGAACTCCTGGAAACCAGCTGCAGTGAGGGAGGAGTGATGAGCAAAGGGGTCATGACAGGGCAGGTGAAACCCACAGAAACAGATGACCTGAACAAGGACCCCAGACTGATGGCTGAGAGACCAACATGGGACTGATTCAGACCCCTTGAACGTGGATGTCAGTGAGGAGGCCTCAGCAAGCTTTGGGGTTCGAGTACTAGATCAGTATTTATCCCTGGCATCTGAATGGACTTTGGGAGTCAATTCCACATGGAGGGATGCTCTCTCAACCTGGACCCAAGCCCTGTCCTGGATGATATGACAGACTTTGGAGATTCCCCATGAAGGGCCTCACCCTCCCTGGAGAGTCAAGTGGGGATTGGGTGGGGGGTTGGGGAAGTAGGTGGGGGAGGGGGAGGGAGGAGGGGAGGGAGAGGGAGCTGGGATTGACATGTGAAGCAAGCTTGTTTCTAATTTAAATAAATAAATAAATAAATAAATAAAAAGAGTTGCTGTGGTCATGGTGTATCTTCAACCAAAACCCTAAGTAAGCTTAAGGAACTAGAGGAACAAGACCATCATATCATGAGCCTACCAGCTGAACTGTTTCTGACAGCCAGGTGATACTCTAGGATACTCAAGCATTGCTAAGCTCGCACTGAAAGTTACTAACTCTAAGGTAAGAATGACTAACTCTAAGCTAAAACTTACTAACTCTAAGCACTGTGGCCTTGATATGTTTGTGTGAGGGGGGATCAGAAAAGAATCCAAAATAGAATGAAGCAGACAGTGGGTTGGCTGTACCTTCTGGACTGTGCAGGGTTCAGGATGTTAGATGCTACAACTAGGAAACAAACGCTCTGAGCAGGAATCGCTGGAGACTCACCAAGGCATCGGCATTCTGGACCAGGAAGGCTCCACATCCAGATGCCTGGTCAGCGCTCACTACATCCAGCTCGCAGCATCACCCTCATTCAACCAGAAAAGTAACTCCTAACTGCTCAAAATAACAGAATCCATGGGAGAGTGTGTGGTGGGAATCAAACCCATGGCCTTGAGCATACCAGGCAAGCACTATGCACTGAGCTACATTCCCAGCCTCTACATTAAAACACAGTTAGAATTAAGTATAGAATTTCAAAGCATACCTTGTATAAAGATATCAAATCAAATTTACAGTACACATTGAGCATGTCGTATCCCAAATTCTCTATACCAAAAGTGTTTTGGATTTCAGATTTCTCTGAATTCTGGAATGCACCACCACCACCTGGCAGGTCTTTAATTTCTAAATAACACACATGAAAATGTCTGTGTTTATCAAAAACAATATTCAACCATGGAGCAACTAACAGGGCTCACATAAAGTTTTCATACAGATCTTTTATTTTCATTTTTGGGTATTCTCAAGGAAACTCTCATTTAAATACCTTAAGAGTCTTCATGTAGAGCTAACAGAAGAACTTTTCACATTCTGGGTATTACCTGGAGTTAAGTATTAAAATAGTTTGATGAAAGGTAGCAAAATTCCAAAGTTTCCCATCACAAAGAGTGTTGTATGTATGCATTAAATCACCACACTGTGACCATAAGGATATACAATTATTATGAATCCATTTAAAACATAAGAGACCTGCACCAAAAAAAAAAAGTGTCTGAATTGTTTTATTTTCAAACCATTCATGGTTTTGTGTTTCCCTCTTGTGGTGGGAAACAGAAAAATCAGGGGAAATTCACTGTAGCCTGGGAAGCTGGGTTTGTTCTCCTTTCCAGAACTGCTCCTTGTCTAAATCTAGGAGGGTTCCTTTCACCGGGCCTCACAAGTCATTAAGATGTGGCAGAACTCCTGGGATTTTAACATGGAGAGAGGAAGTGTTACTCGGGGACAGTCTCATGCTTACACGCAGCCAGCTTTGAAAAAAAAGGTGGCTACAGAGAAAGGTGAATGCCTTTCAGGGGGGCTCTCTATGAAGTAATGGAGAGAAACTTCCCTGAGGAAGTTCAAGAAAATAAGGAAGAGCATATGATGTGCTTATCACACCTGCCGGGCCACACAGTAACAAAAATCAAGAGATATGGAGAAGGCCTAACCCAGGCCTTCTGACTCATCTCCTGATGTGAGCCAGGTAGTAGAGAAAGAAGCAACAGTTTGTGGGATAAACATTGACTTAACTTCTTTGTTGGCCCAGGCACTGGAGGAGGAACCCACAGAGGTGGGGGAACAAACATGGAGGAAGGAAAATGCAAATGCAAAAGGAGCATAGAGGAAGGAAGACTGTCTGAACTGAGCACAGTCCTTGCTCTTCCCAGAGGGCTCTGGGTTAGATCAGTCTGGGCTAGCCCTGGCTTTGCCCTCTTCTGGCTGTGTACAAGCTCTCTGACCTCAACTTCTTATTTGTAAAACACAGACAAGGATGCATGCCTGTAATACCAGCACTCAACAGATTAACACTGAAGAACTGCCATTAATTTGACCAGCCTGGACTACCTGAGTTTGAGGCCAGCATGAGCTACAAAGTGAGAGTCTCAAAATAAAGCAAATAAATTCCTGGAGGGGGCAGCATCTCTGGTTGTTTGAATGAGAATGGCTCCCATGTGCTCATATGTTTGAATACTTGGTCCCCAGGTGACAGAACTACTTGGGAAGGATTAGGAGGAGTGGCCTTGCTGGAGGAGGTGTGTCACTGGGGGTGGGGTTTGATGTTTCAAAAGTCTTTGGCATTCCCAGTTAGCTTTCCCTGCCTAGCACTTGTGGATTAGGATGTAAGTTTCAGCTACTGCTCCACCACCATGCTTCCTCTTTGCTGCCAAGCTCCCCATCATGATGGTCATGGACTCACCCTTTGAAACTATATGTCCCCTATAAACTCTTTCTTCTAGTTGTCTTGGTCATGGTGTCTTATGTATAGTGTTCTGGCTGTATGTATGCCTGCAGGCCAGAAGAGGGCACCACAGCTCATTATAGATGATTGTGAGTCACCATGTGATTGCTGGGCCTTCAACTCAGGACCTCTGGAAGAGCAGTCAGTATTCTTAACCACTAAGCTATCTCTCCACCCCCGGTCATGGTGTCTTATCACAGCATTAGAAATAATAGTAATAACAGCAGTAATGATGATAATAATGAAGATTCTCTCAGACATAACTGATTAGTGAGCATAAGGCTTAGGGACTATATGTTCTTTGAGGACTATATGCTTTGGAAAGGGCTCCAATTCTAATTCTTCACAGGCTTTAATACTTCAGTAGTATTGAGGGAGTCAGTCTGGTTCCTCACCTATACACAGCAGCCCAACAGCTATTTCTTCCAAGAAGAAATATGTTGGCATCATATGAACTCATGTGAAGTGCTTAGCACTGTGACTAATAGTACATGCAGGCCTTTTTGCAGACTTAATAACAACCCCATGGTGTGGGTGTTCTCTCTACTCCCACATTACAAATGAGGAAATTGAAGTCTTATTGCATTAGGTCAGGCACTAAATCCAATCAGTGGCTGGCGTATTTCTAAGGAGAGGGTGATCTGCAGACAGAGACAGAGGCAGAAAATGCGAGTCGTGCTGCAGCACTGAGTGATGGGTGCTAGGAGGGAGCAAGGGCAGAGTCCTCTAGGGTCCTCAGGAGCGTGGGCTGGGGATGCCACCGGAGGGAAGAGTGCCCGCTTAGCACATGTGAGGACCCGGAAGGAGGAGGAGGAGAGGGCGGGGAGGTGGAGGAGGAAGAAACAACAGCATACACCTAGGCCACTACCTGAACTTCAAATTTCAAGCCTTTGAAAGCAACTAAGTGTGCCACCTTGTTCTGGAAACCTTAGGAAACTGACATGACAAGTTAGTAGTAATTTAAAACGTCATGTCCTATTCTGGAGCAGCTAAGGTCTCTGTGGTAGGATGGGTAATGAAGATACTCTGGGGGTCCCCCAGCCCCATCCCCTGTACCTTTTCTTTGCCCCCAGGTGCTTGCTCCTCATCACCAAGCGTCAGCCTGGATGGTGGCTCAGGATAGAAAGGTAAGCATCCTCTCTTACAGAGTGATAAGGAGAGGAAATACATTGCACTGCATCTTGCCTCAGTACCTAGAACAGATTTGTTCAGTGCAGTCAAATTCCTGAGTTACTGAACTACTGACATGAGGGCATCAAATGCCTCTGAGGCTGGGGTGCTGACGATGGGGGCATCTTCCTAGAGAGTCAAACAGTCTCCCCTTCTCATAACAACCACAACTATTAAACGGCTTCTCCCCTACCACAGACAGCTCAGGCAACTGCAGAGGGCACCCTGTCTGAGAACCCGCCTGTGAGCGGTTTCTGGAGCAAACCAGACTTGCATAGTAACAACTGGGAACCAACTAGAAACTGCAGCAGAGAAGGAGGGCAGCTGGTTGGTCTGTGTGGTCCAGACAGAAGGCTTGCCCTGCTCCCAAGCAGAGCCCCAGAGATCACAGGCAGAAACAGCAAGGGTCCATCATGATTCTTTTCTAGATAAGGCAGAAAAACAGTGAACAGGACAGAGGACGCCAAAGCAAATCACAGAAAAAGAGGTTCACAGCGGACACAGTATGCCACTACATTTGTCAACAATGTCAGAGAAAGTTTGGTGTGGTGGTATATACCTGAAATACCAGCACTCGGTAGACAGAGGCAGGAGGGCGGTCATGAGTTCAAGGACTACATACTGAGTTCCAGGCCAGCAAGGTTATACCGTAAGAGTGTGTCTCTAAAACAGTATATTCATATATATTTATCTATATGTTTATATATGCATGCATATGCACATGTCTCAGAGACAGCTGTAGGAAAAACAGCTACATTATATGTCTACTTGCAATGTAGCTTTGCATCTGTAAAATATGTAATTTAACTAAATATATATATGTGCGTGTGTGTATTTGCAGTTTGCTTTTGCATCTGTAAAATATATAATTCAATGAAGTACTCAAGTTTAACATATTCTACAAAACAAATTTGGACCATGAACCCAAGTTCAGAGGCTTGTTCTAGTGAAGACATCAGCTGACATGCAAGCCTGTTCCTTGTCACAGAACCTGCGAGTTAAAGCCACAGCACACCATTGGAGCTTCAGTGTCACTGGACAAATACTGCGACCGCCCCACTTAGAAACAGCCTTTTTACGCCGGGCAATGGTGGCACATGCCTTTAATCCCAGCACTCGGGAGGCAGAGGCAGGCGGATCTCTGTGAGTTCAAGGCCAGGCTGGACCGACAGCTTCCAAAACAATACAGAGAAACCCTGTCTCGTAAAACCAAAAAAAAAAAAAAAAAAAAGAAACAGCCTTTTTGGTTTGCAGACCTATGTTACTAAAACTCTTAAACTCTTCCTTCCCCTTGGAGTCATGAAGCAATTCTTGAACCAGATTATAGATTGGCCTGTGTATTAAATAAATGCTGATGAAACTGCTACCTACTGTATGTGGGCATGTACATTACTATAGCCATCATGGATAACTATGTAGGTTCCTCAAAACACTGCAAGGACAACAGTAGAACCCTATCACCCCAATGCTGGTTATATACGCAAGGGGAAAGAGACCAATCTCATGGTGATTGCAGCCACCATTCACCGTAGCCAAAGACACAGAGACAACTGAGTCCACAGTGAAGGAGCTACAGGAAGACTCTCTCTCTCTCTCTCTCTCTCTCTCTCTCTCTCTCTCTCTCTCTCTCTCTCACACACACACACACACACACACACATGCACGCATGCGTTCAGTCATTAAAAAAAAAAGAAGAGAAAAAATGTCTGTTGTTCATAGAATTGAGTGCCCCTACAGCACAACATGTCATCAGGCATTGGGGCTACAACGAATGACTAAGAGACAGAAAACATCCCTCCAACATTGTTCAAGAGAGGCCCTGGGAACAAGAGGACCCACCCAGCCACTTCCTACAACTGCCCTCAAATCCTAATGCACAGAGCTGCTAGGCAAGACCAAACACGGCCACTCAGAGACAATTGGGCTCCCTTTGGGGCTGCCTGCGGTGAATTTCAGAGGCCTACTTATTCGGAATCGGTTCCCCTCCCACCCTGAAAGCCTGTGCATGAAGCACTGTATGTGAGAAAACGCCTGTGCTGTGAAATACAAAGGTTAATGGTGTGTGGCATGGTGCTAGGTCCCTGGCAAATCTGGTAAGAGAGGCAGCTGGGAAGGTGGCAACCGTTGCGGGACTCTTGACAGGTATAAAGTGTCTGCATTTCCTACTGAGTGCTGACCCTACCCCAGTGAGCCAGCCCACTTATAAACTGTGTGTGACTTGTGCAGGCAATCTGCCTACACGTCATCTTATCCCTTAAACTCATGCTATGACATAATCATTTCAAAAATAAGTAAAATAAATTTAAAAAGCTAGGGCTGTAGCTGGGTTGTAATGTGCAAGGCCTGGGTTCGATCCTCAGCACTACCCCTACACACACACACACACACACACACACACACACACACACACACACACACAAGAAATTTTCAAGTAACTTGCCCCAAACAAAACATCAGATAATAAATGGTATTCTAGGAATCAAACTCAAGTTTTTCTGACTCTAAAGTCACACTACAAATCCTAAGTAAGGAAGTGATCTAATTTTTTAAATCTTATTAGTGAGTGTGAGTGCCTGAATACACACGTACATGCTCATGCCCCTTTCAAGAGTGCGGAGCTCAGAGGACAACCTGCAGGAATCAGCCCTCTCCTTCCACCCTGTGAGTCCCAGGGATCAAACTCAGGTTACACAGCTTGTTGTAAGTCTCCTCAGTCTGGATAAATATCCCACCGTGGTCCTCAGGATGTCCACAGTCTGTGCTGTTTTAGTTGCCCTTCAGCTCCTCTGAGGCGTTATGTGGACTCTGAGAGGTCTGTCTGAGGCAGGACTGAATCACCCACGGGGTGACTCACCTGAATCAGTGCAATGTCAATGACAACCGTGGGAACTCAGACTCAAGTTGCACCCCTTTCCTCAAACATTCATGTGCTTATTAACTCATTCAGTTCTCATAATACTCTTTGTCAGACATAAGAATTGACCCCAGTTCACAGGTGGGGGTTCTGAGCTTTAGAGACGCTAAACAGTACTCAGAACATTTCACATTAAGTGAAAACTATGGTGTGCACCAAACTCAATTCCAAGTCATCCTGTGCTTCTGTGTGCAATGCAGAGTGCCACCCAGTGGCCTGTCCCCTATTCGGCACTACGTCAGAGGCAGTCCACTGGGGCACTGTGCAGGATGAAGCTGAAAGCTTGGTTATGCTTAGATAGAGCAGCACTTGCCTCCTATGAAAAGATACCCTGGTCTGATCCCATCAAAGCAGCAAAGTGTGTTTTTTTTTGGGGGGGGGTGGCTCTTCTCAGGGTTCCTCCTACTTGTGTATTATTAAATAATGGTCTCTCCTACCACCAGAGCTCAGAACCTGTGATGGATCTCGAGAGCATCTTGGATTCCCTAGGTGGACCCTAAACCCAATGGAAGTATCCTCAAGACCAAAGAAGAGGGCAGAGGGTGTGCTCACAGTGAGACTGCATGCTTCAGGCCTAGAGTTGAACCCCCAGCACAAAAAGCAGGGGTGGGGAGAAGACAAGCTAACAGAGGCAGCCTTAGGAAGCCACAAGCAGTGACTAGACACAAGTCAAGAACACCTAGGCCACCCAAAGTGGAAAGTGTCACAGAAGGGTCCTCCCGCTACTATTTCTGCCAGCATCTTGATTTTAGACTTCTGGTTTCCAGAAATAGGAGATGATAAATTTCACTCTTTCTTAAGCCCTCAGCTTGTGGCCACTTGTTTCAGCCATTACAGGAAACCAACCTACAATATGGATATGCCTGTCTCTCCAGGGAACACTTTGCCTTACCATCTGTGTTCCACCAGATACCTCGCACAGTCACTGGCTCTCAGGGTGTCAGTGTTTGTCAAGTGAATATATCCATGTACCCCAGGAGGCTGACAGCAATGTTACATGGATTTCTGGAGGCTTCCTGTCTGTAGTATGACACTGACCTAGGCCGAGGAACCATGCCACAGATCCATCTTGAGGTGTCACTCACACCAGGCTCAGCCCTCAAATCCAAGGGGCCCATGATTGAGCCTCACAGGGACTAGAGACCATTCCTGGCCAGGCAAATCTAAGACACCCTGTAGGGCTGGAGGTAAGATGAGGAGACACAGAAGACTCTTCTTTCTTTGTCCCCTCTATCTCTGTCCTCCAGTGGTCTCAGTATTTGAAATCATTGTAAAGTCCTTAGTCATCAGAATGTTCTGTTTACTAAATAAACAGTGTAGTGCTATTTGAAGCACTATGGTGCTTCCCAAAGGCTGGTGCAGGCTCACACTGATGCTCAAGCCATGTGCCACTTCTCTCTATCAGATGTTCCGTGGGGAAGCTGGCAAGGGTAATATGTGTGCTAAGCACTTTTCTCATGGGTTTGACCACAGAGAGGTAGAGCATAAAGTATGGCCCCCACCTACAGAGGAAGCTCAACCTTCATGACAGGTGCCAGTCTTATTCCTAACATCACTTGAGTATTCTCCGCACTCACTTCCTATTTGCTTCATTTCAAATCTTCCTTAAATTGTATTTCATCTTGAGCCACAGAATGAATTTCATGGGGTCACGAAAGGGCCCATAGAGACCGGGACTATAATAGTTTTATTATTACTAGGTCAAAAGGCCTTCTTTCCCTGTCCTCACTCAGCAATGCTATCCTAGCTCTATATCCCAAACTCTTTCGTTATGGTGGGTCAGGTGGGCACTGGCTTAAGGCTTGAGTTTCTGGTTTCTGTGACACAGACCTGATGGGACTCTCTTCTTAATTCAGGTCTTGGTATTTAGTCATTTGTTTTATGTGAGCAAATCTTCCCAATGTGCACAGCTGCAGGATGCTCACTGAAAGCATGTGTGTGAACTCACCAGAGTGGAGTGACAGACAATATGAGGTGTAAGTGGACAGATTGGGCCCTGGGGCAGAAGACACAGGGAAGTGGGACAGCTACATCCCCCTCGGCATGAGGTATCTTCTAGGATCCTCTCCACAGGCAGCGTGTGGAGGGTGCACACAGTAACTCACTCCCCACGGCTCTACCAGAACATATTCATCTCAGCGCCATGCCAGCTCCTTCAGCAGCCTCAAGGAGCAGCAAGATCTCCCAACGATGCTGAAACGACACTTGCTCTTCTAGGGGAAGCTGCCTCTCCTGTCTGTGGTACTTTCTTTGAAAGTCCTCAGTCATAACAAATTTTATCCTTTGAGAATAGATATGAACTTTGGAACGAGACAAAAAAATTGGCTGGAGCCATGTCTAATGAATAAAGTGGGTGTTCAAATCTCATTACATCATTTTAAGTGAAAAATGAAGCCTGACTATAAAATAATGTGACTGCTTTTCCTTGGTGGCCCATAAACCAGTGGCCTGAAAAATAATTCCCACAGAGGCATTTCAAAATGCTCTGAGCACTGGACGCGTGACTGGAGTAAGTGCACAGTCCCAGAGTGGCCACGTGCCAGGGCACAATGCTAACTGGGATGTGGACGCTCAAATATGTTTGTTAAAAAAGAAATCCGATTGCTTAGGTTCATGAGAACGGGGTGGGGGGGGCACGGGAGAAGGACAGTTTCCAGGAAACACTGAAAGTGCCCCTCCTCTTCTTGACAGCCTTGTCTCCTCTGGACGGGAAGTGGCAGAGAACAATGCACTCACCTACAGCAACCCTTCTCCAGCCTTACTCCCCTTACAAACAGGCACATATAGTGCCACGCCCCAGGCTGGCCCTGCACTCCCACAGACATCTCTTTCCCTTACCACAACTTCTTACCCTGGCTGGTGGTAATTGCTTCGGCATATCATGCCACCCCATTCATCAGGAAGGCCCTGGAGAATGAAGACATCTCCACTGTACCTCTAGTGTACAGAACAGCGCACACTGCCACGTGCTTACTGCTGCTGTTAGGATCTTGAGTGTCCCCAAAGGACCATGTGCTGAAAGCTTGGTCCCCAGCGTGGTACCGGAGAGAAGAAGTAGAACCTTCAAGAGGAAGAGCCTGAGGAGAGGTCTTTGCATCACTGGGGCATGCCCTCAGAAGCTTGTGGCACTCTACCCTCTTTCTGCATCTCCTAGCTTGTGATGTAAGTCATTTTGCTCTACCACATGTATCATGTGCTCCTACCGTAAGCTGTCTAGCCACAGACCTGTATGTAAGCAGTGAGTCTGCCTGGCCGCAGACAGGAACCTCCAAAGCCTTGAGTCAAAATAAACATTTTTTTACTTTGTAAGTTACTATCTCGGGCATTTTGTTACAGCAGTGAGAAGCTGACTAATAGACACTAAGTTCACTGCTCTTGACACAAACCCTTGGCCTCTGCTTCTCAAGAAGGCCCTGGAGCTTTACTGTGTAAATGCAGCTTCCCCTGCCTGGTAACAAAGCTAGATATTGGGTCTGCATACAAACACGCTGAGACCGAAAGTATATTAGTGACCATCTAAGGTTGAAGAAGGCAGGAAGGGTGACTAACTCATAACTAATAGGATTTCTCCTTTAGTGTCCTAAATAGTTAAAGGCTAGATTGGGATGGTGGTTGCACTGTTATTCTGTGAATAAACTAAAAATAAAATATTACCAGGTACAGTGCTGTGTGCCTGTACCCTGCATCTAAGACTACACAGAAAAATAACTAGACACTGCTGGGCAGCAAGAGAAGACACATGAATCCTTCTACATAAGAAAGTCACACACAACCCTGAACTGCCCAGCACTTGTCCGTGACAAAGGAGTTCTGTTACCGTAAACTTTTAAATGTTGCAGTTTGGAACTCTGTTGTCATAGCCAAACCTATATTCCGACTGGTATGAAGAGTGAGACTTCTGGCCCAAGCACAATTTAAACTATGTGGCACGTGCTTATTTCTTAAGCCATGGCAAGATTACCTACCATGCACAGAACAGAGCACTGGCCAGTGACGACAAGACTGCAGACAGATAGAAGAACCCGGGACATGAGCGCTGGCTAGGAGGTGGAGGTTAGGACTCTGCAACAGGGAAGTTTTCTTCAACTGTGGCGTCAAAATGTTCTCTGTGGTTGCCAGCCCAAGAACTGACAAAGTCGGCAGCCCCTGAGTCTATAAGGCAACGTGTAAGCATAGCCTGCAACGGCAACCCCATCTTTCACCCCCCACCTTTCATCAAAAGAAGCCCCCAAAAGGCGCAGGGGGTGCTTGAAGCTGTCCACTATCCACTGAACAAAAGGACAGGGACAAAGTTCCTCTCTGAGGGCGGAACCAGGGCTCCCCACAAGCCCACCCACGACCAGTGCAAGGAATCTGTGCCTCAGCCACCACAATACCTCTAAAGCTGGTGGTTGCTCAGCACAGGTCTACATATAACTGTACAAAATTAATTCTTTCTCCCTCTCTCCCAATCTACACTCCGCTACCCACCCTCCTATTGATCTATCTAACCTGTACACATACATATGTGGTCCTACATTATTATGCATTATTAGTTACTAGATGCTGCGATACAAGGAGCCATACGGGGCCTGAAGGAGCGAACACCTCATCACCTAGAGATCTGGACTCTGAACTGACTGCATTGCTGGAGGCCATCAGGACTCCTGGGGTGGGGGTGGGGGAACAGTGTAAACAAAGGTAAGGTGATCTGTGTGGACAGTGAAGCAATAGGCTGAAGAGGGAATTTTGAGTTTGCTTCCTTCTCTTATGCAATAGAACTACTTCAGCTAACCTCATGCCTCCCAATACACTGGATACATATCCCCCAAAGGTCCATGTGTTAGGCTTAGTTCTGCGCCCAGACTATTGAGAGGTGGGCCTATTGGTGTGTATTATTATGCCATTGCTGGTGCCCTTGAGTGAGACAGTGGGATCTAGCCTCTTCCTTTGCACTAGGCCATAAACAGCACGGACTTCCTCTGTCATATCAGAGAACCCACTACGATACACTGTGCTACTGTAGGCCCAAAGCAGTGGGCCAGCGGTTCATCCACTGAAAATTCTCCAAGAGGAGCCAAATGAACCTTTCCCCCTTTATAGATGACCACACTTAGGCATTTGTTGCTATGATGGGAAGCTCACCCAGGAGGGGTGCACAGGGAATCATCTGCAATCGGGTGGGCAAGCACAACCGTATGAACAGGATGGCAAAGTCAGAAGACCACAGGAGGCCGGGCCCAACCTGCTAGCACCAGCCATTCCAACAGAGGAAAACTTCTGTTACCATAGTTCAACCCATGCAGTCATACAAATTATCTGAACTACCACACAGACTGCATGCTCACTTTGGAGATCAGGTCAAAGTGTCAACCTCCAGAGCAGCCAAAATGGGGGCTGGGGAGTGGTGCAAGCATTATTGGGATGATCTAACAGATTTCAAATGTAAGGCAGGCAGAAAGTCCCAAAGCCATCATGCTCCAATTTACCTGGGCTGAGTTACAATCCAGAGGCTTCCCATATGTGCAACTCAGGGTAACAGAGTTTACAGTGTAGTCACACTGCACAAGTGTTTCCCTTGCAGAGATTCAGCTAGCTATAACCGACACATAGACAGAGGAAGAGGGAGATTTAACGAGCAAGGGAAGTTCTGCCACCATTTCACTCACAGACCTGGTCAGTCCTGGTCCCTACACAGCTCTGGGTGTTCCCTGGTCTTGTTTTCCTCTACAGCTGAATAAAACTGCACTACATATTTTCCTGTATACCTGTGCAAGGGACTGAAGGGTGATTTGGATAGACTGAAGTGTTACCTCCCACTCTAACTTAGAACATAGAGTTCACTTAACTTCCTGCATGCACTGGATACTGATTACCATCTCCACTGACCCCAGGGGGCCCAGCTGGTTCTCAATTGTAGGTGTCAGTTTCCATTTTGTTTATAGGGGCCATGAAGAGAAGAAGCTACTTGTAGTTTATAATCTTTCTTTCACACTCTGGTTTTGACTCAATCCTAGAGTGGGGAAAGTGGCTTTGACCCAAAGGCTCAGAACTTCCTCACCCTGGGTGCCCACGTCCTCCTTGTTTAAAGTCACTTAGGCTGGCTGTGCTTCTCAGCCACCTTCAGGGCGAACGTGCCATTTGGAACACTGTCCTGGGAATGCTTCACTGGAAGTAGAAGTGTGTGAGCCCACTGAGTCTATCAGGGGATGGGTATCTGGTCAAAATGACTCCACTCACTGGTGACCTGGGAGGAAAATGCATTGTGTGCTGAGTCAACTTTGTTCAAAGTAGCTGAATACAAATTCAAGTATTCCTTGCCAGAATAAGCTATGGAGTATCTTGCAGGGAAACAGACCTCAATTCCCACATGACATTAGAGAGTGGAAAAGAAGAAAAGCCATCTCAATTTGGGAAGACAGTATTCTTAATTGTAAATGGTCATATACACTCAATGTCATATGTGTTGGTACTTCCCAAAATTGTTCTATTTGGAGTCCTCTTGTAAATGCATAGACCTCATCTGAGCATCAAAACTCTTGAAGCCCATTAATGATGTCTAATCCAGTATCCTTAAGACTTAACTAGGATTATTATCACAACCCCTGAAACTCCTTTCTTTGAAATACACTCACTTTTGCTTATTATCTGACTTTTGTGTTGTTAAGAGACAGCAACCCACTTTATAGCCTATACTGGCCTTGAACTTACAGGCCTCTTGTCTTAGTTTCCTGACCACTGAGATTACAGGAATGTGCGGCTATGTCCCATGAGATATACTTATTTATAGAAAAGATCAACTGTATGAAATATCAGAAGGCCAAATCCCAGTTCCAACACTACAAGAAGTTGGACAAGTGAACCATATTTCATCGTCACAGATCACCTTTTAAGAAACGCACCAGGGACAGCCTTCTCCAGATCTAGGCTGGTGAGTGTAGTTCTCGTTCATCAAGGAAACTCCTCTTTGCAACAGATGGAGACCATTATAGAAAAATACAACACATCAAAATGCAGAGCTGTTTACACCAGTCCCAATAGATATATCGTCAACACAATTCCTGTATCTAATGCAGAGCTGTTTACACCAGTCCCAATAGATCGTCAACACAATTCCTGTATCTAAGGCTCAGAGACAATAGGGGGGGTTGTTAGAGTCAGAGGATCAGGGGTTTGCTGTGAGATTATGTCCCCTAGAAACGTCCGAAGATACACCCAAAAGTCTCACCAACATGACTGCCTAAATGTGAGCTGAATAAGGACAAAAATGGACATGCTAAAGTAGATGGGGGAAGCTCATGAGGTCTCAACCCTATACAAAGAACTACAGGCAGCTACGGAATGCTGAGAGTGGGAGACATAGTCCTCCCCAGAGAAGAGCACACCGACTGATTAATTATCCAATACCAATGGTCAGCATTGAAAACATGCATAGAATAACATTATACACACTGGGCTGGTTGCATTCATGTATTTATGTATTAGGAATATATATGCATGTAGCAGCGATTAATGAAGCAACCATGAATTTGAGAGAGGTCTGATATGGAAGAGCTTGGAGGGAGGCGGCAGTAAGCAGCTCCTCTGTGGCCTCTGCATGAGCTCCTGCCTCCAGGTTCCAGCCCTGTTTGAGTTCCTGTCCTGACTTCCTTCCATGATGAACAGTGCTGTGGAAATCCAAGTCAAATAAATCCCACCCCACCCCACCCCCACGCCAAGCTGCTTTTGGTCAAGGTGTTTTATCTCACAGCAGTAGCAACCCTCACTAACACGCTCTCACTTCTACCCTGAGAAAACCCTTCTCTGAATTCCCCACCGGAGATCCTTCACAGGTTCTTAAAACTGACTTAACACACTGCTCAGTGATTTTTCAAAAGGGGGAAGAGGCTCCCCAACAATGAGCTCCGCTCTGAATTCACCTGAGTAGCTAGCTACGATTGGGCATATGACCAAGTATTCCAGGGAACTTGGGGGACAATGGGCGGGGTAGTTCCAACTTCCCTGCTTCCATATCTTGTACATGTGGCTGCGCCTGCTGTGCAGAGCACCCTCTCTGCAAGTATGAGTGTGGAGTTCAGTCCCCGACTAGAAAAAAAAAGAAATGAAGCTCAAATGCTCCTCCCCACAAGCTTCACAACCAGGGAGTACCAAATCTTTAGCACCCTTCTGAAAAACACACTATCACAGAACAACCAAGTCTCCATCTGTTTCTTAAGGACTCATTTGATTTTCCTACAAATCATGTTTTCTAACAGGGACCTCTCTTGCTTTCCTTCTTCCCCAACTAAGATGGCATAGAAGCCAGAAATTGTAATGGTCTTGTCATATTTTTCTAGAACTTTCCACCAATGTGTTTTGTCAGTTTGTAGGACCCCCAAATGGCTGAGCAGACAAAAGGTTTCTTACTATGAGTCCACTGGAGAACAAACCTGTTGGGATTTCATCTGCTGATCACACCATTACCATCCCAGGGCAAATTTACACGACAGAGATGCTCATTACTGAAATTCATGACACTCTGGGACTTCTCATGTGAGGAATTATAATCCACCATTTGCTTGGGGACAAAATGTAATGTTAAATGATTAAACGTGTTTAGCTTTTACATATGACCCTCCTCTCCCTGGGGTCTCTTGACAACACCTGCCTGGCCCACGGTTTAGCTTATGTGGAGTTCCGCTCCAGTGAGGCTGACCAGGGAGGCTTCCCCATCTTCCACATCAAGAGCTGCAGCCCCAAAATTTCTCTCCTTTACCACCTTTTATTTTTTCAAAGTATCTGTCCTCACATGACACATTTCCCTGAAGTAGAGCCCCAGAGCTCTGTGAGAACAGACACACTTCTACTAACGGCTGTGGCCCTAGTATGAAAAATAGCACACAGCAGGTAGTCAATAAATACTCATCAAATGAGTCATTCATCTGGACACAATGTCACTGTTCCCTATCTAATTTTGATTATAAGGTTAAAAAAAATAAAACTTACTCTCTTGAGCAGGAAGAATGCTTTCCCTTTTGCCTTTTTATTTTATGGTGTTTGTCTGCGTGTATGTATGCTGGTGCACCATTTCAGTTCCTGGTGTCCACAGAGGCCAGAAGAGGGCATCACACCCTTTAGAACCGTGGTTTGCTGGTGCTATGAATGGAACCTGGGTCCTCTTCAAGAGCAACAAGTGGTCTTAACCACTGAGCCATATCTCCAGCCTCTCTTTTAATCTTTAGTACTCCAGCAAAGTAAATCTAAGGAAAAAAAAAAAGACTATCCATTTATTTTTAGGAAGAATATTTATGAAACTGAGAAAGGGAAATTCCCAAACAACCAAATACAAAGTCTTATGTCACCAGGGGTTAAAGATAAGGTTCTGTGGCACAGTGCTTGACTAACATGAATGAGACCATGGGACCTATGCCCAGCACTAAAGGATAAAAATCATATATATAACAAAGATTATTCGTGACTAAGTGTCAGTCTCTATCAGCTACCCCTCCCTACCCTTCCTGCTGCTCTCCTCTCCTGAGAGGTGGGCATGTATCCTCTGTTTAGAGGCTTTGGCCCCAGTTCAAGCACTAAGGAAATGGCTTTAGTCAGTAAAAATGGTGCTGTGCACACATCAGGATCTGAGTTCAATTTGTGAAGAGTCCCTACAAAAATTCCAGGTGCTGGGAAGTGCTGGCAGAAACAGGAAGAACCCTAGGGCTCCCTGGCCAGCCGATCTTGCTGGCCTGGCAAGCCCCAGGCCAAAGAGAGAACCTTTCTCAGATAACAGGGTGAATGTTAAATGTGCCTGAAGAACAGCTGAGGTTGTGGAGATCAGAGGCCATGAAGGAACACACACACACACACACACACACACACACACACACACACTTATACATGCACCCACACAGAGATACTGTTGAGGCTCACTTCTTTCAAATTCAGAATGCTCTCTCTGTTTTTTAATTCTGTTTTTTCTCTACGTGTATGTATCTCTTCTGTTCTATCTCTCCCAAAAGCCAAGGTATCCTAAGTGGAAAAAGACATCCTTAAAATCAAAAAGTATGAACAACAGAGGAACCATTCAAACATTGCTGGTATAAGAATTTTTGAAGCAGAACATTATTAAACTTTTTATACAGGTGTGTAGGAGGAAACAGTACTCCGCCATTAGCCATGTGACTTATTAGAGGCGCATACAGATGAGGTAATAAAAGGGCGGTTTACCACACCGCTAACCACACCCACTTTAGGCGTGACTAGACGTATAGGGACGTAGGCGCAGGTGGTGTATTAAAAAGATACAGCACGGCTTGCGGGCCTGCCAGCCTAGCTTACTCGGAGAGTTCCAGACCAGTGAGAGACCCCTATCTTAGGGGGGGAAAAGTAGATGGTGCATGAAGAACAACAGTCTGGTCTCCACACACGTGTGTATAAGTGCAGGAGCGCTTGTACACACATATGTGCCCGCCCACATATACACAGGCCAAAACAGGGGCATTCATGCCAAATGGGGACAGTTCTTAAAGCCGGGCGGAGCCAATCTGTGACTGTAAGGGCCTTTACTTCCAGTCAGTGTGTCTCAGGCCCATTCTGGTACAGGCTGAAAGGGATCACTGTGCTCAGTGTAAAGGTTCTTAAGCCAGCCTGCAGATTGCGGACAAAAAATTCATTTTCATGTTTTTGCTTTGTATGTGATACGGTGCTCACAACATTGTCTACATTGGTGACTCACAATTCAAGGCAGCCAGACAAGGAGTCACCAAACACTACCTTTGGCCCAGGTACTGTAGGTACAGTCTGAATTTTCTAGCCACCAGTTACACACCCATGGGGTCTATCAATCAAGGACTGATAATATTCAGAAAGAACAAAAATAATGAAAAAGGAAATAAAATATAATACAGAGGCCAGTGAGATAGCTTAGTGGTGTCTATGCAAAAGGAGCAGTTGCTTTTTGAAGATGCGATCTGAACTGAATCAATCAGAAGAGTAACATATTTAAACCCCTGGTGAGTAGAGGTATTTAATTAAGTCAGAGCAGCAAGCTGGGGACAAAAACCTAGGGTCTAACTAAGTACAGTAGGCAACCGGGGACAAATCTCCTGAGTAGAATCAGCAAAGTGATCAGGACGAGGGGTGAGACTGTTGAGTGTGAAGCCGGCCAGGCTAAATGCAGGAGAAAGGTGAAGGCCTACGCGGTGCTGCGGGGTGAGCAGCCAGAGTCACCAGCAGCTCCGAGGGAGCACGGCAGTGGAGAGGTGGAGCAGCGGTTAGACCCAAGGCAGCGCTGAGTGGACAAGCTGAGGATCAGTGAGCACAGAACACAGGGCTTGGCCAGAAGAGCAACAGGCCCGGGGCTGAAGGGTGCTGACATTTAAAAACTGTTTTCGTCTTGACTGACTCTTTCCATCCCGCCCCACAGTGTCCCCAAAGGGACAGATATCCATTTGAACCCTGAAACTCCCACTATGCCGAAAGCTTAGGACAAGGCTCATGTCTGTGCGCCCTCCTCTTTCCCCAACCTGTTCTCTGTTCAGGGCGCAGGCCAGGGAAGTACTGGATGAAGAGCCTATGAGCACAAGTAGAGACATGTAGGGAGCTTCCACACACGGCTACTCATGCAAAGCTGTGCTGGTCTGAAAACTCAGGGCAGAGAAAAAGAAATCCTGACTTCCTTCTCTGCGTCCACCCAGGAAAGTCGACAGAGCTCAGTCTGGATCTTGACAACTGCGAAAAGGAGGTCCTCCTAAAGTGTAAGAATTCCTTAATTCTCAGAAGCGGCTCACACTAACGGGACTGGCAGATCTGTGCCAGATCCAGTGTTCCCGCTAAGTTCTGGTAACTTCTTTAACCTGTCCAGGCTTCAGTACTCTCGTTGGTGACTTGAAAGTAGCCATAATAGCATCTTCCTTATAGGGCCCCAAGAGGATCCCTGAGATACACCAGTGAAGTGTTTGTCATGGTGCTTGGCAAGACTGCTTAAAATATGTTAAGAAAATAAAACAAAATGCTGCTAAAATGAATAAATGTAACTGCTGAGGGGAACGAACCCCAGAGGAGCTGAGTATAAATCAAATGTTATTTTAAATATACAAAAAAAAGTTCCTTAAAACGCCTTAGAAAATACTTTGTGGAAACAACCAATTCCAACTTTGTAAATCCACATTTTTGTCCATCAGATTTACAGGGAAAAAAATTTAAGTTTCACCTCTCTAGTGGACTTTCCCAATTAAGACAGTTAACCTCCCTTAACCGGGGGTGGGGATGGGCGGAACCAGGGGCGTTGCATTGCATTAATTTCCTGACCTGTCAGGACAGCTTGCACAAGAAAGCCCTTGGGTATACCGTTTCTGTTTTAATGAAAATGCAGCTCCAGCCCCCTTAGTGGAACAGGTCCAGTGAACTACCCAGCAGAGACTGGACTTTTCAAAAGCCTGCACCCAGGCAGCGGGCCGAGCAGGGGCAGAAGCGCCTTCCCCAAGCCAACATGGGGATGGGTGGAGGGGAGGCTTGGCACCTGCCCACCCAGATGGCATTACCCCAGGGGCATAGGCACTCGGGTCGCCGGCCCTTCCAGCTCCAGGCCGGGAGCCAGCGGGAGGCGCCCCAGTTCCAGACCAGAATAGCAGGGCGCCAACGAGGCGGGTCTGCACGGCGATGGGGCTCACCTTACCCGGCACAGCCACTGTGAACCTGGGGCTGGAGGTGGGGTGGTGGCGGGGGTGGAGGGGTAAGCGGAGAGCGGGGGCGCGGGGCGGGCAACGCCAAGGTCAAGCGAGCGTGCGCGGGGCGGGGACGGGAGTGAGGCGCGCACGGAAGCGTGGGCCCAGAGGAGTCCGCACGTCGCGCACGCTCGGCTCGGCCCGCACGTCTCTTACCCCGTTGGCGGCGGCGATGCGGACGATAAGCTGGATGGCCTCGGTCATGTAGAAGCGGCCGTCCCCGCCCACCACCAGTGTGGCCTCCTGCCTCAGCGCCGGCTCCACGGTGGAGACGATGCTCTGGATGAAATTCTCCGCGTAGTTGGCGTTGCTCTGGAACACTTTCACCCGCTTCCGCAACCCGCTCGTACCAGGCTTCTGGTCCGGGTACGCCTGCGTCTTCACCGTCACGATCTTCACCATGGTGGCGGTTGGCTGCGGGGCGACCAGCGACAGCGGCTTCTGCTGCTGTGACTGCTGCAGGCGAGGGCTCGAGGTCCGCTGGGCACCTCCTCCTGGAAGCGACCGCCCAGGGCCCGCCCACGTCGCCAAAGTCCGGCAGCCTGGGAAGGGGGACAGGTCACGGGGTCGAGAGGGGTGGAGTCTCCCTGAGGGACACCTGAGCCGGTAGTCTATATAAAGAAACAAGCTCCTTCCTAGAGGGGCAGAGATTAGTGCAGGGATAGGTCATAAAGCAAGGACGTTCAGTACCCGTGATTGGGCTAGAGTACCACGTATAGAAACTCTTGAAGTCGGTCTGAAGGATAGAAATGACATCCTCTGACTTATTTTTCCTTCAAGGATAGACTCAACCCCAAAGTTAAATTAGACTTCTACTTTTTACGTCTTTGCTGCAGACCACACTACTTTATTAGTGATAGTGGGTATCCAAAGAACTGATTTGTTGTGTACAGTTGCTAAATTGTTCAAAAGGAAAAGTTTTATCTTTGCCTCCTTACGCTTACAAAACTGAAAATTCTAATAATTTTCATCTAAAATCCTGCCTCACTACAAGGAAGTTCAACTCAGATTGGGCCTAAACAAACCAGCCTCTTGCCAGATTTACCAGGTTTGACATCTAGGAAACAAGGAAATTTTCAGGGCAGTCTAGATAATTATTGGTATAGACAGAAGGTGTCGTGTGATTACCCTAACAACAAACCAATGATGTGGAAACAGCAAGGACTAAAGCAGCCAAAAAGAATTTGGTTATTGGATAGGAGATTTTTCTTGTGGCTTTAGTGTCTCCTTTGTTGACAGTCACTGCTTAACAAATGTGTCATTTTGATGTACTGAGAGGAAAAAAAAAACCCTCCAGAAAGTCAACATCTGTGAGTGTCTATCTTAAACAAACATGAAACCATTCATAAAGGATTTCTGCAATTAGTGAGGCTGTGGTAATGAGTGGGTCTGCATTCCTACACACATGCACACACCATGGATGCACAGACCTATTACAGACACTTGAAATGATCCCAGTCCAGTACAGTCCAATCCCTTATAATCCATTGGTACGGTCATCAACTTATTAGGCCTGAAATTATCAGCTTCCCTTCCCCAGTTCCAGGACTAGAGCATACTGCTAACCCATAAATGACTGTGCTCACACTTTCTGAGTAGATAATTGGTGTGTCTGCATTAAGCAGGGAGGTTGGCTGACCCATGTGACTTCGGCCTCCAAACACACACACACACACACACACACACTGTACAAAGTGTATGTACACATAGCATAGCTTGGTATAATCACTGTCAGTAAGCTTCTGTTGTAAATGATTTGGAAACTAAATACTAGACTGTTATTCATAACTTCTGATACTTTCCTAAGAGTTCATAGTTTATAGTCACATATTTTTGTAAATTGTGTGAACAAACCCATAAAAATAGTTGAGAAACTTGAGGATGGAATAGTGAATATGATTGAGATTACCTAGCGTAAAAATGAAAACGTAGCATAGACTCCACCAAGTCTTAGGATCATCATTAGAGGGCCTGAAGAGATGGCTCAGTGGCTAAGAGCACTGGGTGTTCTCCCCGAGAGCCAGGTTTGATTCCTAACACTCGCATGGCCTCCTTGTATGGACATGAAAAGAAATACCTACTTTAGAATTCCATAGGTTACATTGGTGCTTTTGCCATGGTACTAGTAAAAAGTACTCAGAAAATGGTATATTGTAAAGTGATGGACTCAGACTCAGATCCTGTGCCCTTCCTGCATTTTTCGCTTTCTGTGGAAGTGTGATGAAGCCTTTCACTTAAGAACAGCTCTGTACTGGATCAGGTTAGGAGGGCCAAGGGGTGACGGAGGGGGAGAGTACTGAAAGAGACTACTGCAAAGGGGTTGCCTTTCAGGGTCAAGTAGAAACCTGGCACAAAGGAATCTCCCAGGAATCTACAAGGATGACCCTGGCTGACTCCTGACTCCCAACAATAGTCCGCTATACTCAGAGGCTGGTGCCTAGCCCAGTTGTCATCAGAGAGGCTTCATCCAGCAACTGAGGGAAACAGAGGCAGAACTTTGGGAATCCTGCAGAAGAGGGAGAGAAAGCACTGTAGGAGCCAGAGGGGTCAAGGATATGAGAAAACCCACAGAATCAACTGACCTCACAGGGGCCACACAGGCTGAACTGACAACCAGGGAGCCTGAATGCAACTGACACAGGCCCTCTGCAGATATGTTACAGCTGTGAGGCTTGGCCCGCCAGAAATGAGTTGTCTGTCTCTGACTCTTTACTGGCTTTTGGGACCCTACTCATACTGGGTTGCCTTGCTCGGCCTTAGTACATGGGGGGATGCTTAGTCTTACTACAGCTTGATATGCCATGTTTGGTTGATCCTCATGGGAGACCTGCCCTTTCATGAACATGGAAGATGGATGGATGGTGAGGGAGACATGGGGGAGTGGGGGGCTAGGAAGAGAAGAGGGAGGGGGAAACTGTAACCAGGATCTAAAATAAATAAATGAGAAGAGAAAAAAAAAATAGCACTGTACTTCTTTAACAAGAAGATGTAATGGTTAGCTTCAGCTGCATAACAAATTGGTCTAAAAAATTTTGGCTTAACACAACCTCCACTTATTATTGCTCATATGTGCTATGAAAAGTTTCTTCATCCTGATAAGCCAACACAGCAATCCAAATCAGACCAAATCAAACCGAATTTTAAAAGCCCACATTTAATGGATAAAACTCCCAGATGATTTTCCAGCACCCCAGAGAGGAAATGGGGGAGAGAGACTGAAAAACCATGTGTCTGTTTTCTGGGGGGTCAGTTTAAATACCCTGTGGGAGTGGTCTTTGGCATCTCTGGAGAAGGGGCCCTGTTTGGTGGGCTTTCTGGGATGGGGCAGGGTTTGGGGAGAGAGAGGTGGGGGACGGGGCATTAAGGTGGAGCTTCCACCAGAACATTGCAGACTCTTTAGGTATATGGATGTCAAGGGCTGGGGTGGCTTCCACTGGAACAGGTTAACTGGTAATCATTTATGTAATCCCTTTGTTTTACTTTTCTAGTGCTGTGTAACGAAGTACCACATACATGGTAATTGAAAACACCCACTTACTACCTCACAATTCTGTAGGTCAGAATTTTGCCACATATAGCTGTGTTCCACATTCAGCATATGTAAAAAAAATTAAAAGCATGATCTTGGCCAGGCCCAGCTTTTTTTATCTGGAATCAAAGTGTTAAAGCTAAATAAAAAGTAAAGGCCACAATTTAGATACAAAGTTCAATCACACATAGGCACGTATCCAAACTGCACTCATCCTGATTACCTTCAACTACTACTAGTTCCAGTCATAATCTGCACAGAATGTCCTAGTCATCATGAGACAACAAAATCTATGTTATACAGTCAGCTTGCAGAGCTCTTCTTGCCCTAAGAGGAATGTTAATGTATAGCAACAATATGCAGAGGGTCATGTACTTGACTGTTGGCTAGCAGGTTCAAGCCCACTCCTGGGTTTGAAAACTGACCAAAATCCACCAATCCCTGAGCATGAAATCCCACCAATCCTTGAGCATGAAATCCCACCAGTCCCTGAGCATGAAATCCCACCAGTCCCAGAGCATGAAATCCCACCAGTCCCCGAGCATGAAATCCCAGCTATCCTTGAGCATGAAATCCCACCAATCCCTGAGCTAAAGGTTCTGCACCTAGTTGAAGAGCTATAGGCAGTTGACAGCTGCTGACAGGGAGGGTCAGTTTTCTTCTAGGATAGCTTTGATACACTGTCCACACCCCGTGGTCAGCCCAGCACCCATATTCAGGTAGACAACACTAATTGGACTAGAGGAAGTAAAGAAACCCTGGCATGTGAAGAGCCATGCAGACAGAAATGAGACGATTCTCGGCAGTGTGGACCAAGTGGGCTAATTTCATACTTGCACAGACATTGGACATCAAAACGTAGATATTCTTACTCCATGGTTTGGCATCCAAACTAACAGAATTTAACCATAGCCCAAGGAAACACAGATTCAGGAAACACAAATGGTTATAAAGGTAAACTCTGAAGATAAGTGTGGTGGTACAGGCCTATTACCAAAGCACTTAGGGACTGAGGCAGGAAGATAATGTGTTTGAAGCCTACATGAGTTATATCATGAGTCTGAGGCCAGTCTAGGCTACATAGAGACCCTAACCAAATATTTAAAACCTGGGGGAAAATTCCATTTCTGAAGGGTTTGTATCACTCATAGAAATCTGAATCCCTGCTACTCAAACATAATGAAGTTTGTAATATTAAATTATACAGAAACTTGTCTTTATATATTATGGTTAGCAGTATACTACTTTCCTTCATTTTCTAAATCATATTTTGTCATGGGATTTTTTATTATATTTTAATTCCAATAAAAAGATGTAAACCACAAAAGGCATTTTACTCAGAATTACTTATAGTATGACCTTAAATAAAATAACTTAAATAAAAATAAAATTGTATATAAATTATTTCACTTCAGTATTTTCTTTTTTAAGATAAAATCTGATAACTTCTTAAAAATTATATACTTTTAAAGGTTTTAAATATAATTACATCATTCTACCCCTTCCTTCCCTCCAAAGCCTTTCATGAACTCTCCCCAAATCCCTCTCAAATTTATGGCCTCTTTTTATTTTTACATACATGTATACATGCACATATATATTGAATATGTAATATATTATACAATCTGTGGAGACATTTGGTGGTGCTTGTATGCATATGATTTCAGGGCTAATCACCTGTAATTAGAAAACTAATTTGGGAGATTATAAGGTATCCTGGCAGCCGGGAGCCAGGAAACACCACAGTGTCACACTGCACAACAAACCTCACACAAGAGATTTATTGGGAGGGAAAAACCCAGGAGGGTGCCTGCCTCTACTCTTAAACAGCAGAGAACTGACCAGAAGGCAGGGCTTGTAGAAAGTTTCTTGGGGAGGAGGGTGGACCTTTTCTGCGTGTAGCATTCCACGGTAGAGATTGGTGGGATTTCTCATCCAGAGATTGGACATTTTACTCTGCAGGGGGAGGAGGGCTGGGTCCAACAGTTAGGGCAGGCTGAGTAGGTGGAATCTGGCAATTGGAGGTGCTGGGGGAAGGCGCCTGACCACTCATGTGTCTTGAGGGGCTTTCAAGGCTCACCCCTGGAAATCACTAATTCTCCCTTCTTAGCAGTCGTTTTCCTGCTGTTCTTTGTCTAGGGTTGAGACCCAATGCGAGTCCCGGCTTCCATGTTGGTGTCTATCAGTGTTGTCATTGTTCAGGTCCTGTTTAGAAAGCCGTGTTGTTGGATATCGTGGGGGTAGTTTCCCCGTCGGTGCTTAGGAGAAAATCTCACAGAAGACTTCCTGGCCCTCTTGTTTTCTTTCTGCTTTCTCTTCTTTCATGTCCCCTGAGCCTCGTGTGCAGAAGCTGTGTTGTAGACACATCTATTGTGGCTGGGCACCCCATGATGCCTCATTCTCTACAGTTTTCACTAGCTGTGGGTTTGTTTGTTTCCTTTTGTTGTTGTTGTTCTGTAATGGCTTCCATCTACTTCAAAGACAAGTTTAACTATTGCATCCTTAGGGATATCTTGCCATAAGTGGTCATTGTTATGGTTCATAGGCATCATAGCTAGGTAAAATTATTGGTTGCTTCCCTCCCTTGGCAGCATGTATAGTATCTCCTGGTACTTCTGGTATTATGAAAACTACTAGTCCTCAAGGAGAAGGCTTTCATGTCAGACCCAATGCAAATGCCTAAGAGTCTTCTGTCCAAAGTGCATGCATGTTGTCTTCAGTGATAGGGATTTATGCATCATGTACACATACACACACACACACACACACACACACACACACACACACACACACACACTTACCAAGGTATGTAATATGTAGCAATGACTACCTATCCCCCATGAGATTGTCATTTTGTTATCCTAACAAATTATCTGCATTTCAAGATTTTTCCATGAGAATTTGTATTATCACAAAACACTATTTTTCCTTTGGAAAAAAATCTGTTAGATAATCTTCATGCTATTAGTGCTTTTTAAATTAATCACTTAAGTTAGTGGTTCTCGACCTGTAGGGTGTGTGTATGTGTGTATGTATGTGTGGTATGTATGAGGGAGGGTGTACAAGCACAGAGCACATGGGGAGGTCAGAGGAAAAATTTGGATGAGGGTCCTCAGATGCTTTCTACCTTTTTGACTAAGACAGGATCTCTCCTTGGCCTAGAAATTACCAGGTAAGCTAAGCTACCTGGCCAGGGAGCTTCCAGGGATCCACCTATCTCTTCTACCTGTCTCACTACTGCTGGGACTGCAGCCACATGCCACCTCACCAGGTGTCTGTATGGGCTCTGGAACACTTGGTCATCTCCACAAGCCCTGACAGAAAGGTTATTCAGAACCAGTGAATCAGCATCAAGAAGAATTGAACATGTTTCTTAGTATACTATTTAGCATAAAGTGCAAGCTTTCAATGTTGGGTTATACTCAAAGGCAAGGGAGATCTAATTCTTTTTTAATATTTATTTTTATTTTCATACTATGTATAGATGCATACCATGCTTGTGAAAGTACCCACAGAGGCCAGAAGAGGGCATCAGATCCCCTAGAACTATAGCTGCAGTGGCTGTGAGTGCTGGGAACAGAAGTTGAGTCCTTCCTCTGCAAGGGAAGCACGTGCTTTTAGCCGCTGAACCACCTCTCAAATTCTGAGGTCTATTTCTTGAAGAAACCATTAATGTATCATTTAGGAACATACATATAGCTGAATTCCCAGATTTAGTTAGGTTCAGTCTGTGAAGACATAAACGATAGGAAATTCTCTGCCTACATGTATAAATGTAGACACATGGAAAGCAGGTTAAATGTTGGATAGATAAAAATATGATGCTTGGTCTAAACTCATTTCCTTATAGAGTATTCATTAAAGTTTTTAATTCTTCACAAATAATTTACATTCCTTCTTTTATGATTTAAAGAAATTTGTAGCCAAGTGTGTAGAGAGAAGCCTTCCAGCCAGCCTGGTTCCAGAGCCGCATCAATCCCAAATGAACACACAGGAGGCTGTATTAATTATGAAGCTGTTGGTCGTTTGCTTAGTTTCTTACTGGCTATCTCTGACTTAAGTATTTACTCCATAATTGTTAATCTAAGTATTTCTCTTATCGGTGAAAGGGTCCGGACCTTTTACTCCTCTGGAGGCTACATCGTGACTCCCTGTGTTTCTCCTTCCCAGAGTCCTCCTCGACTCCTAGTCCCACCTATCTTGCTTCCCTATTGGCCAACAGTGCTTTATTCAACAGCCAATAAGAGACAGATTTCAGAATGACATCTCCCATCACAAGTGTGGTGGTGCTTGCCTTTAATCTGAGCACTTGGGAAACAGAGGCAGGAAGATATCTGTGAGTTCAAGGCCAGCTTGGTCTACAAGGACAGCCAGAATGACTCCACAGAGAAACCCTGTCTCAAGAAACAACAATAAAAAATATTTACTATAATTATCAACCTTTGGAACTGAAACAAGTCATAATTAGTATGTATATGTAATTCATAACAAATAGATATATATGGAATTATAATGAGGTGAAGTTATTAGTCCTTCAACATTCATTTAATACATGGTTCATATACTGAAATTAATTAAGATATAAAATCCTCCAGCAACTCCACTCTTAGGCATATATCCAAAAGATGCCCATTCATACAACAAAGATGTCTGTTCCACTATGTTCATAGCAGCTTTATTTGTAATAGCCAGAACTTGGAAGCAACCTAGATGTCCCTCAACTGAAGAGTGGATAGATAAAATGTGGTACAGCTACACAATGGAGTACTATTCAGCAGAAAAAAATAATGGAATCATGAGATTCGCAGGCAAATGGATGACACTAGAAGAAACCATCCTGAGTAAGGTAACCCAGTCACAAAAAGAGAAACATGGCATGTACTCTCTCATATATGGATTTTAGACATAGATCTGGGGAGTGCCAGCCTACAATCCTTTGGCCAGAGAGTATGGGAAACAGAAACTTCATTTAGTGGCTGATCGAAGAAGAGGCAGACTCCCTTGGTTAAGTACTGAGCTGAACTCAAGAAAGCCAGTAACAGAGAGGGAGGACTGATGATCAAAGAGATTAAGACTGGGCTGGTTTAACCCCCAGAAACAGCTGATCAGACAAAGGTTAACTCTTGAATCCCAGGCATCAGCCTGGGAATCCAGCATGGGACTGATCAAGACCCCCTGAATCTGGGTGTCAGTGAGGAGGCCTAGGGAATCTATTGAGCCTTGGGCAGCAGATCAGTACCTATCCCAAGTATACACACGGACTTTGGACTCCCATAGAACAATGTGAGGTGCAGTCTCACCCTGAACTCTTGGGGAAGGGTCTAGGCCCTGCCCTGTATGAAATGACAGACTATGGACACCCCCATGGAGGGCCTCACCCTCCCTGGGGGAATGAGGGGATAACGGGGGGGGGGTGGGGGGAGGGCATGGGAGGAGGGGAGGGAAAGGGAGAGGGACCTGGAACTGACTTGTGAAGCAACCTCGTTTCTTATCTAAATTTAAACTGGAAAATAAAAAAAAAAAGAAAAAAATTAAATAATAAAAAAACTGAAAAAAAAGATATAAAATCCTGGAAAAGTAATTCATTAACATGGCAATCAAGCCTTAGAAGGTACTTATATGAATAAAAGCTACACTTTATTGTCAAAAGCAAAACACAACTCCATATTGTAGACATTCTTGTTATCTGATGACACCAAGTGTCAGCAGGATAACCCACACTGAAGACAAGAATGATGCTCCCTCAATCCTTTTCCTACTCAATGGTCCTGCTAGACTGGCAAGGCATTCTCTCAAAAACAAAGAAACAAACAAACACAACAAAAATAGTAACAGAGTCAGTTATCATTTCCTATAAGAATTTTCAAGAATTTATAGCAGCTCTCCAATTGATGATTTTATATAAATCCAAGGTAATGCTGAACTGTTGCAAATGTCAGTCAGTTTACTCCAATTGTTAAGCCTCACATTGGCTGTTCTTAGTTAACTTATTCCTGTCTAATCTATCTGAATTTTTCTAAAATGATGACTTCATATGGAACTTCAGACAGTCAACATAGAAATTTATGTATATTCTGTATTTAAGTTACAAGCTGTATCTGTAAGTTATTAAGGTATTTGAAATTTTAATTTGAGTAAGGTTAGTGAGATTTAGAGGCCATGACTCTAAATGAAAACTTTTTCCTGTGCCAAAACAGTTAAATTTTTAAACCCGTGTTTTAATATCAAGTGATTATTCATAAGACTGTATGTGAAAAGAACTGATAGATGATAAATTGGATTTGTTCCTCTGAATTCATTTTTGGAACCTTCTGAATTAATTTATATAAATATTTGATGGGCCAATATTAATATTTTAAATGGCAAAAGATAAGATTTTTAAAAATACAGATTATAAAGGACATTTTTCAAGATATAATAAATGTGTTTGGCATCCCATCTCATCAGTGTTCTCGATTCCTCGTTAGATCATGAGGTATGTTAATAATACTCTTCTCCTGGAGCAAGCCAAGTCCTAATCCCCAGAACGGATGAATACTACCTTATATGGCTAAATGACTACAGGCAGAATTAGACTAAGTATTTAGGAATGGGGAGACTATCCTGGATGACCAGGCAGACTTGATGCAATCACAAGTGTCCTTTGAAGAGAGACTCCCGAGTGGTAATTTGGCTACCATATTAGCTACATTGGCCTTGCTGTGAAGCACATGACTGACAAAACAAGTTTAGGGAGGGCATGATTTTTTGGTTCATGGTTTCAGAAGCTTTAGCCCATCGTGGTGAGGAAGGCATGGCTGAGTCCATCACAGCGAGGAAGGCAGGACTCAACCCATCACGGTGAGGAGGGCGTGGCCAAGTTCATGGTCGTGGGGAGTGTGTGACTGGAGCTCACACCAGGGCAGCAGATAGGAAGCAGAGAAGTAGGCAGAACTAGTAGTGGACAAAACCTTCAAAGGTCCACTCTTAGTGCAGTTCTAGCTAGGCTGCTCCACATTCCAAAGGCTCCTATCTCCCCAAACAGTGTCACCAACCAGGTACCTCATGTTCAAGAACTCGAGCTTAGGGGGAATGTTTTAGATTTAAATCATAACAATTATATAAGAGAAGGCAACAGAACCTTGAAGACAGATTAGAGTGATGTAGTCACTGACCAAGGAATATATGCAGCCACCAAACCCTGAAACAGACAAGAACGCATCCTCCTCCAGAACTTCCCTGAGGAATATAGCCCTATTGCACTTTGAAATCTTCTCAGTGTAACTGATTTTGAACTTCTAGCCTCCAGAACTGTGAGAAAGTCAATTTGTTTGTATTAAAGGACAGAATTTCTGGTAATTATTACAGTGAGCATAAGAAACAGCAAGGATAATTCAGTTTTATGGAGGGGTATAAGCCAATAAACTTATATTCTATTCTGCAGTCGTATAAATAATTATGACTTTAGGTAGCCAAAAGTAACTGAATACCACCCACCACACCACCACCACCACCACCAAACCCAGGCTAAAGCTTTAGCAATGAATAAATAGCAAAGAAATGTAAATCAAGAATCACATGTAGCACACAAGCAAAAAGAAAAAGAACCACAGAGGTAGTTATTTCTACATAATTCTTTTGTATAAAATATATAAATAAGATCAAAAGATTGTTTTTCCCTTGAAATGTCTACGAAGTAGGTTTTTTTGTTTGGGTTTTTTTATTGTTTTTGTTGTTGTTGTTGTTGTTTTCTGTTTTGGTTGTGAGCCTAACCTTTAATGGCTGAGCCATCTCTCCAGCCCTTGTTTTGTTTTGTTTTTTGAGGCAGGATTTCTCTGTGGCTTTGGAGCCTGCCCTGGAACTTTCTCTGGACAACAGGATGGTCTTGAACTCACAGAGATCCACCTGTCTCTGCCTCCTGAGTGCTAGGATTAAAGGTGTGTACCACCACTGCCCGGCCAAGTAGTTTTCTATTTATTCACTAAGAAGTGGCCACAGTGTACTAGAAGTGTTCTGTATACTGCTCTGCGATTCTGAACACCAATGGCCTGCCTCCAGATATCCAGGTTCCACTACAAAATAAAAATAACATGAATAACCAAGACAATACCTCCTCTAAGAATTGGCATTCCCATAGTATTTTTTCCTTGGAAAAGCAAGTTAGATGACACATAAGACAATAGACTCAAATAGAAAGTTAAATATGTTTGGTGAATTAAAAAATATGAATAAATACAAGAATGATGCCCCCAAACACAAGCAAATTGTTGAATGAAAAAAGACAATTCAGGATATGAAAACAGACATCAATAAAGAGAAAATCTGAAGAAGATTCAAACAAACATAAAACCTTAAAGGTCCAGGAAGTTAAATAAAAAACTTGTTGAAAAGCCTCTTAAATAAACCAGACCACATGGAAAGAGGAATGTCAAGACATAAAGAAAAGGTAAAGAAGCTGGATCACTCAATCAAAGAAAATGATAACTTTACAAAATGAATGGAATTTTTGAACACTATAAAGGGATCAACCAATGCCAAGAATCGCAAGCTAAGAAAAAGGAGAAGAAACACACATAAAGATACAGAAAATGTTTTCAACACAATCATAGAAGAAAAAGTACAAGTAACATATACAGGCAGACCTATTAGACTAACAGTTGATTTTTCAATACAGATATTTAAAACGAAAAAGGCTTGGACCAATATACTACATGGTCTCAAAGCCTATAGATGCTAGCGTAGACTACTACACTCAGAAAAAATTATCTGTAATAATCCAAGGAAAAAGAAAAAATTTCTACAATAAAAGAAGGTTAAAAGAATTTATGACCATCAAGTCAGCCCTACAGAGAAGGGATACTTCAGACTTGCAGAAAAAGATAAACATACCCAAAGTAAAAGAACAAAGGAACAGTGTTAAGTTAGCAATTAAACAAAAAGGACTAAGAAAATAAACAACATAAAATCAACAAAATGACAGAAACCGATGCACATCTTTAACAATAACATTGAACATCAATGACCTTATGTCCCCAATCAAAGGACACAGATTAGCAGACTGAATTTAAAAATCATGACCTAATCATTTTGCTGCCTCCAGGAAACCACTACCAAAAATAGAAACTACCTTAGAATGAATGATGGACAAAGGTATGCTGAATGAATGGAACCAGTAAACAACCAGAATGGCTATTTTAATATCCAACAAAATAGACTTGAAATCAAAATTGATCAAAAGAGATAAAGATCAATCATATTGATCAAGGGAACAATCCACCAAGTGGATATTATAATCCTAAACACGAATGTGCCAAACTGGGTACACCCAAATTCACAAAGCAAATGCTACTAGACACAAAGCAACAGATCAATACAAGCACAGTAACAGTAGGTGAATACAACACTCCACTTTCACCAACGGATGTACTGTACAGATGAAAAACAAGCAGAAATAATTAAACTAGATGACAACCGACATCAATGAACCAGGTCAACAGAAAATTACACCAAAATTACACTTAAACACTGAAGAGTACACATTCTTCTCAGAAGTCCATACACCTTTCACTAAAATAGATCCTATTAAGACACAAAACATATCTCAATAAATACAGGAAAATTAAAATAATCCTTGCATTTTATTTGGCCACAATGGAATAAAGTCAGGTCATCAACAACAGTAAAAAAAATACAGAAAATACACATGACATTGTTTATGGATATTGAATAATACAGTATTGAAAGATGAGTGGATCACCAAAGAAATAAAAAAGAAGAAAACTTAGAAATTTCTAGAACTGAATGAAAATTAAAGCACAAACATGGGAAACTATGGCATATAATGAAGGCAGTCCTAAGAGGAAGGTTTACAGCTCTTAAGTGCCCACATCAAAAAATCAGAGAGAACCCAAATAAATGTCTTAAGACCTTGGAAAAGCAAGAATTTTCAAAAGTAGATAGAATTAATCAACATCAGAAATCTATGAAACAAAAATTAAAGAGAAGAATCAATGGATTGATGTTAGTTCTTTGAAGAGATTAATATGACTGACAATCTTTTACCAAATCAACCCAAATAAAGAGAAAATGAAAATTTATAAAATTAGAGATAAAAGAGTCATTACAACAGATACCAGTGAAATCAAGAGGACTGTAGGAAAATACCTCAAAAGTCTATATTCTAGAAATGAATGAATTTCATTCTTTTTTTAAAAAAGTAATTTTTATTTTTTGTGTTTTAGTGTTTCTCCTATATATATGTATGAGCACCATGTGTGTTTTAGTGTCTGAGGAGGCCAGGAGAGGGTGTTGGAGCCTCCCAATCTGAAATTACAGATGGTTTGCAGTTTCAGATGTGGGTGCTGGGAATTAAACCTAGGTCCTCTGCAAGAGCAACAAGTACTCTTAACAGATGAACTATCTTAACTGATGAAACCTGGATGAATTTCATAATTCATATGGCATAGCAATCTCACTAGATGCAGAAAAGGCCTTTGATAAAATCTAACATCCCTTCATAATATACTCTTGGAGATACTAGAGATGGAGGGAATATGCCTCAATATAACAAAGTCAATACACAACAAAGTCATAGCCAGCCCGGTGTTGATGGCTCACACTTTTAATCCCAGCACTTGGGAGGCAGAGGCAGGCAGATCTCTGTGAGTTCGAGGACAGGATGGTCTACAGAGCGAGGTCCAGGACAACCTGCAAAGCAATACAGAGAAACCCTGTCTCAAAAAACAAACAAAAACCAAAATCACAGCCAGAATCATGTTCAACAGAGAAAAACTCAGCATTTCCACTAAACAAGGTGAAAACATTCACTCTCTCTATGTGTGTTCAATATAAGGCGCGTGAAAGCTACAGCAACAAAACTAAAGGAGATAAAAGGAGTACATTTACCTTGTGACCTAACAATTTTATCGATAGGTATCTAGGAGAGAAATGAAAACCTGTGTTTACATAAAAACCTCACAGGCATTCTTACAGCACATCTATTAATGATTAAAAAAAAAAAAAACTGGAGGCCGGGCGTTGGTGGCGCACGCCTTTAATCCCAGCACTCGGGAGGCAGAGGCAGGTGGATCTCTGTGAGTTCGAGGCCAGGCTGGATCGACAGCCTCCAAAACAGAGAAACCCTGTCTCGTAAAACCAAAAAAAAAAAAAAAAAAAAACTGGAAAAAATCCAGCAGGTAAATGAATGAGTGAACAAATTGCGGTACCACTATATAAAAAATATTGTGGTAATATATTGTTTGTGATCTAATAAAGTCACCGAAAATCAGAATGCAAAGCTAGTCACACTAGTTAGACATAGAAGCTGGGCAGTGATGGCACACATCTTTAAACCCAGGACACAAAAGACAGAGGCAGATGAATCTCTGTGAGTTTAAGGCCACCCAGGGCTACACGAGAGTGAATCAGTCTAAAAGAGAAACAGAGCTCACACCTTTAATCCCAGCCCTAGAGAGGTATATAACATAGGATCAGGGTCTTGGATTCAGGCAATTAGTCTCCAGCCACATTGAGGGCAGGCTCCTCCTTCCAGCCTTGGTAGAGATAAGAACTCTCTGGTGGAATGGCTGCTTTGATTTTCTGATCTTCAGTGGCTTTACTAGATCATAAACAATATATCACCACAAAATATCATTAAACAATCAATATCTGCTTCTTTCCATGAAATTTTAGTCTTTTAGTCAACTTAGAAGAATGAAAGTTATGGTATAACAATTAAAAAAATCTGAAATAGAGCGAACAGGATATAAAGGTACTTGCTGCCAAGCCTGATGACCTAGTCCCATGATCTCAACATGTGGGCTCTTTTCCTCCCAACTAAATAAAATATAATATTTAAAATCTGAAACAAAAACCCTACAGGAAAAGAAAGATATTAAAATAGAAGCTCAAGATAGGGAACACATTCTCCTAGGCTGATAAAAGGACTGAGGTTTCATGAGAAATGAGGCATTTAAAAATGAATGTTAGAGGTACTGCCTGTAATACTTGTTCTTGATCTATCTTCTCTGATGGGCTATGTGAGAGGAGGGGAGAAATAATGTCTGACTTGCTCACCTCTGCATGAGCTGTATCTAAAGCAGTGCTCTGAACATATTAAATGACCTAAGTACAAGATTAATTGACCTATTCATATTATATCAGTAGTTAGAGATACAATAACAGAACTCTAGGGAAAATGAAAACTGAGAAGAACCGTAGACTTCTATTACCTGTTTTTTATAAAGCATCCCTATCCCTTCAAGGTCATTCAAAGTTAAAGCTTGTCTCCCTGACTTTTTATGTGTGTTGCATGAACTTTTCTAGGGGAGACATAAGCAAGGCCCTACTTACCCCAGCTAGGGCACCTACGGCAGATCAACATAAAGAAAGCCCAGTGAGTTCCGGAGCTTACTTGCAGAGCTACTTTCGGGAACATAGGTGACCCCTTCAAACAGCCTCACTACCAAGATGTCTCATCTCAGCCTGAATGATAACTTCATCATAGCTACATAGACAAAGTACTCTGCTTAATTAACTTTTCACCCTCTACATATTTTATCAGGTGCAGAAGGGACTCTCAGAGCAAAGTCCTGTCCTACTTAGGGCTTCAACTGCGGTGACAAAACACCATGACCAAAAGTAACTTGGGTAAGCAAGGGTGTATTTCATCTTACATTTCCAGGAAACAGTCCATCACTGAGGGCAAGTGAAGGCAAGAACTCAAGACGGGAACCTGGAAACAGGAACTAGAACAGGGAGCATGGACGGATGCTGCTTACTGACTTTCTTTCCCTGGCTAACTCAGCCTGCTTTCTTATACCACCCAGGACCATCACTCCCAAGTGATCTGGACCCTCTCACATCAATCATTAAAAAAAATGTCTTACAGACGTGCCTACATCCCAACCATTTAACCTAAATGAAGAAAACCTGAAAGTTAAAACTTTAAATTTAGTTAAGAGATCCTATATTTATCTTTTAGAAACCCATGTCATTTCCCTGAATATGAGATGGAAATGTAGAATTCAATACATTTTCATGATGTACCAATAAAAGGTCCATTGCTTATGTCTATTTCCACCATCCATCCTGAAGCCAACTCGCCATGTCCAACACCCACTCAGGGTCTTTAGAAGCATGGTCACAGTCTGGAAGAACAGTTGAGAAGGGCTAACTTAGAATGATAAAATTTGCAGAAAAACACAACAGAGAGCAGGGAGGTGAGTGGAACACTATTGAATTTACCTTATTAAGTTTCAATTAGAAGTTTACCTGACCTTTAATTTAATTTAGTGGATTCTGTACTTGATTATAAAGGAAAATAAGGATATAAAAAATACCAGATGTCTGTGAATTATAGCTAAAATAAATGGGAAATATTGCTTAATTTTTAAAAGATAACACCTTTATGGTGTTATCTTTAATATTGTTATTTTGAGAAATATGTAAACAAACAATCCTCCCTTCCCTGACTTTTCCTGGTTCTGGAGATCAAAGCCAGGTCCATGCACACTGAGCAAAAACTGAGCAAGCTGCAGCTCACCCCCAGAGTACCTATTTTTAAAGTACACTGTGACTTTGATTACAAATAAAGGCAGCTTGGAAGAATTAAGGCTACCTGTTCTTGATTTCTTTCGATGGAATAGCTGCAGTTAGCAAGTACAGATGTGCCAAAACTTGTTCCATAGAACTCAACAACTACTGTTACTTCCTGGTCCTTAAATTCTCTCTCCGCATGAATCTTCCTTCCTTTCTTTAAATAAGCCCCATCGTTTATTTTCCTCAAGTCATGATGCAGTTCCTTCTTTTCCTTGGAAATTAGGCAGGCTGGATAGCAATGATAGAAATTTTACACCATATGAAGCTAGCAGAGTCAAATATACACACCCTAACAGTTATAGTCATAAAGAAAAGCAAGTCGGTATTTTTAAGAGGAGAAGACTTGGTTTTTCATTTTATAAAGCAGGAACAGTTTTTACACATCTTCCATTGAGAAAGAGTACACATGCATGGGTATGCAAACGGCCGTAAAGTCCAACATAGCTCACCAAGGCAGCCTTGCTAGTCAGAGAGAGTTTAACAGTGCTGAAAACTCCCCACCCCCTCTAATAGGCACTCACCCCCTAGTGGCCAAAATCAGAACTACAGTTCTATTTTCCTGGTTTATACCCAAGGTATGATTAAGTTTCTGCTGCATGTTTAATCTACACAACAATAGATCTATGAGAAAGCCACTAGCTTAAAAAAAAAGTAATCTACATGAAAACCCAATAGAAAATCAGTGCAGTGATTAAATACAGTAATTTAAGAAGTTCTTATGGTAGTAGCTGAAACTTAACACATTAGTTCTAAAATATCAGAACTGAAGAATGTTAAAGTTAGAAGGAAAAAATAAAGTTTAACTTAGAATAATTTGCCTTCCACTGAGACGGACTGCTAAGTTAGTGAGCCCCTGCCCCAGCCGCCGAAGCTCCCGTAGAGCGGACAGCATTTTGTGTAACCCAGGTTGTGCATACTCTGGTGAGTGCAGATCCAGAGCTCAGTGGTGGTTTTGTTTTTGTTTTTGTTTTTTGCTTGAGTCTCCATGTTCCCAAGATAATACTTCATGAGACCTGCCATCTGATTAAAAAACCCCTGTACTACTTTGTTATATGTTTTTAGCACCACATAAAATTTTCTGTAACTCAAAATGAAGTGAAATGGGAATCCAAAATCTGTTGGCAACTGCACAATATTCTGTCCCGACAGCAAATTTCTCACTAATGTGTCTGTAGCTTACTTTTCACAGAGGGTACTTGGAAACAGTTGAAATTAGCCCATGTAGTAGTTAAGGAGATAGTATGTGGCATAAAAATGGCATCAAGCAATTAAAAACTGCATGTCAGTACCAGTAGCAGAGTGCTTGGTCAGTGTCAGCTTCTGGAATATGAATACCAGCCAGCAGAAGCTATTTTTTGCCTACTATATGCATGCACATAATTTAACTGTTATTTAGAGCGTGGGCCATTGATTTAGGTCTGTAAAACAGATTGTCATTACCTTGTCATTTGAACTCTTCAGACAGATGTTTCATTAAAAGAGGTGAAATATAAAATTATTTTGTTCATTGTCTATGCTTTCTAAATTCAACTACTGTGGCCATATATCCCGTTTCCTAACACAGAGACAGGTTTCTTCCATTCCATTTTAGCTCTTTAATAGTTAGATCCTTAAATGGCTATTTTTGTATTTATATCATCTTTTAGTATTTTTACAAGTATACAGTTTGGAAGTCACTGAAAATTCTTTTAAAATGCTATCTATAATTTTCTTTTCATTTATTAGAAAACAAAAAAGTACTTATATTTCCCACTAAATTAATAAAATAGTCACATATTTTAAAACAATATTTGTATTTTAATAATAAAATATATAACATGGACATAAAATATAAATGCATAGAAATGAAATAGACTATTAAGTATATCAGTTACATGGAACAGCACTTAGTTAATAAATAACAGATTCGATCTAAAATACTTTTTAGTTTGATAGTTCCAAGTAGAATTACTTAAGATATAAGGGAATAGACACAATAATATATCCATTCTTGTCGTTCATCCAGAGGCATTACATGCTGACAAACCTGCATATAAAAAGAGAAAGCTTTTATTTTTATTTGATAAATTATTGCTATTTGCTAATTTTCAATAGAACATTTCTAGGTCTAATACAATAAAAAGTATCCCTGAAGCTAGATGTAGTGGAGCACACCTTTAATCCAAGCATTCAAGAGACAGGCAGATATCTGTGAGTTCAAGGGCAATCTGGTCTACACATGTTCGAGGCCAGCCAGGACCTCTGTCTCAAAAGAGAAGAAAAAAGAAAAAATCCAGGGCAGTGGCATGTGCATGAATGTGCATGAACGCAAGTACTTGGAAGTTAAGCAGGAGGATTGCTTAAGCGATCTGGACTAGTCTTGGCAACATGAAGTATATAATTAATAAAACGGTAAGAACTACAGTTAAAAAAAGATAGGTGTGATAGTACACTACCTACTGGTGTAACCTCAGGAGGCTAAGGCTAGAGGCCCCAAGTTTGAGGATACCCAATGAGACCCAGCCTCAAAATACCAAGAGGGAAAAGGCAGGGAAGAAGTCTGCTGCTCGTTCTTGCTTTTCAATGTGTGACCTCATCAGAAACCCAGAGTCTGCTAAAACCAAAATTATACAGCTATTTATGACTCTTGACTTAGTTACTTGTCTAAAACTTGGAGATGTTTCTTCTCCCAGGTAATCTTGGGCAATCTTAATAGTATGGGTAAGCATATTTGGGGTTATTAAAGTAACTATCACTAGTCATATTATTTGGCATTTCTCCATAGTTCACATATATTATTTAATTTTATCTTTACATTAATCCTGTGAATGACCTAACTAATCTAGTGATATTATTTTAATTTTCCCCTTAAGCAGGAACAGAGCATGTGAGATGGCTCAGCTGATAAATATGCCCCACCCCCAGCTGGATCCCAGAACACACATGGTAGAAGGAGTAAATCAACTCTAACAAGTGTCCTCTGACTTTGACATGCATTTTGTGACATGATGGTGTATGTATGCATGCACATGTGCACAATCATGCACACAGTGTAAAACAAGTTTTAAATAAACTAAAACAGAGATGTTAAATGAATATCCCATAGTCACTCAGGACTGAATGAAAAGCAAAGCCCCTGCCAGTCATGGTGGTTTGTAATCCTAGCACATGAGAGATGGAGGGCGGGAGATCAGTACTTTAAAACTCAGCTTTGGCTACACAGTGAGTTGGAGGCCAGCCTGGATTCCATGAGAAAATAATCCAAAACAAACAAACAAACATCCCACTAACTCTCCTGTAAAAGAAACAGAGCATTGAATACGATGAATGTCACACTTAAATAACTTCCAACTTCATTTCACGCCACAAGCTTACTCAGCATTAACAGTTAATATTTCTTTTCAAAGAGAGGCAACAAAACATTTTAGAGTAGCATTTACCATTGTAGATCTTGGTGCCACTTCTACAGCAAAGATGTTGAGTCCTCTGTTGTTGACACAGTTTTTACTTAATTCATTGTTGATGTGAATAATCACTTTGTCATCTGACTGTAGAAAATTATAAGTCTTTAGTTTTGAAAAATAAATAAAGTTATAAACCCCAGAATAAGTCCTGATTTTCTGTTTGTAGAATTCAGTCCACTACAAACCAGCTGCTTCTTTCTGCTTAGTGCTATTGGTTTCCTCATTAATTTTTTTTAAATGAGCACTAGTGACATAAACTTTTCTTTCAAATAGGTTTTGAATTTTCCTTTCATTCTTCATTCCCAAACCATTGTGGACTGTAACAGCAAGTTAGCTCATCCTTGGCTTACTAAAGCAATACTGTCTTTCTTTTCTTTCATCTCAATTTTTCTATCATCCATTCCCTCAGATCCTTCCTTCCAACTAATATGCCTGAAACATCCATTTAATTGGGTCCCTCTTTTATTCACCGGCTTAATAAGCATGTGTTTATTTAATATTAAATGCATGTCAGACACTGTTTTAGGTCCTAGAAACGTTATTCAAGATAACACATATGATCTGAATCTACGCTATCATTGTTTTTTTTACCTTTCTAGAATTCATACTATCCTTCCCTTTGTTTCTTCTGTTTGCCTTGCTTCTGAAGGTTGTCCCTCAGTATTTCTAAACCTTAGATAAAGCTAAAATCCTAGTTTACAGCTCTTTCCCCTCATCACAAATTGTCCCCAAGTACTATGCTCTAAACCATTACAAGAAATACAAGAAAAATAAAACTACTGCACAGGCAAACAGATTATACGACCTAATGTTTATCCTCTGGTCTCTCTGAGAGTATTAGTTTTGTCTTTCTAAATGGCTCATAAACTTGAAAGCAGAGTGTTGTAGAATATTAGTTTAATACATGTTACATTCATTTATTCTGCAGATTATGTGTTTAAATGATGCAAAGATGTGTTGCATTCTTTTATGTTGCATTTATTTAACTCTGTAAAGTTGTGTTACTCTGCCTGCCTAAAACACCTGATTGGTATAATCAAGAGCTGAACAGCCAATTGCTAGGCAGGAGAGAGAAATAGGTGGCTCTGCCAAAATAAATAGGAGGAGAAATCTAGGCTTGAGAGAAAATAGGGAGGAAAAGCAGAAGAGGATGCCAGGAACCAGCTACCCAGCCAAACAGCCAGCTACTGAGTAAGAAGGAAAGAAAGATATACAGAATAAAGAAAAGTAAAAAAACCCAGAGGCAAAACATAATTAAAGAGAAATGGGATATTTTAAGATAGAAAAGGTGGCTAGAAACAAGCCAAGCTAAGGCTGGTACTCATAAATAAGAATAAGTCTCTGTGTATTTACTTGGGAGCTGGATGGTGGGCTCCCAAAGATTAAAAAAAAAATAACTACAGCAAAGAGCATGCTTCATACTTTCTGGATGTCCTGTTTTATTACAACCTAAACAAGGATTTTGAAAATATAATACTTTATATGGATAAAAATTGTATTTCTATCTTGCATGCAGATTGTACTGACTCTTCACTGATCTACAAATTTTAATTTTCATATTTTAAAATAAAAACAATGGTCTTGAGTCATTATAAATATATAAAAGTGTCATGCCACATTTGATTTATAAATACTAAAAAGAATAAGTAGGGTATTTAGCTATAATGTGAAAAGGAAGATAACAATTTTAGAAAACTTTATATCAAAATAAGGAAAACTACTTCATAATCAATACCTTATTTTCAATGATGGATGTTATCCAGGTGTCATAACTGCAAGTATGTACGATTATATTTTCATAACCATCCATGACTTTGGCATCACTTCTATCAAGGACAGACCTGCAAATGGCCCTCTCAAGTTGCCCACTGCATGCCTCCATATGGACAGCTTTAATTCTTGGCTTGCATCTTTCTGCGTAGATATTGATGACAAACGGGCATGCCTGGATGGGAAAGCAAACAAAATCTTGGTTTAGCCTTCTAGTACAAGTTTAAATAAACAAACATACTATAAATGCTTATATCATTTAAGATTAATTTGACTAGCCAGATGGCTCAGTGAGTAGAAATGCTTGCCATCAAGCCTGATGCTGAGACACAAGCTGGACAAAAGGATAATCCTGTCCTAGACAGGGCACGACTGGAACTTAAGGAAGCCAACTGTAAAGTCTTCTGAAAAAAATCTAGTGATGACAGTGATCCCATTTTTAGGAGTTCTACCACGCCAACTGTTCATTAAAAACTTGCTTGCTTGGGCCAGGAGAAATGGCTTGGTGATTAAGAGCACTTGTTCTTCCAGAGAAACCAGAGTTTGACTCCAAGCCACCATGTTAGGCAGCTCACAACCACTTGTAACTCCAGATCAATGGAATCCAATGCCTCTGACCTCTATAGGACCCACATGTACATGAATGTATTTTCACACAGACACACACACATAAAAATAAAAACTTAAAAAAAAGTTATGTTGGTTGACATAAATAACTAACGTAGTCTAAGACCTGAGGGCACAACAGACCAGTTTAGAGTCTTTAATCCAATCAAGCGAATTAAACAAGCCTTGGATTGTCTTTTGACACCAAAGCTCACACTTCTGGCTGAACCCGGATTAACATTACAGGTAAAGGTATTTCTATCAATTAAAAGACATACTAAAGGCTGCAAGACAAAGTCAGAGCATTGTCGGGACTTATTTTCTTGACCACATCTGGAAAACATGGGAGATATGGGGTTGCAGAGGGTCTTTGAGTCACTTCTTATAACAGTGTCTTGTTTTTTAGAGGTGGTTAGTGTGGCTGCTGTTTTGTCTCTTGTCTTTTGTTTTTTTGAGACAATGTCTTGCAATGTATTTCAGGATGTTCTCAGTTTGCTATGCAGCCCAGGCTGGTCTCAAACTCAACGCCTCCTGTATCAGCTTCCCAGGTGTTAAGATTTCAGACATATACAACTATGCCATACAGTCTTGGAGACCTTTAAAATCTCTCATCCAGAGTTTTAAAAATGATTCCTGGTGGCCACTTTTCCAACAGATGATTTAATAGTATTTGCTGATAAAAGCAGGATAAAATCATAATCAGTACATAAATTGAAATCAAATCTCCACAGATAAAAACTGTATCCAGTAGTTGGGTAAAACTTTAACTGAATATAAGTCAAAGAGGAAATAATTTTTAAAATTCTCATAAACTTGAGAAAAACTGACTATTCTGTTATCAGATGGTTAATGGCATGTGTCATTACTGATCTTAAACTTATTCAATTCATTTGAAAAAGAAAATGGGCTGGGAATTTACCTCAGTGGTAGAGCATTTGCCTAACACACATGAGATTCTGTGTTCAACCCCAGCATTTAGAGAGAGAGAGAAAGGAAGAAAGCCATACCTACCACAATTTTGTAGAGCAACCAGTGCTCATCTTTCAAGGTCAGACAATGAGAAACATTATTCATTATTCACAGAAACAGAAACACCACTGAGTACCAATCAATCAACACAATTAAGAATTCCCCATATACATATTTCTCCAAAGACTGTCAATCGTGTACAGTTTGATATTTAGGTAACCCCTTAACATCATGCCTCCAAAAATAAAATAAATACAAGTAAGCATGATGATCTACATGGAACAACCGTGACTGTCCAGCACTGATCTCTCTTGTGTGCAACAAATCATGATTTGTCTTTCTTATTTTAGTTATAGTGGTAGTGTCATCTGTGCTCAGGAGGTTTTTGTCACCTTGACACAAGCTGTAGGATTATCTCAAAAGAGGAAAAGTCAAATGAGAAAATGCATCCATCTAATTGGCCTGTGGGCAAGTCTGTGAGGCACTTTCTTGATTAATGATTGATAAGGGAGGGTCCAGTCAATAGTGGGTGGTGTCACCCCTTGGCAGCTGGCTCTGGGTTCTACAAGGAAGCAAGTCATGGAGCAAGCCAGTGGAAGGCACTCCTCCATGGCCTCTGCTTCAGTTGCTGTCCTGACTACCCTTCGTGACCTAGAGTTGTCAACTGAAACAAGCCCTTTCCTCCCCAAGATGCTTTCCGTCAAGTTTTCTGTGTCAGCAATAGAAAGCAAATTAGCACACCATCCGACTTTCTGCTGTATGCAAATTTTTCCTGGTAAATTTTATTATTTTTGTTTTGTTTTTTGCTCATGTAGCTCAGGTCAGCCTCAAATTTGCTATGTAATTGGAGATGACCTTGAACTGACATAGGTTACCATGCCCAGTTCATGTGGTATTGAGAATTATATTTCAGGCTTTGTGTATTTAGGAAGAATTCCCCCCTCATCCCCCTTTCTGTTAAAATTTCAAGTAATGGGAATATATTATCTATTCAATACTATAAATAAAATTTAAGTCAAATAAAAATTTACCTCATAAAACTTTTTTAACCTATGGTTTCAAAGGTAAGTTATATTAATAGATGGTCTTAAATGTTTTCAAGTTACTTTACTGTTTTTAAATAGTTTCTATTACATAAAAATGTGCAACACAATCAGTACTGTTTATAGACCAAAAGTAATTTTCACAATCATGGTTAAAATGTAAAGTTTGCAAAATATTAGCTTAAAGAGGAATATTTCAATTATAGTAACTCTTGAAATTCAATTATTAAAAATGGCAACAAAAATGGAAAATTCAGAAAGCACAGTTCTGAGAAAACTAAATGATATCAAGACTAGGAATTTAGTCAGAGTCCTAAAGCACTTAAATTTTAAATGTCAGTAGCAGTGCTGCCCTTTTAAGCTGACCGAAGTAGGGGGCTGGAGAGGCAGCTCAGCAGTTAAGATCTCTGGCTTCTCTTCCAGAGGACCTGGATTCATTTTCAGCACCCACATGGCAGCTCACAACCATCTATGACTCCAGTGCCAAGGAGCCTGACATCTCTTCTGACCTCTACGGACACAAGGCATGCACATAATACACAAACATACATGCAATCAAAACACTTGAACACATAAAACAATTTAAGAAGTTGACTGATGTATGAGAAAATGACCAATACTTTAAGAGTATAACCAAATGTCTTAGTAGTTGACCTGTAACTTGAGCTGAAACTCTTAAATCCTACATTTTAAATATAACACAATTTAAGACGGCTTCATTTTCCTCCTTCTCTGGACTTGGCGTATTATTTAACTTTGTATCTATTATATTAACAGGCATTACAATGGTGACCAATATATCACATACAGAGTGTTTTGGACTGGCCAGTCACTGTTTCCAGTGTCATATAAACATTAACCCAAGAAGTACCACCTATAAAAAGACAAGCATTCCAAACTTCTATAAACACATCCTTCTTATTTTCAGAGAATCCTCTTTCTCTTAGGATGAAGTTTCCCTATTTATAAATAAGATTTTGGCAATTCAAACAGACATCTCCAATTTAAAATAAGTTGGCGGCATGAACCTGAGAAAGCAGGGCCTAAAACTGAGGTGGACTAAAGTCTCATGCAATAGTTAACTTTATTCAGAGCATCGGGCAATTTATACTCTGAGTGTTAAGAAAAGTCACCTGAGTAAGATGTTCAATCACAAGGACAAACCAAACACAGCAAAGCCATGTTTTTCCATAGAGGCATGTGAATAAATAATAGCCAGCTATAACAAATGATCTGAAGTCCGCTACACCTGGGAGAGGCATGAAAACACATTCCAAGAATAATTCCCTGTTTTTGAAGAAACTGAGGTCACAAAACTATTGTCTTGTTTTCATGGAGTTTCCTCATAAACACTTGGAATTCTCCTCACATGATTCCATTCTTGGACCTTGTTACAACAAAAACATATACATTTTAATTATTAATGTCCCTCTGCACATCAAAAAGTTCAAATTTTTTTATCTCTGATAAACCAGTTGTAGTTGACAGTAACTAATTTTTTCAGTAAAGAACACAAGCCTCAGTAAAATACTAAAAATACACCCACGTGCCTAGGGTTCATCTTATACTACTGAAAAATCAAGGATTTGAGTGCCTGGATTTATTTATTATTTATTTACTTATTTATTTATTTAAATTAGAAACAAACTTGCTTGACAGGTTAATCCCAGTTCCCTCTCCCTCCCCTCCTCCCCCTCTCCCCACCAACCTCTCAACCCCCCCACTCAATCCTCACTCCAAAGTCTGTCCTAACATCCAGGGGAGTGCCTGCATTTAAAAGCCATGTGTCAGGAGAGTGTTCAAGGTTAAATACCATGAAAAACAGCGCCACTGTCAATATTAAGTGCTTTACCTCTGTCAGTTGCAGAGCCTTATTGTATCCCATCGAGTGCAGAGTCACCCACAAGTCAAGAGGGTCTCCTTCTCGATCATTGGCTTCCATCAGATGCAAGTCCATAAATCCCTGTCTTGTTAGTTCATTCTTCTTTGTGTCAAAGTTTTCTGTAAAAACAAACATTTCCTCCATATTATTTAAAAGTCCATGTATTTGATAAAACAGCTATACTATCAATCATAAATGTTCAGTTGTCAGCAATAACATGGGAAATAAGAATCTCTCAAACCTGCTTCCTTTTCTAATTTCCTACAGTTCAACACAGGCACCAGCATAGGATATGATTTCCCCCCCAAGTATTGACAGGTTGTAACTAACTAGTGCAAGTATATTCTAAAGTTAGAGGAACTACAATTTTTCTGGGTAAATTCCAACCTGACCACTCATTAAGAGTTTATATTGATATTTAAAACTAATTAACATGTTTCATAATGCCCCTTAGGCCCACCAGAACCTAAATGAACTTTTTTTTTGGTTTTTCAAGACAAGGTTTCTCTGTATTGTTTTGGAAGCTGTCCTGGAACTCACTCTGTAGACGAGGGTAGCCTCGAACTCACAGAGATTTGCCTGCCTCTGCCTCCTGAGTGCTGGGATTAAAGGCATGAGCCACCAATGCCCGGCCTGAATGAACTTTATATAATATACCCCAGACTACTAGAGTTTTAGAAAGGGAGAAATGATGAGGTCAGGCTTAAGAAGACTACTACATGAATAGTTTCTCTAACAAATTGTTGATAGGTCTTTGAAAAGCTGTTAGATAAGGAAAACCTGCATTTCCTAAGGAAGTCTAAATATGCCCATTCAACATTATTTGTGAGTAAAAACTACCACGATCTGAACATATGCATATATTTGTGTATATATATGTACATATATGTGTACATATATATATTTATATATGTATGTGTGTCTAATAGCTACCTGTCATATTATGTCCTATTATGATTGCCCCAAAATGAATCTATAGATAATAAATACCATCAATGGATTTATATTTTAACAACTTCTTACAACAAAAAAGGTTTTACTTCCTAACTCCCATCTGTATTATACTCAAGGAAAATGAGACAGCACCTCTTTCCTATGCATTACTATGAGAAAAACAAAACACACACCTGAGTGACTAATATTTTAAAATGTTTCATGAGTAAAACAGATTCATAGTGTTTTTCAAGGAAAAATATGCAAATTAAGTCAGGGAGAATAATGATAGTAATATACTACTATTTAGTAAAGTAAGATAAAAATTAATATTTGATATGTAATACAAAGAAAGTATTAAAGAATAATGTGCCTTTAATAGTATACTATGTGGACCAGCAATAACTTAATGACCTTTAAAACTTAAAATTCTTAATCCTTATTAATTTTTAAAGTTTATTAAAGGGCTGGGCATAAAGATCAGTGGTAAAGCAGTTCTCTAGCAGACCCAGCCCTGGATTTAACCCTTACACTACCAAAAGAAAGCAGATTATAATATTCACCTCTGACTCAAAGATTTACGTAAAGCTATGGTAATCAAGAGTGGTATTAGTGAGAGAATTGGAAAAGAAATCAATGCAACAGAATATATTCATACTACTGGTAAGGAACAAAGGGGGAAAGCAGCAAAACAAGTAAAGAAGACTTACAACTATGTACTGAACATCTGGATCCATATCCATGAATAAATAAACATAGGCATAGACCTTAAACCTTTCATAGAGAGTAACTTCAAATGAGTCACAGATGAAACTGCATAATACAAAACAAAATTTCTACAAGACAACGGGAGAAAATCTAGGCAGACTTGTGCTTAGTGACAAAGTTTTTAGATATAATTTTAAAAGCATATAAACCTAGCCAGTGTGGTGAAGCATGCCCATAATCCTCGAATTTGGAAGATAGAGGCAAAAGAATTAGGAGTTCAAGACCACCCTGGGCTACAAGAGACCATACGTCAACAGATGGTAACAACAGCAACAAAAATGTGTCCTAGCTTATTTCCCTGTTACTGTTATAGATGTCATGACCAAACGTAAGTTGGGGAGGAAAGAGTTTATATTAGGTTATATCAGCATAAAGCAAAGCCAGGACAGGAGTTCAAGGCAGGAACTTACAGACAGGAACTGCTGTTTACTGGCTTTCTCCTTGCTTTTGTTTCTGCTTATCTAGCTTCCTTGTAGAACCCAGGACTACCTGCCCAGAAGTGACACTACCCACAGTGTGTTAGGGCCCTCCTCCATCAATTAGCAACCAAGAAAATATCCCAGAGACATGTCCATAGGCCAGTATGATCGAAGCAGTTCCTCAATTGAGGGTCCTTCCTCCCAGGTGTGTCACGTTGACAACCAAGACTAGCTAGCAGAGCATACAAGACACGTCAAAGCAAGGAAGAAACCAATCTCTCAACAAGGTACACTCTGTGATTGATATTGCTAAAGGAATAAAGCATAAGCTACTAACTGGGAGGAAATACTTGCAAAAGATACATCTGATACAAGATCCATATTCACAACACTTGGGAGGACAGGGCCTGCACCTCACTGGGGTAACACAACAGAGCCAACGCTGTTGGCGAAGGTGTGGGTGAGCCAGCCCCAAAGCTGTAAGCATGGGAGAGCTGTCCCCACTACTTGTCTGTCATGCATGGGTGTGGGTAGGGGAGAGCTGCCCCCCTTATTCCTTGCCCCTTACAGTCAGTAACAGATGATGAGAGAGCTGGCCCTCCCCTTACCAGCTGCAGTACTCAGGAAAGCAGGACCTGCTCTTTGCCTAGACAGCACAGCAGTGAGGTAAGGGTGACCCAGACCTGAGGTTGTGAGCAAAGGAGAGCTGTCCCTATTATTCATCTGACATGAGGCAGCATGGGCAGAGAAGAGAAGCCATCCCCCTACTCCCATCTCTACTCCCACCCGCCTGTCAACACCTGAGACAGGTGGAGGATCTGGCCATGAGATCATCAGAGTGGGAGGGCTGTCCTTGACCCTAACCCGCTGCAGCATTCAGGGGTAGCATAATAGAGCTGGACCTGATGGTGGAGGTGTGGGAGAACAGACCCTAAGGGGTAAAAGCAGGAGAACTGGTCCCACACCTTGCTCATTGCTGAAAGAGGTGAATTAACAGGGACAGTGCTGGAGAGCTCAGCCTGGTGGTGTGGACAGGGGAAAACTGGCAAGTGGACCAACCCCACAGCTGCCCAGGCCCAGAACCAGGGTTATGACTTGGCCTGTCCCAACATCCACCCATCTACGATCTACTAGAGCACATGAAGGGATCTGACCAGCAGACCCAAAGCTGCAGGATCTCCACAACACAGGGCAAAAAACAGGATATCCAAGAAGAGGCCCAGTGAGGGCCCAGCATTGATAGTCTAGTAGAAACGAGAGGCCTCGAACCAGACTAATGACTCTTTGCAATAACACTTGCATATAAAGATCCATGGACAAAGGGTTACTGTGTGACTCACAGTGTCACACTGCAGCTTCCATGGCGAGATTTTTAATCCCCCTCTTTTCTTCTCACTTTCTTCTCTTAAATTTTATTGGGAGGGGTGCATACAGATGCAGAGGGCAGATGTGAAGGGACAGGGAAATGAATGGAAATGCAGAAGACACATAGAATAAATAAAAACAAGAAAAAAATGTATATTCAAAACAAAACAACCTCTTAGAACTCATTCATTAAAAAAAAAGAAAAAAGAAAAACAGGCAAGAAAACCTGGGAAGGTCGGCACACTCCTGTAACCCCAGTACTGTGAAGGCTGAGGCAGGAGGACCATAGCCCCAAGTCAGTCTGGGTACCATATAAAGTTTAAGGTGAGGCTTTGCTACACAGGAAGACATTATCTCAAAAAATAAGAGTTGGGTACCAACAGAGACATTGCCAAAGAAGTTACACTGGTGGGAGACACAAAGATGCCAAATATCAAAAGAAATTAGGGGAACAAATTTTTCAACAATGAGATCTAACTATATACCTATCTGAATGCCTAAAACCCCCAAATCTGAGGAAAGCAAATGCTGGTGACATGTGGTACAACAGGAATGCTAACAATGGCTGGTGGGAATCAACTGTCAGAGCACTTACAAAACAGCACTTCTCTTAAAGCTAAACACTGTCTCAGCATACAGTCCAGTATTTACTGAACTGAAATGTAAATGAGTTAAAAGCTTGTTTATATAAAACCTGCACATAAGTGTGTACAGCAGCTATATTCAAAACTTTCCAAAACTGGAAGTCATAAGATACCCTTCAACAGGGAAACAGAAAAATGCAAACTTCGATATGTGCATACAATAAAATACTACTCAGCAATAAAGAGAAATGAACTATCAAACCATGAAAAGACATGAAGAAAATACATGCAATTCAGCTATACAACCATTCTTTAAGAGGCAAAATTACAAACAGTAAAAAGATCAGTTATTGCCAAAGATTTGGGGAGATGAATTCACAGGTAAACAGATGGAGTGCAGGGGAGTTTTAGGACACTGAAACCATTCTTTGATACTGTGATAACTATATTTATGAGATTAAGCAATTGTCAAAACCCATATAACTATACAACATAAGTGAACTGTAATAACAGTAAATAATGTAGTTAAGATGAATTTGCAAATTATAATACATGAACTACACTAACTGGCATTGTTAATAATATGCAGATATTGGTGGATGTGAAATTTAAAAGATGGATTCAAGGAATCTCCAGATCTTCTACTCAGTTTTTCTATAGATCTAAAACTACTTTTTAAAAGCACACCTATTAATAAACAAAATAAAAACAAAAGTATTTTAAGTCCAAAAAAGGAGTTGAGATGATCTTATAGTTAAATAATATGTTTTTATCATCAATAGGTATAAGTAAATATTGACTATGATGAGAAAGGTAAAGATTTCAGAACCTAAAAATTACACATATTCTGCTGTATTATGGCTGTCACTGAAGCAGATATGACCCCAAATAATTTTAAATGCAATAATTTTCAGAAACATGTGATAGCATTAAACCTGGGGTTCTGGAACCTGCCTGTCTGGGTCTGAAGCCTAGTTATGCAACTGTCTTTCTTTATTGACCTTGGTCAAGCTACCTCGTCTCTTTTATTCTACGTCCTTATGTATAAAGTGAGAGTTATTCCAGGGCTACTTCACAAAGTAATATATAGATGTGCTTAGATTAGCACCTGGTATATGGTAAGCTCTCAAAATAGACGATGTTCAGTATCAACCCCACTAATTAATTAAATAGAACATTACCGACTAGTAATTTTTTGCCTGAGAAAGTCTTAATTAGGGGCTAGAAGATGGTTTAATGGGTGAGGATGTTTGCATGAAGATGGTGAATTTGGATCCCAGTACCTACATAAAAAATCTGAGAGTGACTATGTGCATGCCTGTAACCCCAGTGCTAGGGACTGGAAGCCCACAGGAGGACTGCTGGGTTTTATTGTTTCCAGTCTAGCTCTAAGCTCATTGAGAGACCCGATTTCAATGCAATAAAATGAACAGTGACAGAAAAGAAGACTCAACAACTCTCTCTGGCCTCTGCATGGATCTGCACACACCACACAAACACACACATAAAGACATAAAGTGAAATCTTAATTATGATTCACTTTCATGGAATGGGCTAGGGATAATAAATTGAGAAATGAAAAGCTATGTCATTAAAGTAACAATATAATTACATCTTATAGATAAAGCTGTAATGTGTACATTATCAAACTTAATAGAAGTTTAATATTAAACAACAGCATATTTATAAAAAGAAATATGAGAAACCTTTATATCAGTATCCTATTTTAACCAGACTCTTGCCTCGCTTACTTTACAAACTTATACCATCCTGAGAAACAACAGTGACAGGTAGTTCCTCTCTCTCCCGACTGCATTCTGGCCTCCACACTTCCTGTTCTGTGGTATATAGTTGGCTATGTCTTTTAGGCTTTCCCTTTGACTTTTCAGCCTTTGGCTTAAACACATAAACCCTACTCTAATCTCAGATGCCTTCTTAAGTGACAGCTGACTCCACCTCATATTCAATGATGTTATGTTGTGGTGTCTTGGCTTCTGTTATCTCTCTGGATGTACTTCCCTAATTGAGAACAAATTTTTTTAAAAATTATTCTTTTTTGTTGGTAGTTTTGTTGTAGTTGTTGTTTTACAAGGTCTCTATATGTAGCCTTTCTGTCCTGAAGTCATTATGTAGACCAGGCTGGCTTCAAACTCACAAAGAGCCTCCTAACTCTGCCTCCCAAGCACTGGGATTAAAGGTGTATGCCACCATGCCCAGATAAGAATTCCTAACATGTATAAACATCTTTCTGGAGATCTCTTAGGGTTTGTGTGTGTGTGTGTGTGTGTGTGTGTGTGTGTGTGTGTGTGTGTAACTAACTTATTAACACTTTGTTGTCTTTTTCAGAACCAGTATGTGGCTCTGTGAAAAGTGGTTTCCTTTCTTTTAAAGGAGTTTGAATACAGTTACCCTGCATAATTGGATAGTGTTTCTCCCAGAAGACATGGTTATTAAGTGAAAATCTCAGTGCCTAGTGTTAGACACCTCCTTAGGAGTTATTGGTCAGGGAATTTCTAAGGGCCCCCTAAAAATAACATGGGCTGTTGACATTTATGGTGGTTTGAATGAGAACGGCTCCCAGAGGTTCATGTTTGAATATTTGGTCACCAATTGGTGGAACTGTTAAAAAAGAATTAGGAAGTGTGGCTTTGTTGGAGGAGGGTAGGCTTTGAGATTTTAAAAGCCTACACTATCCCCAACTCCGTCCTCTGTCCCCTGCCTTATGCTTGTGGATTAAGATGTAAGCCCCCAGCTACTGCTACAGAGCCATTCCTACCTACCTGCTGCAATGCTCCCTGCCATGATGGTCATGGACTCTAACTTTCTGGAACCATGAGCCACAAATTAAATGCTTTATGCCTTGGTCATGGTATCTTATCATACCAATAGAAAAATAACTAAGACACCATTGCCATTGTTGTCTATGGTAAAACCCTATTTCTGAAGACACAACATGTTTTGATTGTAGGACATAAACAAATCAATTGGAACTGACTTGGAAAATTGTTCCCTGCTAGCTAGTCTGCATAATGCCAGAAGGTACTATATAGGCTACTAGGAGAAAAAAACAACCAATGGTCTTACCTGGTAGTACCATTTCCAGGCAAGATGTGTCACTGTTGCAAAAGTGGCATGAATGTTATGGGAATAACCAACCACTTTGTAAGTGGATTTGTGGCCTGCTCCACAGGAAGGAATTTACCCATTACTATAATCTTGTCAAAAGTCATGGCTTGGAAGGTAAAGCCATAGATTCTAGCAAGGAATCTGTTACTGTTGTTTTAGTAAATGGACATGTTGTCAAAATGACCTCCTAAATATTTATATTTATACCCATAGATTATTGTTGTTCTTAACCTTGGCCAGAGAAGCTTTTTCTATAATAGGAAGACTATATAGACTATATAGAGAGACTCAAAACTGAGTAAAGTACTTAAAGTGACCTTAAAGTACATCAGTGACTGTTGAGTACTCAGGGAACATCTCCACCCCAAGGCCCAGGGACAATGGTGGAAGAAGGGGCAGAAGGAAGGTAGAACAAAGGACGGGTGCATGCTGTCTTCTGGACACATGACTCTTACACTCATGAATCCACTGAATATACTTACCTTCACAAGATCAACCCAATAAGATTAGTTAACTAACATTCCAGCAGGCAATATTAAATGGATACAGTGGGTGAAGAGGAGGAAGAAGGAAGAGATGGAAGGGAGAAGAGAAGTAGGAGGTAGAGAGGAGGAAGAATAGGAAGAAACAGATAGGACATAAAGGGGGGAAGGAAACATGCTGGGCATGTCTGGGGTATAGATATGATTGAGAAATATTGTATTCATGTATGAAACTGGCAAACAAATTATTTTAAAAGTTTTTAAAAATGCATTTCAAGCCCCTAAAAGCTGAAATAAACATGATATAATTCACATCTTTTAGCAAGTATACCATCTATCACTATAAGGAAAATAAATGATTAAGTTAAAAAGGAGAGTTTATGTGTATATGTGTAGGACTGCATGAGTTTATATGCACCATGTAAGTACAGACACCTGTGAAGGTCAGGAAGGGGCATTGAGTGCCTTGGAACTGCAGTTATAGGTGGTGGCTGGGAGCTGCCTGATGTGGGCGCTGGAACCTAACCAGGGTCCTTAGCAAGAGCAATAAGTTCTCTTAACCACTGTGCCACCTCTCCAGACCGTGTTTAGGCTCCCCCCCCCCACTACTTTCCTAAATGTTATAATCATATTCCATGGAGAAGTCTGGCTTACTATTTCTGAGAATTAAGGAATGCCATGTATTTTTCTATACATCCATTAAGAAAAAGAAAAGCACTTACCTCTGCAGACAGCCCAAGCATCCTCATCACATTTCTCACCGCTTGTTCTCAATTCAAAAAAATTGTACTCTTCAAGGCTAATGAGACCATTTCCATCTAAGTCAATCACTTCAAATATCTCCGATAAAGTTGATCTAAAATTATAGTTATTATTTTTAAAACAAAAAGTCTACAGGCTGATTTTTTTTAATGTGCTTTGCCTGCATTTGTCTGTGCACCATATGCATTCCTGGTGTCTGAAGAGGCCAGAAGAGGGTGCTGGATCCCCTGGAACTCAAGTTACAGATGGGTGTGGTAGGAATTGAACCCAGGTAGAAAAGGACTCAATGTTCTTCACCACTGAGCAATCTCTCTAGTTCCTTAAGACAGTTTTTGAGGACAAGTTTCAAAGGAAATAATATCAATGACATTTAAGAATTTTTTTAGCTATATTATATCAAAATTCATTTTTATCTGTGTGTGGTCAAATCTCATAGTGAATATCTAAGACATAGGAGACCAACCTTAGGTTTAGACTTCAGATTTTGACCTCTATCAAAATCAAGAGTACAATAACAGTATCTACCATAAAAGGCAATGTATAGTGGAGAATCACTGGTAGAGATGTACATGAAGTATGGCAAAATGCATAGAACCTAGGAATTAATGATAATCCTGTACTTGTAAGCACAAAGTCACTCTTGGTTACTTAGTGAATTTTAAAAAGTATACTTGTTATATATAGCATGCTTTTGGTATATTATACACTGTGGAATGAGTAAATCAAGCTAAGTAATACATCTATTATCTCACATATTTAGTTTTTATGGTGAGAACACTTAAGATCGACTCTTGTAGCAATTTTCAAATATATTTCTATTAAATATAATAAATTGCTATTAGGTATAGTCTAGTCATTATATTACACAGCGGATAACTGAATTTATTCTTCCTGACTAACTGAAATTTTCTATCTTCTAAACAACATTTCCCTCAGTTTCCTGATACCACCAACTCTGGTAACCACCATTCTGCTCTCTGCTTCTATAAATTTCACTCTTTAAATCCCACATATAAGTGAAATTGTGAGGTACTGACTTTTGTGCCTCTTGTATGTTTTTAAGGGCACCACTCCTTATGCTGTGGTAAGACACTGAGTTAAAGCAGACAGATGGGGTGGAGTTGACCACAGAAGATAGGCAGAAACAGGTGACACATAAACAAAACTTACCTAAACTCACTTGTAAGAAATAATTCCCCTGTTTCGTCTCTACACACAAGTTGGGCTTCTTCTGTTACTGGTTTTATTTCTTTTTTTAGCCTACAGCCAGTTGTGGAAGGAATTAACCAATAAATTCCTGGTCCTAGTTCGCCAGTCCATCCAAACACCTTTCATCAGAAGAATTAAACAAAATGAACAACCAAAAGTTGTACTGAATTTAAATCTTTTTTTCCCGAAATGGAAACTTGAGACATTGTGTATTTTAAATCAATATTTATCAATTTAGTTATAGTTTATTAACCTTTTACTGGTTTTAAATTCTCTTTCTTACGGGTAGTTGTAGTACAAACTATAGACTATGGTTCTTTATGTTTTCAAAACTACCAAAAAGCAAAACAAGAGAAGAAGCTATATACCATCTAAATCATCCCCAAAGATCCTCAAGAATGTTTGTGACACAAATGCCTTCAACAGGAAGCAGGGAATAGTTTTAGGATTTTAAAATGCAAATACTAAGCTCCTTAAAGAAAAGTAGTAAAGATTTCCTACTGCTATGATTGTAAAATGAACATATGATCTGTAAATAACATTTCAATGACATCAGAGTAAGTTAAATATATTTTTAAATTCACCCTTTACACGAATGAGTTAACCTATTTCTGAAAGCTGAATTGTGTGGATTGCAATGTTACTCTCCTTTCTGTTCTTGTTTATTTTTTATTTTTTGAGCCAGGAACTGATGTTTTTTTTTCAGACAGTCTCACTGTATAATTCATGTTGGCCTTGAATATGTTATGAAGCCCAAACTGGTCTTGAATTTGTACACTTCCTGTTTCTGACTCCCTAGCATTGTAGTTCAGGGAAATCATACTATAGGTTTAACTTTTTAAGAGTCTCTCTCTCTCTCTCTCTCTCTCTCTCTCTCATGTGTGTGTGTGAGTGTGTTTGTGTGTAAAGTATTGATCTTTGTGGATATTCCATACACACACACGTATATATTTAGCAGAATACTTTTGGGTAGATTGTTAAGATTCTTAGGTGATGTGAACTGTAAAGCAAGATGTAGAGTCCTAGACAGACCTGCTTATCTTAAATTGTTTCCTAACAAATATTGGATATTTAAAATAATATCCAGACATGTGTATAGGAAAACATTTTATTTGCCTGTCCTATAGTGAAAGCAAATGGTATCCCTCTATATACCTCCTAAGAGCTTTCTGGAGCCTAAACATTTCTTGTAAAAACCAGGGACCAGCTTTTGACTATCCTAACTGTACGTGTTCAAACATTGTATATGATAGCTAAGTACAGTTACTTATGCTACAGTACAGACTAGCCCCCAACTTCCATTACGTATTGTGTTCAAATAGCCTTTTTAAAACCTATTTTAGGTCATCCTGGGGGTTCATAAGCAAAATAAGTTGGTTATCTGAGTTCTATATTCTTTCTGATTATTCATGGACCATAATCACCATGAGGTTATCAATAATTCAATGTAACTGAGGATCATTGTGAAGGCTAAACTACCAAATCCATGCTTTGGAAATCATAATTGTTTAGACTGACCATATGTAGGCTGACATATAGGAGTTAAAAAATATCTTGCTACTTCCTAGTAGAAGTCATCCCATGAACTTCCTTTATTACCCACATATAACTGTAAAGTGCCACTATAGATGGCAACTGGGAAGTTCTTCATGGATACCAAACTCTACTTAAGGAAAATAATTGTGAAGCTAAAAATACTAGTAAAAATCCTTTGTAAACATGACATATTACAGATAAACAGAAGCCTATAAAGAGGTCCACAGAAACTCAGTTTAACATAGGTTTGCTATGACTGACTGTTTTTACACATGCAATCTCATAAGAAAGTCATTTTATCCAAAACCAAATGGAAAAACCTATTGTTTCTGACATTGCTTTATCTTTAACTTTACCTGGTAGTCAGCTCTGAAGAAGAGCTTAGTAAAAATGTTAACTTCTGCCATTTTATGTGGTTCTGGTCAGTAACTACCCTTGTCTGTTAGGAAGCCTCCAATAAAGACTTCTATATAACATCCCATCAGGGAAATATTTGTCTGTCATTGAGCCAATATAAAGATTAAATATGATATTGCAGTAAGTTCTTGAATAGTATTATTTCTGTTGTGTAGTAGTAGATTGTATTTTGTAGTCCTCATAAAATAAATAGCCATATGTATGTATCTGCTCACATATTTGGCCTCTGAGTAAATACATAATTAGAAAGGACCACAACAACCTCAGAGCAATGTATAAAAACTTTTAAAGGCATTTCTTTCCATCAGACTATTTCTGAACCCTACAATATGAGTCAAACCTGAGGACAGTAATTTGGGAGAGTGATGGGGAAGTCCTGTGTATATGTCAATAAAGCACTGTTGGCCAATAGGGAAGCAAGATAGGTGGGACTAGGAGTCCAGGAGGACTCTGGGTAGGAGAAACACAGGGAGTCATGATGTAGCCCGCCAGAGAAGTAAGATGTCTGGACACCTTTCTCCGGTAAGAGAAATACTTACCGGATGGGTTAAATACTTAAGTCAAAGATAGCCAGTAAGAAACAAGTAAACGGCCAACAGCTTCATAATTAATACAGCGTCCTGTGTGTTCATTTGGGGACTACAATGTGGCAGAGCCCAAGCGACTGGTGGCTGGCAAGGAAAAGGCTTCTCTCTACAGGAGAGTTCCTGCTTTGTAGTTGTAGTGCAAGTAAGACAGACATCAGAAGCAAATTTGCCTGTAGCTGCTGTGGTCATGTATTTGGAGGGTGGAAAGAACCCAGTGACACCACTCTCTTTATTGAGTACAACAACAAAAAGCATTTTCATAACATAAATCAGGGCACTTAGTTGTGGAGGCAAGATTGTCAGTCATCAATCCCTAAAATAGTCTCAGAATACAAGAAAAAGTTCTTTACAGTTAATTAAACATATATAATAGCATATTGATTAGGTACTGCCTATACTGCCACTAGAAGAGAGAACACTTGAGTTTAAAAGACTAGTAAAAAGCTATTATTTTCCTCAAGTTGATTTCATATGACATTCTTAAACAATAAGAAATATGTATACTTCTCTATTTTGTAGTTCAGTAAAGCACATGAGCTGTGGCTCTGCTTGGTCCTCGTTTTCTTTAAGAATATATAAGGCCGTATCAACCGATAACCAGGGGGAATGTTTTCCTAGAAACACACAACAACATCACCAATAAAACCCACCTCAGATCAAGCAATCACTGTACACTTTTTTAAGTTCTTTGTCCAGTAGATTTTTATAAAGAAATACACATTCTATTTTTATATACGGTATTAAGATATCTATAATATGCCACTACTATATTTAATTTTATGAAAAAGTCTCTCCATACTCAGTTTCTAAAAGGTCTAAAGTTTCTTCTTTTTTTTTTTTTTTTTCCTTTTTGGTTTTTCAAGACATTGTTTCTCTGTATTGTTTTGGAGCCTGTCCTGGAACTAGCTCGGTAGACCAGGCTGGTCTCGAACTCACAGAGATCTGCCTGCCTCTGCCTCCCAAGTGCTAGGATTAAAGGCATGGGCCGCCAGTGCCAGGCTCTTCTTTTTTTTTTTTTAAGAATTATTTATTGTGTATATAGTATTCTGTCTGCACAGATGCTTGCATGCCAGAAGAGGATGCCAGATCTCATTACAGATGGTTGTGAGCCACCATGTGGTTACTGGGAATTGAACTCAGGACCTAGTGCTTTTAATCTCTGAGCTATCTTTCTCCAGTCCCCTAAAGTTTCTTGAAGTCATCAAAGAGCTGTGTTTCAATGGCTGAACATGTGCCCAGAATGAACATGTGCCTAGCATGCATGAGGCCCTCGGCTTAATTCCCAATGTGCTCATACTAACCAAAACCAAAGAACAATGAAAAACAACAGCTGAGGTGCAAGATAAGCAAGTCAAAATATAAATGAGAGCAGAGTCCTTCAGAAGGCGATGGGCTCTAGCACTGATACTCACTCCCCACGGAGGTCACAGGATGGAGAAACCATCTATACTCTTAGACCATCAGGTTATTGACATGTTTAGGTGGGTCAGGTCACACACTGCCCCACTAAAATCCTCTGCTGAGACAAAACTCAAAGTATGCTGCTCTGCTGGTAAGAAAAGGCAGATGAACCACAAGGCTTATCAAAACAGGCCACATCACAGCTAAGAAGGCTGAAGGGCACTTTCCCAAGGCCAGATGGGATGCTGCGAGCTCTAGCTTTTGAGTGTTAGCGCACAGGAGGACGTATGTTAGGAAAGAAAGAAGGAAGAGAGGATTTCCCAAAAAGCAATGAAAGGCATAAATCCAGTACTCTCTGAGAACCCCAAAGAGGATAAATGCCAAACAGTGCACCAATCACAACAGAATCAATAGCAAGACTTAGATACATATTCAAAGTACTTGAAAAAAACCAAAAAAGCCTTCCTTCCCCAAACTTCATTTCTCTCAGTAAAAAGTTTCATCTTAGGGGAAATCTCTTACAGTTTATATTCTTGTTTTTTATGATCTTCATTCATTCCCTACCAACTTCTCCTTGCTTACTCATTCTAGATAGGCTAGCTTCCATTCTAAGATTGATTTATTATATGTGTATACATGAGTTTATACGTACCATATATGTGCAGGAACCTTTAGCGGTCAGAAGAGGGTGTTGGATATCCTGGAACTGAACTTAAGCCTGTTGTGAGCTACCATTTGGATGCTGGTAACTGCAGCCTGGTCCTCTGCAAGAGCAGTAAGTACTCTTAACTACTAGGCCCTGCCTCTAGCTCCACAGCTCCTATTTTGTGCCATCAGGCTCTACGCCACAGCCCTTCCTTAGCAAATTTTCGGGAATTATCTGCCACCTCCACTGTTCTTCACTTATCCTTCCACAGCAACAATGCTTACACCCTTGACTCCTGTGAGAGGGCAGAAAAAAATGGCTGCCCTCTAGATTCACAGACCTTTATGATGCAATTAGACAGCTTCTCTGCCAAGAGGTAAAGTTTATCTTTCAGTCTTATTGATTTGGACTTTGTGACTTATGAATAGCAGAATGTAACAGAGTTAGCATCTTGTCAGTTCTGAGACCACCAATCTCAGGAAATTTTTCTGTGCTTCTGTTTTTTTTTTCTTTCTTCTCAGATTATGGTTACAATATAAGAAAGTACACACTGCTTACTGGAAGACGAAAGATCATATGGGGCATCAGGCTGTCCTAGATGGGACTGCCCACATACGAGAACACAGCCAACACCGTAAAGCTAGCCCTGAGCTAACCTGTCACTGATTCCAAGAGTGTGAGTGAACCCTGCACAGAAAAGCCAGGCTCTGACTAAAAGATCTATCTAGCAGTCCAACAGATTCATGAATGAACAAATTCTTAACTGTTTTAAATCATTGAATTTTGGGGCATTTATAGTTGATAACTGCTATACTTTTAAAAAATTCTTCGATAATATGTAATTGGTCATATATGATTCATATACTAAAATAGCTCCATTTTAATGGCAGTCCCCATTTCTCAGAATCCAGTCTTTCTATACTTTTCATCTTCTCTTCATTTTCCCTTTTATTTACCATTTATGTATGGATATGTAATGAATGGACTTAGAATACATACTATTAAGTAAGGTCACAAAACCTCAGAAAGAAAAAAACCTGCATATCTCCCTCACATGCAGAAACCAGGCAATAATATCTGTATATATCTATATGAAGCTATATAGATACAGGCAAATGCACATGCAGATACAACACAACATGTAGAAAAGGGAAAAGGAAAGGCTAAATGTTAGGGCTTAGGAAGAACTGAGTGGCTATTCTAACTGTATAGAGATCTGCAGAGTTGCATAGTCTTCAGGTCTGAGAAATATTTTTAGTTGAAATATTTTTAAATAACAAAGTTTAACATTAAAAAATAAAATAATGCTTATTTCTAGATCAAATTTTACATTTAAGATACCCTAAAGACTCTACCAGAAAACTCTTAGATTTGAAAAATACTATCAGCAAAGTGGAAGTATACAAAATTAACACACAAAGCCCAATAATAATAACAATCAAGAAAGCAACCAATTCACAATTGCCTCAAAACAACAACAACCCCTCAAAATACGCCTGACCAAGAAAGCAAATGACCTCTACAAGAAAACTTTATTTTTCAATTAACTTATTATTTAAAAAAACTTGCAAATAAAAATATCTTTAAAACAAAAGAAACTGCAGATGATACCACAAGAGGGAGAGACATCCCTTGGTTTTTGACTGGAAGAATTAATATTGTGAAAATAGGTATTGTACCAAAATCAGTCTACAGACTCAAGGCAATGCCCTCCAGACTTCCAATGTCATTCTTTACAGAAACAGAAAACACAATCTTAAAACTCTTACAGAAGCATAAAACACTCTCAATAGCCAAAATGATCTAGAGCAAAAGAATACTTCCAACAAGGATGCAGACCAAGGAAAACCCTTATAAACTGCTGGTGGGAGATGTCAAGCAGGCCAGACACCAGGGGAATCAATATGGAGGTTTCTCGAAAATCTCAAACTAGATCTATCATGTGACCCAGCTGACAATTTACCCAAAGGACTGCAATTCAACTTATTATAGCAATATTTGTACATCAATGTATATCAGCAGCACCATGTAAGTGTTCAGTGACAGAGAAACAGATAAGAAAGTGTGGTATAAACGCATATGCAAACACAGACGGAAACTTTTTTAAGTGTAAAGAATAGCCAACTTACATTGTCTGCAGGAAGACAAATATAATGGAGATAATCACAAGTGAATTACCATCTATTTTCTCTCAACTGCACTTCCAAGATTTTAATAAAAATATATTGTTAGTGTGTATGTGTGTGTGAGAGAGAAAAAGATTCGGAGAGGTCATATGGCATAGAACATGTGTGCAGGTTACAGGCAATTCTATGGAGTCATTTCTCTCTTTCCACCTTTACATGGGTTCCAAGGATTGAATGCAGGTCACCAGGCTTGTGTGGCAAATGCCTTTCTTTTACATACTGAGCCAACTTGCCAATGCAGGTTCCCAGATTTTATATAGACACATAGATCCATATATATGACAAACAAGTAAAAGTCAAACTGCTTAAGTTAACAAAAGGGACTAGGGAGAAATGCAGAAGTTATCCAATGTATAGTATATTTGCATCAATATGTAGTCAAGTAATGAATGATCATATATGAAGAATAAACACAATGAAAACAATTTAAACTAAACAAAACCATACATTTCTTGTTCAGATTATTTTCTTAACTAAGACTATGAGATACAAAGTATTTGCAGAGAGAATATAAATTGGTATTTTAAAAATAAAAATAGCTGAGTAAAGTAGCCTTTACTCCCACGTGATCTTGTGAGTTCAAGTATAGTGAGTTCCAGCCAGAGCTACACAGTGAGATCATGTCTCAAATAAATGAATGAATGAATGAATGAATAAACAAACATTTTAAACTTGCCTTCAATTTGACTCAGATTTAATGGCCTAATTGTTAGATAAAGCACAGATCTCTGAGGTACATGCATCTTGTACTGGTGACTAATGACTTCACCATCTTCTTCTAAAAAGAAACAGCCTTTAGATTGTGCACACTGCCAGTCCTGAAATGAAAGGAAACATTTTAAACAATATTTATAGTAATGAGGAGAATCTGAGAGATGACTCTAAAGAAACACCAAATATGCCTATTGCCCTCCAGGAATGTACAACCATAGGAGAAGAAGAGCTAACAGAAAATAAATCAATCATAATTGTCAGGTGTGTGTGTGTGTGTGTGTGTGTGTGTGTGTGTAATAGAGAGAGAGGGAGAGAGAGAGAGAGAGAGAGAGAGAGAGAGAGAGAGAGAGAGAGAGAGAGAGAGATGGTTATATTGAAAAACGTTATATGGGTAAAATGACTATAATCCCACTTCCAAAAGTAGTGCCTAGAATACTGTAATTGCCCAATATTTATGTCTGATTGATGGAAAGTATTGATATAAACTGAGTGGGTGACAACAAACAACCATCATATTTTATTAAAAAAGATTTATTTTTTTGTAAATATGTGTGTATGTGTGGGTTAATGCTAATGAGTACAGTGCCTGTGAAGACAAGAAGAGGGTGTCAAATATCTAGGAGTTGGGGCTGCTGGAAGTTGTGAAGTCAGGCATGAGGGTTTTTTGTTGTTTTGCTTTGCTTTGCTTTGCTTTGTTTTTTTCAAGACAGGGTTTCTCTGTGTAGCTTTAGAGCCTGTCCTGGAACTCACTCTGTAGACTAGGCAGGCTTGAGACTCAGAGAGATCTGCCTGCCTCTGCCTCCCAAGTGTTGGGATTAAAGGCGTGCACCACCACCGCCACATCACTGTTACAATTTGAA